>NC_137078.1:22464896-23064896 GCF_951640355.1 Cnephaeus nilssonii
TGTAATTCTCTTGCTCAAATAAAGGCTTTTTTATTTTTTATTTCAGTCTAAAACTTTTTTGGTTGACACTAGAAATATTAGGAAATCCACAGATTTATGTTCCTTAGGGAAACAGTTTGTGTTTCTAGTGTTCAAGGCCAAATGAATTCTTTGATGAGAAGAGTAAAAGTTAAAATTAAAAAGTAGGGAGAGGTGAAATTAGAAGATTGTCAAATCTCAATAAATTTATCTTAATAAACTAGAGGCAAACTTTCTTGAATAGTTTCAGTATCTAAACTAATTGAAGACATATAAAAATATTCTTTATCTTGTGTAGGGAAAAAATTGACCAATTCTAGAGGAAATATTTTAAAGCTATTCCTTTTGGGTCTACCCTGTAATCAAACATCCAGGGAGGTGTTTTAATTATACTTTCAAATCATAAAGAAATGATCCCACATTGCTTCATTTACATGCTTCCCCGCCCTCCAAATTAATAGCATTATTGATACTTGTTCAACTTACAGGAGTGTAGGCATGTAAGGTCTCCAGTTTAGATAGGCTTGAGCTCCACTGTGGTCAGATGCCCATGCTGTGGATTTTCTGCAAGTCATGGGGAGGACTCAGCCAGGGGGAGAAGGTAGCCTCCCAGTTGCAGACAACTCAGAAAGCTGACCCCCCCACGCTCACCCCTCTTGATCAACTCTCCAAAGCGGGGTGTGGCTGTAAATGGGTGCGACAGGAGGGAAACACAGAGAACACTGGGTAGGCCAGATGGGGGAAGGAAAAAGGAAGGGAGGGCAGCTTATGGAATTTATTTGGAATTTAAAAAGTTATTTATCCTGATGATTCTTCATGAAAAGGGAAATTCATAATATGACTCAGACACACCACTCATTTCCCTATTTCTATCTCTGTTACCAAGAAAAGCCAAAGGGATTTTTAAAAGCCCATGGGCCACATCCAATGATCAAGCTGGGCTTGTGCTTAACATTCAACACATGCCGACAGACAAACATGAAATTCTCTGAAGGGAGCAGGCGTGCAGCCTGATGGAAAGACCTCTTGATTTTTAAGGGCCTTTATTTTTTGAAATGATGGACACTGAGATAATTTAGACTGAATACGTGAAGAATCAACCAGAGGACAGAAAATATTTAATAATTTAAACATTTCATTTTCATAAATATTCTTTCCGTTTTTGTCTAAATGTAAACATTTTAATGCAAATCTAAACATAACAGCTTTTTATGTAATTCATATTGTTCCAATGGAACATTATGTATATTTTCTCAAGATGGCCTGCAGTCTTCGTCTTTATCAAGTAGCAGTACATGTGGATGTGTATTATCACGTTGCTTTGCAAAGAAGTTGTACAAACTGACAATGTCACCAGCAATGAAGGATGTTCTAATTTCATCACAAATTCACAGCACAAGGTCTTTTTTTTTTAAAAAAAACCTTGCTAGTTTAGAGGGAATAAAATAGTTCTTGTTTCACTTTACATCTGCTTACTACTGATGAGACTGCTAGTGGGTACTGCATGTTTTCCCACTACATTGGAAGGACTTTTCTATAGATATTAACCTTTTGCTATTCATATTTGAGACAAAATAATTTTTATTTTATAAATTAATTTACATGATCAAATGTGTCAATCTCTTTATTTATGATTTCTACTAATATTTCAAGTCTTAGAAAAGTGTCATTTCCACAGATTTGTTTAATGTTTTGATTTTTCCCCTGATATTAAAAAGCAATTTTAATGTTTAAAATTTTAAATCCTTTAATCCTCCTGCAGTTTGTTTTGGTGACTAACAATATTTCTCAAATAGTGACCATTTGCATTAGAACTGTGTGGGGTACATCTTAAAAATTTAGATTCCTGCACACCCTAGATTTACTGAGTCAAAACCTATTGAGGTGGCCCCAGTGCCATCATGAGAGAAAACTGGACAAATCAAAATTGAGAGTCAGGTACAAATACCTGACCAGTACCCCTTAAGATAGTGAAGGTCATGAAAAACAAGGAAAATAATGAGAAACTGTGATAAACCTGAGAAGCCTAAGAAGACATGATGACCAAATAAATGTGAGTCCTGGATTGGGTCCTGGAACAGAATAAGGACATTAATGAAAAAGCTGGTGAAATCCAAATAAAGTCTGAATCCAGTTAATTGTAATGTACCAATGTTGATTTCCCTGTCTTGACAAAGTACCAGGAAATAATATTAGGGGAAGATGGGTGAGGGGTACCCAAGAACTTTTTGTTTTCGTTTTTGAACATCTAAGTTACCAACTAATGCTGGGATGAGTGAATGTCAAGGAGGTGTGTGACCAGTGGGATTGGGGGACTCCATCTTTTGCCCTTTATTTTGAAAAACTTACTTTCATAGAGTCTGTTTCTGATTTTTTGATTCTGTTGCTTGGGTCTATTGTTTGGCTTTGGAGCATTAAAAGCTGTGGTACATTTACACAATGGAATACTATGCAGCTGTAAAAAATAGAAGGATCTCTTACCCTTTGACACAGCATGAAGGGACCTGGAGAGTGAAATAAGCCAGTCAGAGAAACACATGACCTCACTTATATGTGAATTCTAATGAACATAATGAACTGATTAGCAAAATACTAGGTACAGAGGCATGGAACAGACTGACGTATCTCAGAGGGGGTGCAGGGAGACCGGAAGAGGTTAACCAATGAACTTATATGCACACATGCATAGCCCATGGACACAAATAATAGTGTGGTGAAGGCCTGGGGTGGGGCAGGGCTGGGTGAAAGGGGATAAAAGGGGGAAAATTAGGGACATCTGTAATACTGTCAACAATAAAATAAAACAAACAACAAAAAACTCCTATTCTTTTTTTCTATTTATATATATATTTTTCTCTATTGATTAAGGTATACATATGTGTCCTTATCCCCCCATTGCTCCCCTCACCCTCCCACTCATGCCCTCACCCCACTGGTGACTGTGTCCATTGGTTAGGCTTATATGCATGCATACAAGTACTTTGGTTGATCTCCCCCCCCCCCCTTACCCCCACCCTCCCCTACCTTCCCTCTGAGGTTTGATAGTCTGATCGATGCTTCTCTGTCTCTGGATCTCTTTTTGTTCATCAGTTTATGTTGTTCATTATATTCCACAAATGAGTGAGATCATGTGGTATTTATCTTTCTCTGACTGGATTATTTCACTTAACATAATGCTCTCCAGTTCCATCCATGCTGTTGCAAATGGTAAGAATTCCTTCTTTTTTACAGCAGCGTAGTATTCCATTGTGTAGATGTACCACAGTTTATTTTAATCCACTCATCTGCTGGTGGGCACTTAGTCTGTTTCCAAATCTTATCTATGGTAAATTGTGCCGCTATGAACATAGGGGTGCATATATTCCTTTCTGATTGGTGAAAAACCCCTATTCTGACCCAGAGTGCTGTGAACCAGCTAAGCGAGGTTTAAAAACCAGCAGAAGCCAGTCTGGGGCAAGGCAATCCCAGCCCTGCCTCCCAGCCTTCCTACCTCCTAGTGGCCTCTTGTTCTGCCTCGGTCCTCAGAGTCCTGCCTTGGTCATTTTGATTCCTTGATTTTGTTCTTAGCTTAGCGTGAACCTTGGGCCCTAAGCTCAGTTGCAAATGTCCCAAGATAGAGAAACAGAGGCCAGGGGAATATCTGCTCTCCCTGAGCGCATTTTAAGAAAAATTTTAATAAATTGTCACAATGTTTGTTTAAATTATGGCAAAACAACCTGCACAGGAACAAGGAGAAAGTAAAAGGGTGAAACATTTAGACAAGGCATGTTGCTTTTGCCCTCATATTGAGTGATTGCACTTATGTGGGCTACCCAGGCTGGGCCAACCCACAGAGACAAAAAGCAGGCTGAGTGTCAGGGTCTGTGAGGAGGGCGGATGGGGAGTGACTGTTACTGGGTACAGGTTTCTTCTGATAGAAGTGTTCCAGAATTAGAGAATGGTGATGATTGCACAACTCTGTGAATATACTAAAACCCCTGAATTGGACACTTTTTTTGTTGTTGTTGTTAATCCTTAACCGAAGATATTTTTCCATTGATTTTTTTTAGAGAGAATGGAAGAGAGGAGGAGAGACACAGAGAGAGAAACATCCATGTGAGAGAGACACACCAATTGGTTACCTCCCTCATGTGTCCTGACCAGGGCCAGGGGTTGAGCCTGCAACCAAGGTATGTACCCTTGATCAGGATCAAACCTGAGACCCTCCAGGCCGTGGGCAACACCTTAACCACTGAGCAAAAACAGCTAGGGCTGAATTGTACACATTCAAAGGGTGGATTTTATTTTATGGAATTACTAGAGGCCCAGTGCACAAAATTCGTGCATGGGGGTGTGTTCCTCAGCCCAGCTTGCACCCTCTCTAATCTGGGACATCCCTCTCACAATCCAGGACTGCTGGCTCCCAACCACTCGCCTGCCTGCCTGCCTGATTGCCCCTACCCACTTCTGCCTGCCAGCCTGATCACCCCGTAACCACTCCCCTGCCAGCCTGATTGATGCCTAACTGCTCCCCTGCCAGCCCGATTGCCCCTAACTGCCCTCCTGTTCTGGCCTGGTCGCCCCCAACTGCCCTCCACTGCTGGCCCAGTCGCCCCCAACTTCCCTCCCCTGCTGGCCCGATTGGCCCCAACTGCCCTTCCCTGAAGGCCTGGTCCCCCCCAACTGCCCTCCCCTGCAGGCCTGGTTGCCCCTAACTGCCCTCCCCTGCAGACCTGGTCCCCGCCAACTGCCCTCCCCTGCAGGCCTGGTTGCCCCTAACTGCCCTCCCCTGCAGGCCTGGTCTCTCCCAACTGCCCTCCCCTGCTGTCCTGATTGGTGAAAAACCCCCTCCCCTCCTGGCCATCTTGTGGCGGCCATCTTGTGTCCACATGGGGGAGGCCATCTTTGACCACATGGGGGTGGCCATCTTGTGTGTTGGAATGATGGTCAATTTGTATATTACCTCTTTATTATATAGGATATCTAAAAAAAGAATGCTGCCCTTTAAAATGTGTTTACCAACTGTGCTCCAACCAATGGAATAGGTCCTGGCCCATTTACAAGGCTCTGTCTCTACCTCACCTCAGAAGGGAGCTAGGCCTTGGTTCATCTCTAGCCTCACCCAGCCAGGAACCCGATGCCTACCAACGCCCAGCAATGAGAAACACAGACTGGATTTGAATCTTGGAAAATTATCAGTTACCAAATGAGTGACCTTGGGCAAGTAACTTAAACTCTCTAGTTCATAATTTCCTAATCTGTCAAATAAGGATGATAACATTTATCGCACAGGTTGCTGAGAAGATTAATACACTCAGAATCGTGCCTGGCATGGGAAAGATACTATATAAGTGCTTACGACTGTTCTCATTCATTCGACATCCAAAAAACACTTAGTCTGTTCCTCTGCACCCTTGTCTGTCTGCCCCGAGTCTGGAGGTACCTGCCCTAGGACTAGGAATAAACCACATCTTGCTTGCTCCAGAGGGCTGCTGGGAGGTGGGACTTGAGACTTCCTCTGCTTTGCAGGTCTGGGATGGGCCCACGTGGATCACCTGGCCTTTCTGTGGTATGGTGTGCGCAGGGAATACCTGCCCTTGGTAACAGGAGGTGTTCCAATAGGATTCTGTGGTGTCTACCCTGAAACCTCCACAAGTAGCTACTTTGCCTGAGATTAGAGGCCAAGGAAGAACAGCAAAGGCAGATGCTTATTTCCTGGAGAGACTCCCTGTCCGAAGGCCCTGAAGAGACAACCTCAGTAGCCAGGAATCGGGTGCAAATAGCAGTCTCTGTGCTCAGAAGCCCAGAGGAGCAAGGCCGGGTGAGTGAGCACTCCTGAGAGCTCTCCTGGGTCTGGCCCCTGCTCTGGGATCCAGCTGGCCTGGCCCCATGCAGGAGCATTCTCGTGAGCACTGGCCTCGTGTACCAACAGAAAGTTTGCTGGGGTTGATTTCCTTGCGCAAACAAAGCCTGCAGGCAAGACTAGCAGGTAGAGCCCAACACTAGGTTCTAGTCTCAGTCCTGTCTTTACCTGCTTTCTGGCCCTTACCACGCCCTTCAGGGATACCGAATAGCAACATGCTCTGGGTTCTCCGAGAGCGCGCCTTTCTCTTTTGAAAAACAAGCTTGCATTGACTCCGGGCTCTTAAACGGGCCCTTCCAAATTCTCTGGGTCAAGGGTAGAAGGCTTCAGACTTAGGCCTGCTTTAGGCACCCCACTTTCTTAATCTGAGCAGCTCCTCTGTACCGGGCGTGTGTGGAAGTTGCCTTTTGAAGAAAGAATTCTAAGCTTTAATGCATGAGGAGCCATAGGAATAGACTTCTCTGAGGGCCATTCTGGCTCTAACCTTCCGTGATTGTGAGAAAATGGTCCGTGACCCATGCTTTTCATGATAAAGGATGTGGATCGAGCTAGCAACTTACCGCCTTTGTCGCCTTCGGACAAGCCAAGCAGTCTCACTCCTGCCAGTCATGTCAGTGCCTTTACTCAGCGGCCTCAGAGCCCGGGTCTGAGCCAGGCTGGGGAGGCACTGGTCTTGCAGAAGTCAGCCTGGCCCCTGCCCTGCCCCTCATCCCTCGTCCCTCCCGAGGCCACAGGGGAGAGTTTGCTCTCCAGCCACAAGTGGGGATTTTCTGAGGTGCTGCCGCTTTCAACACTTTGACATTTTAAAGCCTCATCTCCCTAAGCCCATGGGAGTGGCTTTCCTGGCACTACTTCCTGCAAAGTCCTCTTCAAAGGACTGAAATCTTCAGACCCCAATAGGCCTGAATTTGCCAGACAGGTTACCATTGTCTTAAGCCCCTGAGTTTGTGGGGGTCACAACAAAGTGAAGTACTGGACTTTTTATCACCTGCAGCTTCACCTGAAATTTTAAACAAGCTAACTAAGTAAATCTGTGCTTAACTCTGCGTAAACACTCAAATCACTGCAGGGCGGGGGGAGGGGAGGGTGCACCCCAGGGACTGTGATTTTGTTTGTCTGGAGTGCACAGGGGTCAGTCTTTCCATTCCCTCTTCCTGGGATTCTGCTCTGCAGACCAGTCTGAGAACCGCTGGATGAAAGGAAATGTGCTGAGACCAGTAGAACACACACACACACACACACACACACACACACACACACACACACACGATTTAATGTCTTGAAATGTGTCTGTTCAAAAATGCCATTTGATAATTTTATCTCTTGTTATAGAAAAGGTCACAGGGAGAATATTTGCTTCAAAGGAAAATGACTTCTGAATCATGGGAATTATCAATTTAAAGGAAATAGCTAAAGTAAAAGTCAAGGTCTACTTTATAAATGAGGTTTATACTTCCACTTTCCCCCACGGTTCCTTCCTGCACTTTAAATCACATAATAGAATGTCACAAATGGAGTCATATTTTCTTCCAGGGACCCTGCTCTAATTGTTGGTTAAGACCAACAGTGGTCTTGATTAAAGACCAAGCATCACATAAATTAATTAAAGATATGAGTAGCAGTCTTAGAAAACCAGCTATTATTTTGGTTAAAATGTCCTTATTTTTATAGTAAAACCACCATTTAAATCCAGTACATGGCCTTAGCCAGTTTGGCTCAGTGGATAGAGCATTAGCCTGTGGACTGAAGTGTCCAGGGTTTGATCCCGGTCAAGCACAGGTACCTCGGTTGCAGGCTCGATCCCCAGACCTGGTCTGGGCTTATGTGAGAGGCAACCAATCAATGTGTCTCTCTCATTTTGATGTTTCTCTCTCCCTGTCTCTCCCCTTCCTTTCTACTCTCTCTAAGGATCAATGGAAAAATATCCTGGGGTGAGGATTAACAACAACAACAAATCCAGTACATGGACATATGTGTTATACACATGGAGTATATTAGAGGTGCCTGAACTTCTGTTAAATGAAATGTGGTACAAAAAATTACAACCCCACTGTGTTATAAACTTAACCTGAAACTAAATGATGCCAGGTATGATAATTAGCTTAAACAATTATTCTGAAAGTAAAGATAGGGCAGTGTATGTGAAAGAGCTTATTGGAAATAACAATTATCTCCATTACATTTTAAGTGTCACCTTTTTGGCAGACCCTGTAGTTGGCCACTAAATAGACCTCATCTCATTTCATTCTCATGTTCATCCTTTGATAAAGAATCAACTCACCCCTTGTTCAGGCCATGGTCCTAGGAGGAGGTGACACCAAGGCTGAACCCAGCTTGGCCTCATCCATAGCTCTTTCCCATAAACCCTGCTATGTCCTGCACATACTCAAATGCCATACAACCACGTACTATTGCTACTAGACAATGTTCTCATAGAATTTAGAAAGTCACTCACAAAATTATTTAACAAGCTGCCTAAGGAAGTTTTTAAAATTGTTGACAATATTACAGATGTGCCCCATTTTCCCTTTCTTTGTGCCTCCCCCGCTCCCCTCCCCCGCCCCGCCCAGCCCCTACCTCCTTCCAGGCCTTCCCCACACTATTGTCTGTGTACATGGGCTATGCCTATATGCATATAAGTTCTTTGGTTAATTTCTTTCCATCTGTCCACCCCTCTCCCCTCTAAGATCTGTCATTTTGTTTCACGCATCCATGTCTCTGGAACTATTTTGTTCATTACATTCCACCTACAAGTGAGGTCATGTGATATTTGTCTTTCTCTGACTGGCTTATTTTGCTTAGCATAATAATGTCCAAGTTCATTCAAGCTGTCACAAAGGGTAAGAGTTCCTTCTTTTTTACAACTGCATAGTATTCCATTGTGTAAATGTACCACAGCTTTTTTATTCACTCATCTACTTGGACAATTGGGCTGTTTCCAGATCTTGGCTATCGAATAGTGCTGCTATGAACATAGGGGCACATATCTTTTTTCTGATTGGTGTTTCAGGATTCTTAGGCTATACTCTCAGAAGTGCGATTGCTGGGTCAATTGGCAGATCAATTTTTAATTTTTTGAGGAAACTCCATACTGTTCTATATAGTGGCTGCACCAGTCTGCATTCCCACCAGCAGTGTACTAGGGTTCTCTTTTCTCCACATCCTTGCCAGCACTTGTTTGCTGATATATTTATGGTAGCCATTCTGTCAGGTGTGAGATAATACTTCATTGTAGTTTTAATTTGCATCTCTCTCATGATTAGTGATGTTGAGCATTTTTTCATATGTCTATTGGCCATCTGTATGTCCTCTTTGGAGAAGTGTCTATTCAGGTCTTCTGCCCATTTTTAAAAATGTTTTTATTGAGTTTTAGAGAGAGAAGAAAGGAGAGGGATAGAGAGATAGAAACATCAATGAGAGGAACATCATTAATTGGCTGCCTCCTGCATACCCCCTACTGAGGATCGAGCCTGCAACCTGGGCATATGCCCTAACCAGGAATCAAACCAGTGACCTCCTGGCTCATAGGTCAACACTCAGTGACTGAGCCATGCTGGCCGGGCTCCTGCCCAATAAAAAAAAAAAAAAAATATATATATATATATATATATATATATATATATATATATATATATATATTGATTTCAGAGATAAAGGGAGAGGGAGAGAGAGAGATAGAAACATCAATGATGACTCATTGATTGGCTGCCTCCTGCATGCCCTCCACTGGGGACTGAACTTGCAACCCAGGCATGTGCCCTGACTGAGAATCGAATCGTGCCCTTCTGATTCATAGGTTGATGCTCAACCACTGAGCTATGCCAGCCGGGCTACCCATTTTTTTTTTTGGATTGTTTGTCTTTCTTTTGTTAAGTTATATGAGTTTCTTATATATTTTGGATATTAACCCTTTATCAGATGTATCATTGGCAAATATGTTCTCCCCTACAATGGACTCCCTTTTTATTTTTATGATGTTTTATTTTGCTGTGCAGAAGCCTTTTAGTTTGATGTAGTCCCATTTGTTTATTTTCTTCTTAGTTTCTCTTGCCCTAGGAGATATATTGAAGGAAATTCTGCTATGTGAGATGTCAGATTTTGCTGCCTATGTTTTCTTCTAGGATTTTTATTGTTTCAAGATGTAGATTTAAGTCTTTATCCATGTATATTAAAGTATTTATGAATAAAATGATTAAAAAAACAACAACAAGCCATCAGGAACAAGAGAAATAAGTGAATGTATGGACAGATAAAACAAGTTGACCAGCTGATGCTCTTGTCCTGAAGTCCATGGTAGTGAAGTGCTGCCAAATTGTCTGGGAAGCGGGAAGCCCTAAGTTGAAGCATTAACCAATTTCTGTGATGTTCCCGCCATGACTGAGTCTGTTGGCAGCGGGGGAATGGCACCAGGTGTTAGACCAGTGGGGTCAGACTGGACCTGGGTTCAGCAACCTTGGTACTTGAGTTCTGGCTAGGAAAGAATTCAGAGCCAAGACTCAAACTATAAGAGAACATTTATTTAGAAATCACAGAGGTGGAAGAATTGAATGGTAGAAGAAATGGGCTTAGGAAACAAGTCACAGAGACAAAAGAAGGGTCCTTGGTGCTTAGGAGTGAGGAAGGTAAAGGTGATGTACCTGGGTGGAGCGGGGGGGGGGGGGGGGGGGAAGAGGGGGATGTAGAGGAGGCGGGGAAGGGCTCAGAGTGCTTCCTGAAGGAACAGCCCTCTGGGTCCCCCATCCTAAGGGTTTTAAGGGTGGAGATTTTAGGGGATGTCCCAGGGGAAGATCTCAATAGAATATTCAGCAGCTTTCCAGGTGTGTCCTTTCAGGGTCTGGGTCTCCACTGATTGATTGTTTGGCGCCAGGGCAGGGGGTCATTATCTAATGCAGCTGGTCCTGAGGTCAGCTGTGGGGTCTCTTGACTCACAGAGTTTTGCTGCTTTTCTGGACTTGAAGCTGAAATACAGCTGAGGCCTAGATGTTATCTCTAGGGAGGAAAGGTTAGGGGGTTCAAACCGCATGACCTAGGGGAGCAAAGGTCACCCTGGAGTTGAGGCCCCAGCCTACAATTGTCTGTTGCTAGGCACCCGGGGCTTTCCACCCTGGTGACCTTCTGTACCTGGCCTAGCGTCCTTGCTCTGCTTATGTCTAACTGCCTACCACATTTCTAGGCTACCAATGTTGAACAGGCAGCTTGCAAAATTTCTGACTATTTAATACTCAGGTCTTGGAAGCTGGTAGTGGGAACTGGCTCCAGTATACTCGTACTACTATTCCATTCTCTCTATTTTTATATCTGAAATTATCCATAATTAAGAAAAAGAGAAACATCATATAGCTAACATTTCTGCTCTTCATTTTATCCTGGAAGTTGGTGTTGAGAAGAGCACCTGGTCTTGGAGGTCCCTATTGAGTCTCAATTCTACAATGTACTAGCTGTGTGACCTTAGGTAGGTCACGTAACGTCTCTAAGCCACGTTCCTCAGAGAAAAATGCTATCTCATAAAGTTATTGTGAGGACTACTTGAAGTAACAAAAAGGCTTTAAAATGTGTTAAGTATTGTTATGATGATAATTACAGTTTTTGGTCACCAGACCAAAGACTTAAAGAAAGCAAATTAGACAGCAGACTGTGATTAGAATTTTCTACAATCCCTTAGAAATTATAAAACCATTTTTGAGTCTTTGGCTAGAGCTTTTTAAAGGGATTCTCCAACCCCCTTTTGAAGTCACCAGTAAAGGCATTGGCAGCACAGCAAGGACATTGAAGGGACTGCTGAGCTCATGACAATGGCAGCAGAGACCTAAAGATGGGGGCAACCTGGACTGAAAAACTGTCCTGGACCACGAAGTTGGTGGGAAAAGAGGGGAGTTTGGATGGATCCTTCATTCAGTGCAACCAATCACACACATTTCAGCACACTGGGGTGAGATCAGGTCAGGACGAGCAGCATGCAGCCCTGCTGGGCACAGAAGTCACACTGAAGTTGGGTGTAGGATGGGGCAACAAGCCATCATTATGCCTGGGTGCTGGTTGCATGAATATGAATGTTCTCTCTTTTCCTTGGCTTGAAATTCATCTTCTCTGATGAGTACCCCTGTCCATGGCCCTCGAGAGGGCTCTGACTAGTGCTTCCCGTCAGCAGAGTTTGTGGAGGGGTGACCCGATGGTGGGGTCAGAGAATGTAGATATTGATTGACATCACTTCGAGGACATAGACATTGATTGACACCACTGGGAAAAGTTTGGAATTGACATTCCTCCTAAAGAGCCCCTAATTCTAAGAAATGGCTTTTCTTTTATAAAGAACTACATGACTCCAGGTCTCCAAAGTGGATGTGGGATGCAGGACTTTGTAGGTGGAGAAACAATGTGACCTGGAGGCCTGGCTTCTACCCTCAGAGTCACCTTGCCCGCAGGGAGCCATCAGGAACAAGAGATGGCCCCAGCTGCCACATCTGCTGAACACAGGGGGTGCCGTGTGCCCTCTAATACTCTAGCCCACTGATTTCCAACCGGTGTGCGTGGCACACTGGTGTGCAGCAAGACTTTTTGAAACATGCAATACCTGACTATTTAGTCAGGGGCACTGACGTCTTTTCCCTTAGGTTGTCAAATAAAAAAATGACAATAGCCAACATAATAGCCATCCAGTGTGAATGAATCAAAATTACAACTATTTTTTTTTGTCAGATCAACAAAAAATATAATACATTTTTTGGTGTGCCACAGAATTTTATTAATTAGTTTATGTGTACCATGAGATGATAAAGGCTGAAAATTGCTACTCTAGCCCAAAGTGGGCAGGATGGGAGTCTATGAATGAGTCCTCACCCTTTTGGGGCTCTGCAAACTGTCCCCTCACTTTAATAAGTGGTTCCTATAGAGGGAAAGCCTCTAGAACAAACAAAAAACAAGCCCCCGATGCCATGGCACAGTGACAGGAGATGGGCCGTGATGTTTTGGTGCCAAGGCCCAGTTGCTACTCTCTTAAGTCACAACTTGGTATAAGGGGAGCTGTGGATGCCTTAGCAAATGAGGTTTTGTTCATTCACTTACAGTATTTGTGCAATAAAATAAAGACTTTGTACACACCTCTGTTAGTGTATTCTGACACAGACATTGAGGATGCTGAGACAAAAAGAATGAGGCTCCAAGCTCTGAAAGGCAACACAGCATAGTATTTAAGCATGTGAGCTCTACAACCAGGTGACCTTGGTCATGTTACTTAACATTTCTGTGCATTGTTTTTCTTACTAGTGAAATGGGGAATTTAATAGCGTTTCCCTCCAGAGTTGCTGTGGGGAACAAATACATGCAAAAACACTTAGAACAGTAACAGGCACTTAACATGCACTCAGTAAATGCTTGTGCTATTATTACTATTACTAGAGGCCCAGTGCACAAAATTTTTGCACTGGGGGGGGTGCGGGCGGGCACACTTCCTCCAAAGCTTCTTTGGCCCTGGCCAACCTTGGCTTGAGCACCTCCAATGCACACTCAGGCTAATCCTGTGGCAGCGCCACCCAGGTTTTAGTATTTGCTGCTCTCCCTACTTGCCTGTAAGGTCTTCAAGGATGAGGACTGCACCTTTCACCACTGTAGTCCCAGCATCGGGCACGGGCATGGCACATGGGGAGCACTCAGTAAGTCTCTGTCGACTGAATGAGGGGCATTATACTCAGGAAGAGTGAGCTGTGCTCAGCAATCGAGGGTTTATCATGTACCAGCTGTTATGTTTTCCTAAAACAACATTGTGAGCTGGATGCTATTATCATCCTCATTTTACAGATGATGGGAAAATGACAGGCCCAAGGTCTCACCACCAGTGCCTGGTAGAGCCAGTTTTTATAGCCAGGGCGTCCAGATCGAAGACACTTGGTCTTAACCACTACTCAGTCCTGCCTCTATGGAAACACAGGGCTGAATTTAAAAGGGATGGGGAGGTAGAAAGTGGTGGTTCATTCAGTGTATTTCCTGCTTCCGTGTGCAGGAAGGGAAGGCTGGCGTGGCCTGAAGTGTGGTCGGGTTAGATAGAAATAATGGGTGTTAATTGGGAGGGAAAAACAAGTGCTCACATGTGCCTCTGAGAAAGGTCAGCACAGACGATGGGTAGTCAATCTAAGCTGCCTCTGGAGGAAGGGGAGATAAAGCTGTTCTGGAGAACAGTCCCCTTGAGGTGGATCTGGTGGGAGAGGATTCTGAAACTTTCTAGAGGAAACTGGGATTTACCCCTAGGCTAGCTACAGGCTTTTTTTGGTTCTTAATTGATTTTTAGAGAGAGAGGAAGGGAGAAGGAGGGAGAGAGAAACATTGATTGTCTGCCTCCTGCATGCCCCCTACTAGGGATTAAGCCCAAAAGGGGGCATGTACCCTGACTGGAAATTGAACCAGCAACCTTTTGGTGCATGAGACAATGCACAACCAACCGGGGCCACACAGGCCAGGGCCAGGCTTTAATTGTGAAGTTTTGAAGTGCAGACCCACGAAAGAAGCAGTTACTTGAAGCCCGTGTTTTATGAAACACAGATGTAATACTGATGCTCAAAGTCACTTAAGGAGTGATTCTGTTCAGTTTTCCCAAGTGATTTATTGGACAGGTCTGGAGATTTGAAAATTTGATTTTAGTCAGTTCATATTTTGATTCTTAATTCCCTTGTATGTCAAATACTTCACATTTCAGTTTGGAATTTAAGAAGCTATTTAAATAATCACAAGAGCTTAGTGAAAAATCGAAATAAATAAATGGCTTAACTATTCAGCTGCTGGGTTTTATCTCCCTCTCTCTCTCCCTCCTCCCCCCACCCAGCCACTACAGGGTTAGGAAAAACCACAGAGAAATTTATAACTAACCTGTCTGCTCAGGGAGAGACCTCTGTATAACTATACCCTCCTGGCATACTTAATCCATCTCAGATGACACATGGGGAAAACATCTGTTCTTTGACAAATACCTACATAAGAACAAATCAAAAACCCAAATCAATATCCAATATATAGCCTGCTGCATTTTAAATAGAAATAGGAGAGCTAGTAATGTAGAATTCACTGCAAGCCATTAGAATTTATTTACCAAGCCTAATGCTCAGAAGGGAGGTACATTTCTTAAGATGTGGAGAATGGTACATAATGGCGAGAGTTAAAGGAAGAGAGAATCTGAGAGTGAAGAAACATGCTTCCACGAACCCTTCCTTCTCCTTGGGGTCTTTAAGGTTCTCAAACACCTTTTTGATTCTTTATGTTCTTCCCCACGCCCACAGGCTCCTGCTTTCCCAGCCGTGCTCTTATTCCATCTCATACTACGATTGTGGAACAAAGTTCCTGGAAAGGTAATTTCCCCTCATTTCTTAAAGTTGTTTTCTTGCCCCTGTGTTACCTATTCATCTTCCCTCTCTTCACTTTGATATGCTAGTGGTCTTACTTGGTCATGTATTAGATTTTTCTGTAGTAACAAATGACACCAAATTTTAATAGCTTATGAAACTAAACATTAATTTCTCAGTCATGGAACTGTAGGTCAGTCAAGCTTAGCTGTGTCTCATCTGAACTTGGCTGGACTCCACTGGACTTGACTAGACTTGGTTTTAAGCTTCAGGTCAGATTCACATCTGCTCTTTCATTTGGAGACCCAATCTGGAGGACCAATGGCTATCTGGGGATTCCTATTCTCATGGAGGATGGCAGGAGTATGAGACAGGAAGTGAAAAGACACAATGCCTTCTAGAGTCTTCTTAGTACCGTATTAGCATGCTACCATGCATACTACATTTTGTTGGTCAAAGCATGTCATACAGCCAAGGCCAAAGTCAAGGAGATAAGAAATTACACTCCAGCCAAAACCGGTTTGGCTCAGTGGATAGAGCGTCGGTCTGCGGACTGAAAGGTCCCAGGTTCGATTCCGGTCAAGGGCATGTACATTGGTTGCGGGCACATCCCTGGTAGGGGGTGTGCAGGAGGCAGCTGGTCGATGTTTCTCTCTCATCGATGTTTCTAGCTCTCTATCCCTCTTCCTTCCTCTCTGTAAAAAATCAATAAAATATATTAAAAAAAAAAAGAAAAGAAAAGAAATTACACTCCATCCCAAGGCCTGGCCAAGGAGCATGAATACTGACTGAAGAATAATATAATATTCTCTAGGTGGTAGGGGGTAGAATGCAGGAATCTCTCAATCATCCTATATAATAAAACCCTAATATGCAAATCGACTGAGTGGCCGAATGACTGGTGGAATGACCGGTCGCTATGACATGCACTGACCACCTGGGGGCAGATGCTCAATGCAGGAGTGGGGGCAGCTTTTGCATTGAGCATCTGCCCCCCACAGGAGGAGGCGACTGGTGGCAGTGACGGGGGTGGGGTCGGCCAGCGGGCAGCACCAGGCCGCCAGCCTAGGTGGGTGCCAGTGGGCCCCCCCCCATCGCCCCACCTACCAGTCGCCCCACAGATGGCCCTGATCACCGGCCAGGCCTAAGGACCCTACCCTATATATTGGGAACAGTCTCTTAGATTTAAAAGTTAAAACCTGGCAAGGCTACTCTAACACTGAAAAACCAGGATGATGCAGCGATGACATGCATGAACTCTGGCTTGCACATTTTGTGGTCAGCCCTGATTCTGACACTTATAACTGTGTGACAAAACCAATTACTTAACTTCTCTCTGCTTCAGTTTTTCCACCCATAAGATGGGGAAAATGGTACTCCTGCCTCAGAAGGATCATGTTATGTACTACTTTTTATAATCAGGGCAAAAAAAATGTAGCTGCCCATACAACAGCAAGATGTCTTTCACCTGTATGAAAAGTATAGTCACTGGTGCATGCAGCGTCCTGGATTGCGAGAGGGATGTCTGACTGCCAGGTTAGGCCCGACATCTTTCGAGGGGTCCCAGATTGCGAGAGGACACAGGCTGGGCTGAGGGACCCCCACCTGTGCATGAATTTCGTGCACTGGGCCTCTAGTTTTCTATACAGAAAAATCAAAGAGTTCTCCAACTTTTATTATTCTAGGGAGGCTTTGCCCGTATTTTCACTGCTCTGGGTTATTGCCTCAACATCAATAACCCAGGAAGAAGGCAGACAAATATAACTAGGCAATAGTAATCACAGTAACACTTAGAATGTATTGTGCAACTACCATGAGCACAGGCCCTTTATGTATATTCATATAGTGATTACTCATTACAGACTTTGCAAACAATATAACTTTTCATGAGCTTACTTAATTTCTATTTCAGTCTCTGTTTAGTGCTCTCATTGCAAAGCGTTGCAAAAACCTAATCTCAGTCACTTTGGGGTGGGGCTGGTGGAGTGGGTTGCATTATCACCTGTCAGCACTGCATGCACCTATGCATCCTCATTCCCACTTGGCCTCGAGTCAGCAATGAGCATAGCACTCCTGTTTCATCCATCTCATTCTGAGGCCCTTGGGGTCTGGCTCCTCCTCAGCCACTCCTTTGCCTTTCTTGGGAGCACAGAAATGTCCAGCTGCACTGGTACATCCCCTTTCTTCCTTGATATGTCATCCAGCAATTTCTGCTCTACTGCGTTCTGTCATGCTGGGCTCAAGGGACTTTGAGGTCTTATGGACTTTGAAGATTTAACACGTGTTCTTGGGTCTTTAAAGGTAGTTGGGGTTTCAGTTTGCTCATCTTCATTCCCTGGGCTTGGCCGGAGATGGGGTGGGCCGGGGCAGGGGCCGGCTCTGTGTGGAACTACAATGACCAACTTATTACTCCTGTTAGTTTCTCTCTTCTTTCAACCTATGGGATTTTATCTAGGTTCGGTTGGGCTGACCCAGCTTCAGAGAATCCTCCCAAATGTATTGGTTAGGGCAAATTTTATGCTCTGATTCCTTCACCTTTGTCACAAGTAGAGAAGCTGATTTTGAGGCAGATGAGGTCACTTGCCGAAGTTGACTAAGTTAGCAAGTGGGGAAAATAGGATTTGTCCTATTCGGAAGCTGGCACTCCCTCCACTAGGCTAATCTGCTCTACAGGAAAAAAAAATTTAAAGCAAAAAAAGAGCAAATTGGGGATCTCCTGGCATTATCAACTTCCGTAGGAAGACTTGTGTGGAGCAAATCAAACAGCATTTGATCAGGATCTTCCGTTGGGTCATGGGGAGATGGCTTCAGTTGTTGGGACAAAGTGGAGATGGAGCATTTTCAGCTCTTGTTTCTAAATCTGCAGAACACAATCCAGATGGAGAAAGTCTGAGGCAAAATGTGCCTCATTCTAGAACTGGATCCACCAGGGTTCAGGGTAATTGTGGGCCACACTGACCTCAGCGATTGCTCAGGTTTAGGGTTAGAAAACAGGCTGCAGTTTGTCAAGAATCCAATTCTTACACATGGCATGATTCCTCTCACTTTTGGAAAAGACCCATAAATGTAAATGGTCATTCCATCTTCTCTGATCTCTGCCACAGTGGTGCTTCCTCTATTTTAAGAGATGTTACTCCATTGTTGAGCACTGGGGAATAAACTTTTGTGACTTGTACTAAAAGCGACATGCGCGCGCGCGCACACACACACACACACACACACACACACACACTGTCTACATGAATGATTTACTTGGGCAAGACTTCTCATTCTCTTTAGTCTCTGTTAGAACCACATAATTTCCTTCTCTATCACTCTTGGTTTCTCTCTCACTCGTCATGCATTATGGTGGAATACCCAAAGAATCTTGTAAGATATTACCACCAAGAAAGAGGGAGTAGAAAATCAGATAAGCATTTTGTGTGTGTAACTATTTACCTTTTTCAGCCTCTACACATTTTGAAAGAAGCTGGAAGTTAGGAGACTCCCTGAAGCAGAACTGTTGGCCTGTTACTTTGCGTCTCTGAACTTCATGTATGGGAGGAATAGGAATATTGACTGGGGATCACAAGTGGGGATCCAAGCTGCATATATGGCATATCCCATTTGTGTTAAAATATGTGCATGAAAACTTGCTGAATGAAAAAATGCCAATGTGTTGAGGGTTGTTATCTCTGTGTTGTGAGGTTATGGGAAAATCTGAATTTCTTCTTTATATCACTTAACATGAGCTCTCCTCTTTTTCATAAAACTTGCTTCCAAATGACTTTTTCTGTTTCCAAAATCACATTCATTCTCAAAGGACAGATTTTATGCTTTAATAATATTGTTCAAATGTACAGCAGGCTTTGAAAGAAATCACAAAAAAAGAATTTCAGCACAACTTTGAATGGGCAGTTCCTTGTAATAAGTGGATAAGATGACTGATTTGAAGGAACAGTATTCATTTTGTTGTAGGATTCCTGGCATATCACAGAATCAGTCATGGTGCTTTGATAGTTATGTCCATAGATGGGAGGGAATGCTAGCTTATTCCATTGTTCAATTTTTTAAAAAACTTCAGATCAATGTACTATGTGAATGCAGTAATTCAACCAGTCATCTGTGAAGTTCCCGTATATGAAAAGTAAATATGTACTTAAAAAGAAGGAACAGTTCATTGAATGCTTTAATATAAGACAAATCTTTCTGCTTACATAAATAAAAAGAGGAACTGTACTACCTTTGAAACTAAATTGTGAAAAAAATATCTGATTCTGAAGAATTGTCTCTGCTTTCAAATATAGAATATGAAAATCAAAGATTATTGGCTCTCATATGCAAAAGTAGATTTTATTAATAAAAATGAAACATATAGAACAGTCAAATTGTGAGTGGATACTTTTGACAGAGTTTTACTTCATAAGTAAATATTGACATCTCTAGCTCACTTTTACTTTTATTGATATATTTTGTATGGGAAAGGGAATTTTTTATATTCAATATCTTGTGGAATTGATAGTCGAATAGTATCAAAAGAAGACAAGCATTTGAAATTGAATGATAATGTTATCTGATTGTCAAAAACCCAATTAAATTTGCCTTTCCAGTGGATATTTCATAAATATTTGAATGCCTCCTATAACCACTGTGTGCATTGTCTTATGCTAGACCCTGAGAATATAATGCCAATGTGTTTCCAGCTAAAAATTAAAGGCCTTGCCCTAACCGGTTTGGCTCAGTGGATAGAGTGTTGGCCTGTGGACTGAAGGGTCCAGGTTTGATTCAGGTCAAGGGCATGTACCTTGGTTGTGTGCACATCCCCAGTAGGGGATGTGCAGGAGGCAGCTGATCGATGTTTCTCTCTCATTGATGTTTCTAACTCTCTATCTTCCTCCCTTCCTCTCTGTAAAAAATCAATAAAATATATTAAAAAAATTAGAGGCCTTAATCTGACAAGGATGGGGATAGTGATGCAGAATATTTGTAATTAAGAAGGTTTTATTGTCTATACTATACCCATATAGTCCCTGTTCTCAATGACTTCATCATCTTATTGGTAACATTTTAAATATATAATTATTAAATAATATATCAGGCTGACTTTTAGAAAGCATTATATTGAATATAAATAGGTGCCAAAGTATCAGACACAAAAAGAAGGGTTTGGAGTGGTCAAGAAGTAAGGGGCTGAAATAACCAGGAAAGTTTTTATGAAAGAGGTGGACTTGAAGGGTATACCATGCAAGGATCAGGAAGTAATCTGGTTATAGCTTGAATTAGACCTTCAGTGATAATGTTGTATAACAAATGACCCTTCAAATCTCAGTGGCTTACATCAAAGACATTTGTTTTTCGTGCTCACAAGTCTGTGGGCTGGCTGAGATTCAGCTGATCTTGGCTGGACTCTGCTGGTCAGAGCTCCAAGTTACAAGTCTATTTTGGGCCTGCTTCCTATATCTCATTTGGGGCTGGGCACTACTCGGGTCATGGTCTATTCATGGTGATGACAAAAACACAAGAAGCCAACTCAAATCCAACAAGCAATCTTGAAGCCTCTGTTACATTATTTTCACTAACATTCTATTGTCCAAAGCAAGTCATATGGCTAAGCTAAGTATCAATGGGGTGGGTAAATACACTGCACTAATTCTATTGAGGGCTATTGCATAGTTACATGATAAAGGTCATAGATATATAATTCTACACCAGGCAAAGAGTGGATGATGGAAAACCATAATTCAATCTACCACAATCATGTATTTGAAAAAAATAGTAGAAAAATTGCCAACAATACAGATAAGAACCCTTGCACAGTATTGAACCCAAGTGAAGAACTCTATGTACTCAGATCATTGTGCTTGTGGGCCTGAAATGAAAAGACTAATAGTCACACTATCATTAAGATTTGGGAAGTTTGTGATAAGGCTGATGCTGACTAGTTCATCTTCCTGGGTGAAAAAATAATAGACCAAAGACCAAAGTTGAATAAGAACTTGAGTTGAAAGGACATCTTTTCTATTTGGGAACCAAAACTCTGGCAGAAATGACTGAAAGAGGGGACGTATCCATTTTTGGCTCTTCGGGGAGAAAGAGCAGTGCCTTGTCTCTTAAAGGTAACTGGACAAGATGAACCCTTCAAATCTATTTCGGTTCTGTGTTTCTGTCATGTCAGTGTTACTTCCCCTCTCAAAACCCCCAGCAGTGGCTTAGTGTCAGAATGCCACATGACAAGACCCATGACGGCCTTTGCCAGTTCTTCTTTTGGTTTCTTTGGCTGGAGGCTGATGGAGGAGGAGTGAAAGACTGGGGGCCTGCTTTTTGTTTGTGGTTTTGGGAGAGCTAATTGATACCAAGATAGCACCCCTGGAAGCATGGTCTCCACCCCTTAGAAGAATCCCTGTGCTGAAGAGTGTTGTGTGTGGGGAACAACAGGCACCTGATGTGTGTGGCTACATTCTACTTTCAAAGTCTTCATACAGATCATAGAACCCTCAGAAGTAATCTGGGTGGCACTGAAGAGTTATTGAATCCCTCTCTGCCTCAGAATCCTCAAAGGGCAACGGGGATGGTACCAACTACTTTATAGGATTGTCATGCAGATTAAACAAGAAAATATATGTTAATGTCGCAGCCCAATGTCCAGCATATAGTAAGTATTTAATAAATGGTAGCTTAAAAAAAACAAATGACAATGCCAAAAGCATCCTGTTATTAGAAACAATCAGATGTGTGTGTGTATGTGTGTTTTTTTTCTTCTTTTAAAAATTCAGTTTATTGTTATATCCACTAGCCTCAGGCAGTGCTGCCATTTCCAGGTTGAGGACCTTGTAAAAAATTCCTCAGATTTTCCCAACGAGGGAAGACTGGTTTAAAAACCCTTACAAAGAAATGTTTATTGATAGGGAACATTATCTGGCCACGGGTCCCACTGCAGAAGTGTAGTACTTATTTTTTGCAGGCTTTTCCTATCTCCATTGGTTTCCAGCTTCCCAGACACACATTTGACCCCAATGGCCTGTAACTTGCTCCAGGGCAAAGGCAGTGTCTTATCCACTGTTGTGGGTTCCATAGTGTTAAGCACAATGGATTGCAAACTCTATGTACTCAGTTCATGAAAGTTTGCTGAATGAATTGATACATCTATAATCAAACTATATCTTTAGTGCATATCTACCATCCGCATCAGCTCAGGTGCTTCACCGATTTTCAAATCATGGGCATAAGGTATATGAGTACACCTTAAAGTACAGGAGTGTTCTATCTTATCAGAACTTCATATCAGTGGAGTCTGAGAACCAGGACTTGGTGTTGAATGAGCTGTGTAATCAACAACACTTGTCTGGCTCATTGACAGGGGACTCTGGTTAAAGTTGAATTAAGCTTTGACAGATCTTTCACCAAATTTATCGAGAACATTTTTTTTAAGGTGATGGTAAAATTGATTTAATTTAATTTTTTAAATTAAGTTTATTGGGGGTGATATTAGTTAATAGGATCATAGCGGTTTCAAGTTTACATTTCCATGACATGATCTGTATGTTGCACCATATGCTTACCATCCAAGGCCAAACACATTCCATCACCAAAGCATAAACTTAGATTCAGGGGGACTCCCCATAAGTTTGTTAAAGTATAAGTCTGTCAAGCATAAAACTAAATTCAAGGGAACTTCCTCATAAGTGTGTCAAGACCAAACCTGGTCTTTTGTGAGTTCCACATGAGAACCCAACAGAATGTCACCCAGCCTTTTCATTTTTATTTTTTTCAGGTTTTTAAAATAATTTTTTTATTTTTCAATTACAGTTGGCACACAATATTATATTAGTTTCAGGTGTACACCCTAGTGATTGGACATTATATAACTTACTAAGTGATCATCCCAATAAATCTCATATCCATCTGACACCATACATAGCTGTTAGAATATTATTGACTATATTCCCTATGCTATATTTTATATCCCCATGACTATTTTTTAACAACAAATTTGTACTTTTTATTCTCTTCATCTTTTTCACCCATTTCCCAACCCCTTTCCATCTGGCAACCATCAAAATGTTCCTTGTATCTATGAGTATTTATTCTTCTTATTTGTTTATTTTGTTTTTTTATATTCAACTAGAGGCACCAGTGCATGAATTCGTGCACGGGGGTGGGTGGGTAGGTCCCTCAGCCTGGCCTGTGCCCTCTCGCAATCCGGGACCCCTCAGGGGATGTCCGACTGCTGGTTTAGGCCCGATCCCCAGCTGGCCTGGCCTGTGGGGATCAGGCCTAAACTGGCACTCGGACATCCCTTGAGGGATGTGGCAGTGCGCCAAGTGGCAGGCAGCCAGGGAGGAGCCCAATCCCGGTCTGCTGCACCTGGCGCTGCTGCTTGGTAGCGCTGCTGCGTAGTCAGGAGAGGCTCCTGCTGCCACAGCTGCGCTTGCCAGCCGTGAGCCCAGCTTCTGGCTGAGCGGTGCACCCCTGTGGGAGCACACTGACCACCAGGGGGCAGCTCCTGCATTGAGCGTGCATGTCATAGTGACTGATCGACTGGTCATTCGGTCATAACAATCACTTAGGCTTTTATATATTTAGATTGTTGATAGATATACATTTATTGCCATTTTATTGTTTATATGCTTGATCTTTCCTCCTTCTCCTTCTTCCTCCTCCTCCTCCTCCTCCTCCTCCTCCTCCTCCTTCTTCTTCTTCTTGACCTTTTAGCATTTCATAAAATACTGGTTTGATAGTAATTAACTCCTTTCACTTTTCCTTGTCTGGGAAGTTCTTTATATGTACTTCAATTCTAAATGATAGTTTTGCTGGGTAGAGTAATCTTGGGTGTAGGTACTTGGTTTTCATTACTTTGAATATTTCTTACCAATCCCTTTTGGACTGCAAAGTTTCTGTTGAGAAATCAGCTGACAGTCTTATGGGAGCTCTCTTGTAGTATCTAACTGCATTTCTCTTGCTGCTTTTTAAGATTCTTTCTTTGTCATTATCCTTTTGCATTTTAATTATGATGCATCTTGGTGTGGGCCTCTTCAGTTCATCTTGTTTGGAACTCTGCATTTCCTGGACTTGTATATCTATTCCCGTCACCAGGTTAGGGAAGTTTTCTGTCATTATTTTTTCAAATGGGTTTTCAATTTCTTGCTCTCTCTCTTCTCCTTCTGGATCTCCCATGATGTGAATGTTGGTATGCTTGAAGTTGTCCCAGAAGCTCCTTACACTATCTTCATGTTTAAAAATTTTTTTTCTTTTTTGCTGTCCTGATTGGATGCCTTTTGCTTCTTTATATTCCAGATCACTGATTTTATTTTCAGCTTCTTTTACTCTACTGTTGATTCCCTGTAAATTGTTCTTCATTTCAGTTAGTGTATTGTTCATTGCTGACTGGTTCTTTATTATGGTTTTCATGCTGTTGAAGTTCTCACTAATTTCATTGATCATTCTTATAACCAGTGTTTTGAACTCTGCATCTAGTAGATTGCTTATCTCCATGTTGTTTAGTTCTTTTTCTGGAGTTTTGTCATTTTTTTCATTTGGGACGTTTCTTTGTCTCCTCATTTTTGCAGCCTCCCTGTGTTTGTTTCTATGTATTAGGTGAAGCTGCTATGTCTCCCAGGCTTGGAACTGTGGCCTTATATAGCAGGTGTTTTGTAGGGTCCAGTTGCATAGCCTCCTGGATCACCCAAGCTGGGCACTCCAGGTGTACTCCTCCCTGCCACCCCCTGCTCCTTGTGGGCTGTGTACAACTCCTGTTGTAGTTGAGCCTTGATTGCTGTTTGCACATCAATGGGAGGGAATTACCTCCCAGGCCAATCAGCTGCAAGGACTGGCTGTAACCACTGTGGAGGGTCAGCTGTGCAGGGGCCCATCCCATGAAACAGGACTTACTTCAGCAGGGCTCTGGTGCCCACCAAGGCCACTCCTTGTATGTGTCACTTGTGAAGGTGTTTGGGTGGTGCTTCGACATAGTCTAAAGCTGTCCACTGGGTATGCTGGCTCTGGGACCTCCCATAAGGTGCAGGTCAAGGTCAGCTTCCACCTGTATTCTTCCTGGGGTTACCCAACTTGAGCTACAAAGCAATCTGCAGATGGATGCTACTTATGCTAGGCTTGGAGGTGCACAGGTGAGGCCAAGCTGCAAACCAAGGTCAGCTACTGCCAGTGTCAGGCTTGGGGCCATTTAGCGAGAGGTATGGGGCATGCTGAGGCCAGATGCTCCTTGTTTGATGATTCTCAGAGAATCATCAGGGTGGGGTGAACAGTGGGAGCCAGGTTGATAGAAACCCAGATATGGTGCCTGCCTGCTGGCTCTGTGTGTATGAGTTTTGGTGGTGATGGTGGTGGTGGTAGTGGTGAGGGGGTGTCTCAGAAAAAGAATAATGGCTTCTGCTAGCCCTTTTGTCTGATAGAAATCTGACTTCCCTTCTCTCACCCTGATGCCAGACAATTCAGTTTCTCCCTGTATGACCCTGGTTCCTTTCAAGCTGCTGCCTTAGCACTGGAGCTCAGAGGGGATGAGTCTGAGTAAGTCAGTGTGCAGGCCCTTTAAGAGGAACTTCCTGGGACTCCAGTGGCCCTCTATCTTACTCAGCCACAATCTCCACTGGTTTTTACAGCTAGAACTTATGTGGACTTCTCTTCCTTGCACTGGAACTCTGGCCTGTGGGGGCTGGTATGGGGCTAGGACCCCTCACTCCGCAACAGGGGAACTCCACAGCTGAGATATCTCTCCCAAATTTTATCTGCCACATGTGGGTATGGGACCAGCCCATTCCACATCTTCATCCTTCCTACCAGTCTTGATGTGCCTTTTTCTTTAAATCCCTAGTTGTATGACTCCTGTTTAGCTAGATTTCAGGTGTTTCTGAATGATGGTTGTTCTGTAGTTATAATTTTGATGTGGTTGTGGGAGAATTTTAGTACCGCATTTACCTATGCCACCATCTTACTGAAAGTAGTCTCAACCAGGCTTTTAAAAGTTCTGCCAGGTTTCCTGTCCCCCCATACAGCCGCACCTGTGCACAGTACCAGGAAACCAGGCCCTGACCTAGATTTAGGCCATCAGCATTACTGGTTCTCCTGCCAGGTACACAGAGGCTAAGTTTCTTGTCTCTGAACTTGCTTCCCTCTGTCCTTGATCCTGCTCCTGCACTGACTCCCCAAGCTCACTACTAGTCCACCTGCCAATCATTTGCTTTCCCCCTATCTTGGTAGATATCCTAAGTTTGGTGTCTCAACCAACAGAATTGAACTTGAGTCCTAATTCTCTTTGTCTCTCTTTAATCAATGACCTTTACCTAGCAATTCACATGATAGTGTGCAATAAACTCATGTGCCTTCCAGCAGCAAGCAGATCATGTCATGAATGATGCTGGTGGGTAACATGGGAAGTAGGGGCAGAACGACATGGCCTCCCAGCTAACTTTTGCTTCCCCATAGTCCTCTACTATAAGACAAATAACAGTGTGAGATACTAAGTGGTAACAGAAACTCACCCCCAGATTCAACTATAGTAGGTGGATGTGGGTGGTTGGAAATTGGAAGGCACATTAGCCTGGACAAAAAGAGGCAAATGTTGTAGTTTTGGCCATTGCCCCCCCCCCCGTCTTGCTTGTTTATTTTTAAAATAAGTCAAAAGTAGGTATTTTTATATGACATATCCTAATTTTTCAACACTGGCTGGCTTATTTAAAAAACTCTATGAGGCCTAATTTAACAGCCTGTGGGCTGTGTTCTGGCCTGTGGGTACTGGTGGGAGGACTTTGGCTTATCCTGGCCTCTCCATAATGTAAGTTACTTGACTCCTTAGAGTATTAGTGTTATCTTCATTTCATTTGCTGAAGCTCACACAACCACAAGAATGAGTGGAAGAGCCAGGATCTGAACCCACACTTTTCAGTTCCAAGTCCATGGTCTTGCTGCCACAGTGTCTGATTTCCCAGTTGCTAGACTTCTGGATTTTTAAAAAGTATATTTTTATTGATGTTAGAGAGGAAGGGAGAGGGAGAGAGAGATAGAAACATCAATGATGAGAGAGAATCATTGATCAGCTGCCTCCTGTATGCCTCACACTGGGGATCAGGCCACCATCCAGGCATGTGCCCTGACTGGGAATTGAACTGTGACCTCTTGGTTCATAGGTTGATGCTAAACCACTGAGCAACACCGGCTGGCCAGGCTTACTAGGTTTTTTCACTACCTAGCTCAGAGGGAATGAGTCTGAGTAAGTCAGTCCTGATGTGCTCACATGTGGGATAACAGACACTTCATCTTACTCTCTTGAACACTGCATTTTTAGATCCCCAAATTTCTGTCAGGGCTAAGTCTTACTGCTCTTCAACAAGGCTCGTTGACCACAGGTGGAACCTTGATGGCTACCCATGATGGCTTCAGACCATCTCCTGTCTCCACTTGAAGGTATGTGGTGGTCCCTGATCAAATCCACTGTCTGTGAGCAGTGGGAAGGTTAACCTGCACTGTTGAAGGAGGTCCAGAGTACATTAGGCCAGGGAGAAGGAACCGAACTTTCTTCCGCTTGCCTTTCCTTCTACCTTAGATGTAACCTCTTTCCCAGTGTCTCTCTCAGGTAAGCCTGGGGTGAAGTCCATCTATCACACTGAGTCTGTAGCCTTGACTTAGACCCAGGGGGTCTGAGTGTTAACATCACCTTTGCTACAGTCTTCCAGTGTGACTTTGGACTTCTCTCTTCACTTCATTGGGCCTTAGATGTCATGTCTGTAAAATGAGAGGCTTGAACTGGTGTATCAGTTGAGACTCTGAGTGCCTGTGAGAGACAATCCAACTCAAGCAGGCAAAGGCAAAGAGCTGAAATGATTGGCTCACATAATTAAATAAAAATAGCAGAGCCTTGAGCCATATTTGCATAAATTGGTCTCTTAGATCTCTCATCTCTGCTCCTGTTTTGGCTTTATTTCAAGGTGGCAAGAAGACAGCCAGTTACTCCAGTGCACAACTTTCTGTGTTCAAACCTAATTTTAAATAAAAGGTTTGGTGGTCTCTCTTTGAACAATAGCAGATAAAGGCTTGTGGTGTATAACTGGGTCAGTCAGTCGCGTCAGCTGCCCAACCCTGGGCCAGTCCTCTAAGGCCAGAGAAATGTAATATGTAGAACTGTGTCCCATACCCACCCTCCCGCTGCCCTGAAACACCCACGGGCTGAGCATATGAGAGGAGTGCTTCTAAGGCCAACCAAAGAAGGGCAAAGTGGTATTGGTGTTAACCTTCATTACTGATATAATATTATTTTTTGACACAGAGAACATTGAAATGCTACTGAAAGTCAAAACTACACAGGAAAGTATGCTCAGAGAAGCATCACTCCATGCCGTGCTTTTTTCATCCCATCCCTCCACACTCCTTGTAGGAAACCAACTATATTATTGTTTAGTTTGAACTTCCGGTACTCCTTTTTAGAAAAAAGAATAAATATAGGCAAATCTTATCATTTCCCTTCTTTCTTACATGAAAGACTGCAGGCTAAAAGTGCTCTTTTGTACTTTGTCTTTTCACGTTAACCGTATTTCCAGGAAGTCATTCCATATCCAGTCATAGAGCTCTTCCTCTTAATTTTTTATATCTCAGTACCTCATTCTGTGTATGTACCACAATTTATGCAACCGATCTCCTGTGCTGGGGCATTTAGGTATTTCTCATATTTTGTAATTATAAGTATTGCTGCAGTGAATAACTTTGGGTATTTGTATTTTTATATTGTTAGAGGTATATATTTAGGGTAAATTCCTAGGAGTAGAATTAGTGGGTGGAAGTGTAAATGCACACATATTTTTGCTAGATATTGCTGAGTTCCCTTACACAGGGAATGTACCATATTATATCCCACCAACAATGTATCCAGGTCCTATTTCTTTAGCCTCACAACAGAGAGTATTGTTAAGCTTTTGAAAATTTTTTTTTTTTTTGCCAATTTGATGGGTAAAAAAATGCCAATCAAGGTGCATTTAATTTGCATTTTTAAAAAAATATATATTTTTATTGGTTTTAGAGAGGAAGGGAGAGGGATAGAGAGATAGAAACATCAATGATGAGAGAGAATCATTGATCGGCTGCCTCCTACACGCCCCCCACTGGGGATCGAGCCCACAACCCAGGCATATACCCTTGGCCAGAATGGAACCTGGGACCCTTCAGTCCGCAGATCAATGCTCTATCCACTGAGCAAAACCAGCTAGGGCTTAATTTGCATTTTTTATTATGAGTAAAATTGATCATACTTTCATATGTTTAATGAATTGGTCTGTTTATGTTTTTTGTCTACTTTTCTATTGGATGTTGGCCTATTTTTATTTTTAGAAATTTAAAATATATTAGACATTGGTTCTTTATAATATATGCTGCAAATGTTTTTCTGTCAGTTTTCTTTTGTGTTTTGATTATGCTAAAGCTTTTTTTCACAACTTTTTGTGTGTGTCAAATATACCAGTCTCCTTTGTAGCATCTAGATTTTTAGTCATATTAAAAAATCTTTTCCTATTTAGGTTATATTGACATTTATTCATGCTTTCTTCTAGCTCTTGTGCAATTTCATTTTGCATCCAGATCTCTGATTCATTTGATAATTATTCTTATGTTTAGTGTAAAGAATAGTTCTATTAAGAAAAATGACTATCCAGCTAGTCCAATATCAGTTAGCCCAGGGATTTTGGGATAGCTATCATAATCTAGATTTTTATACATATTTGGGCCTATTTCTTGACTTTCTATTTTATTCCATTAGTCAGTCTGTCTTTTTATGTGTTTGGCATTACACTGTTTTGATTATAGAGGCTTGACAGTGTGTATTCATATCTTATAGGATCACTCCTCTTTCATAGACTATTTTATTAAAAGAGGAGTTATTACAGAATATCTGCAGGCTAATGGGAATGACCAAGTAGAGAGATGAGTCAGGAGAGAAAGGGGGAAATTGTGATGCCTTGAATTGGCACAAGGAGAGAAGTCTGCAAGGAGCCAGATTATACAGATTCAGGAAGTTGGTATATTTGTTGTAAAAGGAAGATTTCTCTTCTGATTTCATTTTCCAGTGAAATAAGAACCAAGGTCATCAGTTGAGAGTGAGGAAAGGGGAGAAGAAGAGAAGGAGGGGGACTGCAGAGAGAATAAGGAATTACTCAGGCAATGCTGAGGGCCCACTTGAGGTGTGAGGTCATAAATATAAAGCAATACCCATCAGCATAGTTATGTGTTTTTCTTTAGCCTCATACAGTGGCTTGGGTTTGGGAGCTGGGTGGGCAAGAAGTTGAGGTTAAACAGAATTGATAGTTAGCCAAACGAATCTCACAAATGGAAAGAGGTGTTAAGTAGTAGAGGAAGCATGGATGCAAGTGAGCAGAATGATGGGCCAGGGATGCTAGTTGTGTAAGGCGGAAATGAGGGCAGTGGGTGCGAGGAATGTATGTAAGGAAGATGGTAGTGTCAATGACTGGAGATCCTGGAGGGGTCTAAGAAATGTTGGAGTCTTTGGAAGGGGAGGTCATGATCCTGAGTAATGATTTAGGATATGATCTTGGGAGTGAGTGTATAAGGTGGGATAGAAGAAAAGATGTCAATGAGAATATAGAAAGACTGAAGAGCCAGGATGTAGGGCAGGTTGTTTTTGTCTTGTGATGGTAGTGATAGAGAGACAGTGAGCCAGATCCTAATGAATTAGAGGAAGTGGCTGGGAGGTGATGGATCACTGCAATGGAAGGGCACCTCAATGGATCCTTTCTCAAGGACTTGCAGAATTGTAGCACTACCACATTCCATTCTCTGCCACCCCTAGAAATCTCTTCATGCCCCTCTTTAGTTTGTTCTCCTAGAAATCTTCCAGGGTTGGACTTAGCTGTGAAGTCAGAGTCTAAAAGTCATGCCGAAGGGATTTGTCTTTAAGTTTTTTAGAGCCTGACATTTCTTAAAACTCAGAGGCAATCAGAGAGCGTTGAGGAGAGGAAAGAGAGCCAAGTGGGATACTTTTTGAAGGGCTGGTGTGAGTTATATCATAGGAAAGATTGGGATTCCTCTACATGGTAGACCAGGTGAATGGAAAGGCTACTTGTTGTAATACAGGGACTCAAAGGGGTAAGTTTAAACCCTCAAAATTTCAAATAGCCAAAATCCTGCTGAAACCATGGGAGCCCTGCATACATGAGGAGGCACTGTACACCGAGGGTAGCCTACCCAGGCTTCAAAACCAAAGGCTTAGATCTTTCTTCAAGAGTCCCTGAGTGTTGAAAAACTCCCTCCTACTTCAATCTTTCTTTTCCATCCAGACTTCCTGAGAATGACTAACAGCTGAAGTTAGATCCTGAAAAATGATGTGTCCCAGACAGGTTAAGTGGAGCTGGGCCACCTTCAAAAAAACCAATGCTGTCACGAGCCCTGGCTGAATCAGTGATCCCAGTGTGGCTTTGGCCTAGCTGCTGAGGCTGACCATTCTTGTTGCCTATTGACAGGAAGGGCCCCTTATCTTCATCAGGGAACAGTAGATAATGTTTGGGGCAATCAACTTGAGAGAGGGGGAATAATTAATGGACTTAGTATGGGGTCCATGTGTGAAGTGACAAATGGAACAAGTGAATGTAAGATCTGAATCTGTTAAGAATTAAAGATCATGGTCTATGACCAGTTAAGATGTTAGAAATAAAATTCAAATTATTATTATTATTATTTTTGGTTTTAGCTGTATGGTAATTTGGAAGTTGGTGTAGAGGTAGAAGAAAAGTATGTATTTTTTTAATATATATTTTTTCCAAAATGGTGATTGAATAGGTGAATGTGTCCTGTGCCTTCTCACGGAGCAGATAGAAGGAACAACTAAATCAAATAACATCCACACAGCTGGTAAGACAATCCATGGCCGGAAAGGACAGAGGACCCCTGGGGAATGGTAGGATTGGGGATCTGGGCTGGACAGAGAGATGCACAACCACCCGATGAGAGGGTCAGAAGGAACCTGCACTGGACTAAGTCCGCATCCCTTGGGGACATGCATAAACTCGATTGTGGAAGGGGGTCCACAGCCGCCAGTGGCTGCGCCCATAAAGGCACCCTGAAGAACTGCCTGAGCTGCTCGGTACCGGGGGAGAGAAACTCACAGTGGCGCAATTCTTTTACCTTTATATTTTCCTTGCTTTTGTTTGCTAAACCCAGTTCATAGGACCTTTCAGTTACAAACACTCACTGAGGCTGTGGTGAAGGTGGAGATGCAGTTTTGTGGAGGCTGGAGAGAGGCTGTGCAGAGGAGCAGGACAGGGAGTGGTGACCAGGAATTCAGCACTGGGACATTCCAGACCCTCCAACCCTAAGCAGCCATTTTCCTCCTGAAGAGCCAGCCCCTCCCAGCAGCACCCACAGGGCAAATAGTGCAGCTGCACCCAGCCTCAAGCTTTGCAGAGGAAACAAAGATTCTGAATAGCCACGGGAGCCCTGGGGGACTGGGTTGAGGGGTCACTTGGACCCGGAAAACAATAAAGCAAACACCCCCACCTAAAGCCCATGTCAGAAATAGATGCTTGTGTAAATAAGACTGTAAAACAGGGAGACAAACAAAGTGGGCAGATTGGTCCTGCCTGCCTGCAACCAAGGCTGTGGAGACAGACACAGAGGAGCGGTGAATCGCTAGGAACTTCAAATGGTACTGACTATTGAACACGAAACAGATGTGGCAGACAGAATAGTAGAGAGGGGTCTTAAACCAGCCCCCATGGGACATTAAAACTTGGCTGAAGCGAACAACATTTTACTTTTTTTATTTTTTATCTTTTACTTAAAACATTTTTTTCTTTTTCAACCTTTTATTTTTTAAAATTATTTTTCTTCATTCTATTTTTATTTTTTAATCATTATTTTATTTTATCTTATTTTTTATTTTTTCCACCCTTTTCTTCCTCACTTCTCCCTTTTCATCCTGTTTCTCTTCTCCTGTCCCTGCTTTAGTTTTTCTCTCTCCTTTCTTTTTACCCCTTGTTAAAAATTGATCTTTTTCTGCTTTTTTGATGCATTATTATTATTATTGAAGTCTCTTTTGGCTTATTCATATATCTAATTTCCTATTCTCTGCTCCAAGTCCATGCACTCTTCTCTTTCCTCTTTCTTCACTAGCCAATTTTTTAATGCTTTTGTTTTTCCTCTCCCTTCTTGCTCTTCTTCTGCTGATTGCCCAATTAGTTTCACTCACTAAACTCAAGCCTATCTGCTCTCTCCTCTATTCTCCTTTTCAAAAAATAGATGAATATATAGATAAATTAAAAATAATTCTTCTTTTTTAAATCTTTTTATTTTTTATTTATTGATTATTTTGTTTTTTACTTTTCTTCTTATCCACTCATTCTCTTTCTACATCCTCTATACTGAACCATGGCCATTCCCCTATTCATTCAATTCCTTTACCTTACTTTATGGATATAAACTCTGCCTCTACAGATTCTGTCTCCCTCCCCCCTTTTTTTTCTGGGTGTTTGCATTTTTTGGTTTATTTGTTTGTTTTGTGAACTTTTCTCCCAATATATGTATATTTTCTCTTCTTTTTCTTTTCTCTCTTACCCCTTTTCCTTTTCTCAATATCATTTTTGCTCTCTTTTCTCCTAATTTTATTTTCTCTGGTGGGCACTTTTATGGGGGTTATTGGTATTGTGAATACATTCATGCTTTGTTCCCTTTGTGTCGTGTTTTGTCGAGTTGTATTTTGTGCTGTTTGGTCAACATGGTAGAGAGTGAGCCACATAACCACACACACTGAGAGGAGACTCCATCCATGAATGGGACAATAACACTCAAGACCCAACTATACCAAGAGAACCCAAATATCCCAAGTAGGGGGATTCCCTAGAATACCCAGCCCAGAAGACCTGAAAGATTGCACCACTGGGTCCCACAAAACATCTACTATATAAGACAAACTCAAAAAAATCTGGGTGACATAGAAGTTGGATCTAATACATAGAAACAATCACAAAGGAACAGAAAAAAATGGGGAGACAAATAAACACCCCCCAAACCAAATAAAAGGAGGAATCACCATAAAATGAAGTAAACAAAATGGAGGTAAGCATTTTGTCAGAGAAAGAATTTAGAACTATGATTATAATGATGCTGAAAAGGATGAAAGACAAATTCAACAACATGTGTAAGTATTAAGAGGAAATGAAGAAAAACCAAGAGGAAATGAAGAATGACACAGATGCAATAAAGGACACAATGGAAAATATCAACAGTAGACTAGAAGAAGCTGAGGACTGCATCAGCGAGCTAGAAGACAAGGTAGAAAAAAACACCTAAGCAGAGCAGCAACTGAAAAAAAACACACAAAAAACTTAAAAAGCAGGAGGAGAGCCTAAGGGAGCTTTGGGACAACACAAAATAAAACAACATCTGCATAATAAGGGTGCCAGAAGGAGAGGAAATGGAGCAAGGAATAGAAAACCTGTTTGAAGAAATAATGACAGAAAGCTTCCCTGATATTGGGAAGAAAAAACTCACACAAGTCCAAGAAGCGCACATAGTCCCAAACAAGATTAACCCCAAAAGACTGACACCAAGATACATCATAATTAATTTGGCAAACACCAATGACAAAGTAAGAATCTTAAAGGCAGCCAGAGAGAGACAAGAAGTTACCTATAAGGGATCTCCCATTAGTCTATTGACTGATTTCTCAACAGAAACCCATCAGGCCAGAGGGAATGGAATGAAATATTCAAAGTGATGCAAAGCAAGGGACTGAATCCAAGAATACTATAGCCAATAAGGCTATCATTCAAAACTGAAGCTGAAATCAGGAGTTTCACAGACAAAAAAGGCTAAGGGAGTTTATCACCACCAAGCCAGCAATGCAAGAAATGCTAAAGGGATTGCTGTAAAAAGAAGAAATAGGAAGGGAAGAAGGGACACAGGCATAAAGAATAAAAATGGTGACAAACAAGTACCTATCAATAATAACCTTAAACATAAATGGATTAAATGCTCCAATCCAAAGGCATAGGGTAGCTGAATGGATAAGAAAACATGACCCATATATCTGCTGTCTACAAGAAACCCACTTCAGAACAAAGTATTCACACAGATTGATAGTGAAGGGATGGAAAAATGTTTTCAGGCAAATAGAAATGAAAAAAATGCCAGGGTAGCAATACTTATAGCTGACAAAATAGACCTCAAAGTGAAGGCCTTAACAAGAGATAAGGAGGGCCACTTCAAATACTAAAGGGAGCAATTCAACAAGAGGATATGGTCTACCATGTTGACCAATCTGGTAAACATATGCACCCAATACAGGAGCACCCAAATACATAAAAAAAACTTCTGGAAGAAATCAAGGGTGAGATTGACAGCAATATAACAATAGTAGGGGACTTTAATACCCCACTAACACCACTGGACAAATCATCTAAACAAAAGATCAGCAAAGAAACATCAATCCTAAATGACTCACTAGATCGGATAAATTAATTGACATCTTCAGAACATTTCACCTCAAAGCTACATACTATACATCCTTCTCAAGTGCACATGGAACATTTTCAAAGATAGACCACATATTGCAAGAAAGGCAAAGTCTCTTCAAATTCAAGAAGATAGAAATCATATCAAGCATCTGAGAAGATTACAGTAAAAACAATGAAACAATCAATTACAATAAAAACAATCAATTACAATAAAAACAATGAAAAATTCAAACATTTGGAAGCTAAATAGCATGCTATTAAACAATGATTGTGTTACCAAAGAGATCAAAGAAGAAATAAAAAGCATCCTGGAAACAAATGACAATGAAAACACAACAATCCAAAATCTCTGGGACATATTGAAAGCAGTCCTGAGAGGGAAGTTCATAGCTCTACAGGCCTACTTAAAAAAAAATAAAAGAAGTTAATAAATTATGTAACCCTATAACTTAAAGAATTAGAAAGAGAGCAACAAGAAAAGTCCAGAGTAAGTAGAAGGAAGGAAATAATAAAGATCAGAGTGGAAATAAATGACATAGAGACCAAGAAAACAATACAAAAAATTAATAAAACCAAGAGCTGGTTCTTTGAAAGGATAAACAAGATTGATGAACCTCTAGCTAGGCTCACCAAGAAACAAAGAGAGAGGACCCTAATAAAGAAAATCAGAAATGAAAGAGGTGAAGTAACAACAGACCCCACAGAGATACAAAGGATTATAAAAAAAAAATACTATGAACAACTCTACTCCAACAAATTGGACAACCTACATGAAATGGACATATTCTTAGAAAAATACAAGCTTCCAAAACCCAATTAGTAAGAATAAAAAAACCTGAATAGGCTGATAGCTACTGATGAAATTGAAGCAGTAATCAAAAATCTTCCAGCAAACAAAAGCTCTGTTCCAGACTGCTTTACAGGGGAGTTTTACCAAACATTTAAAGAAGAACTAAAACCTATCCTCCTCAGACTATTAAAAAAATTCAAGAGGAAGGCACATTTCCAAGCTCTTTCTATGAAGCCAGCATTACCCTCATTCAAAAACCAGATAAAGACACTACAAAGAAAGAGAATAACAGGCCAATATCCCTGATGAATATAGATGCTAAAATCCTCAACAAAATTCTAGCAAATCGGATCCAGCCTTACATTAGAAAGATCATATACATGACGAAGTGGGATTTATTCCGGGGGTGCAAGGCTGGTACAATATCCGCAAATCAATAAATGTGATACGTCACATAAACAAATTGAGAGACAAAAATCACATAATCATATCAATCGATGCAGAAAAAGCATTTGACAAAACCCAACACCCTTTCTTGAAAAAAACTCTCAGCAAAGTGGGAATAGTGGGATTATTGGTATACCTCAACATAAAAAAAGCCTTATATGACAAACCTACAGCCAACATCATACTCAATGGGCAAAAACTAAAACCATTTCCCCTAAGAACAGGAACAAGACAGGGATGCCCACTTTCACCACTCCTGTGCAACATAGTACTGGAATTGCTAGCCATAGTGATCAGATAAGAAGAAGAAATAAAAGGCATCCAAATTGGAACAGAAGAAGTAAAATTGTCATTATTTGCAGATGACATAATATTGTATATAGAAAACCCTAAAAACTCCATCAAAAAGCTACTAGAACTAATAAATGAATTTGGCAATGTAGCAGGATACAAAATTAACACCCAGAAATCTATGGCTTTTTTATATACCAACAATAAACTCACAGAAAGAGAAACTTCAATCCCATTTACCATTGCACCAAAAAAATTAAGATACTTAGGAATGAGCTTAACTAAGAAGGTAGACAAATAGGACTACATCAAAATAAAAAGCTTTTGCACAGCAAAAGAAACCATCAACAAAACAACAAGAGAGCCCACTGCATGGGAGAACATATTTGCCAATGTTATCTCCTATAAGGGTTTCATCTCCAAAATTTGCAGGGAACTCATCCAACTTAACAAAAGGAAGATAAACATTCCAATAAAAAAATGGGCAAAGGACCTAAATAGACACTTTTTGAAAGAGGATATACAGAAGGCCAAGAGACATATGAAAACATGCTCACAGTCCCTAATCATCTGAGAGATGCAAATCAAAACAACAATGAGGTACCATCTTATACCTGTCAGAATGGCTATCATCAACAAATCAACAAAGGACAAGTGCTGGTGAGGATGTGGAGAAAAAGGAACTCTCGTGCACTGCTGGTGGGAATGCAGACTGGTGCAGCCATAGTGGAAAATAGTATGGTGTTTCCTCAAAAAATTAAAAATGGAACTTCTATTTGTCCCAGTAATCCCACTTCTGGGAATATATCCCAAGAAATCAGAAACACCAATTAGAAAGGACATATGCACCCCTATGTTCATAGCAGCACAATTTACATTAGCTAAGATTTGGAAACAGCCTAAGTGCCCATCAGCAGATGAGTGGATCAGAAAACTGTGGTACATCTACACAATGGAATACTATGCTGCTATAAAAAAGAAGGAATTCTTACCATTTGCAACAGCATGGATGGACCTGGAGAGCATTATGCTAAGCGAAATAAGCCAGTTGGAGAAAGATAAATATCACATGAGCTCACTCATTTGTGGAATATAATGAACAACATACACCGATGAACAAAAATAGATCCAGAGACAGAGAAACACCGAACTGACTGTCAAACCTCAGAGGAAAGGCAGGGGCCAGATGTGTGTGTGGGGGGGGAGGTAAGAGATCAACCAAAGGACTTGTATGCATGCATATTAGCATAACTAACGGACACTGACACTGGGGCAGTGGGGGCTTGTCCTGGGGCGTGGGAGTGGCTGGGGAGGGGTCGATGGGGGAAAAAGGAGACATATGTAATACTTCAAAGAAAGAAAGAAACAAACAAAAACAACAGCCAACACAGAAAAAAAAAAAGAAAAAAGAAAAGTATGTATTGGACTTGGGGCCCACTACATAGACTGGAGAGTATAGGGAAGAAAACCCGTCTCTATTCCATGTGAAGTCTGAGGATCCTGGTTGGCTGACCTCCTTTTACAGATATATGTTCTGGACTCCTGTCTCCACGCAGGCCTATCTTTGGAACAGTAGAAAGTTGACTACACTATCATGTTTAGATCTTTAGAATAAGGTCTATTCTATTATCCATGAGACATAATAAAGACAGCCTCTAATTTAGTGACATGACAGTATTTTGCTCTGATGTAAGCTACTGTATATATATTCTTGAGGAGCTCTCTTTAGCTTGTTTGCTTTTCTATTATGTAAGTGACAAAAGACACATTTAAATTCTCTCTTTTCTTTGAGCTTGATCGTCATGTGTGTTAGCTAAAGGGCACATATGGAATAAATGTTATAGGGCACTAAAGAAGAGTCGGGCTATTGGGCTCCTGACTGGTCAAGCAACAGAGTGAGTGCAGATTCTGAAGTCCCAGCCAGGGAAGAAGCAGAACAGTGTTAAAACTTTGGAATGTTCTAGACATTGATTACCATATTTAACAGTGCTTTCTTGGGTCAGCCCATCAATTTCCTCAGTTATAAAAGTAGACATTATAAAGTCACACACTGGAATAATCATAAGGGTTAAACAGTATGACATGTATATGTGGTGAGTACCCCTCAGAGATGTTACTTTCTTTTTTCTTTCTGATCCTAATGGGATGTGCTTTGCACGGCACTGCTGATATCTATCCTGGAAAAGAAAACCCTTAAGAAACCTTAGATGCTTTTGTGCATGAAGTACCCTCACTGCCATTACAATTAGAGATGAACACTCTGCTAGCTCGGCTCTTCCTCCAGCAGCTGCTCCGAGGTCTGTTTGGGTGCGGGAGACCTTTCCTGGCCTTCCTCAGAACCATCATTTGTGCAGCATCCCCAGGGCTAGGAACAGCAAGCAAATGAGAGAAAGCAAGCAACATCTGGTGCTAAACAAATATCATCATCTTACAAATGACTTGTCTCTGGGATAATGATACTTGCATATGTAGAGCAGAGGGAAGTCAACACCAGGACCCGATCCTAGAAAATAAACACCTGAAAGGCAGTCATAAGACTTACTGACAGCTCCACTGTGTCTACAGCTAAATTCCATTTTGGAGAAAAGAGCAGGTGCTGATGTTCATAGCGTTTAGTCACACCAGACGGAAAGCCCACCTCTTGTTCTCTGTTTTACAGAGCAGAATTCTGTAAACAGAGAAGCACAACAGTGGGCCATTGTCTGGTGGAGGATGAGCCTGTGCAGGCCGGGCGTGTCTCCTACCTTGTTACCCTGCTCCTGGCTAAGACTACCCCTGCTGTGCTGCTGCTGCTGGGGGACTTGGGAGTTTGTGAGATTTTCTCAGGCATGATAGAGAGAGTTATGTACGTAAGTGACTAGCAGAAATGCTTTATGCCTTGTCTAATTATTATGGGTGTTATACCCCTAAAGAAGAAAAATGTTAATGAATCATTCCATAATACTTCAGTGACTCCAACTAAGCTGTGATGGGAATGGATGTGGGCCAAATAGTGACGGAGAATTTGTCTTTGGAATCCACTTGTCATGTCCTCTCTTCAGCATGATTTTCCTTCCTCAACTGAAGTCAATCTCCTAGCCCCATGAGAGGCAACGGGTCACCTCATGCTGACCAGGCCACTGAGGATGCTTCTTGTAAGGTCCCAGACAAGCCTGCTGCCACCAGATGTTGCATACCATGACATAAATGAGAGGTTGCACAGTGACAACCATAAATGTGTTTGGTTTGTCTTGCACAGTGTTTTGGACCAAAAAAATCAATCACTTTTAGCATTTAAAAGATTTCACACGAATATCTAAGTTCTTTGATTCTCTAAAAAATACTGAAAATTTTGGCAACACTGGGTTGGAGCTCAGTAGGAGATTCCTCTTTCAGATAAGCTACTGCTGTTCAGTCTGCCACCATCCCCACCACTCCCTATCGATCTCTTCCCACATAGTCAAACTTACTGTCGGGTAATTGGCTCTTTTTATTCACTCATGTTACCTTCTTGGCCCTGTAGGAACCTGTGCTTTCAGTCTCTGCTATAGACCTTCCAAGCTTCCTCCCTCCATATCTGCTGTTATTCAAACCTTGTCAACTTGTGTCCATCTCCACAAACTATCCTGTTTTAGTGACAATCAAAGGAGCTCTAGTCGGATCAGCAAACTCACAGAAAAATATTAGTGCTTCTTTAAAAAATTTATTTTTATTGATTTCAGGGAGAAAGGGAGAGGAAGAGAAAGATAGAAACATCAATGATGAGAGAGAATCACTGTTTGGCTGCTTCCTGCATGCCCCACACTGGGGATTGAACCTACAACTTGAGCATATCCCTGATTGGGAACTGAACTGTGACCTCCTGGTTCATAGGTCATTGCTCAGCCACTGAGCCATGCTGGCCAGGTTAAAACTTCTTTAAAATTTATTGATTTGAGAGAGAGAGAGAGAGAGAGAGAGAGAGAGAGAGAGAGAGAGAGAAATCGTTGTTCCACTTATTTATGCATTCATCGGTTGCTTTTTGTATGTGCCCTGATCAGGAATTGAACCCTCAACCTTGGTGTATTAGGAGGACACTTTAACTAACTGAACTACCCAGCCAGGGCTAAATGATTCTTAATAGCTTGGTATCTTTATCAGTTAATTATGGCCATGATAATGCTGCTTAAAAGTTAATCACAATTTTTTTGCAGGCATACAAAAGCAAACATTTATTTAATTCACATAGCCTTCCCATTTGGTGAAGGTTAGATGTTCCAGGCTGGTTCTTGGAGGGGAAGCAGGAAGTAGCTCATATTCTTCCTGGGAGAAGTGGGCTAGCCTGGATGTGTTCTTAGGATGGTGGCAGAGGTGCAAGAAAGTAGAATTGGCACTTTTGGATTCTGCCTAGTTCTATTGGCCAACAAGTCACATGACCAGGCCCAAGGTCAAGAGGGAGAGTACTATTACTGCCCATAGCTCAAGGGCAGGGCAAAGTTACAAGGCATGTGCACAATGAAGGGTTAATCTTACCCAAAGAGAAGGCTGGTCTTTCTGCTTGGCCACTGGGAGGTGATTACTAAACTCCTGGAATGTCATGCCTGGTAGGAGTGTCTTTGTTTGCCTGGGGGTTGGTCACTGGACCATCTAACAACACGATTTATGATAGAGGCTTTTGGTGGAGAGAATGATATCAATTCTCCCTCAGAAGCGACTGAAGACTAGTGGTCAGCCATGTGAGTAGTACGTGATCAAGCCCTAAATGAATCTCTGTACACTGGGGCTTGAGTGAGCTTCCCTGGGTGGCAATATTCTGTGTGTTGTCACACAACATGGCCGAGAGGAGGTAGCATTGTCCAGGATTCCACGGGGACAGGACACCTGGAGGCTCACATTTGGACCCCTGCTGGACTCTGCCCTATGTATCTCTTCCTTAGCTATTTTTAATCTGTATCCTTTTCCTGTAATAAAGTGTAACGGTGAGTATAACAGTTACCAGTGAGTTCTGTGAGTCCTTCTCACGAATTATCAGAATTGAGGGTGGTTTTGGGAACCCCCTTGGACTTGAATTTGTGTCAGAGGTGAGTGCAGCTGTCTTATGTGGGTTGTTCCCTAACTTTGCATTTGGCCTAAATTCTCACAGATGTAAACTGGGAGGGATGAAAGTGGAAGCTAGTAATGCAAACTGCCAAAATAGCCCTCTCAAGTATATCTGTATTCACTTATTCATCTATCCAGCAAACATTTACTGAGCACCTACCTTATGCCCAATGCTATTCTAGGACCTGAGACTAAAAGAAGCAAATAAGACAGCCTTAAAATCTAGTGGAGGAAACAAAATAGAAAAAACAAACAAATATGTGAGATAGTGTCAGATTGTGAGACATACTGTGGAGAAAAATAAAGCAGGTCAAGTTGGTGGTAGAGGTTAGCTCTTTTATATGGGGTGGTTAAGACAGACTCTTCTGGAAATTTGATGTTTGAACAGACTTGAATGAAATGAAGGTGAAAGAAACCTACAATTTAGGTTCTACAAGCAAGAGAAGGTTCTAGAGGGATGGATGAGCAAGACTGAGGTAGGGGAGGAGCCAGTGAACAGGGCATTCTAGCATGATGTTAGTGAAACCCAAGGGCTTCATCCCTGGAAGGCTTTCCACGCGCGGTCCTGGGGGAACTGTGGCGTGCCTGTGAGGAACGCATGTGAAGCCTTCTCCAAAGTACCTCACATGAAGTCTGAAGCCAAGTTCTCTGTGTTTTGTGTTTGTGCAACTCGCTTAGGTTGTGTGGTTTCTTCTTTACAGTTAACGTGGGAATCATTTCTCTGACTGTCTCCTCCCTCACAGAGGATGATCTGTGCCTCTCCTGCTTCTAATTTCTAAAGTGGGGGAGAGGGGGCAAAAAAGTACAGGACTATGAGTTAGTTCTATTTATTTTGTTCATTAAGTGAACAAATGAGCACATAACTGGAAAGTACTGGGCAACTAAGAAATAGCCCAAAGGGAAACTCCTAATGGGGGAATTTTATTAAATGACATAATTTGCATATCTTTGTTTTGGGCTTCCCTCTGAGCCCATCTGTGGTTCTCAAGGCCCCTGGGTGTGTGGGCGTTGATGCTGGGAGGCGTGATTTGCGGAGGGTGCGTGTGAAGATCCTCTGGGTTTGAGGGAAGGGCTGTGGGAGTGGGAGCCCAGGCCTTCTCATAAGAGCTCCCACAAAGGGCTGTTTGAGGGCTGAGAATCAGACGGTGCTTACCACAAAGCCCGACTCTTGACAGGGCCCAACAATTGGTAGCTGCCGTGGTAGATTTGTAGTCAGGATGTTGTCAAGTACAGTCTTTTCTCTCAAAAGCCTCCTCTGGAGACGAGGTCCAGAAGGCACCCTCAGGGCAAAGGGTGACCTCACCTTCCCCTTTTGTAGGACTTCCTCAACCCAAGGGGCAAGAAGCGGGGTAGAGAGATGGGTGGGTACACAGGGCAGTAACCAGGGGTCATGCCCCTATCCACCAGCAAAAGTCACTAGTGGAGTTATTTGCCTGTTTGTGACGTGCTCAGCATTTGACAGGTGTGTGTCAAAAATGTATTCACCACCCCCTCCTGCGGGACTTTTGCTTACTCTCATTTCCTTTTTCTCCTTATCCAATCTCTGCCTTCCCTGAATGCTCTCCTCACTAACTCCTTTCCTCCTGGCTGAATTGCCCTCCACCCGTATATGCCACAGCCTCACCCCAGCCTCAGACCTTCAGGAGAGAAATCGGGTAGAATTGAGAGACAAAGCAAGGTCTGCTTAGAGAAACACATCAACTTCTTGAGAACAATCTTGCTATGCACAACCTATATGCTGCTTAGCGAAAGTTTGCTAGTGAACTGAAACGCGTTGGCTTCCATGCTCATCCTATATGTACCTCTGCCCTGAGAGGGTGGGTGGGGAGAACTAATGTCATAGTTTTACTAGAAGAGCTTCCTCCTTCCCTGGCCTCCAAACTGACCGCGTCCTCAAATGTCTGCGTTCCAAATGTTATGCCATGCTCTGCTGGATGCTCTCTGAGAAAAAATAAGTAACAAAGCCACACTCCTGGTGTAAGTAATAATAAGAAGGGAGGGTTGGAGAGTCAGCAGGTGGTGATGGCATTGGCTGGCTCTTCTTTATGCCCAAGGTTAATGAATGCCTGCCGATGGCAGCGAGAACGCGTAACCACAGTGTTTTCTAATGATTTAGGGGTTTCCTCTTTTTGAAGTAACAGCAGAAAGACATGAAGGGGGACAGCTAGTTTCAGAAAGACAAGAAGCACTTCGTTTGTGTTCGTTTTTTCCTTTCCAGGAAAGTGAGACCGACCTAACTGTAAACACCTCTCACTTGTTAGGGAGACCCCAAGTTAGCACCCGGGCCTGTAGCTGTTCCACTTCAGATACACACTGTGAAGTTTTGTTTTTAATTGTAATGTGGCCTGTCGTTAACTTAAGAATGTTTCATACAGAATGGCCTTCTCGGAAGCATGTTCAAATGTCAGTATGAAGGACCACATAGAAGATGAGGAAGAGTATGCTAGGTGTGAAAACATACTCCGCATGTGACTCACACTGAGATGACAAGGAAGACTATTTTTTAAACAAAACAAAAAATCAAAAACCTTTCCTTAAAACTTCTAGTCATAGAGTGCCCTCGTAGGGATCTGATTAAATTTATATTACTAGAGTGGTCTAGTACACATCCTACCAAGAGATTAATACAAAATGCTGTCACAGAATGGTAAGACCTCTGGGCACCTTGTTGAAACAAACATAAAAACTCTCTGGGAAGCTAGACCCACCCCCAGGATTCCCCTATGTGAAGTCCCAACTAAAGATTAATTCATAATAAAAATTTACAAAACACAGAAAACAATCCATAAAAAACAAGAGTTAGCAAGCAAATAAAAGTAAATATTAAAACCCCAAGAACTTCAGATAATATAATTATCAGGTATATTATAAAATAAACACTTTAAAAATATATTTTTTTATTGGTTTCAGAGAGGAAGGAGGAGGGAGAGAGAAATAGAAACATCAATGGTGAGAGAGAATCATTGATTGACTGCCTCTTGCATGGCCCCCACTGGGGATCAAGCTTGCAATTCAGGCAAGTGCTCTTGACTGGAATCATACCCAGGACCCTTCAGTCCGCAGGCTGATGCTCTATCCATTGAGCCAAACCAGCTAGGGCTAAAATGAACACTTTAAAAATATATATATTTTATTATTTATCTGTTTTTCAACATCTTTTTTTTTTTTAATCCTCACCTGAGGGTATTTCTTCCATTGATTTTTAGAGAGAGTAGAAGAGAGAGGGAAAGACAGAGAGAAATATCCATGTGAGAGAAACATCGATCGGTTGCCTCTTGCACTTGCCCTGGAGCCTGCAACCGAGGTATGTGCCCTTGACCAGAATTGAACCCAGGACCCTTCAGTCTACAGGCTGATGCTCTATCTACTGAGCCAAACCTGCTAGGGCTAAAATGAACACTTTTAAAGTTACAAAAGTCATAAAAGAAGTAATAAAAGACACAATAAAAGAATAAGATACTATCAAAAAAGACTGGACTGGGTTAAATAAGAAATCAAATATAAGTATAGAAATTAATAAAAATTATAGTTGAAAACTTAATGTGTTAAACTGAAAATTATATGTATCATTGAATAAATAACTAGTGGATGAAAAGATAGATCTGAAGAATATTCAGAGGCCTGCACAGAGAAATGAAGAGAGACGACACATGGAGGAGGGCTTACTGACATGGAGTGTGGCATGGGAAGGTCCAACACAGCTATCAGGTGTTCCAGAAGGAAACAACAGAGAAAAATGGAGGTTGAATGGTATGAATGGGCTATTTCAAGGGAATAAATGAAAATTTTACAGAATTAAAAAAGAGACAAACCTTAGCAAGTCAGTAATATAAAATTCTCTACTAGATACACATAGTATAGCTCAAGCAACACCAAGTAGAAAGGAAAGGTCCATAAAAGAACTGTTGTCTTCAAAGGAATGAGTATCAGATTGTCCAGACTTTGCCACAGCAATGATAGGAGTCAGAAGATAGTGGAATAATATATTCAAAGTCCTAAGAAAAAATAACCATTAACTTACATTATAACTGAACTGTCATTTAAGAATATGGGGGAAAAAAAAACCCCCAAACATTTTCAGACAAATGAAAACGAAGAGCGTGTACCACTTACAGATCTTTGTTGAAAGAATTAATCAAGAATATGCTTTGGGCCGAAACCGTTTTGGCTCAGTGGATGGAGCGTCGGCCTGCGGACTGAGGGGTCCCAGGTTCGATTCTGGTCAAGGGCATGTACCTTGGTTGCGGGCACGTCCCCAGTAGGGGGTGTGCAGGAGGCGGCTGATTGCTGTTTCTCTCTCTTCGATGTTTCTAGCTCTCTATCCCTCTCCCTTCCTCTCTGTAAAAAAATCAATAAAATATATTAAAAAAAAAGAATATGCTTTGGGAGAAATTGACCCTAAAAAGAAGCAGTGAGATGTATGACATTAGGTAGACTTGAACAAATATTTAATTTTAGGATGCCTCCCAAAAATGCATACACACACTTTGAATAATTATAAAGGCAATATTTATTAAAATGCATTTCATTTTCAAAATTGAGCTATCAGCTGTTAAAGTGTATATACCTTTTAGGGGGACATCCTGCATATAGCAAAACTAATTGGGGAGTAGAAAAACAAGGTGGAATGAAGGCACTGGTCACAACAATATGTAAGAAGGGCAGGAGATGAGCAGAGATCAGGCATTCAGGCATTTTGGGGAGAAAGGTGACAATATTGGTTAATTTTAGACTATTAAATCAACTATGCTTACTAAAAGTTTTGTAAAGGTAATCACTTAAGATAAAAAATTGTATGCATAATTTTCAAACCAGTAGAGAGAACACCATTGAGTATAAAAAATTTGGTTAATATTAACTAAGTGCAAGAGAGGACAAAAAGAATCAGAAAAAAATCAGGTTAAGTATAAAGCAGGAAACAAGATGACCCAAAGAAATTCAAATAATAGTAGGAGTCAGAAAAAGGGTAAATTTAAACTCTTAATTAGAAAGACACTGTCAGTTGTATTGGATTAGAAAAATCCAACTACAGCTTTAAAAAAGACAGTTAGAATTTAAGGACAAAAACAAAGTTGAATGTAAAAGTATAGAAATACTAGCCTCAATAAAGAAAGAGGTGTGGTTATAATCAGAGTGGATAAGGTTGTCTTTGAAGGAAAAAAAAGGGGGGCATATTAAGGGGAGAAAGGTCTAAATAAAGACCAAAAGTAACAATTCACTGGGATCAGTGAAGATAGTTATAACTTGAAGGCACCAAAAACATAGCATCAAGTTATACAAAGCAAAAAGTTGGTAATATTTCCAAGGTAAATAGACAATTACATAGTCATAGGGGATTTTAACACATCTCTTTCAGTAATTGATAGTTTGAAATGACCCAAATTTAGGAAAGCTATAGACCTGAATGGCACGATGCGCAAGCTTGATCAAAGAGACCCACGTGGAGAATGCACATTCTTTCCAAGAACATGACACATTTACCAAAAGATCACATATTAGGCCACAGAGCATTTCTTCAATAGCAACGAATTATACAGACCATATTTTTGAGAATAGTCAATTCCTAGACAACAGAAGCAATAATGAAAACTAAACCATATATGTGGATTTTTTAAGGGAAAAACCCTCTAAATAATTTATGACTGTAAAAGTGTCTTAATGGAAGGCCTAAGAATAAATTGTTAACATTAATAAGAAAGATCAGTGAGACTAGATTGCTGGCTATACAAAAATAAAATTTTATTTACCAGCAATGAGCAACTAGAAAAATATAGTTTGGAAAATACACAGTATATGTGAAAATAGCAATAAAAATATAAAGCACTAGAAATAAATCTACCAAAAGTTGTAGAAAATGTTTATGTGTGAAATTTTAAAATTTCTTGAAGGTCTAAGTAAATGGAAAGATGCCCAATATTGATGGATTTGTGGAATCAATTGCTAAAATGTTAAATTTCTGCAATTTACACATTGAATGTGTTCCTAGTAAAATTTAAATGAGGTTTTTGAGGTTCAGAAAAATGTATGAGGTTCAAATATATAGAAGGTAGAGAAAAGAACCAAGAATGCCAGGACAATTTTGAAGAGGAAGATCATCCTATGAGGGCTCACTCACTCCCCCACCGATGCAAGACTTAACTATAGTTCAATTAAGTAATAATAAAGTGTGATATTAGCTCAGGGAGAGACAAAATAGAGTCAAGATACAGGCCACATACATAAGGAAATTTGTATATAGTAGAAATGCTATTTCAAGTCAGTGGAAGTAAGAACTTTAAACAAACAGCATTGGAACAATTGGTTATCCGTATGGAAGAAAGAAGTTGAAGTCCCTACATCAAACTATACTTAAATGGATTAGACTTAACATATGACAAAGCAGGACTTTAAAGTTTTGGACGAAAATTAAGCAGGATGTTTTTATGTTCTCAGGGTAGGAAAAGGTTTCTTAAACACAACACCAGAAGCACAAACTATAAATAAAAACGATCAATAAATTTGACTACATCATAATACTAAAAAAATCCCTTTGTACATTAAAGATATCATAAACAAAGTGAAAAATACACACCTTAGACGTGGAGAAGATATTTGCCATGTACACAATCAAAAGAGGATTTGGCCCAGAATTTATAAACAGCTCCAAAGGAAAAGGCCAAATGGTATGAATGGGCAATCCTCAAAAGGACACCAATGGTCTCAAAACATGAGAAATAACATGTTCCTCTCTCCTGGTAGTCAACGTCATGTAAATTAAACAAAGAGGAACTGATATTTCGCACTCATCATATTGGGGAAAAAATCTGACGATGCCAAACCCTGCTGAGGGGAGTGTCAAGGAACATGACTTTGGAGGACAGGATGGTAGTAGCTAATAATGCACCCGATTGCTGGGCCAGCAGAGTTTGAACAGCCCCAGCTTCATACAACAATAAAAAATCAGAAGAAAGCTTAAATGCCCAGGAATGGGATCTAGCAAGGAACGGTTGTTTTATTAAATATACTAGAGGCCCTGTGGACTTGTGCTCTGGTGGGGGGTGTGGCCGGCGGGGATTAGCCTGCTGTGGGAGCGCCACTCATCCCGGTCAGCTGAGGGGTTGTGGACCCACCCTCTGAGCGGCTGCTCCGCTGTGGGATGCACTGACCACCAAGGGGAAGCTCCTGTGTTGAGCGTCTGCCCCCTGGTGGTCCGTGCGCATCATAGCGACTGGTTGACCGGTCGTTCTGGTCATTCTGCTGTTCGGTTGCTGGGATTTTATATATATATAGATAGATTGCATTCAGATGCATTTGATTCTTTTATTTTCTATACTTATTTTTGTATGCCTAAAAATATTCTAATTTAAGACATTAGCCTTGCAAGGATTATGGAGAAAAGACTTAACACATAGCTGGTGTGACTGTCAATAGGTATAACTACTTTCAAGGGTAAGTTAAAACTTTACTGTGGTGTCATTCTTTTTAACCACTTGGAATGGACAAAGGTGGACGTTTAGTAACAATTTGTGTTGGCAAGAGTGCTCGGAAACAGACACTCTCATACACCCCAGGTGGGAATTATAGGGTGTCACAAAAAATGTATACACACACTGAATAATTATAAGCATTTATTAAAATACACTTCATTTTCAAAATTGAGCTATCAGCAGTTAAAGTGTTTATACATTTTTTGGGGACACTTTGTAGTTGGAGCACACCTCCGTGGAGGTAATTTTGGCATTATTTAACAAAATTGTAAAGTTCCTTTGACCTAGCATAATTTCCTCTAAGACTCAGGGGTGGGGAACTTCCAGCTCTGGCTCATGAAATTTTTTGGTCTGGCCCTGCCAAGGCATTAGGGGTGAGTGAATGTTTGACCAAATATAGCAGGCTAATTTTTAAGTTGATAATTTTGTATGGCCCTCAAATGATGTTATAAGTATCCAAATGGCCCTTAGCAGAAAGACAGTTCCCCACCCCTGCTAGGAACTTATTGAAAAAATAGCCACTATTACAGCCAAGGTTTATCTACACAAAAGTTCATGTTAGTAACCACAGCATTGTCTGTAATGTTGATAATTAAAGAAGCAACCTAACACTATCTAGACTAGTAACACTAGATTAATGTCTAACACCAATCAGTTCTAATTTATGGTACAACTGTAGGATGGAATATTATGGAGCCACCAAAATGATACTGTTGTAACTGTTCAATGATGTAGAAACACTTGACAAATATTAAGCTAAAATCAAGATAGTAGGTAGAGTAGACCATTAAAAATATCTGTCTTTTATTCATTGAAGCAAAGACACCAAATGTTACCAATAGTGACTTCTGGATAGATTATAGGTGATTTCTAACTTCGTCTAGATTATTTTTGGGGGGGAGGGGTTTTCCCCAAAATATTATTTTAATAGGAGCCTCCTTTGTAGAAACAATTTAAACAGGCTGAATGATACCGACTGATAACCCACACCAGAAGGCATGGCCAAGAACTAGTGCTGCGTTCTTGGGGAAGTCTGAGTTTTTGGATCTCACAGAAGGTGGACTGAGGACCTGGTTCACCAGTGACGTCACCGCGGACAGGCTGGGCGCCTGGGGAGCAGCGGGACCTCTCTGAATCTGGCTTCACCTTCGTAAAAAGACCATTAACAGCCTGGACGGGCCGGCTCCTGGCTTTGTTATCTGGGTCAGCGGATGGTGTCACGCGTGCGAGCGCGGTTTGCAAAGCCAAAGCCCTGGGCGTTCCGCGGGGAGAGCTGTCACCGCGGACAGGCTGCAGCGGCGGCGACGCGAGCCAGGGGGCGCGCGGGGGCGGGAACGCGCGCGGGCCGCGGGCGCCGGGGGGCAGGCGCGGGGGCGCCCCGGTGGCCGCGGGCGCGGGGAGGGCGCGCCTGCAGCTTCCGCCCCCCGCTGGGGATCCCCCTGGGCCGGCGCCTGGGGAAGTCCCGAAGCGCGGGTACAAGAGCGCGGCGCGGCGCCAGCGCGCCACAGGCCGGCATTCCCCAGCCATGTCGCGCAGCCTTCAGCTCCTGCTCCTGAGCTGCGGTAGGGCCCAAGACCTCCTGTCGCCCCCCTGTTTCCCCACGACACCCCCTTTCCTCGCTTGCTCACGCCGCCGTCTCTCTCCCTCTTGCAGCCTGCAGCCTGGCGCCAGCAGCGCGGGAAGTGAAGGCGGCTTGTTCCGAGGATGTGGACTTGCCTTGCACCGCCCCCCGGGACCTGCAGGTGCCCTACAGGGTCTCCTGGGCCAAGGTAAGCTCCGAGATGCCCGCAGGCTGCGGTTTGGTCGGCTCAATTGGAGGCTGCGACCTGATGCGGCTGGGGATCTGGGAGTCTCCCGCAGCTGAACTCCAAGCACCCTGTCTTCCCATACCCCTCCCGGCCCTCGCCCCAACTCTGTGCGCACCCATGGACTCGGCAGACTTAGATTTTGTTCCCGAAGACCTCAGTTCTTTCCTGCCCCTAAACGTGGCCCCAAATGAATGACCCACATTAGACGTCTGGGAGGGCAATACTGTTGAGCCCGTTCGGGTTGATTTTGGAGGCCACCTGTGGTTGGGCCGGTAGGCCGGGGAGAAAGCAGCTAGGGCCTATTTAGACATTGGGCAAGAGGATTTCTGATTTATGGTGTTTTGTGACTGTGATGCCCATCAGTTTGGAGGTGGGGGGGGGGTGGGCGATTGGAGAGGAAGGAGAGATGGACGTGACTTGGGTTTGTTTCATAGGCGGTGGTTACCTGTCGGTCATCCCCTTTCCTTGGCCTCCTCCCTTACTCAGCTTCTCTGCCCTCTGGCCGTCCTGAGAGGTCCAGCAAGGAGGGTGTCAGTGAGGGTGTATGAGCCGTGTCCACGCGTGTAAGAACAGGCGTCATTGCCGCTACTGTGAGAGGATTGAGTCGCGTTGAGGCTTTTTTTAGTTTCCTCTGAACTGGAACATTTTCACATTCAAAGATTGCGGTTCTGGTGGCGTTGCAAAGCCAAGCCGCCTTGGCCGTCTCTGGCCCTTTGTTCGCCTTCTCTGATGAGATTACTGCCTCTAGGTTAAGCAGAATGTGTATGCCATTCCAGCCTTATTCTGCAGCTGCCACTCATTTGTCCTCTTACCTGGGAGCAAATCTCCATGTTTTGCCCCTTTCCACCCAAGCAGGGTTCTCTTCTGCCCAGCATAAAAGATGCTGTGAGAACCTGAACACACATCTGGCCATTTAACGAGGCAGCAGAGGACAGTTAGAAAGTGTCGCGAGGCTAGCCAGGTAGGGATTTAGTTTTAAAGAAGGGGGAAACCGTGAAACCACTGTTCTTTCCAGAAAGTAATTAAAAAAAGAAAACAATGTTAATATTCCCAGGGGAGTAATGAAAAAGTACTCCTGAAACAAGCAGATGAAATCCCAGACTGTAAAGTTCAAACAGTTGTCAAGTTAAATCTTCTTGCACGAGGTCACTTGGAATGATATAGTAAACCATAGCAATTAACCTTTGGCTTCCAGGATGTCAGCTGATGATGTAACTCTATAATGTATGTGCTTGTTTATTGAACATGACTTTTGCATGATTTACCCTGCAGGTCTCTCAAAATTGTGATAAAAAGACAACAGTCTCTTGGCATTCTCTTTTTTGTCTGTTGGCCCATGGAATAGAGTCTTTGAAAATTCATACCATACTTATTTATTTTTAAGAAAGTGAACTGTGATTGAGTAGTGTGGACAGGAGAGCCATGCTGTGCTAATGCACTAATCAAATATCTCAAAAATGATATACATTGTTCCTTCAAGAACTTTTTAACAGGTCCCAGCATATTCTGTAGATATTTGTTATTTTCCAGCCCAGTAATGATATTTTGCATCAATTGTTCTTGTGCAAGAAAAATGGATAGCGTGTTCTGGAAATAAGGTGAAATACTGAAATACTTCATCTTATGGAGGATTAAGTGTCTTGTCAAACCCCCCCCCCCCAAGTTTCTTATAAAACATTTCAGTCAAGCAGCGAGGTCGCTATAAAGTGAGCAGTTTAAATCTGGTGACTGTGGCCAGCCTGGCTCACATCACCTTCTCAGCATCACTAGCGTGGTTTGTAAAACCTCTTGCATAGTCGCGGTTGCCTGCGGAGAAGTAAAGCAGAGAGTCCCTTCCAGGGCGGGTTTTCACTTTCTGCCAATTGAATCACATTCTTACAGGCCTTCTGCATGTCACAATTACAGTTATAATGACTCACAATCCAAAATTCCATTTACCACCCAGTTCTCAGGCACCACAGAGCATCCTGCCACTGTCCACTTGGCACTGATCACTTGTGATTAACAACAGGACCTGTGCAAACCATGTGTTCCTTATCACCTGTCTTTTATCAAAAGATTCAAAGCAGACGGTGTCCAATCAGTATTTATAACATTAGGATGAATGGGGATGGAACAGTGTCCATTTTATTCTCTTTATTAAGAAGACATAATGAGAGGGACCCAGAAGGGGCTTAGTATAGACATGCACAGGGAGGAATCAAAGGTGGAGCCAAGCGTAGGTAGAGGTAGCCCAATTCTTGTTAACCCAACTTTACTTTCCTCCTCTCTGGAATCCAACAGTGGGTTCTCCTCTCATCCTTTCCTATATTGTATCTTTTAAGGCAGCATGAGTGATTGAGAAGAACAAGAAAAGTGAATGCAGTACATCCATTAAATTTAGCTTTTAAAGTAGTGAATAGATTGTGGTTGTTTGGGGAGGTATTTTGAGAAATTTTGCAAATAGACTTTGCTCCAGCACGCTTCTTCCACAGGCTGTGACCTTGAGTTGGATTCTAGCATTGGAGGGCATAGCACAATCCCATGTCTGCCAGGAGTAAGAGCACCCATTAAAGGGCCACATCTGTGCTTCAGACTGAGCACCATTGGTTTGCACTCTCTTTAATGAGGCTGCACTAGGTTTGGAGGGAGGGGATGACACTGGGTGGAGTGTTTGGGGATGGTTGATGTTTGCTACTACTACTAATGAATGACTATTAATCAAGAAGATGTAGTGCCATCCTTTATCATGCTAGGAGCCCTGACAGCCTATGTTGATGCATAACGAAAGAGGATCTATAGTTCGTCTCTGGCTGACACTGCGGGGGTGAGGACAGATGCGTCACAAGACGAGTGTGTTTTTTAGATGATTTCCAAAGGAAGGGAGAAAGGGGAAGTAAGACTGTGGTTTCAGAGAATAGATCAGACTTGACATTTATTGTATTTAGAAGAGTCCTAGCTGTGGGAGATAATGGGGTATCCTGGAGACTAAGGGGTCTGTGGGAGAGCAGGTTAACGGCTTGAACGAGGCTACCTCACCACTCCGATATTTCTTGTTCTTCATTCATTATGAAGCTGTCTCCCATGTGCATTGCTAAACTCCTATTCAGTGGAGTTGTATTTTCTGGCTCTACCATCGTATGTGATAATGAGCTACACAGCAAGGGGGCGCTAAGCGGAGCAGAGTGCCTTCAGAGGGGCTAGAGTTGATGAGTGGTCTGGGTAGATGTACTCTCTACAGCCACAGACCTGAAGGGCCCATGAAGGAGCCAATGCATGCCACTCACTGTACTTCCTTGATTTTAGAATGCCATCTGTTGTAAGAGAGATTTAAGAACATGTTTTTAAGAGAAAAAGGAAATATTTGTACATAAAGTATAGAAGCACTAAAACACTGAAAAGTGAAAACAATGTGTGTATTAGCATCATAGAAAAATCATACTGTCCCCATTGGCACCTATACTACTTGACCTGGTTGAATCATTTTTATGGGCTCCACTTTAGGTCAAACTATGAAAGACCTAAAGTTGGTTTTCAAATGTCTGTCATATTTACACCTTCATTATTCAGTAAATATTTCTAAGTCCCAAATATGTGCCAAGTCCTGGGCTTGGCATTGGCCATCCCAAGATCAACACAGAAGTTTTGCCAGAGGACCATGTATTTTTATTTTATGAAATATATTTTTATTAATTTTCAGAGAGGAAGGGAGAGGGAGAGAAAGAAATACCAATGATGAGAGAGTATCATTGATCAGCTGACTGCTGCACGCCCCACACTGGGGATTGAGCCTGCAACCCGGGTATGTGCCCTGACTGGGAATCGAACTGTGACCTCCTGGTTCATAGGTCGACGCTCAACCACTGAGCCACACCAGCTGGGCAAGAGGACCATCTTGAGCACAGGAATGGACATAGGGCTCTACAAGCATTTGGGGGAAGCTATGGGTAACTAGTGATTTAGTTACTAGTAACTAGTAACTAAAGCTGAGAGGTGCTGTTAAGAAGTAGGCTGGGAACAGATTGTGAAGAACCTCGAATGCCAAACTATAAGGGTTTGAACTTTATCCTTTAGATAGCAGGGGTCCATTTAAAGTTTTTAAGCAAAGAGGATGACATAATGAAAAATGTCATATTTCTCATGGTGAAGGGCAGAATATGATTCATCCTGAAAGATGAATCTCAGAGTGAGGCTTTATTCTTTCATTACTGTGAAACTTCCATCAGGTTAACTCGATAAGACTTGAACACATGCATAGAATATTCCTTCCCTTTCCTCTGGGTCCCCAGTTCTGTCCATGTGGTTCTATGGAAGAGTGGGCAAGGCAGAATGTGACTGCCCGAGACAGGGCAATAGAAGTCTCAGCCAGACCAGAATAGTGGATCACTGAGATTTTTGAACAATGACAAGACAGAGCAAAGTTGCTAAAATCTTTTAGCTTGGAAGGGGGTAGAGAGGAAGAAGACAGCTGAGAGTGAAATAGGAAAAAAAATACCAAACACTTGTTTTCCATGATGAAAAGAGGGAAGCTGAATCACATGAGAACTGGATTTTCTTAGTTCTGTACTTGGTTATGTCACTACACAAAGAAGAGGAAGTTAAAAGAAGGTCTCAGTGACGTAAGGGAAGGTTTTATGAAGGGCAGGACTAAAAAGAGATTCGCTTACCTAAAAAACAGTGCTCCTCCGTCTAAAACTGTTTCCATGATCCCTTCCTGGCTACTCCTGTGATGACCCCACATTTTCTACCCGCAGTCCTTAGCTCAGACCTGACTAGGTTAAAGTACTTCCCTAAAATTTAGAAAATTTAGCCTTGTGGATATTTTAGAGACACTGTGAGTAGAAAAATAATTTCTTCCTAAAGCAGAGATTGGGACTTTTAGGAAACGTTGCCAGAGAGGAGACTGGAAGTATCAACAGTAAGGCATGACTGAATGAAGAGGACGGAGTGGAAAGCTATCAGAGGTCATTTTTATTACCAATGTTAGCAATTATAAAGCAGTTTATGTGTTTGCTGACTTGATTTTTAAAATAACCCCTTGAGAGATGAGATAAGTAAGGTAACAGTTCCAAATGAGGAAATAGCTCAGAGGTGAAGTGATTTACCAAAGATGACCCAGCTAACTGATGGAGAAGCTGGGACTTGACTTCAGGCCTTTTGATTCCAAGGCCAGTGGTCTTGTAACGATCTCATTGTATCTAAAACTCACTCATTCATTCAGCAAATACTTTTTGAATATTTCCCATGTGCAGGGATGTATTTAGAATGCTGAATGAAACCTTGGCTATGAAAAGAAAAGAGAGTAGTAACCTTTTTAGGGCTTTCTGGGTGATTGACACTATGCTATATGTACATCTCCATCATCACAGGTATCTTTACACCAATGTTGTGAGGTTTAATTACCACCTAACCCCCATCTCTGTGAGCAAAAGAAGCCTGAGAGCTGTCCAGTCAGTTGGCCCAGAGCAGGACTTGTGGTGGGGCTGGGGTTTGGTTCCAGGCACAAAGTCTGTGTTCTTCATTATGTTGCCTCTGCCATAGTCATCGTCTTAACCACCATAAATTAAACTCTGTCTGTTAGATCTACTAAATTTCAAAGTGGAAAATCATTTTTCCAATAAAACTACACTTAGAACAAAACGATGTTAATGTGCATACATTCTACCCTCATTATGACATCAACCTCCAAGCCAAACTGTTTTGCACGTTATAAAGAGCTGTTTTTATGATGAATGGTGATTATATTGGCACTTTAATTGAGTCAGAAACCAAGGTACATGAATGTTAGTGCACGAGAAATGTGATTTAAAAAAAGCTGTTCAGTGTGATCAGAATATATTAGATTAATTTAATACTATCTTTAAATAAAAGTTATACTTTTAAATACGTGTAATCAAATTATTGAATCACATTTATGTGCATACACACACACACACACACACACACACACACACACACACACACACATGCATATTGCCCCTCAAATAAACCTCTTTCTTGTAGTTAGTTTCCTATCATATTCTTAATGGATCTTATGAATGATAAATTTGGATTTTAGGTTTGTGGTCAAAATTCTTTCTTTGTGATAAGAATAGAAGTATAGCACTCTTATATTCAAATATAGTAATCCAGGAGGTTAGCATATATTTGGATAAAATGATGTAAACTTAAATAAACAGTTTATACAATAGTTTTTGACTAAAACATTGGTTCATTTTCAGCCATATTCAACATTTATTTGATTTATTTTATTCTAGTTCAAATTTGTCCATAATTTCTAAAAGAACTTAATTCATATGCCCTTAAAATTAGTACTTGTATCTGATTGATTTATTATTCAGCAAATTAAAGAGAGTTGATTTAATTTAGGGCTTGTGGTTTTCTTAAGGTCAAATTGCAATTTTAGAGAAAGAATATGGTATGTTAATAATTTAGTCAATTTGGAAGCCTTGAGACAAGTCAAAAGTACGTAGGCTTTCTGAAAGTGAGATCCTGTATTTTGCCCTTTTCTAATTCAGTCAAAAAGGTAGACTGGCCAGCATAAGAGTTACTATAGGGAATGAAGATTTTTAAAATATAATTGTGATGAGTGTTTGGAGGAGTTAATTTGCCCAGATCGTGTTGTGGTCTAGCGCACTACAATATCAGCATTGTACTAGTAAAGGGTGCGTTAAATCATTCCTGTCAATTATGCTTGGCTGTGACGGCATCGGAGAGCTCCTTTTGTAATAAATTACTGTTTCCAATAATGTGTGTGCAGAGAGGCAGTGAAACACGTTTAGATTTGGAATGTTTAAAGAGCCGTTCTTGCCAGTGGTTGAGTTTGAGCCAGCTCGAATGTTTATAAGAACTCATAAAACAAAGCAAAGTTGAGGATGGCCCGTTTGCTGTTACTCCATCATCCTCCCACTGAAATTCTCCTCCGGTTGCTGCCGCCACAGTGAACTCTGCTGATCCCGCAGTGTGATAGCTGCTCGGGCACAGGGCTGCAGGCAATGATTTGAACTTTTACATCTGGAGTCTCTTGGTACAGCTAGTGGGCACTCCCACTTTCAGCATGCAGCATTAACATCAACACTACAACTGTGTTTGTGGCTGTAGACAAGGCCCAGGTTCCCCAGATGGAGTCACATGAGAAGGTGTTGACACAAGACACGTCCAAACCTGTAGAGAATTTTTGAGTTTATTTGAGCCAAACTGACGACAGTTGCCGGGAAGCAAAATCTCACCGGATTGAGAACATGCTCCAGAGAAATGCAGTTTTGCAGCTTATTTTATATATTAGAATCAAAGGAGGAGATGTAAGGAGAGTTGCATGAAATCCACTGGTGATTGATCACAGGCGCGGGAGAAAGCAAAGCATGGAAATCTCTGTGACTGGCTAAAAAGGCAAAATGGAGAAACACATATTTCTTTTACATTGGTGGGTACCAGTTAGTAACTAACATTTACAGCACATAGAGATGATGTGTGGGGAACAAGATAACGATGAAAGGTTTGTGGTCTCCTGCTCTGGTGGGAGGTTGTGCCCTGAGGGATCTGGAAAAGGAGATTAGTCTGACATTTCAAAGGTATGCTCTCTTAGATGCAAAAATGACAACACACAGGTTCAGTTAAGGTAACGGTTGGTCTTTGTCAAGGAAGCTACAAGCCTAGGACATGACTACCTATCATGACTTGCTCTTAGTTAGGAATTTTTATGTTCAGACCACCCTATGTGGTTACTTTCATTCTGAGTTTGTAAGGCCCGCCGTGCAGGCCTCCCCTGAGCTCGTCAGGTTTGGTATGTGGCCCCTTTTTCATCCACAAAGGCATATCTTAAAATAACAAAAAGAAGGGGGAATAGGCATTGTCTACACCCACAGCTTGATGCCAGAGGAGGGTTATGAAATATTTCCAGGCACACTGTATGAATGTACAGGTTCCTTTTGCTGGAGCGAGTTACCAGGCAGAGAGAGCTGTTTGTTACCGTGGCAAGAGTTTCCAGGTGAAGCCAGTAGCATTCCTTGTTCTCTGGGTCTTTCAGGAAGACCCAGGAAGGGGCCATTGGAAGATGACCCTGTGAGAGTTGAGATACTTTGCCGTGATCCTATGGATGGCTGTGTGGCTCAGGACATCACAATTCTGCAGGTCGCTTTGGGGTTCTTTGTTCTGCCTTTCCCTACTTCTCCTGTTTGTTCCTCTCACCCTGCCTTGGCTTTGCTATTGAAAATAACCAGAGGCCCGCTGGAGGTTTTCGCCCATGAAAATCTGGCCATCAAGTAAATTACTTTTTGTTGTTGTTACTGGTGATGTTCAAAATGAATTCCCCTCTGCATATGGGCAGAAGGCCACTGCCAGCAGTTCTGATTAGCTGGGCATACAGTGCTTGCCTGGGAGGCTCCCAGCAGCCAGCGTGACAGTGGGGTCCTATTTATGTAAATAAGCACAATAGTTTATTTTCCACCTGCTCCGGGGGGTTGGAAGTTTTGATCTTGACTCTTAGGGCCTTTCTGAACTGAGGGAGGGAGTCACTGGATGGGAGAGGAGGCTCCAGGAGAAAACCAGAGGCAGATCATCTCAAAATGATGGTTGCAGCCAGTGTCTGTCTCTTCAGATGCAGAGATTTCTAGCAAAACAGAGTTCCAGTGAAATCTATTAGAAAGTTGAACGCATTTGGAGGTTAAGTTTGAAAAGACATCACTGTTGCACATTGCAGAGACCTAGCTGACTTGATTAGTTCAAACTAGAGATGGGAAGTCTCGGGACAGGTGGCCCCTGATGGTCTCGGGCACCTGACCCATCTAAAGCTCTGGTGAAAAGAGGCACCTCTTCAGGCAGCAGGGGGGACAGGTGCGAGCACATGATGAGGCCTTAGTGTGTGGTTTAATTAGTCCTGAAAAGGGAAACATTGAGCTATGTTATATGTGTTTTAGAATCCGTTGGACGCCTTAGTTTTTTTCCAAGGGTCCTTGGCCACACCTCCTTTTTCCCCCTTTATTTTTGAACACCTAAAGGCCCCAGTCTGTAGATCCTTGATTATTCAGGAAGGAACCTTTCAACACAAGAAGGACCGTCAAGAAATAGGATTTACATTCATAGACTCGGCCTGGGAAAAGCCATTAGTCTTAGCAGCCCCGTGCTAGTGAGTGGAGCAGGGCTCCGTGCAGGAGTGATAAATCTGCCACCAGATGTCTCTGCAGCCCACTCCACAGGAACGCTAACTACACCCGAGGCCGTGGAAGCGGGAACCGGAGCTTTCTGGTGACTTCGTAGCGTGTTCCCTAACTTAATAAATTAAGCAGGAACCAACCACTGAGGCTGTGTGTGTATTTTCTCTCCTTAGGTGTCTTGGCGTCACTGGGTGTTCCCCTGATCCCTTGGTTATATATTTCCCTGCACGATTCCCTTCTGAGAAGGAGGAGAGGAGTTGTAGGTGCCCCAGAATGAGGGATGAAGCACTTGTTGGGGCGGGCAAAGACAGTGGCAGTGAAGCCTGCTTGCTGTGTCTTACCTGGGGTGGCTCTGTGGTGCTGTCACAATGCTGGGGCCAGGTAAGGAATGCCACTAACCCAGGCTCCTGCTGGTCCCCAGCCACTCAGCATAGGGCTAGAGGCTGAGCACCGAATACAGTGATTCCCCTCCCTGCTTGTTTAAGTCTGTTTTAGAAGCTTTGAAACATTTCATTGGAAGGTGGACGGGCAAGTTAATTATATATCTGGGAAAAAGAGAATTGATGGTGAGTGCAGCGTGTGCCTAATCTTTGAAGTAGGAGATGACGAAGAGGCCCCAGCAATTAATCATAAAGATAGTTTAGGGAAAGAAAACCCCACCCAATTAGTTTGGCTAAATTTGGCATCTATAGGCTGATCTGTACTGGGTACAGTAATTTAAGCTGTAACTATCCTTTCACGTGTGTGTTGATATGACCAAATGATCTGACACAGAACCTCTGCATGGCACTACAGTCACCTGTCTTCCTACTTTAGTAGAGTAAGTGTGGTACCTCCTGTGATGTCTCGGATGACCACACAGATACACAGCCTTTGGAGAACAGCCTACATCAGATCATTGTCTGGCAATGGTCTTAACAGATTTAGGAACGTTTCCAAATCGAAGGCTGGGATACAAAAATAAGAGTCAGTTAGTGGGAGAGTTGGTAGCTGAAGAACACAAGAGGACATTTAATATAGAACAGTCAGCAACCAAATTTGATTCAAAGTGATTTACCCATTTCATCAGATCATCATCGTCAACATATCATCAGCGTTAATAGCAACACTCTCTCTTTCATGTAGGGTAGAGGATGGGATATGAAGGATCGTAAATACAGTCCTGATCTAATTCCAAAACAAACAGAGCCTTAAAGAGTTGTCATTGATTCTCTCCCCCCCACCCCCCAAAGGTCACACATCCACACAATAAATTGTTTTCAGACATCTGTGGAGGAGGGGTTTTGTGAAAAGAAGAGGCAGCACATTGGTATGGAGGCTCAGTGCTTGCGGATCTGTCAGTAGAGCATGATTCAACGATTCCTTTTTTAAACAGCTTACAGAGAGCGGTGAAGAGAGGATAGAGGTGCAGAACCATCACCAGATGGAGCAGGAGGGCCTTTATGAGGCTCCTAGTGAAGGGCTATATTCCCTGAAGATCCGAAACACTACCAGCTGCAGCTCGGGCACATACAGATGCACTCTGGAGGGGCCGGAAGGGCAGAGAAACCAAAGTGGCACAGTGACCTTGAAAGTGACAGGTGAGGTGGTCTGCTGCACTTGTTTTCTTCTTGCAAAATGCCTGTGCACTTTCTGTAGCTGTTAAAATTGACCCTCTCCGCCGGAGCCTAAGTCAGAAGCTTTGGAGCACATCTGTGGCTGAAAGCTAAATTCTACTGCAAGAATGCCATGACTTGTTCTTTTTTCTGTAAATAAGGACAGATCCACCCAGCCTGACTGGGGGAGATGCCTCATGTAATTAATTTGACTGTCATTTAGTCATATAAGAGTCCTGTGGAGCAAATAGGAAGTATCTAAGTCTGATTTTTGGAAGATGGAGAAATTGTGTGGTCTCCCAACACCAGATAACTCCCCGGTGGCCCGATTGCCCCCAACTGCCCTCCCCTGCAGGCCTGGTCTCCCCCCAATTGCCCTCCCATGCAGGCCTGGTCACCCCCAACTGCCCTCCTCTGCTGGCCTGATCACCTCTAACTGCCCACAACTGCCCTCCCCTGCAGGCCATCTTGTGGCAGCCATCTTGTGTCCACATGGGGGCAGCCATCTTGTGTCTTGGAGTGACGGTCAATTTGCATATTACTCTTTTTTTTTAAATAGGATGATAGAAATGGGAGAAACCTGGCAGGGAAGAGCAGAGATGAAGTGAAAGCAAAGCTGATTTTCTTTCCTTTCCTCTTTGAAGGCCTGCAAGTTGCCAGAAGTTACGTGGTTAGACTCTAGAGTCACTTAGATCTGGTTCAGGTATTAGCTATGCTGTTCCTTAGCATGTAATCTTGGACAAATCTCTGATTCTAAGCCTCAGTTCTTTCATCTCTAAAATGGAATAATAATTTCTATGACCGGCTTGCTATGACGGTTAAATGAGATATTGCATTAAAATGCTAGTACAGTGCCCAGGAGCAGATGGTGTGCCCATAAATGGTAGGAAGCATTAGGCCAGTGATTCTCAACCTTGAGTCACAGGTTCCTGTGAGAATTCATCCCTAGACTATTGCACTAACTTTTAAATCCAGTTTTAGGGGTTGACAGTTTTCTTGAGGTTGTCCCTGGGAAGAACCCCCAATCATCTGTACTCCACCTGCTCCTACCTGGCCTTCAGGGAGACTCAGTTAGCAACCTTGCTTCCCCAAGCAGCACGTAGGATGTCATGTCTGAGTGGGGAGAGGCTGTCTCCGCCATGTCCCCTCCTGGGCTGAATGTCTTACTCGGCCTCTCAGAGGGTTGCAACCACAGCCTTTAATGCCCCCCAGGGAGCTGTTATGTAGGCCATCCTTACCATCATTCTTGGTGGAGGAGCTTTAACAGTTTTACAAAAGTGTGTCTACTTATCCAGCAACAGCTGGGCAGCTCACTGCCTCATTTTGTAGTCCTGCAATCCTCCTGATGTCAGGACACCCAGCATTCTACACAAGACAATGAAGATAGATCGATCAACAACTGATATAAATGCAAATTAAAAGCCAGGAAACCCCAGACATTTGAAATGGAGACTGATGGGCAGCAGGATAAGCCTGGACCTGACTCCTGACTCTGCTACCTGCCTTAGTCCCTCAGCCTCTCTGAGCCTTGATTCCTTCATTTGTAAAATGGGATGCTCAGACCTGTCTCAGAAGATTCAGTGAGATGCTATGTGTCAATCCCATTGCACACAGCTGGATAGAGTGAGAGTGAGCGCTGGCTGCCGCCATCACCACCACTGCTGTCATTACTGTTGTTCTTCCGATGGCACAGATGTGAGGACGGTAATGGGAGACAGGGACTTAAAGAGCAGGAACAAAGCAGCTGAGCTTTTTATTATGATAGAAAAGCCCTGTTAAATGGCTTCATATTTCACCTATGTTTTTTAAAGGATGCCATAAGGAGCACAGAGAAGCAACTTTTAAGAAATACAGAGCTGAGATTGTACTGCTGTTGGCTTTGGTGGTTTTCTACTTAGCACTCATCATTTTCACTTGTGTAAGTATCTTCTTAAGACATCTGTTATTACTAAAAGATCACCTGGGGCACCAATCCGAATGTTTTGTAGACAGTGTGAGTCATTTAATAACAGAGCTCGTCTCTGTGCCCTAGACTTATTGAGCCCCCGGACTGTGAGAATCATTACAACAAGCTCCCAGCTTGTTCTTTGTCCTGTGGCTCTGCACAGAGCACTGGGACGGGACATATGTGAAGTAAGATATGTGAAGGGAATCTGAGGAATGCCAAAGGGTCCTACTAAAGTGCCCGAGGGCCTCGCCTCATGGTGACAGTGGTGGAAAGTGCAACACCTTCTGTCCCCCAGCCGGACGGAGGCAGCCTTCTTGTAGGCAAGTGAGCAGCACAGCCACACAGTGTCCTTCAGCTGCCCTTCAACTGTCTCCTCTTAGGGCTTCTCTCCTTATATTTTGTTACTTTCACTCACTTCTTTAGGATTAACCCTGCGAAGCCAGAGCAGTGGGGAACACAGAGAGTGTCCTGCGGTAGAGGGTGGCTGGCCACTTCTTAGGCATCCCTGACATGTCCTTGAGCTACTGGCAGCAGGCTCCAGCTTGAGACTCTGAGCCTCTTCTGCATAGCTGCTCACCTAGGTTGACTGACATTGTGGGGGCGCAGGGTCAGCTCTGGGCCTGACCCACAAGGAAATGATCTTTCCCATATGCCTCAATACCATCAGGAAGGGCTGGCTACTTAGGGACCGGGACAGATCTCACCCAGGAGCTATGCCAGGGCTCCTTTGTTTGGTCACTGATTGGGTCTCTATATTTACCTACTTGCCTCTCTGGTCATGTACTCCTCTCTCTGGTTGCTATTCTAGACATTAGTTAAGTAAAAGACTCTGGTGAGCACCTACTGTATACAAGGCCTTAAGCTAGGCATTGTAGGGGTGTAAGACATAGTTCCTGCTCTCAAAGAGCTTGTAATTTTGTCCTTAAAGTTATTTGCATATACGATAGTTAGAATTACTGGGCAGTAAATTTTAAATGTGAGTGACTTCAGTTTTTTGTTGCAAATGCCTGTTTCTGTGGGCACTGATTTTCCCCATACAGATAACTAACAGTAGGGGCCTGAAATGACCCCAGTCTGTAACTGGTGCATCTCCTGGTTTAAGTTTAGAAGTAGCAGTGAAATAGACCAAGCCCAGTGTAGAATGAATGAGTAGCCAGCATAATGAGGGCTTTCAAACCAAATGTCCAGGGAGCCCTTAGTGAATGGAGTCTAAACGAAGTGACAACTGGTACATTTCTCCAAATGCTCACTTCTCACTTATCTCTTTTAATTTATTTTTCAGAAGTTTGCAGGACAACAGAGTATTTTTCCAGATTTTTCTAAACCTGTAATGGAACGAGCATTTCTCCCAGTCACCTCCCCAAACAAGCCTGTGGAGCTAGTGACTCTTCCCAAGACAGAACTGGTATGAGCAACTTTCTGCAAGATGTTTCTCCTAAAGTCGAAGGCTCCATGATGTGCCTGTGTGTCACCGAGGACAAAGAAGAACGCGCCCCACACCGAAGGTGGCAGCCTTCCTGGGAATTCCTTCACGTGACCGAAACATCTGAAAGGGAATCCCACCACACTTGCTGTGAATAGAATTTTGAAAACCATCACATGACCACATAGCATGGGCCACCTGCAGGGTGCGCTCTAGTGCTGCTGCTTCACGGCTCAGTGCTCTATTCAGCTATCTGGTCAACCTCTTTGAAAGTTTTTCAGTCACATAAAAGCTATGGTGAGGTGCAGTGGAAAAGGGTCTTGGGAAATGTGAATCTCCGGAGCTGGCCCTGGGACAGACTCTTGAGGACAGCTGCACATCTGGGAAACTTCTCTTTGAATTTGCTATGTTTCTTATACTAGCCCAGATGTTTTATGTCTGGAAGAAATGGACAGGCCATGCTGTGAGACAGTGGGGAATATTTAGCAAATCGTTTCCTGGTGTGAAGGCCCTGCTATTACTAAGGGGTATTCTGTATACTTAGAAATATCAGATGGATGAACTGTTCCCTAACAGGGCCTTTGCATCTGGGAAAGACGTGTGTAAAGAAGCAATAAAAAAGAATGCCACCTTTATTTTTATATCTCTATAATGCTTGTCAAAGAAGGACTTGTATTTTTTTCTCCCTTTGAATTTTATATCTAAAGTTAGATATCGTTACTAACTGACAAGCATCCTGACTATAAAGAATGAGAGGACATCAGCTGGGGTGACAACAATGGGACAGAGACCTGTTTACTGGCTAGTGACCTGGTGGAAATGTCGGACCAATCATGCGATCTGGGTTTAGCCCCAGTTGTCTCACTACATGTATGATCTTGGGCAAGATCCTATAGTTTCTACTGTCTTGGTTATAAGCCAAAAGCTGTTGTATGAGTTGATTGAAATAATGTGTGTGAAAATGCTCTAAAAAAGTATAAAGCACTGTACACATTTGAAGCTTCATTGCGTCATTATCCTTATTATTGCAGTGGTGTTCTGGGCAGGGGAGAATGATTTCCACTTTTTATGTTTTGAATTGTCCCAAACAGAAAACCCTACAAGGGAAGCTTTCCCATAGTCTTCTTTATAAGATGCTTTTGGGGAGAGGGGAGGTCAGTTCAGGCACCTGTTCCTGAAGCACCAGCCAGAAGTCCTCCACAAGCCGCTGGGACGAGTCACTGGGACATGGGGAGAAGGGAATTCACAAATGTTACATAGATGTTTGGGCAAGTGTTGTGTTTTTCTTATTAAATTTGGCCCTTTTCCTACTTGTTTTCCAAAGAGACTTTACCCCTTTAGTAGTGTGTGCATTACCCACACTAATGTTAGAGAGTAAAAGGGATGCCAAGTTGATTTAGGGTTTTTGCCTCTTTGTCACAGATTTCATTTTATTAAATGTATCCATGTGAATAGGGAATGTTTTTCCTTTTTTTTTTTAAGCTTTTAAAATTGATTTTTAGAGAGAGAGGAAGGGAGAAGGAGAAGAAACATCAATGTGAGAACATAACATTGATTGGCTGCCTCCTGCACGCCCCCTACTGGGGATCAAGCCAGCAACACAGGCTTATGTCCTGACCTGGAATCAAACAGGTGACCTTTTGGTGCATGTGACAGCACTCAACGAACTGAGGCACACTGACGAGGGTGGAATGTTTGTTTGTTTTTTTAATTTAAATTTTTTCTAAGACTTTGGAATGAGTTCTGGATGTCTGTAAATTAGTCTGAGAACCTGAACTGAAGGTGAAATTCTAGAAATGAAAGACTGGCTGAGTCCTTCCTCTGAGAGGGAGGACATTTATGACAGGTAGACCTCTGTTAAATGGCATGCCCTGAATCCCAAAGGTGCCCCTGAATCCATCCTAGCATTGTATTGCCACCAGGTAGTGCATGATCAGCTTGACCACATGCATGACCATAGGTAGAAGGGATGGAGGAGGAGGGTTTCTACTTCAGAAGGGTGTAGAAAGGGTGTAAAGTCAAGAGCTCTGTATCTGGGATTCATGAGGCTTCACTCAAGATTCTCAAATAGGTCCATTACTCCCCAAATGGTAAGAACAACTAGTGCAAGTGGCTGTAATAGTTATAAAAGCATCATAGGTGAATCCACTTTGGAAAATGGCTCTTTGTAAAGATGAATGCCCATAAAATGGCAGTAGAAGTTATAGATTCCTTTTCAGTGGAATCTAGTTACCAAAAGTGCTGGGGAGACTTTCTGAGTGAGTCATGTTGTCTTCGGAGGATTAATTCACAATGAAACTAATGCTTCACAGCCATTAGAATTACAGGACCTGGAAAACTAGGGAGGGGCAGCCCTTTATCAGTCTGGACTGACTTACATTGAAAACTTGATGGAAATATTGTAGACTCAACATTTCATACCTAATATTCGGTAGAAAAAAATATGTGTGTGTGTGTGTGTGTGTGTGTGTGAGAGAGAGAGAGAGAGAGAGAGAGAGAGAGAGAGAGAGAGAGAGAGGGGAGAGAGAGGTGAGGAGGGCAGAATTTATCAAGGAGAGTGAGTGTTTTCCACTGCCTCAATTAAGGCCTATCAAGGTAGTTCATAGGAAGGTAGATAATCATAGACCATATTTTTTGTCTCCACTGCCAGGGAAATCTTTGTTCTCAAGGCTTCCTTTTGTCATTGGAATTAGAAATACAGTTATGATAATTTAACCCGGTGATGTTGCAAGACAAATACATGATTATCAACTTCACATTCTTTCAAAAGAAGGCCTATGGTTTTTGTTCTCATAATAATTCTTATAACCTGGTTCACCACAGAAAATACTGAGCTGCAGTTGGGGAACCCACAGAGCCCGGTTATTCGCTAGGCTGGCAGAGGAAAAGATGTGATAGTGGCCTGTGGGCGAGAAAGTACGTGAGGCTCATGTGTTTGACCCCACAGCACAGCCAGAGCTGGGAATCTCAGACTAATTCTATCTGATTCCCCAGCTCTTTCCTCGTCGGCAACTTTATTTGGCTGTATTATCTAGCTAATAGTTTAGTACTCCATCTTTCCCATGTAAAAGTAGCCAAAGACCTAAGAATCTTAAGTGGAAGCTGTTTGTTTAATTCAACAATTGTCCCTCATAATTTTGCAACCGTTTGTTTACAAAGCCAGGTTTTATCGAATTGGTTGGTAAGATGCAATAAATCAGTTCTTTGGTTAGGGTCTATTATTGCTATTCATTGTCTCCTTGAGATTAGATATTCTCTAAATTTCACCTTTAAATTGCATAAGAAATGACAATTTGACCACCTGTCTTTTTGTAGCGTGCGCGCGCGCGCGCGCGCGCGCGCACGTGTGTGTGTGTGTGTGTGTGTGTGTGTGTGTTGAGTGAGTGAAATTAAACATAAGCATATTTACTGAGCATACACCCTGGACAAAAGACTGTTGTAGGCACTTTATGTAGAACTCAGAAAACACAAGACAATCATTCCTTTCAAGGAGCTTACAATCTAGTGGAAGGACAAATGAGCTCAGAGTTGTATGTGCGGCTACTTGTTTTACCTAACATAGGGAAGTATACAAAGAATGGTACCGAAAAATTCATGTGGGGTCCATTGGAACTTGGACTTGAAAGATAAGCAGGATTTTGAATGGTAGTAATGGGAAAGGGTGGTGGTAATGGCAGGGGCACAGTCTTTAAGGCAAAAAGGTAGAGAACACACATGAACAGGAAATTATATGAGAGCTTGGTAGGCACAGGGAACCCACAGTCCAGGCCAAGAGGGAGGAGGCAATAATGGAAGACAGACAAGTTATAGAGAATTTGCACAGTGGGGCAGTTTTGAAGGGGTCTGGGTTGGAGAGCCATATAATTAGCTTCACTTCTAGGACAATAACCAGAAGAACGAAGTGAAAGATGAGATAGAAGGGCTGTAGGAGATAGGAAGCAGGAAGACTATGCAGGAAGCAGATGGAAGCCCAAGAAGCATAGCATCAGTGGAAGGGAAGAGGAGATGGAAGCATGCTGGCTCCTACACGTTGATCTTTGCAATTTTCAGTGCTGGGTTTTCCTATGCTCTTAGCTGCTGTACATATTTTTTACCTTTTGCTTAGGTTTCCTTTCCTTTTATAAAGATAACAGAATGGAAAGAAAAACTATTTCTTCTATCTTGACCTCTGCATCACAGGCGGAACTTAATCATCTTAGACAGAAGTCCCCATGTGTCACGGCCGCTGTGATAACATACAGCTCTGGTGCTGCTGCAGTCACAGATAGTACGTGGTGAGAGCTGCTTTTATCCATCTTTACTCCCACTCCTGCCTCAACTTTGCTATCCCAGCAGAATACGCCTGGTTTCCCCTATAATTTGATATTACATTTGATCAGCGAGGTTGATTTGGGAAACATGGAGGGCATCACCCCAGCTCTTTGGGTTTGTTGTTCTATGTCTACAGTCATGTAGCTTACATTTGATTCTTTCACTGGTTCTGTACCTTTTTATACTTTTGTTCAACTGATCACATGCTACATAATTGCTCCTTAGATATTTTTAAAAATAAAATCTTCCAGCAGTTGGCTGACTAACAGACTAACAAAGCATTAAGATAAACCCAAGTACACCTTCAGGGAGCCTAACGGGTGGTGCGTGGTGTGAATACGTTTTAGAGAAGAGGAAAATGGTGGCATATAACATTGCTTGTTGCCCCAGAGATTGAGAAATTGTACATGAACCCTATCCCCTCCTTCAGAGACAAGCCATTTCACTTGCAGATAGCTCTCTTTTCTTTTCCACTTCTGTATTTCACTCTCCCCATGGGATCCCAGGCAAGGGCACAGTGAGGTAACAAAGAGCTATCAGGAAAGCATCATCCAGGCGAGTGTTTCCATGGTTCCTGAGAAGTTAGGGTGAAGGAAGGTGGCAAAAGTTGGGCATGGAAAGCAAATCTTCTATTCTTTCCTCCTTTCAATGCATCAACACGTACAGCATCCCTCTGGGCAAGGGAGACAGCTCTCGCTTAGTGGTTCATTCAGATTCTGCATGAGGAGAGGTTGTTTTATTCTTCATTATAAGAGGGACGATTTCTTCAAATTGACCATTTTTCCCCGCACTCTCTTCCAAAGTAGCCTGTTTACTCTTGTAGATTACAGTACTGAGACAAGTGGAGAGAAATTCAGGCATTGAAAAGTTTCAAGACATCCCACAGGGTTGGAACACTTTTTTCAAAGGGAAGGAAATCGGCAAATGTGTATGTACTTGCCTTGGTCCAGAAAGAGCCAGCTAGACAGCCCATAAGTGGCTCCCATTCAGGAACAACAAAAGCCATGTCAGAAGCCAGGGGACAGGAGGCTGGGAACTAATAATAATTTTGCACTTACACAGCAGTTTTCATCCGAGGACCTCAGAGTGCTTTCTAAACATTAATTAAATTGCCCCACAGCTCTGTGAGATGGCTGTGTATCACTATTTCCAGTTTGCAGGGGGCGGAGGGAGGAGAAATGTTATGATGCATGGGTGTGCACTCGGAAGGAGCAGAGGGACCTTCTTCCCTGTGATGCAAGGCTGTGATCACGTGTTATGGTGCCTGCTGGGCCAAGAAGGAGATGGCTGGGTGATAGAGTTGTCCAGGACAACTCCCCGACAGGACCCTTTCATATGTGAAGTGAACAGAAGACCCCCTGCACCAGGCCTGAAGGGTGCTGGCACCATCTTCACCACAAGCTCATCACCATGTGCCAGAATGCCATCAGTGCAGAATCGTTTCTGCAGTGGGGCCGGTGCTGGCAAATCGGTTTCAGCTGAGGTGCTGGCTCTGGAAGCATGGCAGTCCAGCTGGCACAGCTGCGTGGAGGAAGATTGTGATGTCTGGTCCGCATCATAGAAAACCCCAGGACGTATTATTGATGCCGCCCTGCATGTGGGAAAAGGTAGTTTGGGTGGAACTGTGTCCTCCATAAAGACATGTTGAAGTTCTAATACCCAGTACCTGTGACCTTATTTGCAAATAGATTCTTTGTAGATGCAATGAAGTTAAGATGAGGTCATAGGGAAATGGAGTGGGCCTATATCCAATGGCTGGTGCCCTTAAAAGAAAAGAGACATTTGGACACGACACAGAGAACAGAATGCCACGTGAAGATGGAGGCAGAGATTGGGGTGAGGTGTCTCCAAGCAAAGGAATCGAGAAGGGGCAATGAAAGAATCTTTTGGAGCTCCAGTGGCGCAATCGGTTAGCGCGCGGTACTTATAAGAAAGAATCTTTGGAGGGAGTGTGGCCCTGCTGACTCCTCCATCCTACATAACTCTGTCTGCCATTAGGCTGTGGTTTGAGGAGAAGCTGCTTCCTCCTCTACTTTGCCTCAGGTCAGCCCTGTCCCAAGATTCTCCTCTCCTCCTTATCTAGGGCCCTGAGGGCTGCTGGGAGTGGTCCAGCCAGCAGGGGACCTGCTGCTTCTCTCCCTGCGGGCTCTGACGTGGGCACACCTCCAAGGAACTGGAGAAGGGGAGCTACGCAGGCAGCTCAGCTGTCAATGGAATCCTTTTCTGCAGCCTGGGGGCCACGCAGTGCAAAGAAAGGAGGTAGAAGTTGCTCCTACCTGACCAGGCCGATGAAGAATCAGCAACCTTACCTTCTTTGAAAGTGATTTCTCATCTCAATTAAATGGGAACTCTAATTTACCCAAACAGAAACAATCTTTGCCAAATGGCTCATCATCTTTTTATCCTATCTAACAAAGAGGGAATATGCTAATTGACCCTCACCCTGTCGCAAAGATGGCGGCGCCCACAGCCAATAAGGAGGGAATATGCTAATTGATTGTCCCGCCCTCAAAGATGGCGGTGCCCACAGCCACAAGATGGCAGCACCCAGTCCCCTCAGCCCTGCTGGGGCACCTACCTCAGGAGTCCCCCAGTCTCCTCAGCCCCCCAGCTGCCCAGGGCCGGCCTGAAGCACAGGCAAGACTCGGATGTCAGCTGCCCAGCCGCCCAGGGCTGCCCGAGGCTCAGGTAACCAGGGCCGGCCGAGGCTTGCGCTGCCGGCAGTGACAGCAACAGAGGTGTGATGGGGGCGTTGCCTTCCCCTGATTGCCGGGTCGCCTCCTGCCCTTGAGGGCTCCCAGACTGTGAGAGGAGGCAGGCCGGGCTGAGGGACCCTGCTCCAGTGCATGAATTTTCATGCACCGGGCCTCTAGTTTTTTAATAAATGCAAACAAGTTTTTAGTATAACTTCTTATTTCCCCAGGCTCTACATAACCCAGGGCACATGGAAAGCCTTGATAAAAATAACAGTATCTTTACTGTTGAGTTCTTCCACCAAATATGGCTGGTATACTGAACACAGGCCCAATTCCTTGTGGGTCCCCAGTGACTCACCATTGCCCTTGGCCAGCCATCATGCTTTCCTTTGGGAGGGCCATACCGCAGTTACTCTGCCACCTGCTGGAATGATTTAGCAACTGCATCCTACATTCCTACGCTTAGGTCTCCTGAGTCTGACTTGCAATTTGTTGCTATTTCTGTAGCAGCTGCTGGGCTCTTAAAAGCTAGAAAGGCCTCTCTTACCAATAAAAGCTTCCTAAATAAAAAGCTAACTTCTTGAAATTTCTCTCAGTTCCTGGAATCAGGGCATTTTCCACCACCCCGGTGCCGCATTCAGAAACATCTGTTCCTCTACAATCAGCCAAGACCCACAGTAAGGCCCAGGCACTGGACAAAGACTTCTTTGATGGTGCTTTAATTGGGCTCCTTAGAACCCTCTGCTGACTAGGCCAACCATAGCTTCCTCTCTGTCCCTGTAGAATCTACTTGAGCGAATTCTTCTGAGTCAATTTAGGGAAAATTTCCCACCCTCAGTACCTGGCCACCCTTGCTACCTTATCCTGGCCTGCCTCAAGCAAGAATTCTGTTGAGTCAGTCTAGCAAGAATCCCTCTTACCGCTCCTGTCTCTGTTAGTAATTTCCATCCACTGACCCTCACCTGCTCCTTCACTACAGTTGACCCTTTTTTGTTGTTAATCTTCACCCAAGGATATTTTTCCATTGATTTTTAGAGAGAGGAGAAGGGAGGGGGAGAGACAGAGAGAGAAACATCAGTGTGAGATGTTTCTCTCACATCGATTGATTGCATGTGCCCTTGACCAATGGGCTGACGCTTTGTCCACTGAGCAAGCCAGCTAGGGCTATAGTTGACTCTTAAATAGCAGGGGTTTGAACTTCACAGATCCACATTTTTTTCAATAAATACTTTTTTTCTCTTCCTTATGATTAACTAGAGGCCCAGTGCATGAAATTTGTGCACTTGGGGGTGGTCCCTCAGCCTTGTCTGCACCCTCTAGCAGTCTGGGAGCCCTGGGAGGATGTCCAAATGATGGTTTAGTGGGCCTACGCTGTCAGTTGGACATCCTTAGCATTGCCATGGAGGCGGGAGAGGCTCCCACCACTGCCGCTGTGCTTGCCAGCTGTGAGCCCGGCTTCTGGCTGAGCGGCGCTCCCCCTGTGGGAGCACACTGGCCACCAGGGGGCAGCTCCTGCGTTGAGTGTCTGCCCCCTGGTGGTCAGCAAGCATCATAGTGACCAGTCATTCCACCATTCGGTCATTTGCATATTAGCCTTTTATTATGTAAGATACACTGTAGATGAGGCCCCCTAGACCCATAAGAAATGCAAAAAATTCACTGTTAACTCATTCTCGAATTGCCCCCACTTAAAATCAAATTGCCCCCCCTGTGGGGCATGTGCTGCACCTTGGGAACCAGTGGGCTTGACACTTTTCCTCTCTGAGCTTCATTTCTGAATACATACGCATATACCATGGGAATTGTAATCTCTTCTCCGCCTACCTCACTGGGTTGTCATGAGGAGGTTCTGAGCTAATAAACCTAGAAATGTTTCATCAAGTAAGTGATGTCTAAATGGGAAGGGATTGTTATTTTTAAGCCCACGGATACCCTCACAGGTAGCAGGTGCTGATTAGGGGAGGAGGGCATGATTGTTTCCTGGGACTGTAGCTAGGGAAGCTTTGCAGAGGGTTCCGCAGGCCTCAGAGGGGCGGGCTCTGGCCAGCAGCCCTGTAGTGGTGGTTGTCCCTGGAGGTGCTGGCGGGGGGGAGGCAGGGAGTTAGGGGGGCGCTAGGGGGGCGGCGAGGCCAAATGGGGAGTAACTGTCAAACCTTCCCACTTGGCGCCATTCTTTAAATTGTATGTGGCTCTTTCACAGCTGTACCTGCTCAGGGCGGGGCTCCAATCTCCAGGAGCTGGGTGGGGGCTGGGCCAGGGCAGAGCCAGGCAGGCTAGGAGGGTGGGTTTAGCCGTGACCCCAGCTGCTGTACGGGGGGGGGGGTGGCGGGGGGAGGCGGGGAAGGGTCTGACCCTGGGGAATGTGAACATCACCTGCATTTAGCAACTGGGGGCCACTCAGGCCTACCTCCACCCGGGTCTGGAGTTGTAGGGAGGAGAGGCATGCCTGGCCACAGCAGAGGGGGTCCGGCAGTGGCCAGCCACGGGCACCGGGTGACTCGGGGGCGCTGACGGTTGGTCACTGGCATGCTATTGTTGTGGCGCCCCTGGCTGGGTGGAAGGGGAAGAGATCAGGAGTTGGAGGTGAGGGCTGCAGCTACCCCCGAGGCTGGGTCTTCTCCCCATCCGGTCAGCCTCCCCATCCCCCTGGGGGTGCAGGGGCTGGGGTAGGATGTCCATGCAGGGGGATTGGAAGAGCTCCCCGTGGTCGCTTCCTTTTCCTTCTTTGCAGTCTGGGCTCCTGTCAGGCGTTGTCCTCAGACCCCTGGGAACTTGGCTTCAGCCGCCCGCCCCCTGCTGTGTGCACATCAATATGCAAATTGGTCATTACGGGGACACCATAACAGCAATTAGCATATTACCTCTTTATATGTATAGATACCATGCTGATTTTTTTAGTTTACTTTATTGTAAGAATATAGTATATAATCCTATCTAATAAAGAGGGAATATGCTAATTGACCATCACTCCATCACAAAGATGGCTGCACCCACAGCTGAGGCCAAGTTCCCATAAGGAGCCTTAACAAGCCATCAGCAGGGACCTGAGGCTATGCCCTCCCCCGCCCCCATGGGGCTTGACAGGGGACCTCTGGCCATGTCCCCTGCCCTGGCGTCAGGCTGGGGGACCTCAGGCTGCACCCCCGCCCCAGTGCCAGGCCAGAGGACCTGAGGCTATGCCCCCCCACCGGGTGGGGCTTGATGGGGGACCTCAAGGTGCACTTTCTGTCCTGGTGCTGGGCCAGGGGACCTGAGGCTGCTCCCCCCTGCCTGGCTGGGCTTGACAGGGGACCTCATGGCATGACCTCCACCCAGCGGATCTTGCTGGCTTGGGGGAACTCAGGCTGCTCCCCCACCCAGCAGGGCTTGACAGGGGACCTGAGGCTGCACCCCCTTCCCAGTGCTGGGCTGGGGCACCTGAGGCTGTGCCCCCTCCCCACCTGGCGGGGCTTGACGGGGACCTCAAGGCACGCCCCCTGCCCCAGTCTGGGCTGAGGGACCTCAGGCCACCCCGCTCCCATCCTGGCACTGGGCCAGGGGACTTGAGGCTATGCCCCCTGCCTGGCAGGGCTTGACAAGGGTGGGATTGGCTGGGTCTGGTTCTAGCCCAATGGGGAGGGGGGTGGCAAGGTCTGGGTCTCACACAATTTTGAGGTGCATGTGGGTGGGCGGGGACTTGACTCTGGGTCCCCTGGTGAGCCCTAGACTCTGACAGGAGGAAGATTTTCATATACATTTCACTAATTGTCTTTCATCTCTGACACTTCTATTATAGAGAAAGTGCAAATAGCAATATTAAATTATTTCCTCTAACTAATCCCCTTTTAATGTGCATGAATTTCATGCACCGGGTCACTAGTGTGTGTGTGTGTGTGTGTGTATATATATATATATATATATATATATATATATATATATATATATCATACAAAATATTAGTAGTTAGTTTGGGGGGAGTCAGGAGTTACATGTGGATTTTTGACTGCTTGGGAGTTGGCACTCCTAACCCCTGCATTGTTTAAGGGTCAAATATATAAATCCCCACTGTCCTTGGAGTCTGAGTTGAGCTCAATCTCTCTCCTACTACAGAACCCCACTGTAGTGGCCCCCATTGAATAAAGTCTACCTTATTGTCTTTGGTCTTTAACAAGTGTGTTGAATAATTTTTTCTTTAACCCACTTCAGCTGCCACTGTGACTGGCCCTGCCCACACAGGGCATCACAGGTTGGGACAGACATTCTTTTTCATCTTTTTTTTTTTTTTTTTAGAAACTTTTTAAAAAAATTTATGTATTGTCTAAAGTTTTACATATGTCTCCTTTTTCCCCGATTAGCTCCCCTTTCCCCCACCAGCCATTTCCACCCCAGGCACTAGGACTATATCTCTCTCATCTTTGAGACTCTTAATCCCAGGAAGGCCTGGACCCTGTAGATTTAAATCTTTCAATAATCTCTCTACTGAGGTTGGCAGCCATATATTTTAGATTTGGGAGGGGATTTGTAATTTCAAATCATTGTTCTCACTGCCAGCAAATGAGTCCTGAATTTTTTGTTAAAAATAAGTCTCCATATTTTCTGCTCAGGTAGACCAGAGCTCCCACCCACCTGCTGGGTGATGTTCACATTCCCTCAGGATCCTACACCCTGCCTTTCCGGGGATCCTAGACCAAGCACCCGGAGTCTGCTCTCCTTTGTGACCCTCCACATAAGTTAGCTCAGAGTCACAGCTGACTGACTGGGAGGTGGCCCACTAGGCTTGCTTTCTTGGTTTCCCCTTGGTTTCCTGGGGTCTAGACAGGGAGGAGCACAGGAGGAGAAGGGGGAGGAAGAGGAGCACCTTTGTTCTCTTTCTCCTCACTGCCTCCCTGCCTAACATCATGCTGGTGGGGAACCCGATGTGCTAATATGACTACATTTTTCTCGTGAAAATCCAATCTCAGTGTCCCCAGTGCCAATGCTTGGTAAAGAGGGGGCAGACCTATCCTTGACCATGATAACAGGAAGCAAAGGTGGCCTGGAGACTTTGGGCACATACAAAGACCAATTTAGAGACGGTGAGAAAGAGGACCCACAGGAAATTTCTTTGCTGGGAACGGGGCTGGAGTAGACACATGAGGAGCACAGGCTTTGTGGCAGGTACTTTACATCCATTTGCTTTTTCTCACTTTATAGACTAGGTAAGCAAACCCCAGAAAGGTTAAATAATGTCCCAGGTCCCATAGCTCATGAGTGGAGCCAGGATTCAGACTTAGGTCTGCAGATCCATTTGACTTCCATGTCCTGGCTCTTTCCACTGAACACTATTCCTTCCACCAGGGGGATGTGTGAGCTCCTGGGAGCAGCTATGCAGTCCTCACATGTCTTCTGTAGAAGGAGTCTGGCTGTCTTTGGTTTACTGCCCCTCTGGGCCTCAGACCTTGCTACCATTCCTGTGGTTTCCAATAAAATATTCATAATAACCTCCGAGGTGACAGAAATGACACCCGTCTGCTGACATCTGGAAGGGCTCTGGGCTGCCATGACCATTGGTGCAGGCTCCAGGCTCAACCCATCCATCCCCTATAAACTGCAGATGGTCCAAATCAGATACCCAGGCAGGGAAGGGCGTGAACAAAATGGCAACCCGGCCTGGAGGTTCCCCTGAGACAGTTGTGAGCCGTGTCTCTTGGTGAGGCCCATCTGTGCAGCAAGCCCTCGGGGAGCAGTGGCCCAGTCTGACAAGTGACCTTGATTGAATTACAGTCATGTTTTCAGTTCGTTGAGCCAGTCTTGGCCAATTTCTCTAGAGCGTTAGGTGCAAACACAAGTCTGCGACTCCACATTGCACGTACACTTGTCTGCCTCTTCCCCTTCGCTATTTAAAGTACTTGTCCTGTGGCTTGTACAACCGACATCTTTCTCTTCCCTGGTGCGAGGGAGAGTCTCCAGGCCTCCCTCCCCCTTCTGCCGAATGTGCAGCGAAGCAATGCGGACAAGGATCTTGTTCCAAGCCCACTGAACAGTGCTAGCATTTAGTGACCTTCTGCACCAGTAATTCCATCCTTCGGGGATTGAAATTGATTTTCCTCCTTTCTGTGTGTGAGCACAACCCGAGGGTACAGCTCTGTTAAAAAACGCTGTTCTCAGGTGTGTACTTAAAGGTGAGCAGCAGCATTCTTGGGAAGATAAATGAGAAAAGTTGTTTTAAGAATGCCCTCTATAACCTCTACAAATGAACAGGATGTGTGCTTCCATTTCCAAAGAGTAGCTTTTCATTACTCCATGCTGGTGTGTGTGTGTGTGTGTGTGTGTGTGTGTGTGTGCGCGCGCGCGTGTGTGCATGGTGGGGTGGAGATGGGTGTGTCTGAAGCTCTAAGAGACTGTGTATATCTGTCCAAGTTCATGTCCAAATGGCCAAGTCATTATCGGAAGTAAGCGCCTTTGCAAGGCAAGCAAAGCGCTTACTTCTGATAGCAAGCTTTAAGGAGATTTCTGACAAGTCAGCACCCAATATAAAATGTTGAATGTCATATATTTAAAAAATCTAAATTAATGCAAAAAATCCACAATGAGAAAAATATCAAAATTTTAAAGAAACCATTGACATTACCGCTTTTTCCTCTTGCCTCAGACACCAACACGACTTGATGTGGCACTTCCTTATAAACTTTTTATATTTTGTTCAAGATAGATTTTTTGACATTTATTTTTAAAATATTGCATAAAATATTGTTTATTTTGATGCCCGAGTTTTCTGGTGTCCCCTTAAGTTTAGCACACCAGGTAAATGGGTACCTCCTGGCCTCAACCCCCTGTCTGCATGGCCTGAATCAGTGGCAGGGCTGTTTGGAGAATGGTTTAAGTGTCTACCTGGCATTTCTTTTCAGCCTCCAAACTGAAAATGAATTGTTGAATATTTCTTTAGATGACAACTATGTAAGCCAGAATGGCATTCCGATTTTATCATAGCTAATGCTGTCTTCAGTACCAAGTAGATGTTAAGTAGAATTGGTTAGTGTCAATTCTGTCTGTATATCCTATGGGTGGTGCAAACGGTCCATGGGAGGACACCATGAGGATCCTGGGAGATGCTCAAGTGGAATGTGGATGCCAAGTCTTTGCTGATGATATCTGTAGAGCAGCTTCAGTCTCCTTGCTTAAGCTGCCTGGCTGATTGCACAGGCTCAGCTATCATCTCAGTAGCTGCTCTTTAAGAATTTGGCCTGATGGCTTCTGCTGCTTCTGGAAGAGCGAACTATTTCATAATTATAAAATTGACCTCTGCACACACTGGACTGTTTCCTGGCAAATTCATTGAACCTGAAATTAAACAACATTTCCTGGCGAAAGATGGGAAAGTGGTTGAAAATATCACAGCAACCACATTGCTCAACTTATAATAGTCCTTTACATCCAATATCCCAAGTCTTTCATGGGTCTATTAACCAGCAAGGGTAACATGGTGAGCTTGGAGGCCAGCCATTTAAAACAAGAGGTCAGCAAGAGGCTTCCTGGCTCTGGTTTTTAGTTTCAACTTTTCCAGTGTATTCTTTCTGACCTCAAACCTGCTCTTCCTCCTCCTCTATGCATTATTTCAGGAGTTGACATTATCACCTATATCCAACCAAATGCTTCCAATTTTACCTCCTTAACAATTTGACCCCCCCTCTGCTGTCAGAGCGATTTTATTAGAATGCTGATGTGATCATGCCACTATATCTTTCCAAATCCTCTGCAAGCCCTTCTAGTCTAGAAGCTGAGGGTTAAGATCCCTAGTTTTGTTCTTCCCATTTCACTGTGCTCATGGCTCACTGTCCTCCCCACCTGACCACTTGCAAACTGTCTCAACCCCTGGGCCTTTGCACATACCCTTCCCTCTGTCACACTCCAGGTTCATGTGTTAGGGTAACTGGCTGGTTGCCAGCCTTCTTAGAGCTGAGCAGCTGGTGAGGCCAGGTGGTAATGGGGTCTTAGGGTTTAGCATCTGAACTTGATTTATTGCCCTGATGTCAGTGGCATGCCACTACTCTGCCCTCCAACATACCTGTTGGTCTCACTCCCCAAATAAAACCCCTGCTTCTTGTGGTAGGTGGAGATGGAGACCAATCGCCAGGCTGGACAAGCCAATGAGCAGCATGGAAATCTTACTGGTTTCCAATCAATTCTCCTGTTCTTAGTTTCTTGCCTCTCTCCCGTCTTCAGTGACACCAGGGCCTCTAATTCCTGAATCTTTCTAGGGTTCTAGAGAGCAGATTGTTATTTATCACTGATACCCCTCTTTTTAGAGGCGCTTAAGATGTACCTTTCCCAGATTTGCTAACATTCTTGGACTGACTTCATTGTACTTATCTGTAAAATGATAAAAATGCCACATCATTTTCAATTCCATTAAAGGAGTTGAATGAGCTAACTCCTCAGGCGACTGCTATGCTAAGGCTATCTCATGATTAGTCAGGGAACATAGGTCTGGAGAAATGTGTACAATTTCCCTTTTTTTTTTTCCCCCGTAGTTGACTGTGGTCAGAAGGCAAGCATGCATGCTGACTCAAGGATAAACACACACATTAATATTTCTTTTTAGGTTAGAGTAAAAGGTTGATTAGTATGTATCTGTGTTTTTTTTTTTTAGAACTCCCCATTTTAGTAGGCTTTTTGATTAAATGACTGATAATGATAGCGTGGACCGTGTGTTGGATAAGAGAGTTTGTGAAGGGAAACAAATAGGGGTTGATGCTGGGGAAAAGCTGAAGGACTTATTTAGAGGGGCGCCAGCTATGTCACCCTCTGGCTGAAGGAGTAAGGGCATTACCTTTGTCCCCTCTGTGACTTGGTGGGTGATGGTGTTAGATTCAGGGACAGATGTTATTGGACCAATTAAATAGTTCAGAGCCCTTAAAAAAGACCAAGTTTTCATTATGCTTTCCAAGAGTGGGCCATAATTTTTATTTAAGTACACACAAGCCACAGGAATCTGAAATGCGTTACAACTCAATGTATGTAACTGTTGTTTGGCGTATGGGTGAGCACCCTGAATTGCTACTTGGGGAGCCATGTGCGGTCACTGCTGGCAGCAGCCGGTCACCGGGCAGCACTTTCCTGGCAAGTGCGGACAGGACCTTAGAGCTACGATTTTTAGGGGGAAGGGAACGAGTAGATGTGCCCAGAGCCTGACTCTGAGGTCTGCCTTGGGACCCATTTGCACATTCTATGGGGCTCTGATACCCTAAGGCATGTAGTTGCCTTTGGTTAATTGTTATTACCACGTGTAAGAACTCTGGGTGAAACTGCCAAGTCTTTCATTCGAGCCAAAAATGGAAAGATCTTTCAAATACTAAATGAAGTTTAGTTTGGCATTCTAATAGGCCATTAGCCTGAAAATGTACACTTGGCCTTGCTGGTAGGTTTGAGGAAAACAACTATGCAGAGTTTATACAGTCTGCCCAACGAGGCCAGCCTCCTGTCCCACAGGCCCCCGAGAGCCTGAGATTTGCCAGGATCTCTGCTGCAGACCAGGCGCTCCGGCCCTGTGTCCTTGCTATAGGGGAAGGGCTGGTCCACCCAGAGTCTTACCTGGCATGAGCATTTGGCTCTGTTACTGCTTCCCATAGCCATGCCAGCTCCATCTTACTGCCCCCCACCCCCCACCCCATGACTTGGCCTCACTTCTGCCTCCTACTCCACAGTCTACACAAGGAAGTTCAAAATGGACACTGCTGTCATTTCTCCTGTGACTGAGTCCCTTCTTGACAAGCCTGTGACCCTGGAGGATTTTGCCTGGTTTTGTTTGATTTGTGCATGGCTCACACATATGCAATTTACCACAATTTCCAATGTGGCTAAATTTCATCGCATGTGGAAAGAAATGTACCGATCTTTGGACATTCACAGCTGGGTTTGGAAGCAAGCTGATGTCACTGATGATGTGTGGGTTGAGCAGATTTACGTTACAAGTGTGGCTGATAAGCCACACCATCAGGGCCACAAGCCCCTGTCCTTTCCAAACTGTAATCAAAACTTATCTGCATCTCAAAGTTACTCAGATGAGGCTGGTGCCAAAATGAAAACAGAAACCTTCCTTCTCTAGTTGGCTCTGTATGTGGAGGAGAGGGAGGGGGAGCAGGCAGGGTAGAGTATGAGAGGTTGAGGTCTTGTGAATAGAGCAGACTGGGGCTGACAACTTGAGTAATAAAAAGGGAAAAATTCCAAAACGACAAAATAGGTTATTCTAAAATTGATTTCAGGGACTTGGTACTAGTTAGCTCAGAGAGGAACTGAAGAAGGTAGATTGGGGCTGGACATACTGTTAGGGTCAAGTGTGTAGAGTCTGACCGCTGATTGTGATGTGATGGTCACTTACTTTGAGACTCGATTCTGTGCCTCAGTTTCTTCATGAAGACTGAACAATCGACCCTCATGTTTGCTCACTGGAATTTCTAGGAGTCCTTTTCAAAGTGTGGACTGAGGCATCATTGCATGATCACAAAGACCACAGTTGTGTCCTGGATGTAGTGGGCTCACCAAGGTAACTGGAGGTCAGAGCTAGAATTGGCCAGTTGTGGGATGAAAGGGATCATTTTCTCATGGACCAGAATGAACAGAGCATGGGTGAGCAATATCAGAGACGATACCTTAGGAAGAAATTCAAATCAAAGTCAGGCAGGCCACCCTAAGGGGCAGAGTATGTTGTGCTTACTGTACCTTTCAAAAATGTAGCCCAGAAACCTGATGAATAGACAACACCTAGAGTGAACCCTAATGTAAACTGTGGACTTTGATGATGCTAATATCAATGTAGGTTCATTGATAGTAACAAATGTACCACTTTGGTGGGGAATTTGGTAATGGGAGAGACTGTGTGGGTTGAGCAGGGGTCTATGGGAAATCTCTGTACTTTTCCTCAATTTTGTTGCAAAACTAAAACTGCTCTAAAAAAGTAAAACCTTTGCCCTGACCAGTTTGGCGCAGTGGATACAGCGTCGGCCTGCGGACTCAAGAGTCCCAGGTTCAATTCCGATCAAGGGCATGTACCTTGGTTGTGGGCACATCCTCAGTAGGGGGTGTGCAGGAGGCAGCTGATGATTGATGTTTCTCTCTCATTGATGTTTCTAACTCTCTATCCCTCTCCCTTCTTCTCTGTAAAAAATCAATAAAATATATTTAAAAAAAGTAAAACCTTAATGAAAATTAAAAATATACATTTACAGCCCCAGCAAAAGGGTACTACATGTAGATACTGTCTGAGCAATGAGGAATGGGCCATCACACTTGGATCTGGGCATTTAGCCATTATTGATACAGAGTATTAGTTTTCTATTTTTTTTTGTAATTGTCTTATGCTGGTGGCTCAAAATGGTTAGAGATTATTTGAGGCTATATGTGAACATATAGCTAGGCTTCTTCTTCCTGATGTTGTAGTTGTGTGTTTGATTTTAATAATTCCAAATATAATATTTTATATTCATCCCCACCAAATTTTATCATCTTTGATTTAGATTATTGTTCAATTTCCCAAAATCTTTTTGAGACTGAGGTCTGTCTTCTAATATATTATATATTCTCCTCAGCTTTCTGATAAATGCAAACATGCTTGATATGCTTTTATTGACAAAAAATGTTGAAAAGATAAAGTGAGAAACAATTTCTGCAGAATTCCATTAGCAATTTCTTTCCAGCTTAATATCAATCCATTAATCCAATTTCTGTGTAATTTCAATCAGCCAACTATTGATCATCCAAGCCAATATGCCCAATGTAATCGACTCCTCCTAATGGCTAATGGCCATGCTGTCCAGTCCATGCCCTTATCTCCCACACTGTTTACACTACATCCCTTTTAAGGGAAGCTCCTTAACCTAACCTCCTGCCTACATAGGTAGCCTGGCTTTATATACTGTCACTAGAGGCCTGGTGCATGAAATTCGTGCACAGGGCAGGGTGTCACTCAGCCCAGCCTGACCCTTTCCAATCTGGGACCCCACACCGGGATCAGGCCTAAACAGGCAGTCAGACATCCCTCTCACAATCCAAGACTGCTGGCTCCCAACCACTCGTCTGCCTCTGCCTGATTGCCCCTAACCGCTTCTGCCTGCCAGCCTGATCACTCCTAACCACTCCCCTGCCAGCCTGATCAATGCTTAACTGCTCCCCGGTGGCCCGATTGCCCCTAACTGCTCTCCCCTGCCATCCTGGTCACCCCTAACTGCCCTCCCCTGCCAGTCTGGTCACCCATAACTGCCCTCCCCTGCAGACCTGGTCCACCCAACTGCTCTCCCCTGCAGGCCTGGTCCCCCCAACTGCCCTCCCCTGCAGGCCTGGTCCCCCCAACTGCCCTCCCCTGCAGGCCTGCCCCCCCACTGCCCTCCCCTGCAGGCCTGCCCCTCCCACTGCCCTCCCCTGCAGGCCTGGTCCCCCCAACTGCCCTCCCTGGCAGGCCTGCCCCCCCCCACTGCCCTCCCCTGCAGGCCTGGTCCCCCCAACTGCCCTCCCCTGCAGGCCTGGTCCCCCCAACTCCTCTCCCTTGCAGGCCTGGTCCCCCCAACTGCCCTCCCCTGCAGGCCTGGGTCCCCCACAACTGCCCTCCCCTGCAGGCCTGGGTCCCCCCCAACTGCCCTCCCCCACAGGCCTGGGTTCCCCCCAACTGTCCTCCCCTGCAGGCCTGGGTCCCCCCAACTGCCCCCACTGCAGGTCTGGTCCCCCCAACTGTCCTCCTCTGCAGGCCTGAGTCCCCCCCTAACTGTCCTCCACTTCAGGCCTGTTCCCCCCACCCCCATCTTCCCTCCCCTGCAGCCTGGGTTCCCCCAACTCCCCTCCCCTGTTGGCCTGGTCTCCCCCAATTGCCCTCCTCTGCTGGCCTGGTCACCCCTAACTGCCCTACCTGCTTGCCTGATTGCCCACAACTGCCCTCCCCTGAAGGCCTGGGTCCCCCCCCCCCCCCAACTGCCCTCCCTTGCTGGCCTGGTGTCCCCCAACTGCCCTCCTCTGCTGGCATGGTCACCCCTAACTGCCCACAACTGCCCTCCCCTGCAGGCCATCAGGTGGTGGCCATCTTGTGTCCACATGGGGGCAGCCATCTTTGAGCACACAGGGGCGGCCATCTTGTGTCTTGGGGTGACCATCAATTTGCATATCACTCTTTTATTAGATAGGATCATTGCCAGTGCTAGTTCATTCTGACTCAAGAGCAGCAATCTTATCTATCAGCATTGGCCAGGCCCACCGCCCCAAAAAGCAACATAAAAACAACCAACCAGCCAACAACAACAACAACAACAAAACCCCCCACAAAAACTGCACCAATAATATTCTCTAATTTTGAAATCTGAACTAACAAAAATGAAAGACACTGTATAATTAGCAATAGATTCTATCTAATAATAGACAAATATGCAAATTGACCATACCTCCAACACACCCACAAGCCACACCCACAAGCCACGCCCACCATCCAATCAGAGCGAGTATGCAAATTAACCCAAACCAAGATGGCTACAGCCACAGAGAGCAAGGTTTCCTAGGTAACAGAGGAAGCCAAGCTTTCCGCCTGCCCTTGCCAGGACTAAGCCTCCACTCAAGCTACAAAGTTTCAATTATAGAAGGTAAACAAATTCAAACAAATGGCGGCCCAATGGAGCTTGAGAGAGCAGGCCAGGGTTGCCGCCGGCAACAGGGGAAGCAAAGCTTTCTGCACACCCTGGCTGGGCCCACCCGCTTAAGGCAACAAAGTTTCAATTATAACCCTAACACAAATGGCTGCTGGCCTCGGAGGGAGCACAAGGCTTGGCTCCGCTCCAGGCTACAAAGTTTCAATTGTAGAAGGAAAATAAATTCCAGATACCAGGGCCTCCGCTTGGGTTGCCAGGGGGTGTGGCCGGCCTGCAAACCACCACAGGCCCCTCGCTCAGGCCGCCCCGCACCCCAAGGGAACCCCCAACTGATCTGGGATGCCCTTCAGGGCAAACCAGCTGGCCCCCACCCCTGTACCAGGCCTCTATCCTATCTAATAAAAGAGTAATATGCAGATTGATCATCACTGCAACACACAATATAGCTGCCCCCATGTAGTCAAAGATCCTGCCTTCATGTGGACACAAGATGGCCACCACAAGATGGCCAGCAGGAGAGGGTAGTTGGGAGGCACCCAGCCTGCAAGGGAGGGCAGTTGAGAAGGACCAGGCCTTCAAGGGAGGGCAGTTGGAGGTGATCAACCCTGCAGGAGAGGGCAGTTAGGGGTGACCAGGCTGGCAGAGGAGGGAAGTTGGGGGCAAACAGGCTGGCAGCAGAGTGGTTAGGGGGTGATCAGGCTGGCAGGCAGAAGCGGTTAGGGGCAATCAGCAAGGCAGGCAGGCAAGCAGTTGGGAGCCAGCAGTCCTGGATTGTGAGAGGGATGTCCGACTGCCCGTTTAGGGATCCGACTGCCCACCGGGATCGGGCCTAAACGGGCAGTTGGACATCCCTCGAGGGGTCCCATATTGGAGAGGGTACAGGCTGGGCTGAGGGACAACCCCCCTCCATGCACGAATTTTGTGCACCGGGCCTCTAGTCTGAATATAAAAGGATTTCACAAGGCTGAGTTGGGGCTGAGGCAAGCCAAAGTTTGCCTCCCTCTAAAGAGAGAGAGTTGATGATGCGGCTTGAAAGGTTTTTTAGATCTTAGATTACTCTGAGAAAATTATGAAGACTATGGACTCTCTCCCTAGAGAAATGTACAAATGAACATATACATATGTAACATTTTGCTTGCAGTTTTAGAATATTTATAACCCTTCTGCATCTTGAGGTAGTTAATCCTAGAAAAGAGGTGATAAATCTGGGCTGTTCTAAGACAATGAAGAGGATGTGCAGAGAGAAAGAGGGGTGGGGAGAGACAGAGACCCTCATTTCCTGAGGTCTCTAGGTCTGCTTCCTGTTCACCTGACCTTTCTAATAAGCCCCACTTTTATTGAAAAAAATTGAGTGAGTCTCTGTTCCTGCAACTAAAGGAGCCTGACTGAAATAGGCATCAGCCACCCAGTCATGGAAGCCATAAACCCTGGAGTCACATCTTTAGTTCCAGACATCATTTTCTACGGGCTTCATGCTTGACCCATTGTCCTGACTGGGCTGCTATTCCAGAGGCAAACACATCTCTTATCTCCCTTGTTTGCTTATAACCTAGTGATTTCTATGCCTCTAACCCAGATTGTTTTCCAAACTGTAGATCAGGTATCCAATCACCTGCTCAACATCTCTACCTGGTTGTCCTATAGGTATTATAAATGCATGAATATTGCATCTTCAAACTGAATTCATAGTTTTCTTATCACACACACAAAAACCTCCGAAAGCAAAAATAAAACAAGAATGCAAAATTGCTCTTTTCTAAATATGTTTTGTCTTTTTTTTTGTCAACAGTATCCATTCTAAGAAGCCTAGGAAGCATCTCAACACCCCTCTCTCACCTGACCTCACTGACCCAATCCCTGTCTTGCTGATCCTGTTCTCTGAAGAGTTTGCATACCTGTATGTTTCTTTTGCCTGACCACCACAGTCCTTAATCTGCCATCCTCATCCGTGGCTTGTATGAGGTATGTTGTAAAATAAAACTCATCTGTCTCCCTGTCACTAGTTTTGACAGCTCCAATCTACCCTCTAGTTGCAGCCACATAATCAGTCTGAGATACAAATCTAAGACATTCTCCGTTAAAACTCTTCGGTGGTTTCACGTAACGTACGAGATAAAGACCACATGTCCTACAAGGCAGAGGGGCCTTCAGATGCATTCTGTTTATTGCCTTCTAGCCCCAACTCCTGCCCCTCCCTGCCCATGCTCCAGCCAACTGACCATCTTGCACTTCTGGCCTGGACCCTCCTATTTCCTTCCCTGTCTTCTCCAGCTGGAGGGTTTTCACAGGTTCCTCCTCAGCTAAATTCCCTTGGGGGGGGGGGGGGTGGGGGGGAGGGTCTGAAAAATACTGTGCATATATACAAAATTACTGATGTTTTCATAAAGAAATCGAGACACACCATGTGGTCAAACATCATAGAATTCTATTTAAAGGTATCTAATGTGTTGAATATATCTAATGTTACCACCCAAGGTCTTTATTGTTCCACTTTTGACAATCTTTTCAAAGCTCCTTTCTGCCCCAGCGACGTTTACCTCTCCAGCCATGCTTGTGTCAGCCATTGCCTCCTGTTGTATTTCCACACATCCACTCTCGTTTTCTTTTTCTTCTTTTTTAAATGGAGGCGACTATGGTTCTCATTTAGCTTTTCCTATTAGTGCCTTCAGGTTAGCACTCCATCAGCAGGTGCAACAGTTTCCTAAGGCTTGGCCTTCATTAGAAGGCAGGGGAATCGGCAATATGTGAATTGTAACTAATATGTAAATTTTAAAAGACATATAAGTTTTAAAATAACACTTTTTTTTCCTGGTTATAAAAGTAATCTCTGCTCATTGAGGAAATACTAAAAATTACAAAGAAATATAAGGAGGACCATAACAACACCACATCGCTAACTACCACAGATGTAACATAACTTCTCCTTCGTCGCTCTCTCTTTGGTTTGGCTGGGATCCCCACCAGAAACTAGAAAGAATCTTTCCTAGTACTTCTTGGAAGGCTAAAATCAAGCCAAATTCGCAAAAAATTCTGGAGATAGTTGAATTTTTCTCTTCTGTTAATAAAAGCAAACTGCTGCAACCGGGAAACCCATAGATATTCATTGTCTTTAAAAATGATTGATTTACTTAATATTTGAGTAGGGCATACATTCACATGGTTCAGAATTCTAGCAAAATAAAAACAGTGTGATTTTTAAAAACGTAATGTGATATGTCTGCAAATTCCTTGCCACTCCTGCCATCAAAATATAGAGTCTAATTCTTCTCCCCTTGAATATAAACTACTCTCAGTGAGCCAATATTGTGGGTATCCATCCAGAGATTTTTATGCATTAAAAAATAAATGTATATATTTTTCCTCCTTTTTGTACACTGTGTCATACTTTTCTTTTTTACCTACCAGTACATACTGGAGATTGTTCATTCCTTTTTTACAGTTGAATAATATTGCCTTGTCTGGGTCCCTTTTTAATGGACATTTATGTAGTTTTCAATATTTTGCTTTTACAATGTTGCAACAAATAATCTTGTACATACATCACTTTGCATATATGTGGGTATGACTGTAGGATAAAGGCCTTGAAGTAGAATTGCTGGGTCAAAGGGCAGGCACATTTGTAATTGTAATAAATATTGCCATATTGACCTTCATAACCCTCAATTTATCCCCCTTCAAGTGATAAATGATAAATGTGTTTCCTTTACTTTAAGCCTCACCAACCCAATATATTATTGGACTTTTGGATCTTTGCCAATTGAGTGGTAAGAAAATAGTGTCTTATTGAAGTTTTAATTTGTATTTTCTCATTGAGTGATGGTGAAAATATTTCATACTTTAAGAGCCTTTTTATATTTACTTTTCTATGAACTGTTTATATTTTTGTCCATTTTTAAAATGGTTGATGATCTTTTAAAAAATTAATTTGAACGTACATATTAGGGAAATTAAGCCTTTGTTTGTGATGGAATAAGTAAATTTTTTCCTGATTTGTTGTTTGTCATTTTGACTTTGGTTATAATATTTCTTGCATGAAGAACTTTTATTTTAATTTCCCTTGGTAGAATTTATTCAATCTTTCCTTTGATGGCTTCTGACTCTTATGTCCATTGGATAAGTCTAAAGGTACTAATTCCCTTATACTTTCTTTTACTACTTTGTGGGTTTTTTTTTAGCATTTGAAATTTATCTAGGTATAAGGTTGGATCCAACTTTATTTTTCAAAGATGGCTTCTGTGTTGATCCAACACTACTGATCAAATCATCAACTTTCTCCTCACTCATTTAAGATGTCACCTATACATGTTTTAAAAAATATATTTCTAGACTCTCTGTTTTGTTTCATTGTCTATTCTGAGGCAGTATCACACTTTTTAGTTTTAGGATATGTCTTAATATTTGGTATAAATATTTCCCATTCATTGCTCCTTTTACTCATAATTTTCCAGATAAATATGTTTATTTGTCAATATGAAATTTTGAATCACCGTGTTTGCGTTTTTATAAGTGCATATCTGAAGAAAATATCTACAATATCTTTAAAACTTTGATGATATACCATAGTCACTTTCTTTCCAGGCTCTTATCTTTTCCACTGTCATTTTAAATGATTCTCACATTTTGGTCAGAGGCAATTCTAAGGGACACAACTTCCACTACTTTCTGAAAATAAAATTATTAGCAAGATAAGTCAAAGAAACCGTGCAGTTAGAGTACTGTCTTTAGCATATATCTGGATAACTTTCATCCATCACTAGTAGGGGGAAGATATTAGAAAAACATCGGTAATATCCTCTATCTGGCAGGACAGTCCAGAGCATATGCCCAGAGTCTCCACTCACACACTCTCCACTGATTTTTCCCTTTCATATGCAAGGATTTCCATACTCATTTATTCATCAGCTATTTGGGGGGAACTCATTATATGCCATGGTAACGCAGTAGTATACAAGACAGATTTTTAAAAATCTCTGCCTTTGTGGATTGTGGAAAATGCTTTCTAGAAACCCAATGGACACACACACACACACACACACACACACACACACACTACAACTTCTCTTCTATTGCCACATCCAGTCAAGAGCTCCTGACCAATGTTGTGGACATCTGTGTTCTTGGCTACTCACTTCCTGACCACTCCTTCAACAGCAGCTCTCTGGCTTTCCTTTGGGGGAACCATTCTTCCCACCCCTGTCTCTCTAGGAGCCAACAGGAGCACTTCTAACACCTACCTTTTGTGATTGGTTTAGGGATATCCTATATAATAAAAGCTTAATATGCTAAGGGTCTGGTCATCTGGTTGGTCGTTCAACCAACCAAAGGGTAATCTATACTAATAAGAGAGAAAGATGCAAATTGACCATCCCTCTATGACACCCACCAGCCAATCAGGAGTGAGTATGCAAATTAACCCAACAAAGATGGGTTAATTTGCATATGCAGGTGCTGAGTGAAGACTGAAGACTGAAGACTGAAGAGGCTTGGCTTCTCTGCTGCGGCTGGAGCAAAGGCCTGGGGAAAACCGTGCCGGCAGCCAGGGGAAGGAAGGCCTATTGCACAAATCTTTGTGCAATGGGCCTCTAGTATACTAATGATATGCTAAGGCTGCTCAACTGCTCGCTATGACATGCACTGACCACCAGGAGGCAGACACTCTGACTGGTAGGTTAGCTTGCTGCTGGGGTCAGGCAGATTGGGATTGAGCAAAACAGGCCAGACACACCCTGGAGCCCTCCCGCAGTCCCTCTCCAGCTGGCCAACCTCGCGCATCCCTCCCAGGCCCCAATCGTGCACCAGTGAGGTCCCTCAGTCTGGCCTGCACTTTATCACAATCCAGGATCCCTCGGGGCATGCCAGAGAGCTGGTTTCAGCCCAATCCCGCAGGCCAGACCAAGGGACCCCTCTAGTATAACATATTAAACCAAAAGAATGAGAGCCCAGGACAGTTTCTGAACCAATTGGTGAATGGGAGTTCCTTACGTTGAGTTTACTAATAGAAAGTAAACTCCTTTCTATGGCTGTATCAATCATCCTTCAAATGTGAAACATTTTTAAACAATGAGAACACAGAAGAAAACAAGAGCAAAACATTTTATTTCTGTGTTAATGACATTATTTGAGCTTTTTGATCCACCCACATTTAAAACTAGAACTACCCTTAAACTTTTTTACCCTTAATTTTTTTAGTGCATTAGCCACCAATTCTCATCAGAGCCCATGAGATCACATTTATTTTCTATTCTTAGACTTCAACTTCATTACTTATACCCTGAGAACTTGCATAAGAACTGTGTAACTATAAACATTGTTTTAAAGCCTTTTCCCCATTGTTCTTTCCTGAGAGAGACTAGGTAGCTACCTTACTTCTGGTTTATTCTCTGTCATATCTGTTTTTCTCCTGACACTGAAACTGAGCCAAGGTTGTGAAAGAACTGGAAGGACTCTGCCTGATGTGGGTGTTCCAGGGCTAAGTTGGGCAAAATGGTCATTACAAAATGATCTATCTCAGTAGCCATGATGAAGTAAGAGCACAAAATAGTAGCCAAGAAATCAAGCCATGTTGGGAGCTGGAAGTTAGCTGCTCAGTGGGTGAAAGTAGAAGAGCCAGCCAGAAGGTGAACTGAAGAACACGCATGGTAGAAAACGAGTCATATCATTGTTACTTACTTTTTTTAAAAAAGTCCTCACTCTGCGGATGGCCCTGTCCTCAAGTATTCCCCTCAGTTCATTGAGCTTCTCTTTATGAGGACTATGTCTGTCCAATCTCAAAGGCATGTGGCTTTAGGATTTCTAAATATTTTTATTTTCCAGAATTGATTAAAAATCTTCTCATCAAAATAGTTTAACAATCATTGTTGGGAGAAACTTTAATGTTTCCAGTTATTTAGCTCCATCCAGTACTGAGCCTTCTTGCACATGTTCACATCTTATGTTCTGCACAATGGTTTGAGACTGAGTCGGGCTGTTGGCTTTTGTGAATGGCAGAGTTAATTGAATCCTCCAGTGGAACTTCAACAATTCTGCCTCTGTAGAGAGAAAGTGTTCTGGTACCTGGGGGCCACAGAGATCCAGTGCCAATAACAAGCAATCACACTGTTCAGAAACATGAAATGGCGCAATAAGGACCCTAGATTGCATCTTTGTTTATTTTTTTAAAAATCTGATTTATCTCAAACATACAGCCCTTGTGAGGCAAGACAGTTATTAAAGTTAGTGGCTGAGATCTGACCTGCTTCAATCTAACCTTCAGTGTGCTCATAAAATCGGGCACTGCTCTGAGAGGAAAGAATTTTGCCTTCTTCAAAGAGAATACCCAATGCTCCTGCTCCGTGTTTAGGAGGAGCTTTCTGATCGAGACTCCCAGACGGAGGCTATAAACAGCGCTGTTGGTTCTCACCTGAAGTATTGACATGTGGAGAGAAGTGACTCCCTAAAGGCAAGTATAAAACATTGACCCAGCGTATCTGGAAGGAGTCTGTCTCTCAAGGTGTCCATCGGAAAAGGTGGATGGAGACATGAAGGAGAAGAGGAAGGATTACATGCAGGGGAACAAGAACTAAAAGCAAGGGCTGTTGGGTGAGGGACGAAAGGAAAGGGACATAAAGCTTATAAAAAGAAAAGAGGAGAGGAGAGAAAACTGCTGAAAGTTGTGATACTTTAAGAAAATGGGGAGACAAAAACAAAAAACAAAGAAAAACTCATACAAACACTAACCAGTAAAAGGAGCAGGAACAAGAGCCTTTGCTGGTGTCCCCTGAAGTGTGAATCTTTGCTGTAAGTAATTGTGTAGTTGGTAAGTACAAGCTGATTCTAAGGAATGCCACCTTTTATTTATTTACTGCTTATTTATGTTTTCTTAAACATCTGAATTTTCAAAATTGTCTTCTAGTGTGAGTGTGAGTGTCCTGAGATTCATAAAACAAAGTAGAGACATTGTGGTGGCTTTGAAAGTTTCTAACTTGAGACCTTGAAAATGCCAGGTGTCTACTCATCATCAATTGTGTTCTTGATAATTGAACTAGGAAAGTGAGGTCAATGTCATTTCCAGTGGGAATGAGAATACACGCTGCAACAATATAGCTGGTTTACAGTGTGTTGGTGGTGTTTCTCATAAATATTAATGGACTTGGACAGAATAGACCCACCATATCTTAAAATAGTTTTCAAACTTGAAGACTGTCTTTGTATCTATGCACAAGACCCGACATAATTTCAATGGTTGCTATTAAACCTGTGTTCCTGTTGGGCCCCTGAATGAACTGTGGACACTTTCTTCCTCTGGACAACCCAACAGGAGAGCTGAGCTCGAGTTGAGTGTCTGCTACTTGCAGGGGAAAGCATCTCCACTCATGCTATGGACTGAACTATGCCCCTCCCCAAATTTATTTGTTGAAGCCCTAACCCCCAATGTAGCTATATTTGGAAATAGGGCCCTGAAGAAGAGGATTAAGGTTAAATGAGGTCATATGGATGGTTGCCTGATCCAATAGGATTGGTGTCCTTATAAGAAAAGGAAAAGATGCTAGGGATAGTGCACTGAGAAAAAACCATGTGAGGACACAGGGAGAAGGTGGATGTCTGCAAGGCAAGGAGAGAAGCCTCAGGAGAAACCAATTCTGTCAGCAACTTAGTCTTTTACTTCCAGCCTTCAGAACTGTGAGAAAACAAATTCCTGTTCTTTAAGCCCCCAGTCAGGGGTTGTTGCATTAGAGCAGCCCTTGCTGACTAATATAACCGATAGCCCCATGTTTATGTTTTTTTGCCTTTGTTGTAGCCATGAGGGCTTGAGCTGCATCTTAGGCCATGGTCTTAGAGCTTCAGAGCATTAATATGTTGGAAAACATGACACAGGAAAGAAACCAGAGCCTGACTCCTGGCTAAAGTCCTAACACACAGTAATGCTTAATAGAAGCTTGTGGATTGAATGGAGAAGAAGCCAGTCGGAGTGACATTTTGTAAAGGGTGACTCTGAAGTGTCTGAAGAAGAAACCACATGCCTGGACGTAAAGGATAATGAAGAGATTCAGGGGGTCCATCTTGGAAAAGAAGCAGCAAGGACAAGACCATAGAGGCTTCAGCAAGGAAGCATCTGCATGAGAGAGAGTCTCCCTGAGGGAGGAGCAGAGGTGTCTGAGAAGTAATGACAAAAGTCAGCAGAAAACTTCAGAGTTTTCCCATGGGTAGGTGAGCTGGTTAGAGCCCAGAAAGAGAAGAGGACTTGGGGACACAGAATTCAAGTGGCTGGTTTACACAGACTCCAGAGTAAAAAATCATTGTCATTGTGAAACTACAGGCTTTCTGGGGGAGTTGAATGTGGCCCAGGGAAGCAAGGATTACACCCACCTTAGCCAGCACAGAGCTTCAACTTGATCTATACAAGAGTCTACTAAAAATTGCCATTCTTGCCTGGCCAGTGTGGCTCTATGTGTTTGAGTGTCGATCTATGAACCAAGATGTCACTGGTTTGATTCCCAGTCAAGGCACATGCCCGGGTTGCGGGCTCAATCCCCAGTAGGGGATGTGCAGCAGGCAGCTGATCAGTGATTCTGTCTCATCATTGATGTTTATATCTCTCTCCCCTTCTCCCCTCTTCTCTCTGAAAAAAAATTGCCATTCTCTGTTCTTTCTTGTGGCCTCCTATTTTCCCAGGGCCCTCTTTGGCAGTGATACTGATAGACAGCCAGAGGGTCAGCCGAAGGCATCAAGTGAAACAGGGAGAGTGGGCAGACCAGAGTAGGCAAAACACTGATGCAAACACTGCATTCTGTGGCATCAGAGCTGTCTGCTCCTGGATCCCAGGAGTGGAGGGGTGGGGAGGGGAGCATTCACATCTTATATAGACAGGCTTTAGTCACTGAGCTGTTTTCCTTCCTCGTTCTTTCTCTGGCCCACCCTAACGCATTTAATGTAAAATGCCAGCCCAGGAGTTCACATCCATTTTTTTTAATATAAAATGTAACCTAGCTTTATCCCCTGAGGAATTCTCCACAATGCTTACCTACTCTTTCACCTTCTAGCCTTGCTCAAGTCCCTATTTTTTTCTTTTTCAGAATCCTTCCGATTGCCCCAGCCACATGTCTGACTGCCTATGTGCCACTTGAGCCTTCAGGGACAGCCTGCGATGCTCAGCTACTTGAAGAAGGTCCTGGGTGGAAGGCCACCCAGTTGCCTCCTCTGTGCCAGGTGATATTCCAATTCTGAAGGCAGTTTCCTCCCACCACCGACTCTCTGGGCTGGCTTTGCGAACACTGACTGCTGCAGCCTAGAGATGCCATGTGCCTCATCTCGTGCCCTTCAAGGTTGGCTTTCGATGCTCTGTATATTTGACCCACTATCTATAGAAACGTCCCATGCCCTTGGCATTGCCATTCTATGGCTGAAAGCCATGTCTTGGCATTCCAGAATAATTCATGACTCCTAGGACCCAACACATGTGAGAATGCCTAATTCTAGCATCATGAGGAAAGATGAAAGAGCATTATTTTCTAAAATATGGATTTGTAAGAAATAAAAGCCTGTGAATGCAAGAAGTATAATCTCAAAATGGAGAAAGAGAGCATGAGAAGGCTTTTTGGAACCACAGAACTTGCTGTAGATTTTAAGATCTGAGATAATAACCTTAAAGAAAAATAAAAATTACCACACTAGGGGGAAAACATTATGTACATAGCAGTTTTAAAATATGCATTTGTTCACACCCACAAGCATGAAACCTCTTGGGTTCTTCCTCCTACAACCGCTTTCTATTTCATGCTAATGCAACAGCTGTAAATGGCTTTGGTTAAATCACGCTAGTACATTTCCATTAACATTAGCAAAATGTATGTCAACTGCACTGACAACTGTCAGCCTTGAAAGACCCCAATCTTCTCTTGCACAGAGAACACACATCTGTGTCACACCTACAGTTTCTCATACATCCTGGTGCCATTTGTCTATCTCTTTTCCATTTTCTCCTCTGGACTCAGAAGGCTCCTTGCTCATCAATCAGCTTTAGTGTCAATGAGGTGTATTCTGACTCAGTACAGGCTCCGCCTATTATTCCCTCCCCTGGCTCGGCTGCCTTTTTATGCCAGAGAATGAGGTTTTCCTCGCAGAGCAGCTACATTTGTGTGCTGCCAAGACAGAAACTAAATTGGTCTTGAAACTGCACCATACTGAATAACTTCTGGGTAATGTTCATTATTTCATAAATAGATTTTTTTCCATTGAAACATATACCAGGGCTTATGATTCCCACTCATTGGGAATCATCATCTCTGACTTACCGTTTTTCTGAAAAGTCATGTGATGTGGCCTGACCTCAAGCTCACTGTCTCTTCTGTAGGCACAATGAGCTACCTCTACATTGGATCCAGCTGAGAACTCAACTGGGGCTTCTTTCACTCTCTGTGGCGAAGAGCCAGAGCTTTTTATTTGCAGTATATCACAGACTGATGCTTTTATAAAACACAAAGTCAATTCTCGATGCTGTGGCCATGTCAAATTGCACATAAAAGTTTCTAAGTGCTTGTTCTCACTTTCTAGACTTGTTGCAGATGGGCAACACTTAGCTTATGGAGCATCCCAGATCTGTGGACGGCACTGTGGGAAGCATTCAGTCTTGGCCTATTGGTCACACTATTCCAAGACTCATCCTGCAAAATCTACCATGTGATGCAGGATGTGCTCTCCTCTGTTTCCTAGATCAGGAGAATTTTAGACCTATGAGGAGGGAAATCATTTAAACTGCTTTTAAAGGAGTAGGTACTGAAAGCATCTGTCTGTGTTGGAACATGAAGTCACTGTGATCAAAGCATGATGTAGTATTCAGGTGTGAAAGAGAAAACAAACTAGCTTACAAAAGAGCAAACAAATCCACCAAATGGCTACTCAAAATTGGAAAAGGGCATCACAACCAAAATACAAATGAGTTTGGAAAATGGAAAAAAAATCTATACTAATAAAAGGGTAATATGCAAATTGGTCAGGACGTCCTCACAGAAATGACTGAACAGCAGGCTGGGTGGGACAATAAGACCACCAGGGGGGTTAATGAGGGACGACCAAACGACTGAACAGCAGGCTGTGTGGGGTGACCAGGTCAGCAGGGGGAGCAGTTAGGGTAACCAGGCCAGCAGAGGAGGGTAGTTGGGGGTGACCAGGCCAGAAAGGAGGGCAGTTGGGGGTGACCAGGCCAGAAAGGAGGGCAGTTGGGGGTGACCAGGCCAGAAGGGGGGGCAGTTAGGGGCAACCAGGCCAGCAGTGGGGGCAGTTAGGGGCGATCAGGTCAACAGGCAGGGGTAGTTAGGGGTGATCAGGCTGGAAGGGGGGGGCAGTTAGGGGAGATCAGGCAGGCAGGCAGGTGAACAGTTAGGAGCCAGCAGTCCTGGATTGTGAGAAGGATGTCTGACTGCCGGTTTAAGCCTGATCCCCGGGTTCGGACCTAAACCAGCAGTTGTATATCCCCCGAGGGGTCCCAGATTGGAGAGGGTGCAGGCTGGGCTTAGGGGACTCTCCCATGCACGAATTTCATGCTCTGGGTCTCTAATCCTACCTAATAATAGACAAATATGCAAATTGACCGAACCTTCGCTGTGCCCAAGCCACGCCCACCAGCCAATCAGGACGAGTATGCAAATTACCCCAACCAAGATGGAGGCTAATTTGCATATCAAGACAGGGTAGAAAGAAGCCAAGAGCTGCAGAAGGGAGCAAAGCTGCGGAGAAGCAAGCAAGCCTGGGGGAGGAGAAGGGAGGAGCGGAGGCAGGGCCGGGGGAGAAGGGAGGAGAGCAGGCCGGGCAGGGTAGAGTGCAGCAGGAAACCCTATTGCAGGATTTTTCCTGCAACGGGAACGCTAGTCATTTAATAAAAGTTTGTTCATTCATTCATTTGCTCATCAGTAACTATTTAAGTACCTACAACAACACATGAAACAAAAGTGCTGCAACCCACAGATTGAGAACCGCTAGCAGGGTCGCCTAAGACCATCAGAAAACACAGATATTTACATTACAATTCATAACATTAGCAAAATTACAGTTATGAAGTAGCAACGAAAATAATTTTATGGTTGGGGTCACCACAACATGAGGAACTGTATTAAAGGGTCGCGGCATTAGAAAGGTTGAGAACCACTGGTGTACAATGTGCAGGAATAAATGGCCTCTGGGCACTGACTGATTAGCAGAGCAGGGAGTCAAAAGACTCCCATCCATGATCCATAAGAAAATCTCCAAATTATGCCCAGGAACTGCAGTGGGACAGTTTCCTTCCATAGCTGGCAAGGTAGTGGGGAAAGTAACAAAGGGAGAAACAGAACACTCAAGGAAGCCCTGCCCCTTAGGGAGAAGGGAGTTAGAATCCGTTGGAGTTTAAAGTTCTATCTTCTTCAAGGTTCAAAGAGGATCTGCGGGCACTTGATGAACACAGACTTACCCTGGCCGATCTCTTTTTGAGATTGGGTAGTGAACTTCTTGTTATGGCTGAATCTTAGAGGTAAGCTAGAATGTAAATTCCCCTGGAACATGCACGAGGTGCTCAATAACTATTTGTTGAGTGAATTAAACAGGACTAGGGAGCATCAAGATTGACACTTGAGCCAAAAAGAGAGGTCCACCAGAATCAGTAAAAACAAGAGACAGAAGCTTGTCCAGGGAAGGCAGGTAGGGTAGGAAGTAGTAGGCAGGTGCAGGGATGTGAGTTGGCAGGACTCAGAGTCCAGGAGGGGAAAGAGTAGGCAAGGATTTCAGCCCTTTCACATTAGGACACATATCTTTAGCCTCATATCATTGGGTCATGTCTATAGGGGTGAGCAGATTTGGGCTTGCAGTAATGAACCTCCTTGGAGAAGGTTGCATATCTGCCAGTGAGGTCTGCAGGAGGCAGGGCCAAAATGTTTGCCTTATACCCATGGAATTAGTAATCTTTGAAGAGGCAGAGCTGAAATATAACACAAAAATAAAACACAAAAATATGACTACAAAACCAAGCCAAGCCATAGTTGAAGCCAGTTTATTACCATAATGTGTTGTTTAGGGAATGCTAGGGGTACCGGTTGTATCTCAGGGAGGGCCACAAGGTGACAACATAATCTTTTCTATTGAGCATCCCAATATGATACCCTAAGAGGAATATTACTGGTTTGGGTAGACCACTGAAACAGCCTAAATTATACATGAGTAGTGTTTCTAAATTGCAGATGTAAGTAAACCCTGGTGGAGGAAAAAAATGGTACAGGATGAATAAAACGGTGGTAATGCCAACCAGTCAACAATGAAAGAGAAGCCTACTCTGGGCTGCGCCATGCCCCGGATCTATGTAAATTGAACAATGATTTTTGCTTGTCTTCTATGCCTTATTTACATTGTTTCAGTTTATCTTCACAATAATCCTAATAGTAGATTTTATTATATTCCTACCAAACATAAGAAAACCAACTAGAAAGTGGCACAGCTGGGATTAAAACCCAGGCTTATCTCCCATGAAAGCCACTACCTTTTCCACCTTCCACCCTGCTAAACCGTCCTCTCTAATCACACAGTTGAAAGCCAAAACCAAAGAGCCTTGGAAGCAACACAAGAGAAACAACTAATCATGTATGAAGATCTTCGCTAAGATTTACGTAAGACTTCTCATTAGAAAGCATGAAAGCCAGAAGGCAGTGGGGCGACATATTCAGAGTGCTGAGGGAAAAGAATTGCCAATTTAGAAATCTATCTGGCAAAATTATTTTTTTAAATGATAAAAAATTTAAGACATCCCCAAAGAAATAAGATGTGAGAGAGTCTGTTTCTACAAGATGTGCCCTACAATAACTGCTGAGAGAGATCTTCAGGATGAAATGAAAGGACACTAGATAGTTATTTAAATACACATGAAGAAATAAGAACATCAGGAAAGATAACTACATAGGTAATTATAAAAGATAATATTAATATAATTTTTTTGCAACTCCTCTTTGTTGTTTTTTTAAAATCTGATTTAGATGACAACTACATAAAGCAATAAATAGAAGTTGATAGGGACACAATTTATAAAGATGCAATGTGTTATAATAACAATATGAAGTGGGAGTATAGAGTTATAATAACAATATAAAGTGGTATAGGAGCAAAGTTTTAGTATACTATTAATATTAAGTTGGTATTAATCTGAACTGCATTGTTATAAATTAAGATGTTAATTGTAACTACCTAGCAACTACTACAAAATATAGTTAGGCACCAATTAACAATGAGGATATGTTCGGAGAAATGCATCATCAGGCAATTTTGTCATTGTGAGAACATCATAGAGTATACTCACACAAACCTAGATGTAGCCTACTACTGAAATCATATGTGCTATACTTTTTTAGGACTGGTAGTGCATGCAGTAGGTTTGTTTAAACCAGCATCACCACAAACACACGAATAATGAAAAATGCACTGTCCTATGATGTTACAATGGCTACACCGCTGGAAGGAGACAGAAAAATTTCAGCTCCATTATAATTTTATAGGACCACTTTCATATATATGGGCTACTATTGACTGAAACGTTATGTGGGATGCAAGCACATTTGAATATTTAGGTCCTCTGGCTGCAGCTGGAGAATGAATTGTTAAGAGTAGTTATGCAGAGACCAGGTGACTGACAATCTGAGTAGCCCAGGTGAGGGTCAGGGCCATTAGCAGCTCCAACGTAGCCATTTGGTGCAGCAAAGCACAGTGCCCAGGGCCCATGCCACATTTTAGTGGCTGGCAAAAAAGTTTAGTTCTAGTTTTTCTTAGAACCAGAATTTTAAAATAAATATAATAATGATGAACATATAATAATGAATCAAGCTTGGATTACATTTGTCTTTATACCAACAAAGTCATAAATCATAATTTTAAATATATTTTATGGCAGAAGTGGCCCATGAAGGCAAAAGTGCCCAAGGCCCACTGAAGTCATATATGGCTCTGGCCATGAGAGCAGAGGTAGAGTGACCCGGATGAATTCAAGAGATATTTACAAGATAAAAACTGACAAGGTTGGTGATTGGCTGTGGTGGTTGGATAAGGGGATCACACAGCTGGTTGAATGGTGGTTTTGTGCTGAGATGGGAAACCGAGAAAAGGTTGAATTTGGGTGAATGATGTTGAGTTCAGGTTTTGTTTGAGGGCTCCATGGGACCTGAAAAATACAAATGGACAGTTTGTCTGTAAACCATGTTGTGCTCAGATTAATAGTTTCATTTCTTTGATCTCTGCAACTGGAACAAAAAATTATTTTACCTAATAGAAGCTTCTTTTCAAATGGCATTCATATGCTGAAATTTTACTTATCCTATTTTTATTAAAGTAATCTGAGGTCTGGGAACTGTTTGGAGAGATTTGAAGAAGTAGCATTCTTTTGCTAAAATGCATCAACTCTATTGCCACTGATTACATTTTGCAAGGTGCAGAAAACCCGTGTTGATTTAAAAATGGAAAACAAAAAACAGAAACAGTTATCCACCCAGCCCCTCTTTGCACATCAAGGCAGATAATACCACGAATGCTGAAGCTTAGCAATAAATTATATTAAATAAGCCATCACATTCATCGGAAACAGATTAGCAAATGAAACTCAACAGCTGCAAATGTTCTCAAAGATCAGGCTAGAAGGACGTAAATGTCTTTGTGAAGCTCTCCAAGAGGATTTACAACTGAGGTGTTAAAACAATTAGGGAGATAATATGCCTTTGATCGTGACTTTAGAAACATCTTAACTATCTGTTGATATCTTTAATTCAGGTTTCACAAAAACCTTTGTTTCTTCAATTACATCTGATAATATGAAGCATTTTGTACATTAGAGAGACATGCATGTCTTTTGCTCACATAAAGATGCCCATATTTAAAAAAGATATGGCTTTCAACTTAGTCTTTTTGCAATAAAGTAAAACCTGACCCAACACATTGTAATAAAAGAGCAGTTGAGCCAGATCAGATGATCTACCTCTGCGAAATCCACAAGTCATCATTTTAATAATTTCTTCTTCCTGAAATACCAGCAGAAGTGGGTCTTTTGGAAAATTAACTCTATGCTAAGAACCTTTTTTCTTTAAACTCCTTCCTGACAATTATTCATTTTCAGGATCAACCAGAGCCATAAAATGCATATACATTGTGATCTCACCATCTCTTTTCTTCTCTTTGACTCTGATGCCTGGGGTAACGGTCAGGCCAAAAACAATTAAGGCGAATGTAGGTCAGTTCACTAGGTGATAAATTTACCCCTTCCTTTGGGCCCTCACTCTGAAGTTTCTGAGGCTAACACCATGGCAGGTGCTATTTTAAGCAGACATAAAAGAAAAGAATCTTCAAAGAATATGAGTGCACAGTGCACAGCGCTTGTAGAGCACATGACAGAAAGGCCTGCAGGAAGGTCCTTAGCTTCAAGAGAAGCCCGCTGTCCTGGAAGCAGCCGGACACTGAGAGGCTCCATCGGGCAGCGTGTTTCTTTTAAGAAGAGGGAGGAGCAAATGTGGGATGGAAGGGTTCAACTGCTCTGTGGAGAGCACCGGTCTGGGACCTAAGGGCTGGATTCCAGGCCCTGGGAGATCACTCAACAGCTCTGTGTATGTGACAAGTATTTCACTTCTCTGGGCCTCAGTTTCCTCTTCTTGAAATGAGGGTGTTAGTTGATAGTTTAAGTCCATTCATGGGCTTCCATGCAAGCCTGGTTGGCCTAAGAATCTGCTGTTAAGTAATCTACTAAGTGTTTACTTTTTCAGTTAGTTCATCTTGTCTTCTTCCCTAGTGTGGCAGGCAGAATAATGCCCCTCCCCCACAACATGTCCACACCCTCATCCCTGGAACCTGTGAATACGTTTCCTTAGATGGCAAAAGGACTTTGCAGAGGTAATTAAGCTAAGGATCTTGACATGGGGAGACAGTCCTGGATTATCCCGGTGGGCCCCATGTAATTGCAGGGTCCTTATAAAAGGAGGTCATGAGTGTCAGGGCTAGAGAGAAAAATCTGAAGATGCCATCCTGCTGGCTTTTGAAGGTGGTGAAGGGGGTCCATGAGCCACGGAATGCAGGTGACTTCTAAAGGCTAGAAAAGGCAAGGAAACAGACTCAGCAGAGTTCAGAGAAAGAAGCTCTGCTGGCCCCTTTTAGATTTCTGACTTACCGAACTATAAAATAACACACGTATGTGATTTCCAGCCACTGAGTTCGTGGTTAATTTGTTATAGCAGCAATAGGAAACTGATACACCTACACTATAAGAACTTTGGTGCCTATATCTTCCCTCTGGTTGTGTGGTCAAGTAGCACTGTAGCAGCTCAGTCAGAGTCAATCCATCCCTAAGGAAAGATTTTCGTTTACAAGAGAAACAGAAAGCACTGCAGAGGATGTGCACTAGGCAGTGGAGGAGAAGAAACCTTTCAGCAGCACTCAGCCAGAGGAGAAATCCTTCTCTTTGCCTAATGCCATAGGAGTCTATACACAGAAGCAGTAGAGCTTCAGTGGAGGGTTTGCATCTAGAGGCTGACCCAGGGGCGGCAGCGCCATCTTCAGGTGGAACCTTGCTTGGATTTGCACAGTATCAGTTAGAACACAGAGAGCAAGAGTGATGGAAACACCAACTTTGTGTGGCTGCAGCAGGAAACATCGACTTGAAGAGATGAATTTCAGAAACTGTAGACAGAGATCAATTTAGTCTGTCAGATGGACAAAATCTCCAATAATTACCTGTTGATTGGTAATGCTCCTGGGAAACAGAAAGGAAGGTTGGGTGTGTGTATGTTTCCCTGAGCTGGTTTGAGCCACCCAGAGCAGAGGCCCAAGGAAAATGCTAGCCAAGGTGCTCTTCAGGCCCACATGGCATAATGCATTAAATGATTCAAATGGGCTGTGGCAGTTGAAGGGACATTTGATGGCGCCACATGGGAACTGCCATTGCTGTGGCATTCACAGATCTCCCACGTAGAGGAAGCTTGAGGTTCCAGCTCTCACAAGGAGGCCTGCACGCCCACCATGCCCTGCATTGCCACAATATCCTGGAGAACATACCCAGAGGTGAAGATCAACCCAGAGAGCTCAGACTTCCCAGATGGGGGCTGCCAGAGGTTGAAGGTGGCACTTGGCAATGCATTTGGGAAGAAAGCAAAGATACCTGGAGAAATCAATTGATATTGAGTCAATGCTGGAAATGCTTAGTAAAATCCTTCAGCAAAGATTAGACTTGTTAGGTTGAGACTTAAGGAGACATTCCAGAGCAGGCAACATTACATGAGACGGGATTGCATGTGACACTTTGGATTATTCACATCTCTAAGATGACCAGAGGAAGAATGTCAGACTCTATTCTAAATTGCTTAGATTCCATTGGATGTAAATATGCACAGTAAATCCTATTGTTCTTATCATTTATACCTTTGTTAATCGAACCCTATTGTTGGCTTCATGAGTACTGAGTAAAAATACTCTCTACTATCATAATTAATTAATATTTCTGGAGTTGTGGTTGCTGCTGACCCTCAGATTCAATATCTTATGCTCCAACCGGATGTATGCAACTTTCTCAGGGAGGTAGAATCACACGGCGATGAAGCGCAAAAGAGAACTTGGACGCCTACGTGGTGTCTGCCACTCCTAGCTCTGCAGTGCCAGGCAGTTACTTCACCTCTCCAGGTTTCAGTGTCCTCATTCTTAAATGTAGGTTAAAATAGTACCTCCCTTAAGGATGCTAATGAAGAAACAAGCAGTTAATGCATATAAAATGCTAAGCAAAGTATGTGCCTAGAATCAGCATTCAAAATACCCTCATTGTTATTAACTAGAGGCCCAGTGCACGAAATTCATGCATGGGTGGGGTCCCTAGAGGCTTCCAGCTGCTGGCTGTGGCCTTCTTTCGTTCTGTGCCACCCCCTGGTGGTCAACACATCTCATAGTTGAACTCCCGAGGGGATACTTTGCATATTAGGCTTTTATTTATTTATTTTTAAAATATATTTTATTGATTTTTTTACAGAGAGGAAGGGAGAGGGAGAGTTAGAAACATCGACGAGAGAGAAACATCGATCAGCTGCCCCCTGCACACCTTCAACTGGGGATGTGCCCACAACCAAGGTACATGCCCTTGACTGGAATCAAACCTGGGAACTTTCAGTCTTCAGGCTGACGCTCTATCCACTGAGCCAAACCGGTTAGGGCTAGGCTTTTATATATATAGATAATTAGTCTTGACATGGGTTATTCTGCCTGTGAGTGCTACACATGATAATCAGGTAGCCAGGAGAAGTTGTGAGTCCCAAATCATATCCAAGAAGAGATGCTTTGTGGAGAAGTTGAGCATGATAATGAAGCCCTAACTACAGAAGATTCAGGAGGTCTTGAGCACCTGCTCTTCTGCTTTTATGGCTTGGCAGCTTCCAGCAAGTTCTCTGGCAAGAGCTGCTCCCATTCTGTAGTAGAGAATTAAGCCACCTTCCCATCCTCTGCAAGGCCAGAGCAGGACTGGGATCTGTGGGCTGATTAAAAGGGGAAAATCTAGGACAGGAGAGAAATATTTCTTTTTTTCCCCCTTCTCACAGCAGATGCCTTCCAAATGCAAAAGGAACCAACTGCCTACCTAGTCCCTGCTGACAGATGTGCAGTCTTTGGGAGGCCCAAGGCACCTTGCTCACCTCCCAAGGCAATGTTGCTCTTCCCGGAAGTCAGGGCAGGACGTTCTCCGGGCTGGAGCACAGGGTTCTGCTCCCCAGGGGACAGAATAGTCAGCTTTCCATCTCCCATCCGTCCTGGTCTGGCAGAGTGAGCACTAAGTTTTTCTTCAGTAGCCCTCCAGGAAAGCTGCCTATGGCCCTGGCCCCCCTGGCCATGGAGCCCTCCCCATCAGGTGGAGTCCACCCAAGAGGAAACAGCCACAACTCTCAGCACGACCTGCTCTGCTTCCTGGAGACTGTTTCTTCCTTGACAACTTCCCTGAAGATGATGCCTTCCATCTACTGGAAAGCCATTGAGTTTGGCCAAGGCATGGGAGCTGTGAATTTTTAATTTTACCTCTGCAGGGCTAATGTGCTTGACTGGGACGGGGTAGGTGCAGTGGAACCCAGCTACCTGGTGGGGTGCTGGCTGCCCCAAGTGCCTGCTCCGTCATTCTCCCCTCTCTTTACCATAGTCAGAATAACTCCTTTCATTTCAATAACTTCTTAGAACTCACCAGGCAGATTCACAACTCATACCTTGTTTAGTTTGCATGAAATTCTTGTGACATGAGAAAGGGAAACTCATTGTTATTGATCATCTATTATCTATTACATCTCACATTTGTGCTAGGTACCTATACCTAAATATAGGAATGGCTGATATTTATTGAGTATATAACATGTGCCAAGCACTGTTTTAAATGCTTCACAAGGTTGTTCTTACTTAGTCCTCACAACAGCCCTATGAAATAGTGTAAATATAATTATCCTCATTTTATAGACAAAAAAAGTGAGGTCTTTAGAGGTTGAATTAATCATTCAAAATCACCCAGCTAGTAGGTATCCAAGTTCAATTTAAATCTATCTGACAGCAAAGCTCTTTCTCTTCATTCTGAAAATAATCATCCTTTGCAGGATCTCAAAAAAATCTCTTCACAAACTTGCAACATAGGAATAATTATTCACATTTTACAGATGAAAGTATGTCTTAGGGAGGATAATGAAATTTTCAAGGCTATATTTCTGTGGTTGTTGAGAATATGGGTGACTCTAACCCAAGACCTCCATTCTCTCTTAGGTCGGGAATCCAGTCATTTCTCCCCTCCCTCAGCTCATTCTGAAGACTATGGGTCTTAGAGACATGAATCTCCTTTTTTCAAATGTGGTTTCAGGCCATGGAATAGTGGTAGTGCTGTGGCTTCTAGAAGAGACCTTGAGCCCTGGAATTATTTAGATCCAGATCTATGTATTGTGAATCTGTGGCAGACACAGGGGTCACCTAGTTTCAGGCTCCACTTGCCGCCACTACCCTAGCAGCTGCAGAAATGAACTATCTGCACTTTGTTTCCCAGCTTCTCATTATCCAGAGACTAGAGGCCTGAGGCACGAAATTCATGCAAGGGCCTTGGCCCTGGCCCCCACCTGCCGCCACCTTGCCTGGGGCCTCTGCCACCTCTGCCTTGGCCCCCGCCCGCTGCGGCTTTGTCCAGAAGGAAGGACGTCTGGAAGGACATCTGGTCTAATTAGCATATTACACTTTTATTATTATAGATGGTCATGTGATGCAGTTTGAGCCACTAAGACAAACCAAATTCTGTCTATAGGGGAGTTTCTAGGAAAGCATTTCTAAGAGTACCTGATGCAACTGGCACCACCTCTTTCTCTTCTAAACCCAGCTGTGCTGCCTGGAGTATCAGCAGCCGTGTAGTGACTGTGAGGTTGTAAGCCAACATTCTAGAAATGACAAAGAGGAAAGATAAAAAGAGCGGGGTTGATCTTCTACACCAGCTTTGACTGCCTGTCTTCAGACTTACTGCATGAGACCAACTCCCCTCTTTCCTCTTTTTATTTTTTCAGCCACTATTTGTTGTAGTTTCTGTTACATTGTTAATGATACAGGACTAAACATCTAGACTAGTTACAGAAACCCTGTGTCCTTATGTGTGTCGGAGTGGGCTTAGTTTCTCACCGTTTCTTCTCTTCCCTCCCACCTCCCCCCTCTCCTGCCCAACACAGCTTTACATTCAGATTAATTGACCTCTTCTTCATCCCTCAGGGTCTTCTGTTCAATGTGGATACTTTGTCTCCTGCTAACAATATGGGAAGCATGCATGGAGGCAGCCTCAACCTTACATTTTAATCACTGATCACTAGAACTAAAAACAAACAGAAAGACCCTTTAAGTTGAAGATTTAAATTGAGCATTCTGCTTTCATGCAGCAATGTCAAGACAGGCTAAATTCCTTATTGGAGTTGTGTAGATTGCCTGGAATTAGAGGGGATTTTACCTAAACATGTTATACATTTGGCTATTAAATATATATCAAGCTGGCTAGGGAGATGGATGGTCTATGGTTCATTCCCCCCAGCCAAGGATGGCCAAAACCACCTGGGAGCTCAATATGCAAATTTAAGTGAAGTAGTGTAATACAAAGGATTTTCTTTCTCTCTCTCTCTCAAGTACAGGGTGCAGACCAGACTAGTGATTGAACCTAATTTAAGTGTGCATGGGGTTCATGAGGCACATTCAGGCGATATTTGATGACAGGCTTTAGAGGAGGCATTTCGGGGCAGCAGAGAGAGTGCTGGGGGTCAGGCAGCCCGATTTTATTTCTGATTTCAGCCACTACCCAGTTGGGTGGCTGTGGGTGGGTCCCTGAATCTTCTGGACCCCACCTTCCTTCCCTGAAGCACTGGGCATTGAACGATGTTCTTTCTGGCCTCTATAGGTTTGACATTCTGTGACTCCAAGTGTCCTGCAACAATTACACCTTTCCATAGATTTTTAAAGAAATAGTAACAAAAACACTGGCTTTTCATTTAATAAAAATTAATCTCCTTAATTCATACCAGTTACAAAGATATATTCAGAATGTACCATATTTTCCGGCGTATAAGACGACTGGACATGTAAGATTTTCCTGGGTTAAAAAGTCATCTTATATGCCAGGAAATAGAGTAGTCCACTATATCTAATCCCATCAATATAGTCCAATATACCGTATTTTCCGGCGTATAAAACGACTTTTTAACCCAGGAAAATCTTATATGCCCAGTCGTCTTATACACCGGAAAGTACGGTACTATTGGGAAGAGTTTAAAATATTATATGAAGAAATAGAAGAGACTTTTTTGTAACTTTGTGGGCAGGGGAGGCCTCCTGAAAGTGATACAGAAAACCAAACCACAAAAGTCAACAGACACAAATTTAACAATATCAAAGTAAAAACTTCTGCATTACAAGACAGCCTGTAGACTGGAGGACTGTATTTGCATATGTGAAACAGACAACAGATTGGCATCCAGAGTATATGTGGGTGTTGATATCTACAAATCAATTTCTGTTGCAGGGCTCACCTCATTGATTTTTCTCTCAGGGATCACAATTTTTCACTTATTATTTCCAATGTCTGAAAGAGATTGTAATGCTATCAATATTGGAAGTTGAAGTCTTCTCAAAGTAATGAAACTTCAGTTTCCCCAAGTGCAGAAAACTGGGTCAAATATGTGTCAATTCACAGAAGAGGAAATAAAAATAACTAGTAAGCATATAAAAATATGCTCCAATTATTCTTTTTTTAAAATATATTTTTATTGATTTCAGAGAGGAAGGGAGAGGGAGCGAGAGATAGAAACATCAATGATGAGAGAGAATCATTGATTGGCTGCTTCCTGCACGTTCCACACTGGGGATCGAGCCTGCAACCCAGGCATGTGCCCTTGAGTGGAATCGAACTTGGGACCTTTCAGTCTGCAAGCCAGAGCTCTACCACTGAGCCAAACCAGCCAGGGCCCAGTCATTCTTACTCAGGGACATTGAGATCAAAACTAGAAGAGCACACATTTCATACTGCGGTGACTTTAAAGGCAAGTGGTGAACGAACACCATGCAGGTTGTGTTATTACTGGTTCATTGGTACTACTGTTTGGGGGCATAATTTGTTAGTATCTACAAATTTAAATCTTGGCTGTGCATTTCTTTTTCTTCACTTTGCTTTCTTATGGCCTCAAATGCACAGATCTGAATTAATCATAATTTTGTTTATGACACTTTCAATATCGGTTCCATGTATGTCCTCATTCATCCATTTACTCATTCATATTTACTTAATAAGCACCCTGAACTCATCAGCCAATGTAAAACTAGGACCTTGACAATGACTTTTACTCTGTGAGCATTCCAGGATGGTGCATCTTCTCTTCTTCCATCTATAATCTTGTGTTCCTAATCTTGTTCTTTTAATGTTTATGTATTTTATCTAATCTATAAGAACTCATAAAATTTATAAATTTTAGTGTTTTTACTTTTTAAAAATATATATTTTTATTGATTTCAGAGAGGAAAGGAGAGGGAGAGAGAGATAGAAACATCAATGATGAAAGAGAATCATTGATCGGCTGCCTCCTATATGCCCCCTACTGGGGATCAAGCCTGCAACCCAGGCATGTGCCCTTGACCAGAATTGAACCCAGGACCCTTCAGTCCGCAGGCTGATGCTCAATCCACCAAGCCAAACCAGCTAGGGCAAAATTTCAGTGTTTTTAAAAACTAATAATAAAAGGTACAAAGCTGTATAAAAAGAGGGGGAAAAAAAGAAAAAAAAAGCCCTTTCCAAGATGTATTAACTTATAACCACTACCAGGTTAAGCCCAGAGAGAATCCAGTTTCATGGCTATATATTTATAGAATTATTTTCATTTTAAAATTGTTTCCCAAATAGTTTAAGAAGCCACTGTGGGAGGCTTTTAAATTAGTGGAAAGAAAAGAACTCACATCCCAGTGAAATTTTTATTAATCAGGAGTTACTGTTGAGAATTTGGAAGAGCTTATATGAGATTTATAATGGAAGTAAATTTTGAAATATTCACATGAGGTCTCCATTAGAACATTTGAAAAGGCTTGAAAAGACAGGTTAAAAATAATTCCAAAAGAAGAAGAAAAGAAAGAGAGAGAGAGAGAAAGTAATTACCAGATAGAGAGACTTTTTATATGGTGGGGGATAGAACAGGCAGGCATTAACCTGGCAGGTGAGAAACCCTATTGATGGTAATTGGGGAAATGAGGGCTCAGGATGGTAATTATTCTGCTCTCCCATTCTTCTATGGAAATAAATGCTTTATTGAACTGGTTCCATGAGAATCTGTAAAATTTCTTGGAAGAATTGATGATTCAAGAGGGTTTTGTGACTACAAAACAATTATAAACAATTTCCTGAGGAAAGAGGTTTGGAAGATGTTTTAAAAAATTAATGCCAATTTAGCTACAAGTGTGGAAAGTGATCAGGACTTGAATGGGTGTTACCAGCGGCACTGTGCTTCCTGAGGCTTTCTAATGTCACATCTTGGCAGGCTTGAGAGCGGAGTTCCACCGTGGGAAACTAGAAACCACCCCCCTAAGAGGTTGGATACCACAATATAGTTCTAGGAATGTTGCAAACAATATAATATTGTGTCAGGGTTTACAGAAGGAAATACACACACACACACACACACACACACACACACACACACACACACACAAGGAAAATCAAGCTAAGTGACCTACATTTCCTTTCCTAATGGATTTACATTTGAAGAAAGACAAGCTTGTGTTATTACTGGTTCATTGGTAAATGCTGCAAGTTTAACAACTTTGTGCTTTGTGGACCTACATCAGAAGATAGTGAGAACGCATGTGATAGTGAGGAACATAAAGTCCTTTTAGTATAGAGCTTAGTACAGTGAATACAGTCAGCCTTCTGCTTCCACAGGTTCCACATCTACAGACTCACCCAACCTCGGATAGAAAATATTTTGGGGAAAAACGTTACGTTTTTGCTGATGTGGACTACATAATTAGGCCTACGATGGTTGCATCTGTGCTAAACATATACATACTTTTTTTCTTAATCTTGTTCCCTAAACAATACAGTATAACAACTATTTACATAGCATTTATATTGTACTAGAGGCCCAGTGCATGATTAAATCATGCACGTGTAGGGTCCCCTAGGCCTAACCTGCCATCCAGGCCATATCCACTGGCCTACAAAGCCTAGCACACTCCGTGGACACTGCTAGCAGCCTGCTCCCCACTTTTGATGGCAGGGGGGTCCGCTGGTGCCTGAGTGGACACACAGCTCCTCGCTTTCGATCGTGGGGGAGCTGACTGTCTGTCTGCTGGTGCACCAGGCCTTTCGAAAACTTTCGAAAGTCCTGGTGCCAGAGCGGACAGAAAGCCAGCTCCCCTGCTTTCGCTCCCCGCTTTTGATGGTCCGCAGCAGGACGTGGGCTCGCTGCCCCAGAGGCCCCTTCTGTGCCGCAGCACAGCCATGGCACAGACGCTGAGCTCGTGCCGCCGCTGGCGACGCAAGCTCAGCGTCCTGCCGGCCCAATTGGCCACCCTGGCCACCCCGAGTCCCGCCCCCTGCGCCTCCTGCTGGCCCAATCGTGGGCGTAGCGGAGTGGTGGTAATTTACATATTACCCTTTTATTATGTAGGATTAGGTCTTATAAGTAATCTACAGATGACTTAAAGTACTGTGTATGGGAGGATGCAAATATTACACCATCCTATATAATAAAAGCCCAGCGACTGAAACGGCAGAACGACCAGAATGACCAGAGACCAGAATGACCACAGTCCCTTGCCCCAGCTGGCCCCGCCCCCCAGTGGGGACCCCTACCCTGATATGGGGCCCCCATCAGGGCAGGCCGACTGGCCCCCACCCACGCACCAGGCCTCTATCCTATATAATAAAAGGGTAATATGCAAATTGACCCTAATGGCAGAACAACCAGAACGACTGCTTGACCAGTCACTATGAGGCGCACTGACCACCTCTTGGTCCCTTTCCCTGATGGCAAACAGGAAACTGGGATGGGTGGCTGCGGGGGGCGGGGGGGTGGAGCCAGCTGTGGGCAGCTGGGGAAAATGGCCCTGATCGCAGGCCAGGCCTAGGGACTGTACCTGCGCATGAATTTCATGCGCCGGGCCTCTAGTTTTATATAAGGGACTTGAGCATCTTCGAATTTTGGTACGGGAAGGAGTGTCCCTGGAACTAATCCCTCATGAATATTGGGGGATGGCTGTATACAACCTGTATAGAATGGACCAAACAGTTTTGGGAAAGAGTAACATTAATCATTGCTGGATTAAATTTATCTGATTTATTTTTAAAATTTTTAATATACTTTTATTGATTTCAGAGAGGAAGGGAGAGGGAGAGAGAGATAGAAACATTGATGATGAGAGAGAACCATTGATTGGCTGCCTCCTGCATGCCCCACACTGGAGATTGAGCCTGCAACCCAGGCATGTGCCCTGACTGGGAATGGAACCATGACCTCCTGGTTCATAGGTTGATGCTCAACCACTGAGCCATGTTGGCTGGGCTGATTTCTAAATATGTTAAATAAATAATTGTGATTCCACAAGATCATTGGGCTAGGACACGGTATTTTCATTCTGGAGGCAGAACATGGATTATCATCAATTTTTTACAATGCTGCCTGAATTATGAGCACCTGTAATTTGGCCTAGTTTTTTAAAAGTCTATTCCTAATTTCCCTTTATCAAAAAAACAGCTATATGCACATTCAGCCCTTCTTTCAGTATTAGTATACATTATCAGAATCATTTACTAGTAGTATTATGTATATATATATATATATATATATATATATATATATATATACACACATATACTATATATATATACACACACAGAATATATATATATACAAATATATATATATATATATATATATATATATATATATATATATATATATCAGCCTACTTTTGCCTAGTTCTTTCAGTGGTATAATATTCTTGTCTGTGTGTGTGTGTGTGTGTGTGTGTGTATGACATCATGCCCACTTGGAGAGTGATTAATTGGGTGTCACTTTGAAGCAGTCACAATGTATCATGTTCATAGTTTGCATTAAGTGGCCAGTTAATTAAATAACCTCTGTCTTTTACTGCAAAAAGTCTTGAGTTTTATTAAGTTAGAAAATTTACAACCAATAGCATAATCAATAAAGCATTAACAAACATGTCACCCCCGACAAACCTTTCGTATTGATTTTCACATTCTTACAAAGCCTGCCTGTAGCCTGAAATAAAAACACCACCACTGCCACTGATGTGACCACATTAGCCAACTAGACCATTGCACAGGACAGTTGTGAACTTTTGCAGTTACTGCTGGCTCTGATTATTTGGAAGTGTCTACTTATAGATGCTTTTGAAATGGTTTCAATGTCCACCAGAGAAAGACAGAACTAATAGCCAGTGTGTCATTTGAAACTTCATTCAGAGGTGACTAAGATTGAAGGAAGAATTGAGGCTTTTTTTTTCTTGCTCATCCAAATAGCAACTTTGATTTCAGCCTTAGTTGTCTGAATTTTTCAGGAGGCTATCATTATTTCAGCCTGAAATAAGCAAATGACAGCTTTATGTCTCTATGTATGCAGAGATGACCATTTTATGGGTTAAGTATTAGGGAGTTGGTTTGAAGAGATACTGAAAATTGGTGGTCCCTATGCCAGCCAGTGAGAGCCACACATGCATTCCTGAATGTGCACCAAGAAAAGTCTACAGTGTTCTATGAAAAGAGAAATTGTAGATTGGATTTACAATTCTGGGCTTGAAAGTTGCCTGGGAAGATTTAGGAAAGCATTTTGTCTGTGACTCTCCTATACCCTTATTCAAAGATATGGGGTGCCCTGTGGAGGTTATGCTGAGCTCCCTGGAAGGAGGGGGACCCACAGGAGGGGAGGCAGCTGGGGTTGGGGCCCCTCACATGTACACTCAAGGGTCCTCTCCTTAGTCCTGACTCTGCAAATGCATCTCGGGCAGATAGAGGAAAGGCTGCCTCGTGCCCGCAGCTCAGTTTCCCATTTAGGGAAGCCCTCACTGGTGGGTCATTTACTTGAAGAATGTACATAACTAATGAAACTTACTCCTTGAATTCCAAAGTTGAAGCCTCCCGAAGTCACAAACACATTCATTCATTCAATCCTTCCTTCCTTCCTTCCTTCATTCAACAAAACATGCTATGCACCTACCACAGGTCAAGATGCTTACATCTTGATGAACAACCTTATAAAATTTTTACCCCATTTGAGAACTAAAACAGTTAGAAGGAACTTCTGTTATTTCAGCTTTTTGAAGTCAAGGTGGGGTGTTTGGTGGAGGTGACAGCAATCTGCTTGGGCGGGTCTGGAGAACTGCTGCTAGAAGGTCGTCAGCAGGCCCAGACGGCCACTCCAGGAAATGTGCCCTCTTCCTTCCCAAAGCTCTCTCCCCGAGCCTTTGGAGGCCCCTTACAGAAGGCTGCCCTGCACGACAAATGTCCTATGCCCGAGGTCCAGTCTCTCCTGTGCCCTTTTGAGAATAGTTATTTGTTAGAAGAATGTAAGTTCACTGCTGGGAGGAAGGAACAATAAATTTTGTAGATTAAAATGACTCTGTGGGCTCCCTTCACTTAATCTTTAATCTAGAGAGAATTCCTGGTAGGACTTAATGCTGTTTTCCTCAACTCTCCCCTTTTCAGTGGTAATCTTGGTCAAGAGAAATGTAGACCATTTCTCTTGACCAAGATTACCACTGAAAAGGGGAGAGTTGAGGAAAACAGCATTTAATAACAATGGTTTTTGAAAGGGAGATACTTAGTAATATTAAAAATTCACTTAGGTTGGAAATTGGAAAGCAAGGGGCTTCTCCCAAGCAAGAGTCTTTATAGAGAAAATTCTGGAACAAAAGCTTCCCAGAGAACTGAAATGAGACAAAAACTGTATTTGTTATGTGTCACATGTTGTTTTAAGTTGATTCTATATGCTGTAGTGGGCTGAATGGTGGCCCAAGATATCTCCATGTCCTAAACCTAAATGTGACCTTGTTTGGAAAGTCGGTCTTTGCAGATGTACTTCAGTTAAGGATCTCAAGATGGGATCCTCCTGGATTACCCAGGGATACATAAATCCAATTACAGGTATATTTATAGGAGACAGAAGACACAGGGAGAGAAGACAAGGCTACATGAAGACAGAGGTAGAGATTGACGTGATGCAGCCACAAGCCAAGGAACGCCTGCAGCCACAAGAAGCTGAAGAAGTGAGGATGAATTCTCCTCTGGACACTTCAGCGGGAGCAGGGCATTCTGACACCTTGATTTTGGACTTGTGGCATCTAGAAGTGTGAAAGAATCAATTTTTATTGCTTTAAATCACACAGTTTGTGGTAATTTGTTTCAGCAGCCCTGGTAAAATAAAACATGTACTAAATTCACTCCTCAGAACCATCCTAGAATTAGGTACTGTAATGATCATAACCCGTCTTATAGATGAGGAACACGAGACACAAGGACAAAAAGTGACCTGGGCAAGGTTTCTCTGCTCATAAATGGTGGCACTGGGATTAGAACCTGGGCTGACTGGGTCCACAGTCCATGTGCAGTATCACTGCATCAGGCTTTCTAAGCTACCCGGACGAAACATCTGCCTTCCGTGGGCTCCTCCAGCTTCCACGTAGGCCTATATTTTTAATGCTAAATTCAGAGAACATAGACATCTCAGAAAAGAAGAAAAGAAAATGCTGAAAGTGTACATCGTCCCACCTCCCATGGGAACTATTGTTTATGTGTAATTTTCATTCCCCCAAACCGTATACCAACGCATAATATGGTACTTGAAATTAGTGTGTTTTAGCATTCCCAAATTTCCTAGTAAAATTTTCAAAACAATACATATGATGACCATACCAAGTGTTTATTTTGCCAACTAAGACCACTGAAACAGCAGCAAAATAACCAACTAAACCCACCATACCAAAGTCACTGTCATTATATAAAGAAAGCTTCATCCCATAAAAGCAAGGTTATAGTCTCAGAATAAAGAACAGTGCTATAAATTAAATACATTTAACTTTGTGAAAAACTCAATACCTTGCCCCTTTCCCCCTCACAATGCCATGGACCATGGGGACTTCACTGTGGACCAGTAACAGCCTGTAGTCCAGACTAGTGCTTCTCACGTGATAATGCACATTCAGGGCATGTAAGGCTCTTGTCAAAATGCAGATATTGTTTCTGTAAATCTGGGTGGGGCCGAGATTCGGCATTCTCACCCGTTCCTGGGTGGTGGCTGGTCCAGGGACCATCTTTTAATCCATGGTTGCAAGCTCCTAGACCATGGTATATCTTTCTGCAGCCTGATTTTTTTTTTCTTCCGGAACCTATTGCAAACATTTTCACATATCAAAAAGCAGTTCTAAAAAGTGACTTTTAATGGCTGCATTTATACCTTGTCATCTGAATGCGCCTTGATTTGGCTGCGCATTCTCTTATTGTTGATGATCTATGTTGTTTTTCCTTTCTTCTCTCTCCTTCTCCCACTCTCTCCTATTATTGATGCTGAACATTCTTGTACCTACATATCTGTACAGTTGTCTGATTAGTTCTTTAAACATTTTTAAGGCATTTAGCATAGTTTCCTTTTATCTTAAGCCAGCCCTGAAGGTCAGGAATTGTTCTTCAAGCATGAGTGTCAATATTGCATCTTCTAAGAAGCCTTTCTTTTTTAAAAAATTTTTAAAAATATATTTTTATTGGTTTCAGAGTGGAAGGGAGAGGGAGAGAGAGAGAGATAGAAACATCAATGATGAGAGAATCATTGATTGGCTGCCTCCTGCACGCCCCCTTTTGGGGATCGAGCCCACAACCCATGCATGTGCCCTTGACTGGAATCGAACCCGGAACCCTTCAATCCGTAGGCCAATGCTCTATCCACTAAGCCAAACCAGCCAGGGCATCTAAGAAGCCTTTCTTGACACTCGGTCTTGCCTGCCCAGCACCCCGGCTTCTCCTTCTCAGCAGTTACCACATATTCTTGTGATTGCCTTGAACGAGTAGAGAGCATCAAGCTTCCTGAGCATGCGCCTGAGTCTGTCTGTCCATGGTTCTCAAAAATGTATGTTAAATGAATGAATAAAAAGAGTCCTAACAGCCTTTATAGCTCATTGTTTGTTGCATGACTAAGCAGCATCAACTAAAATAACTCAGTCCTGTAAACAAAAAAGAGGGAGAGAATTTCTAATAACCTTTTAGGCCTCTTCATGTGTACAGTTTTTAAGTAAGCCTAGGAATAAACAGGAAATGATAGTATCTGTGGCAATTAATGCGCTCAAGTTATGAGGCCTGTTATCAAGTTTAGCTCATACATTCTTTTCCTTAAAGCAAGTGTTGGTCTGCTTTACTCCTCGATGAACCTCTAGAATGTTTGGGAGAAGGATGGAATATTTTTACATGCATGGTCTTCACTCTCAGAGCCCAGCGACCACCTCTGAAGGCTCTTCTCTCAATAATGTAGAGAGAGGCCTGGAGCCTGCAGGCTGGTTGTGGGCTCTGCACCTGGAAATCCGTTTGGGAAAAACAGACCCTGTGCTCTCTGGGATGTGCCTCTGCCAAAGGCAGCAGAACGACCCACAGAAAGCACTGAGGCCCCTTCCTCTCTGGTGTTCAAAGGGTGTCAGTGAATACTCTGCAAGAATAGCTAAAAGAATATGCCAGAGAATAGGGACTTGGGAGTAGAAGGAAAAAACTGAATTTCAAAGTACAAGGAATTTCATATGTCCTGGTGTTTGATGAAAACGATGGCAAAACCTTTAGGAGCACCAAGATGGCCCTCTTCTGTGCCACTGTATTAAAGAGGGAAGTTCTTTTATTTTATTTGATTACTACCTTTTGCATTGCTGTGTCTCAACTGTGAACACTATGCTGTTCAGATGCACGAAGCATGTTAGTTGGTAATGTGGAAAGGTGGATATATATATATACTAGTAGTCCTGTGCACAAATCCATGCACCAGTAGCTCTCTGTGGGGCCTGGCTTCTCCACGCCTGCTGCCCAGAGACTCTCTGTGGCCCAAAAGCCCATTCGCAGCCAGGTGCGATGGGGTCACGATGCAAGTGTTCCATGCCTTAGCCTGGCCAGAGGCCCATCCATGGCTGGGTGTGGAAAGCTTGCCTTGTCACTGCAGCGATGAAGCAAGCATTCTGCCAGGCTGCTCATGCTGCCTGCTCTCAGCGGTGTGCCCCCCCAGGACTGGGGGACTCCGGCGGGGCTGAAAAGACTGGGCACTGCCATCTTGTGGCTATGGGCACCGCCATCTTTGTGACAGAGTGATGGTTAATTTGCATATTATCCTTTTATTAGATAGAATATATAATCCTCACCTGAGGATATTTTTCCCATTGATTATTAGAGAGAGTGGAAAGGAGAGAGAGAGAGAGAGAGAGAAAGAGAGAGAGAGAGAGAGAGACATCGACATGAGAGAGAAACATTGATTGATTGCCTTCCAAATGAGCCCCAACCTTGAGGCTGGAGATCGAACCTGCAACTGAGGTACATACCCTTGACCAAGAATCGAACCCTCGACCCTTGGGTCAGAGGGATGATGCTCTAACCACTAAGGAAAACCAGCTAGGGAAGGTGAATATTTTTTTTTTATGGTTCTTTACCAGGGATGACAAATATATGACACAAACATTGCCACTGCCCATGCTGTGTCACTATACTTTTGATCATTATTCTCTCTCTAAATCTGCCCCAGCTCCCAGGGCCTCACACCCAGGGCTATTGGGATGCACCACTCCAGGAGGCACAGGTTGTGCTGGATCTAGGGAAATGTATTTCCCACTCTGGGAGTGATAGAATGTAGCAGCCTGCATTGTGCATGGGACACAGTAGGCACAAAATAAACACTGCTGGATGAACCCAGACATGACCTATGAATCCTTCTCAACATACCACTTCAAACAGCCACTGCACAGAGATTGGTTTGGAATGCAAGACAAACCTATTTGCTATTCCCACTTTAAGGAAGCAGAGTAAGAGACTGCCAGCACAGAACATATTTAATCATCTTTGCACAAGTGTGTGTTGGGTACATGCATAATATGTATGCAAATACAGTTTGCTTAGAACATGCAATTCTCGCTTTTCCCTCCCAACCACTCCCTCCCTAAATATACAATTTCATGAAAACTGCACCTGCGACTGCTTATTGGAATGGGAAGGGGTCCAACGTATGTTCTCAAATTTATAACATTTGCCTGTGAATTTTTAAATCGCAGTTCCTGTCATAAACTACGGTGCCTGGCAGAAAGGAACAAAATATTTATATCTGGGCCTAACAACGTTTTCATTGGCTCCCACAACCTGCGTTTAATTACATCTACGTTTGTGGACATTGCCCTGTTCTCTCTCCCTCCCAGGTTCGCTTCCTCCCTGTCCCTTCCCACTGCCCCAGATCATCAGACTGAGAGAACGAGACGTGATCCATATTAAAGCAAAACTTGACAAAATCCATTATTTGTTAATATTCCCATGAAAATCAACTGGAAAAGTAGCCCCAGAAAGGAAGACAGAATTTGCACATTTTATTTTTGTCTTCTGGGTCCGTCAGTGTTGCTCAGCTTCCTGACAGGTGAGGACACGCACCGATTTACTTGCCATGAAACATTTGGAAAACAATTTCACAATAGACATCTTTTCAATTCCATTCCCCATTTCCCTTTTCTGGAAAACAGCACTCATTTAGAGATGTTCCATTCCTAATCAATCATATAAAACATTGCTATAAAACATTGTCTTTCCTTCTCAGGAATCCTTCCCTTTACACCCCCTCAGCACCTGGGGGCTTAGTTGAAAAGGTCCTAAACTGACTGGGTTCCATCATTTCCAGAAGCTCATACTGAGTTTACAGGTTTGATAGCGCGATTGTCTATCCCTGAGTCTGTGGCCTCTTTTGCTAAAGAGCAGGAGTTAAATTCCTAACTTAGCCAAAAAGAGAACAGTACAGGCAATAGAAGGGAAGAAAACTATTTGGCATAGATCAACTGTGGTTTGGTTCAGTTAGGACCGTGGTACTGGGTTATTAAGAGAGCCTCTAGATAAAATTTGGCCCTAAATTTTGTTATGAAGTTAAGAGTACCATATGGGAAATGCAAAACACCCTTCATTTATTACAGTTTTGGAACATTTTAAAACAAATTTAAAGTCTTTAAACACTATTAGAATTGACAGGATTCTTCTGGTGAAAGACTGGATAAAAGCAAGGGCTTGAAGTTTCCTATCAGTTCAGACAACCTTCAGTAGCAGTTGATAATATGAATTAAATGAATCAAAATGGGGGAAAAGCTAATGACCCACTTGGGAACAAAAAATAGCTCCTTAATGAAAGAAATGGAGTTAAGAAATTTATGGAACATCGACTGATGTGCCCCTTGGAAATTATAAATTTGCCAAATCCCCTTATGCAATTATTAGTTGGAGTCGAATTATCACCAAATCTGACCCTGGGGATGTGGTGGGAAAGAGCTAGAAGACCCAAACTCTTGCTCAGTCTTTGAAGGCAGCGTGGTTTTGCTGCACATGAGCAGCATGAGCTGGAGGCTGGATAAAGTCTGAGTCAACTTTAGGTTGATTTTCTCAGTTTTTGTTAATGCTCATTGAGTGTTGGCTTTGCCTTTCTGTCTAGTTTTCAGACATTGGACTCTTGAGAGCAGTAATGCTCCAGTTAGGCTTTCTGGGAAGGTTCTTGTTCAAGTAAGGCACGAATTTTCCAAGACAATTTGATCGGCAGTTGGTCTGAGTAGAGAAGCTTGCTTTAACAATGGGTATAAATGAAGCTTGGAGTATTATGGTACGTGGTGCAGGGAGAGGATTCGGGTAGGCCATCCTCACATTAGCAGAGGACCGGGAAACTGTCTTCAAGGAAGCTGAGTATGGCTCTTTCATTACATCCCTCCAATGACCTTCCCACCACCCGTGTAAGGTTTTGGGAGTCATGGCGAGGGGCATGTACAGTCTGTGAGAATGGAGCCCTTTTCCACCTTGTCTCTCCCGCATTCCCAGTGTCCAGAAAGTCCAATAGGCTGTCAAATGTTGGAAAGAGCACAGGTTCTGGTGAGCCAGCCCCTGCTTCACCATCTGTGGGCAAAGTCCCTGGATCCACCACTTACATTTATAAAACTTTAAATCTTTTGTTTCATAAAATGAAATTATAATAGTTACCTCAGAGACCTGCTTGGAGGACTACATAATACAAATAGGTAAAATTTGTTCACTAATTTCATCATTATATATTAAATGAATGATTAATAATAGTTCTTAAGCCGTAATTGTTTCAGTGACATATAAAAATAAATCTGTACTATGTGCTTGGCACTGTCCTGAGTGTTTAGAGGGATACTGTAACTCTCCTGATTTAATAAATGGAAAGAAGGAATTTACAGGGACAATAACAAGGACTATGGCTCAGAGGAGAAACCACATAGGCTGTGGTTGCCACGTGAGGCCGAGAGAAGACACCGGCCATGCGGCTTTCTCTCTGACAGGCTCCAGGCTCTCGGACCTCGGCCAGGCAGCCAGCCTCCACAGACCTCGGGACTGCAGAATGAGACTCCCATGAGCTGCTGCAGCTCGTGCTAACCAAGAATTTATGGAAGATTTTATTGCTATTTCCAACTGAGAACTTTTCTTCAATCATTTATGGAAAACATAAAAGCCAGTGGGAATCAAATAGGATAAAACAAGGTTGGAACCACTCTTCCAGATGCTGCACACAGCTGTTTTTTGCTTAAGCAATGGGAGCAAGAATGGAGGATATTCGTTTGCTCGTTGGGTCAGAAACAGTACACTGTAAAATCTCTCCTTCATAACTCATCTCATCCCAAATAAAATGTGAGGTCAAATTTCAGACCCTCAACCTTTTTGTCAGTCTTCTTCTTTTTATCTCATGGGACTGCTATGAAAAATAGTAAGGATTCTATCCCATAAAGGAAAAAAAAAAAACAACACAAAAAAAGCATGGAATGCACCGGGGGGTTGCCTGACATGCCAAAACTCAGATGGCTCTTTCCTCTGACTCCATTTGGCAGAGGAGTCTTAATCCTGGGAACAAAGGGAAAAGTGGGAACAATCCTGATCTTAAAGCGCAAAGTTTCTCTTGAAGTTGATGGCCGTCCTTTGAACTTCTATTGCCCCTGTCACCAAGGGGCTTGGGGGTGTTTGAGAAGATGCAGCCAGCCAGATTGCTCTTCTCTCTTAGTGACCTATATAGATAGAAGCCTCTCTGGGGACTCAGTACGGAGAAGGCATCTGTCCATCCCACACGGGCTGTCTCTGAGAGTCCAGAAGAACACGCCTCTCACTGCCAGCAATAGAACTTTCTTACGCTGCCTGAGTCCATGTGTAACTGCAGACAGGACCACAGGTGGGAGTTGATACCAGATTGGCACCATCACACATTTAGTGTTCTAGCGTGCTGGTCCTAACACAAAGCCCATTCCTCCCAGGGGAAGTACCCTGGATTGGCCCAGAGAGAGCTGAGGCCCCCGCCTGAAGCGTGGTGGTGTAGTGTGCGGATTGTCTCCTGGTAGGGAGCTATATTGGCTGATTCCAGGGATCTGGGCCTCCTGAAAGCAGGGGGAAAGCCTGGGTTTGTACTCTGATTGTCATCATGCCAAAGGGTCTAGAAGAGAGGCCAATGAGACAGAACAGAAGGATGATTATTTAAAAGATGCAAGCATTTGCTTTTATAGTGGGAGAGGGGAAGCGTGGAATTTAAAATACCCTTGAGTCTGCTCATGGGAAAGCATTTAGGGAGTGACAGGGAACATAAAGGAGGCTTTTAGGGGAGGACCAGAGACAATTAGAGCCTTCAATCTTGTTCTTTTTGGGAATTCTTGTGAGCTATGGACAAAGAGGTGCTGGAGAAGAAAAAGCAGGAGTGAGAGAAGTCTGAGATAGAAAGGTGTTTGCAAACTTCAGCATGTATCATAATGAACCAGGTGTATTCATTAAGGAAGGTGACTATTAAGTGCATTTTCCCAGGGCCCATTGAGGGTGCAGTACAATAGGTCCGGGGCAGGGGTCGGGAATTTGCACTTTCAACATTCCCCCTTGTGATCATCCTGTGGGCACTCTGCAGACCACACCTTGAGAAGCACTAGATTAGAGTGGGATTTGCTTAGGAGACAAGGGTGTAGAACCAGGAAAACTACCAGGGGCCCAGAATGACGGAGGGCAGATGTTGCCAGAGCATCAGCTGCCAGGTAGCAGGTCTGTGTCTTGCAGCCCAGGTTGAGGAGCTCAGCAGGATATTCAGGGTCCCAGCGTGGACACGAGGACAGTGTGGAATGCATGGGAGGCTGGCGTGTGGAATGCATGAGAAAGCTGCGCTGGGACTCCTGGCTCCACCAGTGTGCAGATCGTTTAGTGGTTTGCAAATGACTTAACATCCCCCCAGCCAGAGTTCCCAGGGTAACTCCTCTCCATTCCCACCGAGAGAAACTGTGCTGTCCAACTGGGAGCAGGCAGGGAGCCCGCTGTTCTGGGTGCTCTGGCCAGACCTTACTGGAAGTGACACTGGAGCAGTTACTGCCTAAGAACGAACTGTAATTATTCATTGTAATCCTAACAACAACTAAGGTCATGCAGAATTCTTCCCGTGGGCTGCCTTCTGCCTGCAGAGCTCATTTCTCAAACATCTCATTAGTCTTTTAATAGTCCTCCCCACCCCCTACATATTTTTCTTTCCAAAATCGGTTTCATGTGAAAAAGGACGATAGTGAGAACTCTAGTTATTTTTCTCCAAGAGGTGGCAATACTCAAGTTTTGGGTGCGGCGCTCCTCTCCTTCCCCTTTTCTACTTACATATTCAAATCTATTATTATACTGGGATTTGGCCTCTTTATTGAGGTAAAAGTAGCGAAATAAAGGAACACACTTAGAAACTAATAACGTTATACACTTAGGTGCCAGGATAAAGTATACAAGTTATAATTAAATTCTCGATTTTTACCATGGATAGAGTTCAGAAATACTATCGAAGTTAAAAAGAAAAAGCCCAACATATTACCTCCAGGAAAAAAATAACCTGAAACCCCGTGACACAATGCATTGTACTTAGGGATTTACGTGCTTAACCGTTTAATCTTTACACAAACAAAACTGCCTGAGTGGTAGCTAGTTTCTTAAAGACAAGAGAGGCGAGTATTGTAAGTGCCCGTAAAACGTGCCTGCTCATCACACTGCATCTTCTTCTGGTGGGTGCCTCACGGGGCCTCCCCTAACAGCAAGCAGGGGCGTAAGTCACTGTGAGGCTCCCAGCTGCTGCTCACATTTTCTTGGGAAGCACAGAGCTCTCCTGGCTGCTGCAGATTTAGCTCTGGGCTGGGGAGGAAGTGGGGAGAAATCATTTGCATCAAAAAACACTAGCTGTCCATTCCCATTAGAAAAAACACTTTGTGTTTTAGTGCAAATTATTTTAAAAGGGCAGATAACTTATGGATGCAGAAAGGGTAATCCATAAAGATGTATGCAATTTTGTTCAGTTGGATGTCCTCAGGGTGAAAACATCAAGGATAACAAGTGCACTAAATACAAACAGACACAATCATACAATATGACACCCATGATTAACATACCCTTTTCCAGGGTTCTCTGCACTTTGGAGAGACACTGCCTTGTTAATATCAAGGCCCCTCATTTCCTAGCTTCAGAGGCAGGTTAAAACAATTCTATCTTTTCTTTCTTGACTATATTCTCAGAAGGTCGTGAAATTCTGGGGCTTTAATCAGACTAGCGGAGAATCAGAGCTGGGCAGGGAGGGGATTAGCTCAAAGGTTGGGAGCTCAGGCTTTGGAGCGGACAGACCAGGTTTAAAATCCCAGCTGTGATACTTACATACGATCTTCTCTGAAGTCTAGGCGGCTTCATCTGCAATTGGGAAATTGAGTTGTTGAGAGAATTAAATACAACACAACAAAACAAGAAACCCAGAGGTAAAGTGCTTAGTGTAGTGCCTGGGGGGTGGGGAAAAAAAGGATATTGTGTGTTTTTCTTCCCTTAGAGCCTGATTACAGAAAAGATTTGAGAGCGGAAAATCACTAGTACATGATGGGAAAAGATTTGTATGGTTTCAGAGAAACTGCACAAGATCTTGGTAATTATAGATAGCAAGCGGAAAATGGACTCTCATTACTATCTAAGTCTGTGGATGGCACAATTGTTTGTTGCCAAGGCTTGGGTACATCTGCTTCATTTATCTGAGGATAACAGTTAACAGCTACCAAGCACTTACTTGGTGCCAGGTGCCATTCTAAATGTTTTATATGCCTTGTTTCATTTATTCCTCAGGTCATCTTCATGAGTAGGTACTAATATTATCCCCATTGCACAGGTCAGGAAACACAGAAACAGAGAAGTTAAGTCATTTGTCCAAGGTCACACAGCTAGTAAATAGTGGGACCATCATTTAAATTCAGGCACTTATCACAGTCTATCCTCTCAGCCACTGAGCTGTGTGCTTTGTTTACTTATTTTTAAATCCCTCAGAGTTATGCACAGTGCTCTATATCTAATGGGCATTGAATCTTTATTCAATGGTTATTTAAAGGATCAAACATTTTCTTTTAAAGTGGGGCAGACTGAAAGGGCTGACTCGTTTCTGTTGGACTTTAGGGGAAAAGTCCAGGAAACTGCCTAGCCAGAGGACAGATGGCATCCTATCAAAGACCAGTGGATAACACTGTTCATGCAGCCCCGTGGGCAGAGAGCAAGTACTGCACACTAGATTTAATTCTTCAATTCAGACCCAGACAAGTATTAGCAACAAATGCATGCTGTTGAAGAACCACCCTCAACAAAGTACTACAGACCCAAAAATGACCTAGAAGGTTAAGATCAATGTCAAATTATCACGGTTAACATCTTGTAAAATTATCGTGGTTCAGTGGAAAGACCACAGGGTTTGGGTCTCACTAGACCTTAATCAGATACCTAACTCCAACTCTTAACATCTATATGACTTTGGGTACATTATTTAGCCTCTCTGAGCCTTAGTTCACCCAATTTGCAAAGGGGGGGGGTAATAAAAATAGTACTTGCTCCCAGCTTTATCACATGAGATAAAAATATATGAAGCTGTTGTGTTAGTAATAAAACACTGAATATGCATTATTAAAGTAACACTAACATCTGTAACACATAACCCCCATGTATCTATAGTATAATGCCATAGAAACCTTTTTCCAAAATGAGACATCTTAATCCTCAAGTAACTCCACTTTATGTGAAAATGTAGAGACCCAAACTCCATCTCATGGCTCCTCCATCTCCACAGGTTTGCTGAGGAAGGAAAAGTGTGGAGGAGCTCCTGTGGGAATTTTTATGGACCAGGAAGTGGCTCTGTCCATGGCCACACCTAAGTGCAAGGGATGCTGGGAAATTTAGTCTAGCAATGTATCCAGGAACAAAAGGAAATGTTTTTGGTGATGGGCTAGAAATTCCAACCTCCATCTTTTCACAGGGCTGCTGCGAGATTACATGAGTTAAAGCATAGGAGAGGGCTTTGTTAGTCATAAAACGTGGTAGAAATATTACTATAGCTGATTGCTTACGTAGATGTGGAAACACAGGAAAATTCCAAATGATGAAATTTCAAGCTCTCATCCATTTTTTTTTTTTAATACCAATACCAAGAACAGTTTGCTAAGGCACATGGTATGTGGTGATGTTCCCACCAGAAGAGCAACCTCATGGTGATTCAGTATGGGTAGTAATGGGCAGATAAAAAATGACTTTAGAGGGCATTTAATCTTGTGCAAAGCTCCCAGATCTCAGAGAACAATGCTGCACATTACCTACTGTGCAGCAGACTCATCAGATAAAGAGGTTGAGAGAAATCTGAAAAGAAAAGCAGAGCAAGGGTCAACCAATGATACAGATAGTTCTTTGCAAAAGAGCTGTTGCCCCCCCCCTCCCCCTTCCGTTTAGGAATGCCATAACAACACCATCTGAGGATAAGTGAATTTGCCATTCCATTGTGCAATCAATAAGGATTTCCCGGTGAAGAAAAATTTCATATATTTTTTATTATGCCATACATTTTTTGTTTGTTTAGGCCATTTGTTAAGGAAGTGAGTGTGCATTGAATATCCAAATTTTCTAGGAAAGAATTGAAAAAGGACATATTCATTTTGTTCCCATCACTAAATATTTTGGGCTTTCTCTTTAATGTGTTATTTTTGTTTTAAGGTAAACCCAGATGTATTCAATGGATACAGAATGACGATAGATTTGTAATATATTCTGTGGTGGATTCAAATGGCATGTGTATATTATATAAAGAGTTTTCTAAGGCATGTCCTTTTGGACACCTTTATTTCTTACCATTTTTTATTTCTCAGATTATGTGCCATTTTTAACCTGGGAAATATCTTTTTTTCAATTATTGTACTCTTTGGAGCCAATAGGTCTAAATTCTGGAAGTAAAGTTGATGTAGGGGTAGGTTATCAGAAAGGCCTTCTGTGACTACTTGACCTAATATATTAACTACGCCGTCTTGTCACTCTGCCTCACTGCATTGTTTTCCTTCTTAGCCTCACATGTATTTGTGTTGATTGATGTCTGTACCCACTAGAATGTAAGCTCTTACAAGGGCATGAATTTAGGATGTTTGTTCCCTGGTGCTTGGCCCCTGGAATTGTGCCTAGAACCTGGCAGATGCCCATTAACATTGGCTAAATATATGCATACATGAAAATTAGGTTGGACATTCTGGATCAATGATCTTTCGCTGTATATATTTTTCACTCTTAACTTCAGGGATTTTTTTTTATGTTTTAAGAAAATAGAGGTATTCCTTGGAATCTACACCAAAATATTGGTAATTTTAGGTAGTGAAGGAAAAATGACTTTTGTAACCATCTATGTTTGTGGTTAGTACTGACACATAATTGTTCATAACCAAAGCATATGCACATCTGCTTCATTTATCTAAGAACAACAGTTCACAGCTATTGAGCACTTACTAGTACTTGGTACCAGGTGCCGTTCTAAGCACTTTATCTGTGTTGTTCCATTTAATTCTCACAACATCTTCATTAAGTAGTGTCTCAGGAAAATGACTCGGCCCTGTCCCGCCACCTGCATTTATGTTAGTGCAAATAAAGCTTACAGATGTCCCACCTGGCATAAGTGGGCAGCTCTCCTCTGCTTTCTCTCTCCAGATTCAGCCTGTTTAGGAGCCGCACCGTCTTTCCCCTTAGCTCAGACAGAATGAGGCATGGGAAACAGGAGGGGGAAATGTGTACAGGGACAAGTAAACTCACCAGCTTCCAAGGAGTAAATATTTCTCACAGGAAAGGGGCACTGTGATCTTGGGTAGGGAGTGGAAAAAGTTAGGAGAAGAATTTAAAAAACATTCAGTGCTTTACGGTTATTTAAAGTTTTCCCTTTTGTTATCATGGGCCAGTAGATAAATAAATGCATACATAAACTATAACACAGGGTAAATAACTTGCCATTTAAAAAACATTAACTAACAATTCCTCTTAGAGAATTGCTCTGGAAATGCCTGTTTGGGGTCAGTGTTTCTGTCCTATAGGAATAGACAGAAATAAAGATTAGGGGAAGAGTTCACTGCATTGAGGAGAAAAGTTGAATAAGGAGGAGAGAAGGAAAACCTACTAAGATGGCTGGACTTAGGAAAGTGAGGGCCAGGAAGGCCCCATGGTAGTTGTGGTAGCGGGCCTTCAAGATGGTCCCCTAACAATCCCTACTTCCTGGGGTTCACACCCAGTATTCACACCATGTGACTGTCCCCCACACTATGCCACAGTTGGTCTGTGTGATTAAATAGAATATGGCAGGGGCGATGCTATATCACTTCCAAGGTTAGGCTGTGAAAGACTACGGTTTCTGTCTCTCATGCTCTCCTCCCTCCATCCCCCACCTTGAGGATAATTGCCACACTGTGGGCAGCCAGGAGAAGCCCTGGTGTGGAATAGCAACATAGAGTGAATGCCAAGGCCCCGTTGGTGGGTGGCCGGTGGGACTCTTTTTTTAAGATATGTTTTTTACTGATTTTAGAGAGAAAAGAAGAGAGAGAGAAACATCAATATGAAAGAGAAACATCGATCAGCCTCTTGCATGCTACTGGGGATCAAGCCCACAACCAGGGCATGTGCCCTGACAGAGAATCGAACCAGAAATTTCATGGTGCATGGAATGATGCTCAACCACTGAGACACACAAGCCAGGCAAGGGACTTGGATTTTAATGTAAATCCCTTCCTTTTCAGGCCCTAGGAGCCCAGAGAAGGAGAATCATGAACATTGACTGTAGGGAAAGGAGAGCAAGCATTGCATGTGACTTATCCATGTACAGACTCGCTGGAACACCCCTTCCTTCTTCCCAAAGGCTCCTCTTTCTCTGCACCTGGGATGGGGGGGGGGGCTCCTATATTCCCTCTGAAACTGGAACATTTTGTAGATGTGTGGTCAGCAAAATGTGGCTGCTTCCACTGTTGCTGCTATCTTGCATCTCAGCAGAGACGCATTTCCAAGGGCTGAGGCTTTTCCAAGGGGCCCGGCTGTTGTTGGCACACGTGTTGACTCTCTGCTCCTTCATCACAAACAAGGCACAGAGCCCTGTCAGCAGCCTCCATTGCCACTGGGATGGAAGATGGGTTTCTTCTCACCAGAGGAATCGTTCTTTATTGAACTTCTCTTTCTTGCTGCTTTTATTTTTAACTAACTCTTTTAATTAAAAAAAAAAAGTTCACCCAAGGACATGCTTTTATTGGAGAGGGGGAGAGAGAGAGAGAGAGAGAGAGAGAGAGAGAGAGAGAGCAAGAGAGGGAGAGAGAAACATAGATGTGAGAGTGAAACATTAATCTGTTGCCTCCCACACGTATCGAACCAGCCACCTGGGTTATGTGCCCTGACCAGGAATCGAACCTGCATCCTTTCAGTGTACAGGATGACATTCCAACCAACTGAGCCCTCCAGCCAGGCACTAGCCCTTTTCCTGATGAAAATATTCGTGACTGAATCAGAGGACAATAAATGGGTCTATTCAATGTCACACCCCAAGAATCCCACAGCACCAGTCTTCAGTGTGTGCTCCAGATGGAACCAGAAGCAGCTCCTTTTAGCTGTAATCTACCCAGGGCATTTACTGGGAATTAGGCAGCAGCCTTTGCCCTTGCCTGCTTTTTATGTACTTGTTTCCAGGGTCCCGAGCTCAGCCTCCAGTTCTGAGTGTTCTTTCCCATTCCTCCCAGTCGATTCAGTGTTCTCATACTGAAAGGAATCCCTGCTTTTGTTCATGAGAGTTGGACAAAGACCGGGTTTTAGAGCTGGAAGGAATCTTAGAAAGGTATCTAATCTTGCTCCCTTGCTTTGCACAGAACTAGAGAGGTGAAGTAATTTGTCTGTAAGTTCACATCTAGTTGGGGGCAGAGCTGGAATCAATTCTCGCTCTCTGAGCATCTAAGTCAGAGTTCTTTCCACTGGAACATTCACTCATCCCTCCAGAGGGATTCCCCAAATAGTAATTATCACCTCAGGGAACTGACGGGGGGTTTGGATAATACATGTGTGGTCAGCAAAATGTGGGGCAGTTTTTAAGCAACTAAAAATAGACCAGAGGAGAAGTACATCTTTTCTGAAAAATTGAATTTATTGGAGGAAGTGTAATTTATATCCACCATACAGACTCAAGATTAATCTAATATAAACAAGTAACGGAGAATTAACTCTTCCACTTTATTCTTGAGAATATGTATAATTGCTTCCTCTTTCTTGAAAATGAGTAAGATTTTTTATTGTTTCTGACAGTTCCAGTATTTTCAAGACAAAATGTGCAGTTTCTTGAGGTTGACATTCCTCAACTGATTATTTCTACTTAATCCATTAAATAAATGTTCATCATTTGTGTACTGTAAAAAAAAATTATACTTACCTCTCTCATCTTTCTGGTCTTGGGATAACTGGCCTCATCCATGAGATGCTTCGGGGAAGGACAAAGCCCCCGCCGGCCCTGGGAGACAGTGAGCTTTGCAGAGCAGGGACTGTGTGATCCATCTCTCCACCATGATTGTCCCTCGCTGTATAAACGGCCATTTTTAGTCTTAAACATTGTGGAAACCAAACATTCCCCAAGGTCTGTGGAAATTCTGTTTGCATCAGCAAGATCATTTCATTCCAGGGACTCCTGGCCTTCAGTCACCTGGCATGTAGTGCTTTATCTCAGTAGTGCTTCATCTGATGGAGCATGTAGACCAGCGGTTCTCAACCGGTGGGTTGCGACCCACCGGTTGAGAACCACTAGCAGGGTCGCCTAAGACCATCAGAAAACACAGGTATTTACATTACGATTCATAACAGTAGCGAAATTACAGTTATGAAGTAGCAACAAAAATAATTTTATGGTTGGGGGTCACCAAAACATGAGGAACTGTATTAAAGGGTCTCGGCATTAGAAAGGTTGAGAACCACTTTGTGTCTATGAAGGAGCAATGACCCCAGGTGTGGGGAGATCAGAAACCAAACTGGGCTTGCCCACGCCCTGTTCTGGACACTCCAGCTTCCTGAGAAGGAGGGTTCCATTGCTATTCCTTAGCTATACATGGCATGATGATAACTGGGAAAGGACTGGAAGATTTAGAAGCCAGGCTTAGATTAAAGGTTGTATGAGAGGATGTAACAGGAAGGTCTTGGTCAGGCATCACTGAGTTCCCCTTGTCACTCCTAGCTAGGACTTTTTGGGGAAGCTGTTGCCGCCTGGATTCTGAATCCTGGGGCATGGTCACTAGTCTAATCTCCTACTCAGTCCTCACAGGGGTGGGCAGGCTGTCGGTGAAGTACCTCCCTCTCTCCAAGTAGATGCTTCTGCCCTCTTCTGCTTCAGCAGCCACTTACGGGAGACTCTAAAGATCAGAGAGTAGTAACCAACGTAGGCGTGATCTCTTTGAGAAGCTCCAAGGAAGTCAAAGTGAAAATTTGATATAAGGAAAAAATTAAGTTTTCCTTTTTTGATGAACTCTAAGGCAGTTCATTAGTATGAAATGGGTGAGTACAGCTTGGGAGCTGGGGAAAACTAGGTTCAAATGTCAGATCTGCCACTTACTCTGTGACCTCGGACAAATTTCAAAACCTCTCTAAGCCCAGTTACCTTATCTGAAAAGTGGGGAAAATAATAATTCATATATCACAGGGCTTCTATAATGAAAAACTAATAAAGAATACAAAGTTCATGACTCAGTAAACATGAGCTGTTATTATAGTTAAGCTTTGTGATATAGAATATGGTCCAGTTTAGCTTCCCTCATTTTTCAGATGAACAAACGTGAGGCTCAGAGATGGGAATGCTATGTTCTGATTGCCAGACAACCATAGGTCATGATATTTAAGATTAGCTCCTGTCCTCCTGAAACACAGTTCAATGCCTTTCTATATCATACTTTAAGTCAAATTTGAAATGTGCCTCCCTAAACCATAAAAAAAAAAATCAAGTGAAAAAAATGGTGTGTATTTTTCAAAATATTTCTGATGAATGAACTTAAATATAATCTTGTTTTATTTGTTGCCTTCAACTTATGACATCAGATCTGTGCAAGTATGTGCTTAATAAATAATTGTTGAGTAACTGAAGAAAGCTAAAGTTAAAGTTGATGCTTTGATAACAGTTAATATTAAAGACAATGCATTGTTTCCCCCAAAACAGGCACAGTTAAGGACAGCAAGTCTCAAAAGCCAACGTTTTATTTTTACCCTAAATGTTTTGCTATTCCAAGAACAAGGAGATTTTTTTTTTAAGAAGTCAGATTAGTGAAAGTCAAACTGTACCAACTTGTTTGAACTATGGGATTAACCTAGAAGACCTGCCTGCCGACAGGATTGTGGGATGAGAGGTCACCAAGGAGGTGGAACTGGTGCATCGGTTGGATACCATATTGTTTACTGCTTGGAATAAAATCCCCTCTGCTGCTGCTCTTAAGCACAGCTTCATACCAATTACTTAGGTCCAAAGTTTACTTCCGATTCCAGCCTGAACAGACAAGTGCCGAGCCCATCAAGTTTTATTGCAGTCAATCCATCTCCCTTCCAGAAGCAACTGGTCACAGCCATTTCCAACACAAAGCTGCTTGGGCCACCCTTTCGTCTTTTATCGTCTGTTTCCAGACACTCAGTGACCCATAAAGTTAACTTGTAACCAAGCCACAGCCATGACCAGAGCTGTTGTTTTTGTGTCCACCCCTAAAGCTTCCTGGCTTCCCAGGCAGGGCCTGTTGCCTTTCCCCAGGACGGGCATACTCGGAGGCAATGAATCACGCTGTTGGTCCCTTGTGGGATCACACCTTTTGGTCCAACCCCTGGCTCCTTAACCCAAACTGTTTCTTTAAATATTCTCCAAATTGGGATTTTTCTGGTTTGCCCGTAGGAATGGCCATACTGTGTTTAATGCCTGGCAGAACCCTGATTATGGAGATGTGGCTCCTGCTTGTGAGTTGGGGTCAAGCCACACTGTGGGCTCCAACCACCTGTGCAAACAAAACAATGATCCACTTGATATTTCTAGCTTCATGTTCACGTGGTGTCATTTACAACCTAATTTGCCTTTACCTCCCCTTCCTCTTTAAATAGGGTGAATATATATATATATATATATATATATATATATATATATATATATGAAATATATATGAAAGAGTGATGGAATAACTTGGCCTGTAGGCAGGGCGAAATTTGAGAGTTATTTAATTTAAAGAAACTTATTCTGGTGTGAGGTCCATAAATGACCCAGTATCTATGATTACTAAGTCACTCAACCTCCTGATTTAAAAGATTTGGATAGGTAAGTAAAGGTCCTTGATTTCATCAAGGTTGTGAAGATAGTTAAAAGCAGGGCCAGGGTTAGAACTGTCTTCTGACTCCCAGTCCGGTGTTTTTCTCATTACACAATACCACACTCCATCAAAATCTAATTTCATTTTGTGGCAGAAAGATTGACTTCACAAACAGGGAGAGAGTAATGAAATGTGTTTTGGTTTCAGTAAAGCTGGTAACTATCTCCCGCAACATATTAATAAATGAAGAAAAAAATAGGGGTTAAATTTCATCATAGAAAACACAATGTTAGAAAATTCTGATTTATAGAATTTTAGAACTGGAAGGTACGTTATAAAAGAATCATCTAGCACAGTGAGTTTCACATTGTGTTCAGTGGAACCCTACGGCGCAAAGGTGCCTCAAGGGCCTTCTATAGCCAGGGGAAGAGAGTATGTAGGACTTGGAGCCTTCTCCCTCACGGCCACAGGAGCAAGCCAGTCTTCATCTGTTTTATATGTTGGGGTTTCACGTTACATTTCATTTTAAAAGATGAATCCACTTCTACAGAAAGTTTGCAAACCTTAAATCTAGTTCAAACACCTTAATTTACAGATGAGAATATGGTGCCCTTGAATCATGACCTTGTGTGGTTGAAAAGCAAGAACCAACCCATTTTAGGGATGAGGAAACCAAGATTCAAATCTTGTTATTTGTAGAAAGTTAGGGATTTCATCAAGTGGCGGAGCCAGCATTGGCACCAAGTATATATTTTTTATTCCTAGCCTGTGACTTTTCCCATCTCATCACATTAGTTGATATTAAACATGTGAGTGACCTTATTGCTCCATGATCAGATAAGTCCCCAAAAGAATGAGGAACCAAAAGATAGGAGTTTGAGGGGGCAGAAAAAGAGAAAGCAACAATCAACTAATGTGGGGTAGATGACTTACTCCTGCAATGAAAACAGGTTGATCCTGCCTTTCCTCATGAGTCCACTTCTTTATGCAAGTTCCTTGCTGCAAAGCTGTATCTCCAGGACCCAAACAAAGGTGTGCACCGAGTTAAAGCTCTATAAATATTTGTTGAATCCTCCTTACATCTTCAAAACCCTTTGCTGGTCAAGAACTAGAGTATATGTTTAAAAATCCAGTATTTGTCAAATTAGCATAAACATAATTACCAGATATAGATTTGTTTCCACACAGAGTCAGTGCACGGGCCTGTTCACTGACTGAACCCAAGAACTCAGCTGGCAGTGCTGGAAGGAAGAAAACATGGTGCAGAGCGGGTCACTCCTCAAAGCCGCCCTGCCCTGGCCAATCCCCACGGTGCCTGGGTACCAGGCAAAGTTCCAGTGGCAGCTGGCACCACTGACCTCTGTTCCTGACAGAGAGACGTGCACAACCTGCCCATAAGCGGCTGGGCAGATGTTCAGTTCCCCTCTGCGGGGTAGCCTGACCCTGAATGAGCTCCAACAGGAACAAATAAGCCCTGCGATCAGAAACTTTTTATTACATCTTCCCCAGAGGGGTTAGCATTTGTTGTAGATGATCAAAGAGCACTGTACCACATCTTTCCCTAGGGAACTTGAAGAATAGGACGGCTAGATCCCGCAGGTTGGGATACTCCTGTCTCACTTTACCCCAGTAGCATAGTTTATACAGTCTTCCAAAGAGCCTCGAGGCAGGGCAATGCATTAGATGCCCTTCTGAAGACACCTGTTCTTCCGATTCGTTTCAGAGAAAGAAACACAAGGTGAACTCTCACACAACAAAAGAGCATTATAAGGCCACCACCACCACACACACACACACACACACACACACACACACACACGCCCTATTAACGGGAGGAAATGTGTGCCTGCCCATGAGACCAGAGAGGGGGGTCTGATGGAAGCCATGCCTGCCTGCCTCGGTGGGCCCCGGCTTGCCGTGTCCCGGGACACAGCCCTGACACTGAGTGTTGTGGTCGCCTTGCCCTGCGCTCAGGAGTGGGCTGGTGTATGTCAACACGGTGGAATTGCAGTAGAAGCCATCAGATGTACTTTTGGAGGTGGCTTTTCCATCGACAATAATTAAAACCGATCACGAAGCTGATTTTTTCCCCCTTTGACTCGATTCCTGACTTTCGGCTGCTTTGGCCTCTTGGGGCCCAATCTTGGATGTGCGAGGAGCTGCGGTCTTCGCTACCTGCACGATCAGCCACGGCCAGGAGCCTCGTTATTCTTTTTGTTGTAACCCCCTTATTGGATCCAAGTGGCAGTTCCAGCCCCAAGTCGCTGGCGCCGCAACAAGTGGCTGGTGCAGGGGGCGGAGGGGGGCAGACCGGCGGGCGGGGGGTGGTGGTGAGGGGGGGCCCCCTGCCTGTTCTTCCTCCGCTTCCGCCCGCCGCCCTGGGGTCACTGCCTTGGAGTGTGAGAGGGAAAGTCCTAGTTTAAAACGCTCCTATTTTCAGTGCTTCGCTCGCCCCCTCCGCGCGAGGGGCTCCGGGCTGAAAGGCACCCTCTCCTCCCTTCCCGGCCCCACTCAGCTGGGGCGAGGCAGCCTCCGCGGCCAGCCCGCCCCTCCCGAGGGCGGCGCGCACGGATCGCTTGACTCGCGTTCCCATTGGCTGCTGCCTGTTGCTAACCCACGTGACCGGCGCCGGTGCGCCCCGCCCCCGGACCTCGCCCCCCACCCCCCCTACCCCGCCCCCTCTAGGCTCGGGCTCAGCAGAATCCAGAGAGACACCCGGCCCTCCGCCGCCCGCCCCGCGGACTGCGCCGCCGCCGCCGCCCACAAGGTGGCAGTGCCGCGCTGTTTGTGCCCTGCCGGGGTCCGCGCCAGCTGCGCGGTTTGGTAGATGCCTGAGCCGACCTCCTGCAAAAGTTTTCCTGAATGCAAACACACCCGGGCCTCGGGCTCCCCCAGGCCGCCGGTCCGCAGCCTTCCGATTTCGGGGATCCCCTGGTCTTCATGGCCCCGATGGCATCTCCCTTTGTCCCCAACTCAGAAATCAGGATTTGGGCCTGTAATTGAAGCAGGTCTGTGGAGGTTTTCAGGAGTGTTTTGTTTGTTTTGTTTTAGGGACCTTATGCTGAGAATTGATTCTTAAAGAGACACACAAGCAATCTGACAATTATTCTTTGTGTCTGGAGAGCCTTCTTACCAGAGAAACAACCCACAGCCTCCCTTTCCGAGGTGAAATCGGTCCCTGCACCGGTGTCATGGGATCCCGGCCGGCTTAAGGAGAGGAGGACAGGGGAGCCTCCTGCCCGCAGCTGTCCCAGGATGCCCTTAATTCCAGGCACACGGAGAGATAAGCTCCCCTGACCTCATTTGACACCGCTGCAGGCGCCAGGCGTCCTCATTTAGCGTGTGAGGCATTGCAGGGTCCACATTTCTCTTGCTCACGGCATGATTTTTTCTTCCTTCGTTTTTTCTCCTTGGTTGTGACTGGACCTATGTCCCCTAACTGCTGCCTAAAAACCCCCTTCAATACCTCACCTCAGGCTGTATGATTGGAAGGAATCTAAGGATCCAGGAGAAGCCAGCAGTGAACTTTTTACGTGTGGTGCTTTTTCATCTACTTTGAGATAAGGGAGGAGGGCTCCAGGGAACCGCCCGGTGTCTCCTGGATTTGGGGGACACAGGGAGCTATGCGATCTGAGGGCAGAGAAAGCTGTTTGCGGTGGTGGGAGAAGGAGGTATCCGGAACAGCCTCTACTTCCAAGAGTTGGCAAGGTAAACATGCACTAACTCCTTAGTCTTCCTGTTGACAGAGTGGGCCTACTTCCCCTGGCAGGGGCGGGGCAAGGTGAGCTGCACAAATAGGACCCCTGGAGGAATAGGGCGTGGCCAGCCAGCACCGGCTGCCCAGGACGGGACCTCCAGCTGTGGGGGAGGGGCATGGAAAAAACCCTCAGAAGTTCTTTCCCACAAGAGAAGGAATCAGCATTTGTACACTTGCCACCAATCCCTAATTGCAAGTGAGCCCTCGAAGAGTTCTGTACTTTGGGTCCTGAGAGACCTGTACCACCAACCAGTGGCTGGAGAAGGCTGAGGATCCAAGAAGGAACCAACACAGATGGTGTCCTCTCAACTGCAAATTCCCAGGCCTAAGCCCGAATCCAGCTGTCACTGATCCATGAGATGGTCAAGTTTTAAATTTTGATTAGAACAAGCTTTTGAATATCTGAGAAATGAGGCGATTCATGAATCCCTGAGATTGCCAGGAAAGATTGTCAATGAGACTTCATCCCCAGGAGGCAATTAATAACACGGACAGCAGCCAATCTATTATTCACGTCGCACTTGGTGTTTTACATGGATTAACTCATTTAGTCCTCACAACAGCCTTGAGAGATAGTCTTATTATTCCCATTTTGTAGATGAGGAGGCTGAGATCCAGTGAGGTTAAGCAAATAGTGCAAGGTCCGTAGCTTGTCAATGCAAACCCAGGATTGGAATGCAGACTTTGGAGTCTAGGTGTGGAACTAAGTGCTTCCTCATCTGTGAATCTTTTTTCCGGTTACCTGGTTTGAAGGCCCAAGCCTAACTGCCCTGTCTGAGAACCTTCCTGACTGTGCCAGCTGGAGGAGCTCCCAGGGGTGTGGTCCTGTGCAGAGAGAGCATCACCGTGGACAGTGAAGGCACCTTCTGAGGAACCAGCTTCATAACCTGTGGCACATCTGGCTCCATGCTGGCAACTGCTCTGTTGAAGATGGACATGATGCTTGTAACCATCCAAAAGTCATTTGGAGTTCAGTCAAAAAGCAGTGATCTAGCTAAGAGAAACCATTTTTTGGTAAAAGGAAATAGGGTGCATTCTAACGGAATGAGACTGGTTTTTCTTCAGTGGTTTAAAAACTGGGTCTAAATGTAAGTCCAAAGAAGAAAATTTCCCCCAAAAGATGAGTCATGGCAGCCTTACTAGAATGCATGTATTCCAAGGAATCTTGGCCGGGTAAGACTCACGGGGAAGTATATGTTCTTTTTAAAAATACATGCATTTTCTAATCATGCTCATCACTTTATATCCAACTTCCATTTATATTCTTTCGATACAACTAGATTATGAAATGTGGAGAGACTTTCTTTTGCTTCTTTGTATTTCCTTTCATACAGTATGTAATTTGGTGACTTGCACAGAGTAAGTATAAAATAGGTATAGTTAACCTGACAAAGAGGCTTGTATGTTGGGAAAACTTTCTATTTGAGTAGAATTAAGAGGGGAGTCATGGCCATGCAGATAAGCCAGGGTGCAAGGCTGAAGAAAAAGTACCAGAGTAGAATAACATGAGAAATACTTGACCTACTTGAAGAGAGCGTCTCTTGGGGGCAGAGTTTATCTAGTGAAATCATGGAAGATATAATTAGAAAAGGATGTTTGATGAACAGATTGAATCTTTATCTTCTAGGCCAGTCATTTCTAATTTTTTTTTTTTATCACTAGAGATTTTTCTCTGCTCCCTCCTACATAGGACCCTAAAACAGAAACACAGTATGTAGAGCAGATAAAAGTAAAAGGTCTCTGGCCAAAGTCATGGGTGAGGAGACCTGGGACTGGCTCCCTCAATGGGATCCCTGAGGTACACACTCCTGGTACCTCTGGGGAATCCTCGGGCTCTTCCAAAGCAGTTTGAGCCATTAGTACAGACACCAGGAAGCCCTCAGACAGTGTGCTCATTTTGGGTCTTTATGTAAGTGCAGTCTCCAGCTTCCGGACAGTTCCAGATCTGCTCTTCACGACTTCCATCTCTCCTCTTTCCCGGGAGTGCTGTGGGATACCCTGCCAGCAGCCATTCCCCTTTCTTCCTTGCTAATGGAGCCAGTGATAACCTGTGCAGCCGTGCACTCAGTGACAGCATTGAATCATGATTGCTCTAAGGCAGGGATTGGTCAAATCCAGCTGCCGACTCTTGGTAAATAAAATTTTATTGGAACACAGACACCCTATTGTTTACCTCTTATCTACGGCTGCTTTCATGCTACAACAGCAATATTGAGTAGTTGTGACAGAGAGCCTCTCGCTAGCAAAGACTAAATTATTTACTATCTGGCCCTTAACAGAAAAAGTTTGTAGGCAACCAGGCAATCCCATCCTCCTTTGCCAGGATTAAGGATAGACATAGTCACTTTTGACCAAAGAAATGTAAGGTAAAGTTTGCTGAAAGTATCTTTCTTCCAGATAAGAAAGAGAAAGTTATTTTTGTCCTCTTGCCTTCCATTCTATCACATGAGGATATGATGTCTGGAGCCATGGCAACCATGTTGTAATCATGAGGAATAATACATGAGCCTGATTTCTCATTGGTATCTTTAAGTCTCCAAACCTTCCATAGGACCATCTACTTTCAGACCTCTTGCTGAGCAAACAATCAAAATCCCTATGGTTTAAGTAAGTCTTCATTGGGTTTTTGTTACTTGCCACTATATGTAGAATAAATTAAGATATTTTGTTTAAACCCTAATAGCAAAAGGCAGAGTGTTTTTATGGAAGTTGTGCAATGGAGTGCAATATAGCAAATCTAATGGATACTAATAATGATGACCAATAATTACTGAAAGCTTATTGCATGCCAGTCACTGTACCCAGTACTTTACAATCATTTTTCATTATCACAAAATCTTAGGGAGAAACTTTCGTTATGACCTCCATTTTACAGATGAGGAAAGTGAGCTTTAGAGAAATTTAATGATTTGCTCAGTGGTACACAATTAAGTTCAAATTTGCACCCAAATCTGCTGACTTCAAAAGCCAAGGTCTTAACCACCATTTTACACTACCATCTCTACTTGTAGACCTGCGGTCAAATTCCAACTCGTTCACTTAGCAGACAAGGTACTTAGTCTTCTTGAGCCTCGGTTTTTCTGTACTATTGTAAAGATAATACCTTCCTCAACAAGAGAAAGTTTCTACCCTAACGCCTGAGACACAGTGGGTCACTGTTTTGCTTACATGCTTATTTCTTCAGGGGTAAATGAATGGATGGCAGTAAGTGAGCTACAGGAGTAACAACGAGTCAGAAAAGGGAGTAGCCAGAGAAGTGAAAATAGACTTCAGTGAGCAGGGAAAGACACACCAGTTCCTGAAAAATTAAAGGCGGCCTGGAGCAGGGTGGACAAGGGAGAGCGTGATGCAGCGGGAACCAGGACGTTCATTCCTGGCTTCAGGAGTATTTGACCAGGAACTTGACAATCGTAGGGTCAGCTATGTCCTGCGAGTGTTTTCTAGTCCATTGTCCTGTCTCCAGGTGCTTTGAATAATTACAAAGAACCAAACAAAAGGAAATTCCTTGAGTTGCTATCATTCCCCTTTGTGCAAAACTGAGTCACTGTGCAGAAGTAGGTGTCGTTCAAAGTGTAGGTCTTTGGTCCGAAGACATTGGCATGCTGGTATCTTCCTGACTGTGGTGAGGCCATTCGCTATGGTGAATGGAAATCTGAGGACTCTGAGGAAGGATCAGAGATGACCTTTTTGGTTATTAGCTTTATTTTGGTGATTTCCTCTCTGAGATTTATTACACAGTTTTTAATGGAAAAGAACAATCAAGACCAGTCTGCTTAAAAAGCTTATGAAAAAATATATGAAATTTAGAGTTAAAAACAAACAAACAGATTTAACTGTTAGGACTATTTTTTTTAAAAAAAGAGAACAAAGGAAAGCAAGAGAAATGACCCCAATGGCTTATTATGTATCATCCAGATGTTTAGCGTCAACCAGGCTAGATGAGGGGGTGACATTTTCAGTCTTCTGGTTGCTTTGGCAGTGAAAGAGAGAGTATGGAAGAAGCGTGCTGGAGCGGCCTCCTCCTCGCTCTCTCTGGACGTGCCCTTCAGAGATCCGTGAAGGTTCAGTTATATTTTTAAGCTTAGACGTGGCTGTTTCTTAATAAACACATTCCTTAGACGCAGCACGGGCTTGAGAAACTTCTGAAAATCGTCTGATGATTGGTTGCAGGTAGACAAAGCAGTGGGCAAAAGAAATGCTCCTTCCCATTCGGGTGTTTTAGGCTCAGGTAGACCTAGAATTGTTGCATCGTGAACGTACTAATCTGACATAATATTGAAATATGCCTGTGGGCTTGTAACAGGTGACAGCTGCTCTTCAGAGTGATGGATAGATGTCCACATTTCAGCCTGCTTTGTTTGTCAGCGTGTATGTTTGTTCCTGCCGGAAATGCCGGTGAAGGGCAGCCGGCACATTCTGCTAGAATACGAAAACCGAGACCTGATTAGTGGAAGCGTTTGTTGAAAAAGCATTTTCGCTGCGCACTAATCTCTACATATCCTGTGGGGAAATCCTTTCAATCCCACACCTGATAAATAAATCTGGCAAGTGAATAAACACTCTGGGAGGCTCTCACTGATATATAATTCCACCTGTTACGGAGTTCTGCCGGCCTCCGAGCCCAGGCAGCATTGTGGACCTTGCAGACTGACCTGGAACAAAGCCTGCCAAGGAGAAGAAATGCGTGTGGCGACCCCACTGGCCCCGAACACTTGGCTGCAGCCTTTCACAGGAACCGAGGGGGTGCTCAGGGCCAATGTCGATGTCCAGGATTATGGTTGTTATGATTTGGCACTTTCGTTGAACTTGAATACTCCACTAGGCATCATATAATGCTGCAGATCAGCAACATCATGCTCTTTTTCTTCTGGATTTCCACTCAGGGCAAAGGTAGGGGTCTTGAAGCTGCTACAAAATCCTTTTTAAAAGTTAGAATGGAGTCTGCAAACACTTGCTCTTTTTTAAACCCGTGCAGTCTCCCCAGCGTCCTGCAGGAGTGCCGTAATGCTGCTCTGCTACCGTCCAGACACACTCACATTATGGTGATTATCTTGTAGGTCCCAGAGGGCACAGGTCATGCTTTTTCATCTTTGTAAAGATTGGTGCCTGGTAAATCCATTACAAATTATGTATTTACTAGAGGCCCAGTGCATGAAAATTCATGCACTGGAGGGGGGGGTCCTTCAGCCTCGGCTGCCCCCTCTCACAGTCTGGTAGCCCTCAGGGGTGGGAGGCGACCTGGCGATCAGAGGAAGGTGACGCCCCATCACACCTTTGCTGCTGCCACTGCCGGCAGCGCAAGCCTTGGCCAGCCCTGGTTACCTGAGCTACAGGCAGCCCTGGGCGGCTGGGCAGCAGCCATCTGAGGCTTACCTGCACCTCAGGCCCACCTTGGGCAGCTACCATCCGAGGTTTGCCTGCGCCTCAGGCCGGCCCTGGGCGGCTGGAGGGCTGAGGGGACTGGGCGCCACCATCTTGTGGCTGTGGGCATCGCCATCTTTGAGGGCGGGGCAGTCAATTAGCATATTCCCTCTTTATTGGCTGTGGGTGCCTCCATCTTTGCAACAGCGTGAGGGTCAATTAGCATTTTCCATCTTTATTAGATAAGATTAGTACTGAATGAATGAATGAACTTCAGTCCTTTATAAGTTTGTGTGTATATGTGTGTGAGACATTGCCAGAGAGTAATAGTTAGGTTCCATTAAATTTGGGATTTGTTTCAAAATGAATTAGGAAAATTCTCTTAAGGTTTTGGTAGGACCCTCGAAGATGGCAAAGGGTCTAATGACCACATGCAGTAACAGGGCAAACTATATCAGTACCATCCCAAGGCAGGTCTTGCGTATCTGCAAAAGGATTGTGCAAAGGAAACCCCCTAGATGTCTCTTCAGCTCACGGGACATACACATGCACACATCGAAAATACCTTACAAACTTCAGAGGATTCAGACTCACTGATCGATGTGCACAAGCACTCATATATGCATGATGGTGGCACAAGTTTCAAGATTATAACGGTAAAAGAACAGAGTGATTGGTATCTTATTAACAAAAGAACTCCCATTGGTTTTCTATTCCTGCATAACAAGTTACCCCCCCAAACTTAGTAATTGGATACAACAAAATTTATTATCTCATTTTCTGAGCGTCAGGAATCTGGGCTTGGCTTCTGGAGGTGGTCTGGCTCAGTCTCTCATGAGGCTGCAGGCAGAATGTCTACAGAGGCTGCATTCATCTGAAGGTTTGACTGGGCTGGACGACATGCCTTCAAGATAGTGCACTCACATAGCTCTCGTCAAGAGGCCTTAGTTCCTCAGGACATAGGCCTCTCCATATGCTGCTTGAGTGTCCTCAGGATGTGGCGTTCACTTCCCCCTCATGGGTGACCCAACAGGAGGAGCAAGAAGATACCTCAGTGCCTGTCTCTAAAGTTGCCCACCATCACTTCTCCTTTATTCTGTTCATTAGAAGTGAATCCCTAAGTCCAGCCAGTATTCAAGGGGAGGGGAATTAGGCTTTGCCTCTTGAAGGGAGAAGCATCGAAGACTTTGTGGACATACTGTAAACCCATCACAGAGTTGTTGCTTCAATTCGAAAAGGACGTTTTGAACACTACTTGGCCTTTCCAGATGCGCATGTTAAATGCATAAACCCTGCTTGTTCTGTGCTCTGTAAGCCTCACAGTGTAAGGAGTCTACATACAATTACCCAATGTGAGAAAGAAGTTGTCTGAAATCAGGACCTGTGGTTTTGGGTGTTTGACCTTGTAGCCTCTATTTTGAAACTGAAATCCATTTGCAACCTCTCTAAAGAAGAACAACAGTAATGCTCACTGTTAGCTATGCTAAGTGTTCCATGAATACAAATTCATTAAATTCTCACAACCACCTTATGAGCCAGGTGTCCTTATCATTCTCCCTATTGTACAGATGGAGACACCAAAGGCTGAAGGCATTTGCTCAGGGTCACCTGGCCAGTACAGGGTAGCACTGGGACCTGAACCCAGGGAGTCTACTCTAGCCACTGTGCTCAGTGCCTCTCCCTTCAGGGAGACTCTCTCCACCCAAGACTCCTGAAGTCAAGCTTAGATGTATGCTGTGTAGCTTCTACTTTAAGTCAGAATATTTCGAAACCACTCTGCAAAGTAGGACAGGACTGAGGTCTGGTATTTATCCCCACTACCACTCTGGATCCAGTTTTAGACCTCCCCACTGCCGTCCCTCATTCCGGGTTCCGGAACCCATCCTCTTTCAGGCCTCTTCAGACCTGGCGATAGTAACAGCTCCCCACTGTGTGACAGGCAGAATAATGGCCCCTCTTAGACGTCCATCCTAGTCCCTGGAGTCTGTGAATATGGTGGAAAGCAATTTGTAGATGTGATTAAGTTAAAGGTCTTGAGAAGAATAGATTATCCTGGATCACTCAGATGGGCCTGAAATACCAGGATCCTGATTTGGGAGAGTCAGAGTTGGATAGGGATTTGAGGGTGCTGTGTTGCTGGCTTTGAAGAAGGAGGAAGGGGCTTTGAGCTAAGGAAAGTGGGCAGCCTCTAGCAGCTGGAAGAGATAAGGAAACCGATTCTCCCCAAGAGGCTCCAGGAGTGAGGCCTGCTGACACCTTGATTTTAGCCCAGTAAGAACCATTTTGTACCTGTGGCCTCCAGAACGGTAAGATAATAAGTCTGTGTTGTTTTAAGAAAAAAAAAATCTGCAAAGATGATGAAAATCCACCCTGCTGTTTTTATCTGATACAATAACAAATGAAGAAGCTACATCTTATTAAAAAGTCTGTAATTATATAAATTTAGCACATGCTTAAGTCTCAGGCATGCAAGCCCAGGGATACAGCCCTGCTTTCAAGAGACTAAGAAACTCGTTGGGAAGAAAAGGTGCACACCCGTAAGGCAAGCAAGAGAAAAATGTCTATTTAAGGGCAAATGTGTTCAGCACTGATAACAAGCACTGGGAAAGTATGAACCAGGTCAGATCAAGAAGTGCTGGAGCCGCTGAGCTTCTTCTGAACTCTGCTGTATGGACTTACCATGTCTAAAAGGCTGCGGAGGAAGTAAGAAAATCCCCTTGCTGCAGGCAGCCCCTAGACGCACAACATTCCAGGTGTAAAACAGTCCTCTCCTTTCCCACTGGCCACCTTTCGTTGATTTAGAGCAGCCTCAGGTGAGCCCCACGTTCCCCACTTGCCCACGTTTTTGTGCCATCACCTAGAATGGTCCAGAGGTGGAGACCCATGTCCTAAGCTCTACCCAGAGTTTCACACACTTCATGGTCCCTCACATACCTCCCTTGCATTCACCTTTGTTCACTAGTCTTCAGAGATGAGCATCCACAAGATAAGGAAGCTTTATCTTCTCTTTACAGGTACCTCCCACAGCCTGTCTTGGACTCACCAGGTGAAAGGGCTGAGTAGGATAAAGAGGACAGACTACTGACCTCTCATCTGAACTAAGCCAACCTCAGGGTCTAATGGAATCTAATGAAGGGCCAGGCTGTGAGCTGGGGGGCTAGGAGTTCAGAGCGTCTCAGGCAGGGAGAAAGCATCCCCAGAGCCCAGGAGGCAGGAAAGGACATGTGGTACAGAGGAATAGCGGAGAGGTGGACTTACTTGGGGTAGAGGCTTCCCCGAGGGAAGAGGGAAAAGAGGCATGATGTGAGCGTGATGGAGTTCTGGTGCTGGGAATGCTGTAGTGACGAGTACATGTTTGGGGACCCATTCAAGGAAGTGACTGAATTATTTTACTTCCCACTTTCAGCCCAGTATTTGGCATTATTTAAGGGTGGCTAAAGAAGTGGAAGGTAGTTGCTGGAAGGGCCCCTAGGGCCACATGTGGGGAATTCCCAGTCTCCACAGCCCCCATGCCTCTTCCTACTGGGTTCCAGTGCTGCCCTGGATATTGTGCTCCAGGAATCCTAAGAGTTATTGCAGGCCTTGGAAATTATTAATATACTTACTGGGCAGAATTGCATCCTGGTATACGCAGGTATGTCCCAGGGTGGGCTTTTAGGCTATTTGTCACATTTTCCAGGAGTCTGCCTAGAGCCACGGGCCTGCTGTGAGTTTTGCAGCTGATCGCATAGGTGTCTGACCATGTTAGGGTTGAACTCGTGCCCAGCTGTCATCTTTCAGTCCCAAGAAAAACATTTGTTGGGTTGCATGCAGAAGGCAGCCGATCAATGATTCTCTCTCATCATTGATATTTCTATCTCTCTCTCCCTCTCCCTTCCTCTCTGAAAACAATACAAATATATTTAAAAAAAACACATTTGTCTGCTTTTCTATTTACAGATGAATTCTCTGATCCCTGCTATGTGGATAGCCTATATAATGAAGAGGTAATATGCAAATTGACCATCATGCCCTCGCACAAGATCGCCGTCCCCATGTGGTCACAAGATGGCCGCCACAAGACGGCTGGCAAGGGAAGGGCAGTTGGGGGCAATCAGGCCAGCAGGGGAGCAGTTAGGCATTGATCACGCTGGCAGGGGAGTGGTTAGAGGGTGATCAGGCTGGCAAGCAGAAGTGGTTAGGGGCAATCAGGCAGGCAGGCGAGCAGTTGGGAGCCAGCAGTCCTGGATTGTGAGAGGGATGACCGACTGCCCATTTAGGCCTGATCCCTGTGGGGATCGGGCCTAAATGGGCAGTCGGATTTCCTTCAAGGGGTCCCAGATTGGAGATGGTGCATGCTGAGCTGAGGGAACCCCCCCCCCCCATGCATGAATTTCATGCACCGGGCCTCTAGTCAAATATAAATTATTTCAACCCTGGTCTTTGCGGGTTTAGAGACTAAGCCATGAGTGCGTTTTTCTGAGTGAGTATTCATGAGGTGTTTTCCGAGGGGCTGGTTTGCATTTTGTTCCTCCGCAATAGATCGTGACATTTCTTTGGTTCCTTAGAACTGATATGGAGAAGGTGGTCTGTCTTGGTGGCAATGTCTCATCCAGAATTTCTATCACTTTTGTAAGTGGGGAGGGGGACATTTACACATACTATAAGTAAACTGGTTCCTTACTAAAATATTATTTAATTTAGAGTGGAATTTAGTATAAGAAGTTTCCTTCTGGGACTCCAGCCAGTGATTTTTAGGGGATTACCCAAAGGATTTCATTAGAAGACTGAGCCACTTATAGATTGTTTCTGTGGGTCGGGGCTCAAGTGATGTAATGTGGTTACAATGTAGCCAAGAATGAGGAAATAATTTTGGGAAATTATCCCAGTCTATATTGCCATGAGAGGGAGAGGCTGCTAGATAGAATTGGGTTTATTAGGCAAAATGGTTACTACTTTTAGCCCTACTTAAATGGTGACCTTTCAGCTCTCCTGCTTTCTGTTCTTCCACATGGTTTCCATAGCAAGGCAACCTAATTTCTATTTAAGAGCTTGCATCCTGGGGTCAGGTGACTGGGATTTGAACCCAGCTCCACTCCTTCCTAGCTGCGAGACACCAGCAGAAGTTATTTACATCTCTAATAATAATACCATCTCTAATAATAACAACAACAGTGATCACATCTATCTCATAGGGTCATTTTAAAAATTAAAGCACATAATTCGTGTGAATTGTTTAGTATCTGGCACTAAATAAGCAGTCAAAATGCTATATTTTGTTATTAGTAATAATACTACTAATATTTTTGAATAGTTTGTAATGATTTGAAAGATTCATAGTACATAAAATAGAGATAATGCTGATGACAGCAAAAGTTTTGAAAAGTATGAAACATCCCAAGTTCTGGATAATAATTGGGAATGAAGTATCTGCTTAATCCTTTATAGGCATTATCCCGGTATTTAGCTCTAATGAGATATATTGCCAGCTCACTGAAGGAGCCCTTCCACCTTTGTTGGCAGGTGTGTGTGTGTACATGTGCATATTGCTCCGTCTGGTACACTATTGCAAAATGTAGAGAGAAGCATTATGGGCTGTGGAAGTGAATGTCACGGGAAAAAAGATTTCTCTTCAGTCCTTTGCATGGACTACAGCCCACCAGGAGGCCCCTTTCTTCACTTTAAAGCCAAGTAAAGGCACCGGGGCTGACAGCCTTTCAACAACACTCTTTTCTTCCTCTTTTTGGCTTGCTCTCAACATGGTGCCCAAGAATCTGGAAAAGTAAATGAGAAATAAAATAACTTATTCTTTAACAGCCTAAGTGCCCATCAGCAGGTGAATGGATTAGAAAACTGTGGTACATCTACACAATGGAATACTATGCTGCTATAAAAAGAAGGAACTTTTGCCATTTGCAACAGCATGGATGGAACTGGAGAGCATTATGCTAAGCGAAATAAGCCAGTCAGAGAAAGATAACTATCACATGATCTCACTCATATGTGGGATATAATGATCAATGTAATTTGATGAACAAGAATAGATCCAGAAACAAATGGTAGGGGAGGAGGAGGGTGTTTTAAAGAGCAACCAAAGAACTTGTATGCATGCATATTAGCATATCCAATGGACACAGGTACTGAGGCGGTGGGGGCTTGCTTGGGGTGGGAATGGCTGGGGGGGGTGTCAATTGGGGAGAAAGAAGACATATGTAAAACTATAGACAAAAAAAAAAAAAAAGCTGACTAATACAAAAAAAAAAATAACTTATCCTTTTTCCCCCTTAGAGTGAGGGCCTGCAGAAATAAAGGAAACCAAGATCCGTCCAGTAAGATCTGTGTAGGTTTTAGGGAACAAGGACAGCAATCATATGTATGGCTTAACATAGCTACACGTCAGGGTAGACCTGAAGTGCAAGAGAAATTACACTGGTGGCCGTCCCAGCCACTTAAAGGACGTCACCGTCTCCACTCAGCATCATAAAGAGACTTGCCTTCTGATTGCAGACCTCTCACTTTGGCTAAATAGATAGCACTTAGCGCTGCACAGGAAACTGAAGTGGGAAGGGACAGAGACGTTGGAAAACAAAGAAGTGCATTATTAATGTTGCCTGGAGTTGGCACCTCTGGTTCAGGAGGTGGTTTTCAGGGGCATTGCTCAGGCCGCTACAAGGTGTGAGCATGGCGGTACCTGCAGCCTGGTGGGGAGGAATGGTCTGACTCTCTGCTTTGCTGTCCCTCCTGAGAGCTGGTAAGCACGTGGACTGCGGAGAGCATGGTGTTCAGAGCACTTTCCCAGGAGCCCCAACTATTCAGGAAGGGGGTTGTGCTTTGGAAAATAATAGGTAAAGAATCAGGAATGTTCTAGGAGGAAGACACAGTAATTGCAGTCTCTAACATCGGAAATATTTTGTTGTGTTTGGAAAACTGAATGGAGAGCAGTATGAATGGAGAAGGCAGAGCACAGGGAGGAGGAGAGAGGCAGGCCGTGGGTAAGAGAGCCAGGAAGGGCTGGTTCCTGCCAGTCAGTTCAGACTGTTACTGTTAGCGCCTTGGTGAGCCACGGAGGACCTTTAAGCTGGGGAATCAGAAATGACCTGACATATTCTCACATTTAGGGAGAGCTCTAAGTAACTCCAGGACACTCCCTGAAATGAGAAGCTATCAATAGTCCTCTTCAGTATTCAACCCAGGATCTGGGAGGCAGCGGGGTAATAAGGACCCGCCCACCACCCAGCATCACCCAGGCTGCTGGAGGGCACAACCTTTCAGAAGTCTCTCTTTACCACCTTCTCATGCCAGCAGGTCTTTATTCAAATCTGAGCTTACCGTTTTCAGGAGACGGGGAAATACTCTGTGTCCCTAGCTCCAGGTTGAGATGTTGAAGGGGAAGGTCACAAATGAAATTTCACCTTGGAGATTTTTCTGGCTTAGAAAATCCCAAAAGTGTAACTAAGCTGGAGAGAACATAGAGACCACTTGAGATCAAGAAGTCTTCAACATGCCACTAAAGTGCTCTCCAGGTTTCTTTCTGCTGGTCAGGTCTGGCTGCCCTCATTTGTAAGAAAGCAGCAGACACTACTAAAAAAAAAAAAAAAAGTATAGTCCAGCAGGCATGGCTCAGTGGTTGTGCATCAACCTATGAACCAGGAGGTCACGGTTCGATTCCCGGTCGGGATTGTGGGCTTGATCCCCAATGTGGGGTGTGCAGGTGGAAGCTGATCAATGATTCTCTCTCATCATTGATGTTTCTATCTCTCTCTCCCTCTGCCTTCCTCTCTGAAATCAATAAAAATATACACTGAGTGGCCATATTATTATGATCTCTGAATGCATAATAATCTGGCCACTCAGTGTATATCTTATATAATAAAAGGCTAATAGGCAAATTGTCCCCTCGACCAGGAGTTTGACCAGCAGGCAGGCTGGCCAACTGTCCATGTTCCCTCCCTCTGGCCAGGCTTGCTGGACCCCACCCATGTACTGAGTGGCCAGATTATTATGACCACCCCATCAGTATTTCATTGGGCCACCTTTTGCCTTCAATACTGCAGCAATTCTTCTTGGCATTGACTCCATGAGATGTTGAAAGGTGAAGCAAGGAATCTGACACCATGCCTGATGAATAGCACTGTCCAGTTCTCTGAGATTTGATGGTTGTGGAACCAGCTGCCTGATGGCTCTTTTAACTTCGTCCCACAAATGCTCAATTGGATTGAGATCTGGTGATTGTGGGGGCCACCTAAGCAAGGTAAAGTCCCCCTCATGTTCTTGAAACCACTCCTGCACAATATGAGCACTGTGGCATGGTGCATTGTCTTGTTGGAAGAAGCCATCTCCAAAGGGATACACCATCAACATGATAGGATGAACTTGATCAGCAACGATACTTAGGTATGTTGTGCTATTCAGACGTTGTTCCACACAAATTAAAGGGCCCAAATCATGCCAGGAAAACATGCCCCAAACCATAACACTGCCCCCACCAGCTTGAAGGGTTGTACTCATGCATGTGGGGTGCATGCTTTCATGCTGTTTCCACGAAATTCTCACTCTGCCATGTGCATGATGCAACTGGAAACGTGATTCATCGGACCACATGACTTTTTTCCAATGCTCGACTGTCCAATCCTTGTGTTCCTGTGCGAATTGGAAACATTTTATCTTGGTAACAGCAAACAGCAAACGTGTTCAAACAGGCGTTTGGCTTCCATATCCCATACGATGCAGTGCACGGCTAATTTGCCTACAAACATCAGGTGGTCATAATAATCTGGCCACTCAGTGTATACACTAGAGGCCTAGTGCATGAAAATTCATGCACTGGAGGGGGGGGTCCCTCAGCCCAGCCTGCCCTCCTCACAATCCGGTAGCCCTCAGGGGTGGGAGGCGACCCAGAGATCAGGGGAATGCAACTCCCCTATCACACCTCTGCTGCTGCCACTGCCGGCAGCGCAAGCCTCAGTCAGCCCTGGTTACCTGAGCCTCAGGCGGCCCTGGGCGGCTGGGCAGCTGCCATCTGAGGCTTGCCTGTGCCATGGGCTGACCCTGGGCAGCTGGGGGGATGAGGGGCTGGGGGACTCCAGAGGCAGGCGCGCAGAGCGGCCGGACCCACCCGGGGACAGACCCAGCAGTGCCACACACCTGCCGCGCCGGCGGGGCTGAGGGGACTGGGTGCTGCCATCTTGTGGCTGTGGGTGCCACCATATTTGAGGGTGTGGCAGTCAATTAACATATTTCCTCCTTATTGGCTGTGGGCGCCATCATCTTTGTGAGGGCACGATGGTCAATTAGCATATTCCCTCTTTATTAGATAGGATATCTTTTAAAAAGTGTAAAATAGAGGTATATACCTTTATCAGTCAACCCCCAACTTCCAAATCTTTTAAAAAACAAGGTCTTTTTCTCCCTCAAGCCACAGTTTATAGGCCAGCGTCATGGCAGAGGGGAAGAGCAAGGGCAAGACCTGTGCTAGTTTTCAAAGCTTCTGGCAGGAGTGACACTGCACACTCATTCTCATTTCATTGACCAGAGCAAGTCCAATGCCCCAGCCCCATGTTAGCAGGAAGGGAGGTATTAGTGTTTCCCAGGAACTGGTCTGGAGGGAGAGGCACTGAATATTATAAACAAGTAAAACAAGGTATAAAATGCCGTTTTGGTTTTCTTTAGTTTTTGCCAACTTTAAAGTGGAAATTCAGTAACAACCTTACTTTAATAAAGTTAAAAGCTTTCAGATACTGTAATTCTGAATCCGATTTAATCCCTGAACATATCATCACAAACATTCCTTTTCAAGGATAACTTCTGAAAGTCTGATATGAACAGTTTAGAAATGATTAGGCACAATTTTATGAAAAGAAAAGAACATTTGATAAAGCGGAGTTCTCCATTCCTAGGCTAGTTTTATGCCAATCTTTCAGAAATTTGAGACTGACTGTTAGGAGGACTTTTATGCAGAAAAAGAAAGAAAATAATTTTGCATTTCTTTCTTTAAGTTAGGGTGATGGGATGGAAAGAATACATTGACAACGTAAGTTTATGTCCCATTTAAGGAAGTCTGGATTATGTGGTTAGCTATGGAATATGAAACTTTATTTTCAACCAGGAGGAAAAAAAATAGCTTATGCGAGTCAAGGAAAATATATGCCAAACATCAACAATATGTTACACAGTTAAAGATTCATGAGTTCTTGCCTCGCTAGGAGTCAGGAATTCTTGCAGTGGGCCCCTCCCTCCCCAAGTCTGTTCTCCACACAGTGGCCAGAGTGGGCCTTCAAGAACTTGGAGTATATCATATCCTTCTGAGAATCTGCACAGAGTCCACCGAGGAGACCCAAAGTTCTTTCTGTGGTGTCCTCCAACCGCCTTTCTGCCCTCCTCTCCCAACGCTCACCTGCTCCCTTACCCCACTGCAGCCACACTGGCCTCCTGCCTCTTCCTCTAACCAGCCTCTGCTGTCTCAGGGCCTTTGCTGGCTGCTCCCTCTTCTTGGAGCACTCTGATTCCGGAAATCCACATTGCTAATTATTTTTGCTTTATCAAAGAGGCCTTCCCTGACCTCCTTATTTAAAACAGCACCTACTCTGTCTCTGACCCCTTTAGCTGTTTTATTATATTTTCCTTAGCATATTTCACTACCTGACATCATATACGTGCTCATTCTCCATCTCCTTTCACTAGATAGTCATCGCCAAAAGAGCAGGTACGTCAGTTCATTCACTGTTTTATCCCTGGTGCTAAGAACAGCAACTGATACATAGTAGGTACATAATAAAATTTGTTGGATGACTCTAAGGAACTCTTGCTATATTCCTAATTTCATCATATCCGTGTAAATATTTAATGTGTGAATGGCAAAGGCACCAATAAGAATGTATTTCCCTGCCTAGAAGATTCACTACATCAAACTATGTTTAAAAAAACCCTATGCATTACATGTTTTAAAACAGAACAGCACACGCCACCCTATAATTTCCCCTGCTTCTTGTTAATTTCTTCTGCAAAGTCCTGGTGTTTACAGCACCTGGAAGCATGACAGGAGATCACAGGAGCCTGAGTTAATGGGCCGGATGAAACATGAAAGGGTGGTCAGGTACATTTCCCCACGAACGATTAACTGTCCTCTGTAAGTTGAACATGATAGTTACTGTTATATCAACGATTAGGAGAGTAAAAAGAATAGCAAATACAGGGGTGATGGGAAGACAACGAGCTGCTCAAAGGCAAACACAGGGCCTGAACAGGTTGATAAGACAACTACTAGGACAGCTATCTGAAAGTAATAAACAAACATCAGGCTCACAGCAGCCTGGTTACGATCCAGTTCACACTCCAATGTGGCCCAAACCAAGAAGTCCCAGATCGGGACAGATTCGCTGAAACCTTGAAAAATCACGGCCCCTGTCCCCCACTCTTCTGTTTCGAGGAAGACAACTGCAGCCACTTTGCTCCACTTGGCTGTCACCCTCTGGAACACGGCCACCGCACACGTGATTTGTTCCCTCGGCAGCTTTCGTCCACACGGAGAGCTGGCGCGTGACAGCAGCAGGCCCAGCTTCCTGCTCTAACTCTGAGCACCTGCAGGAGACGGGTCTTTGTCTTGTGATGTGCTTTCTGTCCACCTCGGCCCCCAGACGCCACGTGGCGAGTCCTCACACATAGGCATGGAGAGAATGGCATGACGGAGAGAACGAGCTGGATTTTCTTTGGAGATTTGATGAGCCCTTTCCAATGATAATCAGTGGTTAAGATGCTCTAATGATTGAGAGTGGAGGTGGTTGACTATGATTAGTAAAGTGCCATCCGCAAAGGGAGGCCTCGCCCAGCAGGATGAGTGGATTCTCATACGCTGCCTGGAGGCAGAGATCCCAGGGCCAGAGGGCGTTTGCAGCCTTCCCTGCTAAGTTAGAGCACGTGTTGTCCCGAGGTTTTCCTCGGCGGGCAGGCCTGGCCATGGTTAGCCAAGGCTGCATCACACCCGGAAGCTCGTGCTTCTCCTCCGGCTGTGGGCTGATAAAGCGTCTTCTCCACAGGCCACCCACGCTGCCAGGTCAGGTGCCTCGGGGAGGCTGGACCCTGGTGAGGGGCTGGAAGTTCATTGTGGCCCTCGTCTCCTTCAGAAAGGCTAGGCCTGGGTGCTTGTCTTAAAAGGAGAGAAAGGAAATTCATGCACGTAAAATGCATATTCCATTGTCGGGCTCTTACTCGGTGCCTGATACATGCCATCTCAGCCTTGAAACAACCTTGCCCAGTAAGTATGATCATCCTCATTCAAGACGTTAACTAACGGTCCCTATCAGTCAGCCTTCCCCACCCTCCCTCCCACACTTACTCTTGGGAGCACGCATACATAAGCCCTGACTCCCTCCCTCCCTGAGGGACTTACAGCAGCATCAGGTAAGTATGGAACTTGTTCCACCAGGGGCACTCTTTTTTTAAAGCACTAACCATAAATTACTTTAGAATTTCATTTTTAAAAAAAGAAAAAAAAGAAGAGTCTTTGGAAATCCCCGAAGCAAGATTCAATTCGAAGAAGTCTCCTCTCTGAGGGGCTCAAGCATCCGAAGCTGTGGCTACTCAGCTGACCGAGCCCCATGCTTTGGCTGCTGAGTTCATTGATGTCTTTTGTGATCTATTTTCTTCTTCCCCTCACACCAAAAGGACGTGCACCTTTCTGCTGCCCCTTTTTGGAGGCTCTTACAACTGTGAGTTTTTTTGGGAAAGTGGGGTGCTTGGAACCAAGTCCTATAACCAGGTGCCCCCCTGTCTGGGCTAGGGAGACCCTCTCAAGTAGGAGAGCGTGGGAGGCAGGACTCTGCCTCGCTTCCCTGCCTCCTTGTGCTACGATCTGGGGCAGAGCACTTCTGCCTCTCTGCACCCCATTTACAAAATGGACGTAATGACCCTTTTCCTTTTAATGGGAGTGCAGGAGGCTTTTGTGCGTTTCTGTAACACTTGGAGCCCCCATTTGGCGCGCAGAAAGTGCAGGGCACGCCGTGGCTCTCATTATTCTCAGAAAGGCACATTCACTTCTGCTCGCTCTGCACCCTCGCATTCTCCCTGGTATTATTGACTTAAGTACTCTTCAAGAAGAATTTCTCCGAGGCCCCCATGTTGACATCCTACCAGTGTTTCGAGAGCCAGCCTTGCTAGCTGTTTGTTCCTGCGGATGAAAGCCTGCCAACGCTCTATTAAACACTCTCTATTCAACGGGAAGAAGGAGGGAAACGGGGAAGAGCAGGAATCCAATAACTCCTGCTCTTTTGCTTCTCAGTGTTCCCACTCCTGTCTTACAATCGGGGACTTAGATGCTTTGAGAAAATAAATCAGAAGCCTGGGTACCAGCTGCAAGGGGAGTCAGAGTTTTGCGCAGGTAGGTTGATCTGAGAAGCACTGCAGGGCTGGCCAAGCTTGCTGGACTAACTCACTGGCCAGGGTGGAGATACAACACCCTTTTCTGGCAGCATAGGGGCATCCTTGGCAGGCAACCCAGGGAGGTAGAACAGGTACCTACAATCAGAAAACACAGGTTTTTTAATATGGGCTTCATCTTGAGCCAACTTTGTGACTTTGGGCAAGTCATTAAACATCCTCAGACCCCAGTGTTCTCAGTTATAAAAAAAAATGAGATAAGCCTGGCCCGTGTGGCTCAGTGGTTGAGTGTTGACCCATGAACCAAGAAGTCGCTGGTTCAATTCCTGGTCAGGGCACATGCCAGGGTTGCGGGCTTGATCCCCAGTAGAGGGTGTGCAGGAGCTAGTCTGTTGATGTTTCTCTCTCATCGATGTTTCTATCTCTCCTTCCTCTCACTCTAAAACAATTTTAATAAAAACATATACTTTAAAAAATGAGATAAGAATATCAATGTCACAGGATTTTTGTGAGTATTCATTCATTGACCCAGCAAATATGTATCGAGTGTTTGCATGTCAAGCACTATGCTAGGTGTTGGGGTCAGTAGTCTTTGCTTTTAATATGGTTCCAGTTTGGGGGAGAAATGAGGAGGAAATAGGCAAAAACAATAGTGTTTGATGCATGAGTACAGTATGCTACAATAGGAGTGAGGCGAGGGAGGCGGGAGAGAAATGACTTACAGGAGTCCCATCTGGGCGGTTAGGAAAGGCTGCCTGGAGGAGGCCATAACTGAAGTAAGAACTGACCTGTGGAAGAAGTTGGCAGGGAAACGGGTGCAGAGATGGGAGAGGGCACTTCCCATTGATTCAGAATGGCTGGAATGGGGGGAGAGAGGAATAGTGGTGAGGGTAAGAGGTAGGGAGGTGGGTGCATGCCTGGAGATTTAGGCAGTCATGGCTTGTCTGGATGGTGGCAAGAGATGCAAACATCATCCTGGGGCAATGTGGAGACTTGAATACATTTAAGTGAAGGGATCAAACTCAGATTCGTGCTACAGAAAAGTCACTTACGCTGCAGGTGGAAATTTAATAAGAAAGTATATACTGGCTATTTCCCATTTGCCCCTCCACACCCACTTGCTGCCCTTCCATGCCCCAGGACTGTATCAACAGGCTGCTCTGTCCTCTGGTTTCTGGGTGGGGTTAGCCCATAGTAAACAGGAGCGGGAGATGGGAGGCCAGAGAAGAGAGAAATCAGGGTATCTGCTCCCCAGCTGCCTCCCTGCCATGGCCTCAGACTGCCGGTGGCTGTGTTCCCTGCCGCAGCCACAGCTCCTGCCCAGTGACCTGTCTCCCAGCCCTGGCTCCCTCTCTAGGCTATATAGTAACTGCCCCCTTCAGCTCCAGGCACCCAAGGCTCCCCACTGTGCTAGTCTCCGGGTGCTTCTCCATCCCTTGTTGGTTTACCTTAACCCTGCCAAGGATCTCTGTAAACAAGGACTCCTCAAGTACCCAGAGCAGTGTGAGACAGGCAGGCCCAGCCTTGACCCAGAGGACTGTGGCTGGAGCAGTGGGAACCACCCAGGGGCCAGTGATGGGGTGAGGCAGCAGGAGAAAGTCAATGGATTCCAAAGATACCTAGGGGATAAAAATAATAGGCAGAGAGGAGAGCGAGAAGAGAAGGAAGGTGAGATAGCCACCCTGAGGAAGAGATACTCAAAGGGCTGAGCTCATGGACTGGAGTCTGAGAATCCATTGTCTAAGAATGAGGAGGAAAACCAGGAGGCTGCGATGCTTTAGGAACTGAGGGAAGAGAGGCTGAGTAGGAAAGTACAAGCTGTGACTGCGGACATGAATGCAGAGAAGTGCCATTGGGTTCAAGAGCAAAGCCAGGGCTGACCTGGTGGATCTTGGCAAAAGGTCCATTTCAATAGAGTCCCTGGAGACCCAAAGAAAGGTTCATGTGCAGGTGAACTGGTAACTGAAGGGAGAAGAGGGAGTCTGGCGTGTTGTGGTGTGTGTTCTCTGTGAAATGAGAGCTGAGGGCTGCTGAGAGGGAAGCCATGTAGAGATCTGAGAAGTGCCTGAGGCACCCTGAGAAGTAGGGGGGCTGTGGAAGGTGTGGAAGATGCTCTCAAATTGAGCATTGAATAGGATCTTGGTAACATACCCCCATCAGCCCCTGCTTTTTCTTCCCGGCACCCCGCACCTGTAGATCCACCTGCACACACCCCAGCAGCCCCAGGAGCACCGCTGCCATGTCACGGAGTACATGCTGAGTATGTGGATGCCATGCTGAGTATGTGGATGCCATGCTCAGGACGCAGATGCCACGCTTCAGCTGGGGGATGAGGCACCCTGTGGCAGCCCTTTCGAAGCCTGAGATCCTCCAGGTCCCTGAGAGGTGTCCCTGGAGTAAAGCACGCTAGGGCCAAGCCATGCTGTCAGGTGCAGGAAGGAAGCAGGTTGCCCTGTCAGTAGATCTTGCCTTACCAGGTGGTGATGGAGTTTTCTGAAAGGCTTGCCGGGTCAGTGAAAAAGCTGGGCTTGTGTTCCTGGATGATGACTACTGCAAAGAGCTGGTGCCAGTCGGGACCCACCACGTGCAAATCCCCTTGTCCATGGAGCTGAAAGGACATTGGTGATGAGAGCTGTTTCCCATGGGCCACCAGGTGGCTCAGGAAGCGAATGTCTCGCTCTGTCTCAGGATGTACTTCTCCATGGCCCGCTCCATCCACTGGCACATGAGGCCCTTCACATGCATGTCTGGAATGGCGCCTGTCACAACCTTATAGACACCCAGGAAGCAGTCCACCTCATAGGACAGCAGGGCCGCCTCCGGGAGCAGGATGCCCATGACCTGCTTGCTGGAGGGACTCTTGCCAGAAGCGTCTTATCTGATACAGGGCTGTGCTAGATGTCCCGTATAGGTACAGCGTCTCCTCCTTGGGCGTGGGCTGGAGGGCCCTGTGGGCCATCCCCAGCTGCACACGGTGGAAGGTGCCAATCTTCATCAGAGGCTCTTTCTGAACGTCCCGTCGAAGCCATGGATGTCAAAGCTGAGGCTGTGTTCATACTTCCGGATTTCCTTTGGGAACTGCTGGTGCTCAATCAGGATGCCACACATGGTGGCACTGAAGCTCTCAGGTGCAGTGAGACCTCGGCATTGTGTAGCCCAGTGGTCGGCAAACTCATTAGTCAGCAGAGCCAAATATCAACAGTACAACGATGGAAATTTCTTTTGAGAGCCAAATTTTTTAAACTTAAACTTCTTCTAACGCCACTTCTTCAAAATAGACTTGCCCAGGCCGTGGTATTTTGTGGAAGAGCCACACTCAAGGGACCAAAGAGCCGCATGTGGCTCGCGAGCCGCGGTTTGCCGACCACGGGTGTAGGCTGATTGTGCTGTTGGTGTAGGTGGCCCTGGGACCAAGAGCCGGCAGACCTCCGGGGACATGAGGGCATGCACTAGTCGCTCAAGACCCTGGTAAAGAGCGTACAGGTGAAAACTGAGCTCACTGCCCACCTGTCAGACCAGTAGGCACCAGGATCCAAGATCCGCAGCCAGAGCAGGAGCGGGAGGACCAGGTGGCTCACTGGCCACAGTGGCCTGGACACAGCAGCCAGTGCCCAGTGTTGCCTGCAGCCCCACACCTGCCATTCCTGGTGCTCATCACCTGAGCGAACTCTGGGCAGTCAGCCAGTCTGCCACCCTCCAACGGCAAGGTTTCTAAATTATATTTTTAGCTTGGGGCATGCATTACTTCTTTTCCATATTGTATTACCTGGGACCTCTGAAACCTACAGGAGGCTTTTGTGAGAGAATTCTGAAAAACTGAAATATTCCTCTGGAATACTTTTCTACTCATCAAGGCATTTATTTTCTTATTCATCGCCTGAACTGGTAGCCATAGGGAACTATTACTTTTGTGACTGTCTTATTTCATTAGCATAATGTCACGGTTCATTCATGTTGTAGCATATGTCAGAATTCCCTTCCTTTTAAGGCTGCATGTCTCCCATTTTACATTGTAGCATGTTTCTCAGTTCCGAAGCCCTTTCATACCCATTATTTCCTTTCACCCTCAATTTCTCCATATGGCAGCCAGGGAGTGGCTGCTACTCCCAGGTTGCAGCTGAGGACGCAAGCCTTGCGGCCTCGGGACCACTCAGAAAGCCAGGCCTGGGGCCAGAATCTAGGTCCCTGGTCTCTGGTCCACAGCACGCTCCCTGGTGCATGGCTGTATGTGCAGGCCCCTTGACCATTGTGCGTTCCACATTCCTCATTCACACAGCTGCTGCCACATAGGCGAAGGGGCAGGAGACCTCGGAGAGAGAGAACAGGGCCGGTGACATGTCAGTGACAGGACAGAGTGGAGGAAAGGCCACGGGAGCTGGCAACAAGCTCACTCCGGGCCCAGTCCAGGCAGTAGGGCTCCTCTTACCAGGACAGCTCACGCTCCCTCTGGGACAAGGGATTTTGCCAGGCCAGTCCCAGGAGCTGGGTGACACAGAGAGCTGTAGGAGTGGCCAGCCCTGACAAGGTGATCCTCAAAGCTAATAGTCAGTGATTAGATCAACCAGACCAGAGAGGCTGGTAATGAATAGGGATTTGAAATATGTAGTGCTGGCTGTGGACACGCTGCCTCGCATGCTGTCAGCGGTGTTAGAAGCTCCCTAAATGAGCGGAGTGAGCTACCACAGAAGGATTCTCTTTGGGGTATCTTGCTGGGGTTGGTGGGAATTACCTTTGAGCTGGCTGTAATCACCGGTCTTAGCATTCATGTCCAGGCCCCCAGACCGTCCTGAGTAAGAATCTACTTTTTGTTTTGGAGAATGTAGTCATTGCAAGCACTAGCTGTTTGGGAATGCTGCAGGCAGTCAAAATTCCAAGCAGCAAAGCTCCTATTCCTGAAATAGCCGAATAAACCAAACGGCCAACATGTCAGTAATGATCTCTGCGCCAGGGCGTGGCCAGTGGGGGAATGCGCAGGGATCGCTGTGCCTGGATTCCCGCTGGGAAGCTGCTCCATGCACTACCCAGCTCAGTGTTCTCATTCGAAGACTGTTCCAGAAGGCTTGCTATTCGTCACGGTGAGGGGGTGGGTTATCCCGCATAATCAGATATTAGCTATCATTCTTGGAGCGCAACTTTTCAAATGAGTTAGAATGGTACAAAATGCTCTGAATAATAAATTACAAGGAACACAATCCAATGTGTCTCTTAAAATTCTAAAGGCACGTTTATTTCCTTAGGAACATTAGTATGAACCCCATGCTCCAAAGAATTGGTAAAACATGCAAATGTTAGTTAATAGAATGCTGGATAAGCGGCTTTTTAATGAATTCCTGTCTTGATTCGGTCATGTATTAATTTTCTTAAAAGACACTGAGTATGTTTGAAGACGATTACGATTCAATAAAAAGCTAATATAAGAAAGTGACCTTAGTAGCAACTCAGACTCTGCATTGGAATTCCCCTCTATAAACTTCCTGACAAGTTTTCCTGCCTTTTCTCAAAAATATCTGGTAGCAGGAGCTCACAAGTCCTCCATTTATGAGTTAACTATTGGAAAATTCCTTTATAATTCTCACCTCTGAAGCCATAGAGAATAAAGTCCATCTCTCTGCTTCTCAGTTCCCTGGATAGGTAAGACATTACATACCCCCGACCCCACCCCAGTCTCCTTTTAGCCAAGCCTGTCATCTCTAGTTCCTGAGTACTTCCTCAAAGGTTTGCAGGCCGTCTCTCCAAAGAGAACAATGACAGCAGACGTGGTAACCCAGCACCAAACGCCATGGGACCGTCACCTCCTTCCTTCTGTAGGAGTGCCTATGCGTGCTGGCTCTCTCCAGGGTCATTCTCCCTGGCTTCAAATCCTGGCTCTGCACTTTCTATTTTGTGACCCCATGCAAGCAACTAAACTCCTTCATGCTAAGTTTCCTCATCTATTAAAAGGGGCTAATTATACTATCAACCTCATAGGCTCACAGGCCACAGCAATTGAGATGGTACATATAGGTACTTAGCACAGACTGACAACGTAGTAAATGCTCAATAAATGTGTTTGCTTGGATAACAGTGATCATGAGCACAGATGATGAGACATAAATGGCTGGTTCAAATTTTCACTCTGAAAGGCCTTGGGTAAGTGGCTTAAACTCTCTCTGCCTCAGTTTCCTTATCTGCAAAAGGGAGTTCTTATAAGGTGCTTCGAACAGAGCTTGTAAAGTTAAAAGGGCCATATAAGTGAAGGCCATTATTATAGCTTAAAAGTGCATCTTAATTTTAAAAGAAGTCACATCAAAGTTTGGCCCATATTGGAGCTATGGACACCAGCATGCCAGTTCCCACACTCTTCCTCATCTGATGGCTTGTGCACTGAGAGTTCTCATTATTTATTATTTTGTATCTCAAACTACCCGCTAGCAGAGCATCTTGAACATGGTAGGTACTTTTAGAATTTCTGATCTAAAAGATAGAATCACATCTATCTTTCCTCTGTGCTATTTGAAATATGCTTTCTTAGGTTCTAAATAGTTTAACTACATACTTTCTCTCCAGACTTGACTTGAGAATTGCCTCTTAGGAAATGGCCATGATCCTCCCAGGTAGAATCCATCACCACACTGTAGCACTTGCTCCAAGTCAGAGCACCTCACTGCCTGGGCGTCAATATCCTCACTCCCCACACGTCTCCACGGCCCTGGCACAGGGATGTGCTCATCCATTTGTCTATATTTTTGGGGCCCAGGAACACTAAGAGTAGCTCCCATTTTCTTCTTGCTTTTGCCCACTGCCACTGGCAAGAAAGTATTTCTTTCTCAGAAGCACTTAGCATAGAGTGGATGCTTGAAAATATTTTTTAAATAAATGCTATGTTTAACCTGTCTAGTATCCGCATTTGTGACAAAAAGAAAAAAAAATACTGATGTTGGAGAAACTTGTTGAAACTGAAAAAGTATTTCCAAATGACTATTTTTGTTACTTCTGAAGTTAGCAAAATCCAAGATCGCTTCCTTTTCTGTATCTAAAATGGCACTTCTCTGAAGAAAAATCAGAATCCTATATAATAAAAGCCTAATATGCAAATTGTTCGACTAGGAGTTCTACCGGGAGTTAGACTGGGAGTACGACCGCTCACTATGATGTGTGCTGACCACTAGGGGGCAGCGTGGAACCTGGTGGGCAGCAGTGGATGTGCTGCCTGCCCCGATGGACCCCCATGAGAGCGGGATGGTGGTGGGATGGTGGAGCAGGTGAGCCGGCGGCGCCAGGCCAAGTTGGGTGTGAGCAGGGGTCCAATCGCCCTGCCGATCACCCCACAGAAGGTAACCAGTGCGGTGGCAGGTGGGGAGGGTGCTGAGGGAGCCTGTCGGGGGGGCCTGGCCCTGACTGATCACCCCGCAGGCAGGATGTTGGAGCAGGTGAGGGGGTGGCACCAGGCCATGGTGGGGTGCCAGGCAGGGCTGTGGGGCTGAGAGCTGGGGCTATGAGCTGGGGCTACAAGCCTGGGGGTGCAAGCTGGGGCCCGATCCCTGCAGGCCACCCCATGGGACCCCACCCGTGGATGAATTCGTGCACCAGGCCTCTAGTTAATTCTATAAAATAAAATAGCTTGTTTATTTTCTATCTTATTAGAGTTGAGTTATTCAGTTTATTTACTAAAATAAAATATTGTACAAACTCATACTTTGTGTTTAACAAAATGAGATAACACAAGTGTACAGGTAATTAAGAGATTGCTGTTGCTCCTATATATTGCCCATAGGCCAGTTTTGTCACACCTTCCTCCAATTCCCAACTCCCACTTCTCCACATACGTACTTTAACTTGGTTTTTCCTGCAATGGAAATAATAAGCAAAGACATCACAAACAAAGTCAAAAGTAATCAACTGGGAGAATACCTGCAGGGTATATTGATGACAAAATGTTAGTATCAGTAAGTTATTAAGACAAAGACAAAAACCCCAATAGAGAAATGGGAAAAACAATAGGAACAGGTAATCCACAGAATACAAGGAAGTGTTCCACCGATGTTTAAAAGCTGCTCCACTTCACTAGCAATCAAAAAAGTGAAAGTGTAAAAAGCAATGAGATATTCTTTTCCTACCAGGTTGACAAGGTTGAGAAGAATGAAAATACCAGAAACCAGTATTAGAGTGGTCTTGGGAATGGAACTCGCCAGAAACAGTTGTAAGGAGTATAAATAAGTATTAGCCTCATGGAGCAATTTAGCAATGTTAATGGAGGACTTTAAAATGTTGATACTAATAACGATACAATTCACTTTAGAAATGCATTCCTAAGAATAAAACTGACAATTGTGCAAAGATGTACATAGGACAGCCAATGTAGTATTGTTTATAATAACAAAAAAGGAACCAGGAACTACATAGGTCTCCATCGAAGAGATATTAGTTAAATAAATAATGGAATGCCCATAAAGCAGAGTACTATGCAGCCGCAAAAAATAATGAGGTGGAGGTATGTGCCCACAATATGCACTTAAGAAAAAAAAGCAGGTTATAGAAAATGATATGGTATAGTGTATGTTTATTTTACAAAAAAACATAGAAAATAGCTGAGAGTAGTTAAGAATATATTTATTCTCTGGTTTTACACATCTATACTTTTTGATATTTTAACACATATTTTATAATAGAAAAATATACCTATTTTGAAAATAGTATTAGGGAACTGTTATAGATTACTTGCATGTATGCATGTATGTATGTGTGTGCATGTCATTTAGAAATTAAAATAATGTTTGTGAGACAGAAAAGTAACACAATGGAGATTCCTTTCAGAAGACTTGGAAATGGTGGCAATCATTGGCAATGAGGAGGTCAGGAACCACAGCTGGAGTGTCAGATGACTTATGCACAAAGCACTGGTACCTGATCGCTGGTGTGCGCTGGGGAATGACTTGGAGTTTGGCAGATAGGCAGTGATATCTCCAAATACTTCGAGATTCAAAAGCTTCAGGGGAAGGGAAGCTTGATCACCATGGACAGGCTTAGCCTTTATTCTTGTGGGAGCATCCAGCAACGGGCTGAATCTTAATAAAAGCAATGTATGGGCATTCACACAAGTATTTCAGAAAATAGTAACATCATTTTTATTACCTCAGACTTACCTGACCCGTCAATCTTATCCACCCCCATGCCAATCATCTTTAGTTTTCTACTGCCCATCTCTTGGGCATCCCACAATGATCTAAAACACAAGAGTTTATCAAATTCTCTGAACAAAGAATCCTTTCCCATTTATCTCCCATTACATCCTTCTAATCCTCTCTACTTTTGATGACCATCACGGTAGCCACCAGCCACGTGTGACTCCTAAACACTCCAAGTGTGGCTAGTCTGTCCCGAGTGCAATAGAAAATATACACTGGATTTGGGATACATAGTATAAAAACAAAGTAAGTAAAATGTTAACTTTAAGTGATGATATTTTGGACATATTGGGTTACATAAAAATATTAAAATAGTAGTATTATTCATCTAATTTTTTTTTTTACTTTTTGAAATATGGCTACTAGGAATTTTCTAATTACCTATGCAGATCGCCTTACATCTCAGTTGCACGAAGGCTGCTCTAGACTGCAGCAACCGAGTGGTCCTTTATTTTCTTGTTCTTGGGATTTCATACCAAATCTGTCCAGCAGCCCTGGCACCTGGTCTCCTGGCCCTTTATCTTTCCTCTTCTTTTCCTGAGTGGCTGCTCCAGACAAGCCCTTCCCTCTGTCCCAGCACCTTCTTTATCCCCTGCCTCCAGCCACTCTCTACTCCAGGCCGAACTCGGCTGCCAGCAAACAAACTCAATAACCTGAATAACTGAGAGCTAACCTCGTTAAAACCCCCTTGAGATTAAAAAGAAAACAAATAACAAAATTAACGTTGTGAATAACTGCACTGTAGAAGAACTTCGATGTGCTGGAAATGAAATAAGCAGCCACTCAATTTTACAGGCTGCCCTTAACACAAACAACTGTGTCTGGCCCACAAATAAGATGCTCCTTGAGAGAGGAGCAGGAAGCCCTTTTCAAGCGCCAGAGGAAGGAAACGGAGTCTCTGACCTTCTCAACCACAAACAGATACACAAATTCTCTTTTCAGTTTGGTTTCGGTTCAGTCTTCGAGACACTGCCTTCTAGGGCCAGGCTTCCTTTGAAGAAGGCTTATGCACACACACATTTCTGGTCTCAGACTCTGAGCTTTGGGGATCAGGATTTGAAAAAAAATATTCCAGAAAATCTCACCTCCTCCCCATTCAGTGAAAGAACCAATGGCAGGTCAGAATGAAAGGTGAGGGCTAATCAATTCTTATTCCCTTAATCAATTTCTGCCTGTCTTGTGGGAGTGGCCAGTGCATGTGAGGGGCGCCAGCCCTCAGCCAGCACATCTGCTTGGGTGGAGCCCAGAGTATCCCCAGGACAGAGAACCTCCTCTCCAGACACCAATACTTCTCTTCCTCTGAAGGTTGCCCTCCCAGTTTACCCTCTTGCATTCACTTTTACCCAACTCCTACTATGTGAATAATTAGTCCCGTTACCAGTGATCTCTCTGAAGGTTGGCCAGTCCTCGTGAGCCCTCGCTTTCCCCCTGAGTGAAGGCTGAAAGCAGTCATCGCCTGTATAAGAAGGTGCGCCACCTAATGTACACAGGTGCTATAGCTCTTGACTAAACCACCAGCCTACGGCCACTTCAGAAAGAAAGATCAGCCTCTTAACCACCAGGAACTGCTCTCTGAACTCATCCACTACTGATGACTAGAGAATAACGAGGTGGTCTCCACAGGTTTTAACTCAAGCTGATCTCATTTTCAAACTTGCACCTCGTACATGTGTCCGTCTCACTGGTCAGACATGCGGGGCCTGGGGGAGCGAGGCTGTCACCATGACAGTAGATCTTTGCAACAGTGAACACCAAAGGCAGGAAGTACCCGGCAGAACTTTAGAAAAGGATGTCAATGGGCTCCGTTTGCTACATCCCCAAAGTGAATTTTCTTAGACACACACACACACACACACACACACACACACACACACACAAGCACGCGAATGTTTACAATTTCGCACAGATGTGAAGTTAGGCAGAAATGCAGACACAGGTCCCCCTGGTATGTATGTGTGCTGAGAGGGGGAGCAATGCCCAGTGCCTGCCTGGTGCTGCCAGCAGAGCCCCAGCTGGCAGAGCCAATTCCTTCTTTGGAAGGCTGGCTCCGTGAGTCTCTGCCTATCTGCAGCAGCAAGAAGAAAGGAGAGAGCATCCCACGAAGGCCTGGCCACTGCCCCAATTGGGTGTGAGCATGGCATGCGGTCTGCAGCTGCCCATGGTAGAACAAGCTGTCCCAGGCCTGCACCCACACTCATCCCCCAATATGGACAATTCAGCCTCTGCAAGACTGGTTTCAAATACGCTGGTTGATCCAATGTATTCAGAAGACATGGGATTTGCACTGATTGCATCCCCCTGACTACAGTGCCTGCAGGTCTAGACTGTACAAGAACATAGACCTAGAGACCTTAGCTGCTTGAGAGTAAAGACATTATGCTTCTTTAGGAGCCTTCTCTGGGACAGTACTATGGAGGCATCTTATAGACATGTCTCCATGCATTCATGACAACAGCTTTAATAGAATAGTCTTATCCGCGTTTGATAGTTGAGGAAACTATGGCTCAGAGAGAATATTAGTCAGACTAAGCCAAGTGATGCTATCATAACAATCTCAAAACCTCAGTGGCTTACGACAGTGAACTTCCCCCAGGCTGCAGGTCTGGGGGCTCTCCAGGGCAGTTGTTCTCCACAGGGTAACTCAGAGACTTGGGCTGCTTTGCTCCTGTCCCACCTGTCATCTCCACACTAAGTTTCTAAATGTGTCCCAGCAGAATCTCACAGGGACTTGGACTGCCTTAGGCCTGGAGGTGACACATGCTACTTCTGGCTCGATGGCCCTGCTGAAATGCTGGGAGCTGGGGAATGCAATCTTTCCATATGCCAGGAAAGGAGAAGAGAACCAGATATTGGTGAACACTGTAATGTCAGCCAGAGAGAGATGAAGTCATCCTCACTGTCCTTGTTCCATCTCTTACTTGTGCCCCATTCTGCCTATCTAATTCTTCTCTCTCTTGCATCCTGGCTCCCTTGAATTATGTGATTCACATGCTGAAAACTAGGACACCAGTGCTGCTCAATGTGAATGGTACAGATTCAGCCACATGGGGCATCTGATCTCACTCCCTTCCAAAATTCCTAGGGAAGGGACAAGTTAGCCCCGTTCGGGATATCTGTCCCCTCTAAAGAAATCAACTGTAGCAGAGAGAAAGGCTACTTTATAGGAATGGGCAGTTCCTGCTGCAACCTTGTAGATAGAAAGGGGGTAAAGGGGGTTGACCCTGCAGAGTGTCATTAGAGATGAAAAGTGATAGAATGAGGATTCTGATTCAGGTCTCTCTGACTACAAAGCCCTTTTAGATTTACGATACACAGAGCCTCCTAAGTATTTTAAAAGTCAAATAGTGAGGAGAAATAGTCCATGTGTATACAAACACATGGACACTGTAGAAAACTATAGCATGCACAAGTTAGTCTGAAATTAAGGAAGATGTTAATAGGGTTATCAGATTTTACAGGACTGAAAATGTGCAGCCATCCCAAAGCTACATGATAAAGATTATTTCTTTTATCCTCAAGGGCCGAGCATCCACATCAGTAGATCTCCAGTCGGGTAACCACTAGCCATATAGTTATTTAACTTTAAATTCGTTAAAACAATAGTTCCCAAGGTTAAAAAAAAAGTTGAGGGCAATGCTGGGTTAGGGTAGATCTGGGAGCTTTTGATATGCAAGTGTGTCTTGGGACTTGCCAGGAGGATGTAATAATACACCACATTTCCTAGACTTGTTTGACCCCAGCTCCCTTTAGTTTGGCAGGGTTTTCTCACTGGACACAAAATTCAGCCCTAAAGTACTAAGTCTGGTTTTCATGGGTGACTTACCCTGAAGATAATTTCAAAGGAATGCTCATTTCCGAATACTGTGAGATTTGAAAGTATCAGTATAGTAAGAATGTTCCCAAGTTGATCATGAAAAGCAAGCCTAATTTCAGTATATGTTCTGTGTAGTCATCAACAAAAGTTACTTTGTAGATAGGTATGTTTAATTGACAGATTAAGTTTGTAAGTAAAGAAAACAAGGGGATAAAAATGCATATAAAGTATGCAGCCATAGAGAGAAAAAAACCTAACTCTATATCTAAACTAGACTTGACTTCAATAATTTAAATCAGTGGTTTTCAACCTGGTGTGCCTCAAGAATTTTTAAAACATGCAATACCTGATTGTTTAGATGGGGCACTGACCTATTTTCCCTTAGATTGTTAAATACAAACATGACAACAGCTAACACAATAGCCGTCTGGTGTGAATGTCCTGTCTTGAGCCATAAATATAAAGGTCAAATAATAGAGTTGCATCTAATTGGTTATGTTGCATAATAAGGTTGCGTCTGATTGATTAATTCTTGGTACCAGAAATCTTCATATACAAGTATGGGCACCTGATTTTTTAAAAAATCACTTTGGTGCAAAAAAGGGTAGGTAATTACTATTATTATTCTTTTTGGTAAATCAATCAAAATTAGACCTATTTTTTTTGTCAGATCAAAAAAAGTATTTTTTGGTGTGCCATAGAATTTTAGTTATTAGTTTATGTGTGCCATGAGATTAAAAAAGTTGAAATTCACTTATTTAAATCGTCACGAGTAATGATATGGTGGATAACTCTTATTGAAATTGAGTACAATTGTTAAGGAAATAGTATAATAGTATAGGAAGTTTCTGGCAATCCTGGGGAATGAGGTAGTTATTTTTCCTAGCCAAATCTAGTTTGGCAAGGATTAACTTCCTTTCTAATGCATGTGGTTTGTTCCGGTTGATCCAAGATAACATGGTAGCTGGTGCCCTTTCCTTTCAATCGTTCTTGCCTGCGTTGCTTTTGATATAGTGGGAGGGCCTGTAATACTTCTGCATTTCTTTTAAAATTGATTCATATAACCAAGCCAAATTCTGAGGCTTTGGCTATATGTATCTCAAGAAATGTGGTAGGTGAAAGAAACTCTGCAATAACTATTTCTAGTTCTAGTTAAATGTATAATTCTAGAATGATTTGGTTCAAAATCAAGAACATTCCCATACTGAACAGTATTTGAATGAAAACAAAAGCTACCACACAAAAGTTCAGCTGTCAGGAAATACTAGATTTCAGTCATATCATATTAATCCAGCTTCATGTTGTGCTGGGACAAAAATTGCCTAGAAGGCCACACATATTACAGCATGTTAAATAGTTGGTAGGCTTAAACACAATCTTAAAAAGCTAATGAAATGAAGAAAAAGCATTTGCCAAAATTAAACAATCATTTATAGATTTAAAAAAATTCTTAGTAAAATAAGATGAGAATTTCTTAAATCTGAAAACAGGCAAAGACAAAAATAAAATACCTACAGCTAACATTGCACTTAATAAAGAACTATTGAACACATTCTGTCTAACATAAGGAACAGGACAAGAACATCTGCTTTCCTCACTTTTATTTAACATTGTACTTGAGGTCCTGGCCAATGTAATAAGGCAAGAAAAAGAAACAAAGGTATAAAGATTGAAAAAGCAGAAAAAGGTAATTAAATACAAATGACATGATTGTATACATAAACAATTTTAAGAAATCTACAAAATAACAGTTAGAAATAACAAATGTTTATCAAATTTTCAGGATATAGGTCAATATATAAAAATCAACTTTATTTTGATATAGTAAGTAGTGAACAATTTAAAAAATATAATTAAAAATTCATTTACAATTGCACCAACATTAAATACTTAGGAGTAAATTTAACAAAATTAAAAAATAATATTAAGAAATATGTAAGAAGTTTTAAATTAATGGAGAGATAAACAGTTTCAGGAACTTTATTTCTTGACTCAAGACTCAGTGTTGTAAGATGTCAATTCTCTACAAATAGATGCATTCCCAATTAAAGTCCCAGATAACTTTTTTTTGGTAGAAATTGACAAACTGGTTCTAAAATTCACATGTAAATGCAATGGCCTAGAATAACCAAAACAACTTTAAAAAAGAGAACAAAGTTAGAAGACTTATACCATCTGACTTCAAGATTTAGATTTATTGTAAAGCTATATTATTAAGATACTGATATTATGATACATAAAATAGATTAGTGGAATTGAATGGAGTCCAGAAATAGACCCACAACATATATGGTCAGTCCATTTTTTTTTAAAGTGCCAAGCAAATTCTGTAGAGAACTAATGTTATTTCAAAAAAGGGAACAATTGGTTATTATATGCAAAATAAAAAACTTTGAGCTATACCTCATACCATAACAAAATTCAACTCAAAATGAATCATACACCTAAATGAAATCTCTAAAACTATTACACTTTTAGGACAAAACAGGATGAAATCTTTGCAACTTTGGTTTAGAAAAATATGTTTTTTAGCTACAACAACCAAAGCCCAACTCATAAAGGAAAAAAATGACAAACTGAACTTCATCAACATTAAAACTTCTGCTTTTAGAAAAATACTGCTGAGAGAATGAAAAGACAAGCTATATTGAAAAAAAAACACACAAGTTACACATCTGAGGAAAGAATTTTATCCAGAATATATAAAGAATGGTCAAAATTCAATAATAAAAAACAAACAATCCAACAACAAATGCACAAAAGGTTTGAACAAATATTTCATCAAAAAAGATATAGAGATGGCAAACAAGTACATGAAAAAGAAGTTCATTATTAGTCATTAAAGAAATACAAAGTAAAACCACATGAGACACCATTTCACTACAATGACTAAAATTAAAATCTGACATCAGATGTAGGTAAGGATGTCAAGCGACTGAAATTCTTGCTGTAAAATCACTTGGGAAAACTCTTTGGCAGTGTCATTTAACTTAAACAATACCTTCTCAATAAGTTAGCCTTTCACTGCTAGATATTAACTTGAGAAAAATGAAAGCATCCTATACAATAAATGGCTAATATGCAAATAGGCCGAACGGCGGAACTACAGGTCACTATTATATGCACTGATCACCAGGGGGCAGATGCTCAATGCAGGAGCTGCCCCCTGGTGGTAAGTGCACTCCCACAGGGGGAGCACCACTCAGCCAGAAGCCGGGCTCACAGCTGGTGAGCGCAGCGGTGGTGGCAGGAGCCTCTCCTGCCTCTGCAGCAGCACTAAGGATGTCCAACTGCCGGCTTAGGGGGAGTGGGCCTAAGCCATCAGTTGAACATCCCCTGAGGGCTCCCAGACTGCGAGAGGGTGCAGGTCAGGCTGAAGGATGCCGCCCCCCCCCCCTGAGTGCATGAATTTCGTGCACTGGGCCTCTAGTATATTCACAAAAAGACTTGTACAGGAGTGATATGTCAGCTTTATTCATAACTAGAGGCCCAGTGTATGAAATTCATGCATGGGTAGGGTCTCTAGCAGCTGCCAGCTGCTGGCCGAGGCCTCCCTTCCCTGGCTGCCAGCTGCTAGCTGGGGCCTTCCTTCATTCCGCGCCACCTCCTGGTGGTCAGCACACGTCATAGTGAGTGATGGAACTCCCGCTCGGTCGAACTCCCGAGGGGACACTTTGCATATTAGGCTTTTATATATATAGACTAGTGGCCCGGTGCACAAAATTCATGCACATTAAAAGGGAATTAATTAGAGGAAATATTTTAATATTGCTATTTGTCAGGGACACAGGCAGGCAGTGTCACATCCCTGGCCAGGGACGCAGGCAGGCAGTTTCACCTCAGCTTTGGGTGGGGACGCACTCAGGTAGCGCCACATCCCAGGTCAGGGACACAGGCAGGCAGTGGCACTTCCCTGGCCAGGGACGCAGGCAGGCAGCTTCACCTCAGCACTGGGTGGGGTTGCACACAGGCAGTGCCACGCAGGCAGGCAGCATGACGTTAGCACTAGGCAGGCCTGCGCGCACCTCCGCTGGTGGCCACTTCTGCAGGGGGCCGTTCCACCTCAGCACAGGGAAGGGATGCCGTGGGCCTGCGTGTGCCCCCGCTGGTGGCCGCTTCCTTCGGGGGCTGCTCCCAGGCCAGGCGGCATGGTGTGCCTGCTCGCGACCCCCGGCCAGGTGGCCTCCTGGCTGGGCAGTGCCACGGGCCTGCGCGCGCCCCTGCCAGTGACTGCTTCCACCGGAGGCTGCTCCCGGGCTGTGCCTGACCAGTCGTGACTATTATGGCGTCTGGGATAATTAGCATATCCCTCTATTATTATATAGGATAGCCAAAAATTGGATATAACCCAAAATGTTCATGAATAGGAGAAAGTATAAAGAAAGTGTGGTATATTCATAAAAGGGAATACTACTCAGCATTAAAATGAATGAACAACAGATACCCAAAACAATATAGATGAATTTAAAAAACATGCTGAGCCTAAAAGCAAGACAGAAAAGGGTACACACTGTATGATTCTCATTATAAGAATTCTATAATAGGCAAAGTAATCTCTAAAATCAGAACAGTGGTGCCAGTGGGATAAGAAAATAGAAATTTCTAAGGTGATGGAAATATTCTGCATCTTGATTGGGTAGTGATTATACAGGTATCCTATCTAATAAAGAGGTAATATGCAAATTGACCATCACTCCAACACACAAGATGGCTGCCCCCATGTGGTCAAAGGTGGCTGACCCCAGGTGGACACAAGATGGCTGCCACAAGATGGCCAGCAAGGGAGGGCAGTTGGGGGCAACGAGGGCTGCAGAGGAGGGCAGTTGGGTGAAACCAGGCCAGCAGGGGAGGGCAGTGGGGGGCAACCAGGCTGGCAAGGGAGGGCAGTTAGGGGTGACCAGGCCGTCAGAGAAGGGCAGTTAGGGGCAATCAGGCCAGCAGGGGAGCAGTTAGGCGTCTATCAGGCTGGCAGGGGAGTGGTTAGGGGGTGATCAGGCTGGCAGGCAGAAGTGGTTAATGGCAATCAGGCAGGCAGGCAGGCAAGTGGTTGGGAGCCAGCAGTCCTGGATTGTGAGAGGGATGTACGACTGCCCGGGCCTAAATGGGCAGTCAGACATCCCTCGAGTGGTCCCAGATTGGAGAGGGTTCAGGCTGGGCTGAGGGACAGCACCCCCCCCATGCATGAATTTCGTGCACAGGGCCTCTAGTACTAGTATAATTTTGCCCAAACTCACAAAATTGTACACTTATGGTCTGCACATTTCACTATATATAAAATGTACTTAAAAAATAGCTGTTGATTCTAAACACCTCCTTTTTAACTCTTGCTTAAGTACTTCATGTTTTATGTTTGTTGCTGTTGCTGGTCTTTTGGTTTGAAAAAGAAACTCTTAAGAACAAACACTAGGTTGTACATAAAAATGTGCATCCTATTATGCAGAGGGATCACTTGGGCAACCCAGTCTTGTTTCATTATGGACACATCTCATTATGCATAGGGGAGCAAAATGACTTGATAGTTACACTGCCATCGAAGCAAATAGCAGAGCTAGTCAGAGCTGAGGCTTTGGGTTCAGGCAGATTCAGGTTTGAACCCTGGTTCCACAATTTGACTTTGGGTAAATCATTAAGCTTCTTGTCCCCTTAGTTTCTCACCTGTAGACCAGAGTCATAATGCCTCCCTCATAGAGTTATTAGGAGATCAGATAAGAAAATGCATACTGATTGTTAGCACAGTGTCTTCTAACAATCCTATCTAATAAAAGAGTAATAAGCAAATAGACCGTCACTCCAAGACACAAGATGGTTGCCCCCATGTGGACACAAGATGGCCACCACAAGATGGCCTGCAGGGGAGGGCAGTTGTGGGCAGTTAGGGGTGACCAGGCCAGCAGAGGAGGGCAGTTGGGGGTGACCAGACCAACAAGGGAAGGAAGGCAGTTGGGGGGGGGGACCCAGGCCTGCAGAGGAGGGCAGTTGGGGGAGACCAGGTCAGCAGGGGAGGACAATTGGGGGGACCAGGCCTGCAGGGGAGGGCAGTTAGGGGGGACAAGGCCAGCAGGGGAGGGCAGTTGGGGTGACCAGGCCAGCAGGGAGGTCAGTTAGGGGTGACCAAGCCAGCAGGGGAGGGCAGTTGGGGGCGACCAGGCCTGCAGGGGAGGACAGTTATGGTCAATCGGGCTGCCCAGGGAGCAGTTAGGTGTCGAGCAGGCTGGCATGGGAGTGGTTAGTGGGTGGTCAGGCTGGCAGGCAGAAGCATTAGGGGAAATCAGGCAGAGACAGGCAAGCGGTTGGGAGCCAGCAGTCCTGGATTGTGAGAGAGTGCAGGCTGGGCTGAAGGACCCCCTCCCCCCATGCAAGAATTTCATGCACCGGGCCTCTAGTATTAGGCATAACATGGGGATTGCATTTAGTATATATAATAATAAAAGTGTAATATGCTAATTAGACCAGACAGCCAAATGACCTTCTAGTCGTCATTCTGGACATCCTTCTGGACGAAGCCACAGCAGCGGGGCTGAGGTAGAGGTGATTAGGGGCAATCAAGCAGGCAGGCGAGCAGTTAGGGGTGATCAGGCAGGCAGGCAAGTGGTTAGGGGTGATCAGGCAGGCAGGCAGGCAGAGTGGTTAGGGGCGCTCAGGCAGTCAGGCATGCAAGCAGTTAGGAGCCAGCAGTCCCGGATTGTGAGAGGGATGTTCGACTGCCAGTTTAGGCCCCAATCCTGCAGGGATCCCTGTGGCATCAGGCCTAAACTGGCAGTTGGACATCCCCTGAGGGGTCCTGGATTGTGAGAAGGTGCAGGCTGAGCTGAGGGACTCCACCTCCCACTCCCCCCCTTGCATGAATTTCATGCACCGGGCCTTTAGTAGATATATAATTCTCTAAAAGATGTGGTAATTTCATTTAAAAATTCATCTAAAAGTTCCCAGAAAGATTTTCTTCGATGTTTTCCCCACTAAATGAGTAAATTAGTTTATGATAAAGAAAACGTATATAACCTCCTGGATTCACATCTCTCCTCTTTCCACAAGATTATTTTCACCTCTACTCCCAACTCTATCTTTTATCCTCACCTCTAACTTTACCTCCTTAAGAGGGGAGAGGTTCTCAGGTTCACATTTCACACAATTGATAAGCAACACTTTTACATATCATTGAGATCTGGGTTACTTTAAGATAGCTTAAAGCCTTAAATAAAAAAGCATGGAACCTTAGCATCCATTCACAAGGCAAGTGAAATGTACCCATCTCATGTGGTTTTGGGAGTCAGAATCTGTGCCAATCTGATGATACTCGAGGTGCACAAATACAACCAATCAAACAGGTTCTTACAAAGGAGATAAGCTTCCAGAATGGTCCAAGTTGTAGCCTGAGCTATACAGTGTCCTCCTCTGACCTTGGTCCCCAATACAAGAGTTGGACAGCACCTTGTTTAATTATCACCTTTCACAGCTAAGGGATCTGTGTGACATTGCAAAAGTTGCTGACCTCTTCAGGACTTAGACCTGGGAATGAAGCTCAAGTTGCTCAGAACTCTCACAATTCTCCCAACCAGAGTCCAGTTGCCTGAGACTTTTTTTTACCTTGGTTCCAGGTCAGGCCCAGTAGGGCATTCCTGATACCCTGCAGTGCAGCTCTTACCCTGTGAGCTTCTCGACAGTCTGGAGCTCAGTGTTCTGTCTCCATGAATGACCACAGCATTCATTCTATTCCTCTCATTGACACACAAACAGGAATGGGAAGTGCCTATGTGCTTTGAAGTCAATCAGACTTAAGTTTAAGTCCTGCCTTACTGACCACAGGACCTTGGGCCAGTTCAAATTCCTCAATCTCTGTTTCTATAAAGTTTGTCTAATAACAGCTCTTATCTCTTTCCCTAAGGATTGGATGAGATAACCTATGTAAAATGCTTAACAAAGGACCTGGGACTTAATGCATGTCATCCATTATTTTGTGTTGTTCTCCGATTTTTGTCTCTTGGTAAAAACTTGAGTCCCAAATTAGATTGTCATTTTTGTGAGAGTGAAGATAGTTTGTGTATTCTTTTTATATATCCATCCCACTGTTCCTAGGGAGGTGCTGGAGATTGGGGACAATATCAATAATTGCTGAATAAGTGATTGTGGGTGAGTTGATGGGCCTCTCCATATACAATTTACATAATAAACAGGTGATCTGATCTAATTATTTTTATATTGCAATGTTCTTTCCCCCAATTTTATTTTGGAGACACATTTTTTTTTTTTTACCTGTAGATGAAATATTTGTATGTATGGCTGGTTCATATTTCATTTTTATTTTCTTTAAAAATGTGTTTCTTTTTGGTAAGCCCAGGTTAAACCCTGTTGGGATATTAGTTGCTCTGTTTCCTTTCTGAACGAGGACAAGGGATCAAGGCATTATTTAGCAGATTACAAAGATTTTTTTTTTTATCCTCCTAACTAGTTCAGTTACAGTGTATTTGTTACAGTAAAAAAGATGGCTATCTCCGCTGGAGGGAGCATAGAGAATTGGGTGACAGAAAGATACAGGCCAGCTGGATCGCTAAAAGAAGTGTCCTCAGGTGACTCAGGCTTTGTCCTGAGAAAATAGGCATGTCCTCCCTGCTGGAAACAGTGGAGGATGACATGCTTCATTCATGCCAGGTTATGAAATGACTTCAGCAGGTGCCTCGGGAGAGTCCCCTGACCTTGCAGTCCTTGGTGATGGCATGTCCTATCCAGAGCTTCCTGTGAAACTTCCTGCTCGGGGACAGAGGTCAAGGGGGGCCGGTGTGCCCCGGCTTTGGCTTCCTGCTCCACACTGCCAAGACTAGAACAAAGCCAATGACCCCATAGCCTTTGAGACCAACTAGTGTTGCTTATTTCCCTGAGGAGAGATCCTTAGAACCATTTTTACATGTTTTTCACATCCTTTTGTAAGTGGCTGGCCTGAGGGAGAGGGGACCAAGAGCCTCATCTAAACAGCAAGAGTTTGTTCCTTCTTTGTGGTCTCTCCATGGTCGATGCCCCAGGAGATGCAGGAGACCAGCCGGAGAATCCCATGCTACAAATGGAACATCAAACAATTCTCAGAATCCATTCTCTCCTGCCACCCCTTGCCTGCATCTCAAAGACAAAATGGCTCCCTGGGGCTCTTGTCCATTTGCATTTCCCAGGAGGATTCTTTCTCTCCTCTTGGTCTGGAGAAGCACTATCCTTAGACCTGGATAAACAGGACTCCTGCCCCAGGCCACACACCTCAGGGAACCCTGTGCTTTGAAGTGTCTTCTTCAAACTTTTCTAAATTCTCCCTGAAAGGTATGTGGGACCCACCCCCATCTGTGTCTCCTTTGAGCACTCTCTGACTCTCTATTCCATGTGGGAGCCCTAGACCTTTTACCCATAGGATCATTCAAAGCTGGGCTTGGGTTCTAGAATAGTAGCCTGGTGAGAAGATCACTTTCACTGGATGAAGCAGTGTTGTTTTTTCCAGATAATATGAGATTGGACTACCACGTTGGTGCTATGGACATGCTGATTTTGAGTGGCACAAACTGTTGTATGGACAGTTCCCCAACTCCTGCAAAAATATTTGCCAGGCTCCCCGCTTACTCTAAAGGTGACTTTGTTTTTGTATCTCTTCCTTTCAGGATAAAGGGAAGAGACACAGGGGTAAGAATAAACACAGGGGGAAAGCCCATCAGTAAACCTACCTGAATATTATGCTACCCTTCTCATGAAAAGTAGCATAGCATGTAGTTTGTACTGTGTCAGAAGATGAATTCTACTATTATTTCTAGTCCAGACTCTGCTACTAACTAGCTATGTGATCTTGGGCAAGACACTTCACATCTCTGGGCCTGTTTTTTTTTTTTTTTTGTCTTTAAAATGAGATGATAGATGGATAGGTACATGGTTAGGTGGATTGATGGATGAATGTATGGATGGTGGGTGGATGAATGGACAAATGGATGGATGGGAGGGTGGATAGATGGATGAATGGGTGGATAGATGGGTAGGTAGGTGAGGAAGCTTGCCAGACAGATTGGGGAGAAGGAGAAAGGAGACCTGGTGGCTAACCAGGTGCTCTAAGAGTCCTATCCACGTGCTGCAAATTTGCCATTTTCCTGGTCATCTTCCCTGCCCCACCTTTTTGCCTACTGCTTTGTTTAAAGAACATCTTGGTGAGGTAGTTGAAAAGACCACTCTAGGAGTTAGAAAAGCAGAATTTTTCTTCTACAATATTTGTTGTGCATTGGGTAACCTTTGGGCAATTCAGAAACTCTCGAAGTGTAAAATTCCTTATCAGTAAAATTGAGTTGATGATACCTGACTTGTCTACCTTGCATGGTTTTGTGGGAATCAAATATAATAATGGCCGTGGACAATGCTCTGCAGCCAGGAACCCCGCATTCAAGGTTATGTTCTGTGAAGTATTATTGAGACCACTCTTCTTTTCTTATTCCCTTTTACAGGCGCCATGGGGCTCAATTATGGCTTACACAAAGCATTGTTCCAGGGGATTTCACGCTCCTGAAAGAAACAGAGTAACAGAAATCACAAGGTAAGGTTGTGTTACCTGTTGTATTCATCACATGTCAGGGAAAAGGACTTTTTTTAGTTCTTTTATTTTTGTTGTTAAACCATTGAAGTCAGGAGATGTATGGTTATTACTGGGAGAGTAAAAAACAGGTGTTTTTTTTTAATTTAATTTTCCCAGGAGGTTATCTTTTTTATTATAGATGGATTTCCACCTGCAGTAAGTGAGGCAGTGAAAAGTTTCCAGCAGTATGTTGAGCCAAGATTTGAGCATTTGTGGGATAAACCCCATGATCTAATGGGGACAAGAGTGCTAGAAGGTGAAGACTGACGTTGTCCTCCTGTTAAACATTCATATTCAGTCCATTAGGGAATTGCCACATATATCCTTTTACCCTGAGCCAGTCACTCTTGGTCGCTTCTTAAATAATTCTGCCTTTGTAGTATCACAAAATCTTAGACTCTGAAGAAAGCTGTAAGTGATCGAATCTGGCCTTGCCCTTAGTTTGGTGGATTTCAAAATGTGCCGCTGAGCCAGCACATCTGAGCATCCCCTGGAAACTTGTAAAAATGCAAGTGCTTGGGTGCTGCCGCCGACTTCCTGAATTACAGCTCTGGGGATGGACCCCGCAACCAGTGAGCCAGCCTCCCAGGTGATTCTTACAGACCTAAAACCTGAGAGTCAAAGGTTAATTCATTACTTCCCTAAACAGCATACCTGAAGTCTACTCTTTGTGGCCTCTACTTGAATATTTCTGGTGAATGGGAGCTCACTACTTCAGGAGACATCTGGTCAGAAGTCCTAACAATTAGGTATTTTCTTGTTATGAGATAAAACTGATTTCTTGCCACTCCCTTCTGGCCTTGGCTCTATCCTCTGAATGCAATTTAGACTTATAGCTGAGGAGAGATCACTGGTAACGGGACTAATTATTCACATAGTAGGAGTTGGGTAAAAGTGAATACAAGAGGGTAAACTGGGAGGGCAGCCAGTGCGTCACATTTTCCTTTCAACCCAATAAAACAACAAGATTAAGGGCTGTCCCCGGCATGTGAGATTATGATAAATATCAGTATTAATAACAATAGTGACAGTAATAATTACCCACAGCTAGATTTGGACGCAGGTCAAGAAACCATCCAAATCAAATTACATGTAAGAAAAATATGCGTGTTCAGTGCTGGAAACATTTTCAAAGAGGAAGAAAAATTGGCGCTGTGAAAAACATTTCACCTTCTAGTGGGGATAAGTGCTTTTTCCATTCCAAGGAAATTGTAAAGAAAACGAATGCCCCCAAAGGATATGGCCAGGCCCCAGCCCAGGCTGGTGGGCAAAATGAGTCTTTTCCTGGTCCCCCCCCCTCAAGCAGGGATGCTCTGAGTCGAATACACTTGTTGGCTAGATTTTGCTAGTGACGTTCTTTTCTGTTTGCATTTGGCAGAAGAGACAGATGGGAATCCCCCAGCAGGGAGGCGGGAAGGGTCCAGTCTTGGTCTCTTCTTACTCCAGTGGCCCTCCCCCCTCTTAGGACTGGAAGCACTGGCAGCTCTCAGCAGTGCAAGGCTCTCTCACAAATGATTTTCCCTCCCCCCAATTTGAGCCTGGAGAGTGTTTACTTCCTGTCAGCCTCCAGGGACCTGCTGATTTCTCCCATTACTGCAAATTGCTGCTCTTGGGTGCTTTGCATTTGTTATTAAGATGCAATCAGGGTTTCATAACTGATTAACAGCCTCACCCCACAGCCCCCACCCTCACACCTGACTTGGAGGCAGCAGCAGTGGGAGCAGAATCCCTGGCTGCTGCGTGTCTGGGCTCCCTGTTCTGTCAGAGGCTAGTGGGTGCGGCGGGCAGCTGGTGGGAGCTGGGGGAGCGACAGGAAGGAGCAAACAGGCGCTGGGCTCCTGCGTGCATCCCGGGTATGCTGGGAGGAATGTGGTGCCTCTCAGGTTCCCAGGAATGTTGGTGGGTGTGGGGCCGTGTGGCAGGCCTCCGGAATGATGACGCTGATGGCTGTGACAGCCTGCCCAATGAGGCCGAGGCCCGCCTGAGCCGGGCCTTCCGGACCAGCAAGCACAGAGCGTCTCTTAAGGCTGAGTGGCAGGATGATGAGCACGCGGGTGACGGCCTGCACAGAATCATGTCAGCCGGCGGCTCCGGGACAGCTCCACGCACTGCCACTGAGACAGCCCACGCCCCTCCCACCCAGGACGCCTTCTCTCCCCACTCTCCTGTCAAACCCGCGCAGCCCCTTTGTCCATGCTCAAAGCCAACAACAACACACGAGCGCACGGCCACACATTTGCAGTGGCTGCTGAGCACACACGCAAAAACCAACTCGCGTTCTTCAGGACATCTGGGACCCTTTCGCCACTTTCCTTTTCTGTTTTTGTTTTTTAAGCGTCTCCATGTTCACTAAACAAGTGTCTTGGCCCCTGCCCTCACGGAAGGTACATTGTTGCAGGAGAAAAAGAAAAGGCCAGGAAGATCATGGCTGCAGAAATCTCAGTGACTCGCTGAGAAGGGAAAGGGTGGGAGGACTGGAGATCCCAGCAGCCCAGCGGCACAAAGCCAGGCAGAGCTTGGACACCGGATTGCTTCAACACCCAGCTACTGTTCACCTTGCGCTGCTCGCACAAGTCAGGCCTACGTGAGGGATCTTGGAGCTGATGGGACACTGGACCGGTGGCACCTGATTTTCATTAGATCTACAATGTGTTTTTGGAAGAAAATAGAGAACAGGCAGATAAGGGGAAGCAATCGGGAGGTGGGATTTTCATACCACTGCCAGTGCCAGGTTTGAAAAGAGACAGGCAGTCCTGGGTTCAGATCCTACCTGTTCCATTTACTGCCTCAGTTATTGAGCCTGTCACCCTACTTTGAAACAGAGATAAACAGAGATAATATCTCATTGGATTATGAGGCAAACACAAGGGACTATATACAAAGTACGTGGGATTTCCTTTTTCTTTTGTTGGGGCGGGGCGGGGATTAAGACAAAGTGTTTTTCTTGCTTTCTTTAAATCAAATCATTTTTGGCATCATTGAAAGACAAAGATGAAACATTCCTGAAGGCCAGAAAGGATTTTGGCTGTCTGATCCTCCCATGGAGAAAAAAGTTCAGGTATTTCACTCCAGAGCTGCATTATCTTATCCTCCCTGCGCGATGCATTCCTTTTCCCAAGCATGCTGCTTGGACAGCCCAAAGCTGAGAAAAGCAGAGCCCTGACCTGGGACCCTCCCTGGCTATTCAGGGAGCCCTCTTGGAAAAAAAAACTGTGAACTAGGGTTGCAAGGTCAAGGAAAGAGAGAGCAGAATGGTCACTGTCTTTGGCACAAGGCAACATCTCGGAATGTGTTTAAGGAGACAGATAGACGATGGGAATTGGGTGAGGCAGATAGAAACTTGACGGAAAAACTTTTCAAGGCTTGTACATGGTAAACGGGCCACAAGTTCGTCAACAGGCATTGTTCTCTTGGGGCAGCTAGAGACCCTGGATCTTTTCCAGATGTAGACGATGGGGCATAGGAAAAGGGCTAATGATCTTGGAATTGAAGTCCCAGATTATAATTAATCCCAGAAGGAGAGGAGAAAGAGCATGAAACAGAAGCAACATTGGACGAGATAATAGCCAAGAATTTCCCTAAGCTGAGAAAAGATACCCAGGCACAGATTCTAGAAGTTTAATAAACCCCATAGGATAAATACAAGGCAAAAGAATCTAGGTATATCTTGGTCTGATACATCACTGCCGAGAACAAAGACAGAGAAAATCTTAAAAGTAGCCAATTAAAAAAAAAAAAAAGACGTATTACTTTCAAAGGAGCAAACTAAGACTAACATACCTGAATTCTCTAAAGAAATGATGGAGGTCAGAAGATAATAAAATGTCTTTAAAATTCCATAATCATTGTGGAGATGTTAGCAGGGTAAGTACATACTAAGCAATCAATCAAAAGTTAAGTCTTCAGATCATCTGAGCAACAGGTCCAACAATTTGATTTATTAACACAGAGAGGAGCCTCACCCAGCCAGGACAGAGCATGCCTGCTTTTCCAGTCTTACAAAACGCTCCCAAGACTGATCCTGCGCTGGGCCACAGAGCGAGTTGCAGCAAATTTTAAAGGATTGAAATCATAGTCTTTGGCAAGAGTGGAATTGAGCTAGAAACAAATAACAAAAATGAATGAGATGATAGTGAAATATGGCCTTTTAACATGTGTGTTTACAGGAAGCATATAACCTTAAATACATATGCTAGGAAAGAAAAAAAGGCTGAAAAATAATGACTTAAGGGTTCCTATAAATAAGTTAAGAAAATAAAACGCCACTAGACCCTAATGTAATAGAGATAAGGATTTAATGAAATAGATGACAAATGTGTAATAGAGAAAATGAACAAAACCAAAAGTTGCATTTTTAAGAATAAGAAAAGGAAGATAAAAGACTATGTATTGTGTGTGTGTGTGTGTGTGTGTGTGTGAGAGAGAGAGAGAGAGAGAGCAAGATTACAAATATATAAATTAACAGTAATGAAAAATAGATATTATTAAAGGTTCTTTTTACATTTAAAAGATATTATGAACAACTTCATGCCAATACATTTGATAATTTATAAAAACCTTTCTTATCAAAATGAATACAGAGAGAAATAGGAATTCCAAATAGTCCAATATCTATTAAAATTGGATCCATTATTAAAAATTTTTCCCTCAAGACAACTCCAGGCCCAAATGGTTTCACCAATAAATGTTTCCAAACTTTAATAAATCACACTGACCCCATACAATTTTTCCAGAGAATAAAAAAACACACATTTAAAACTTGTATTATAAAATGGCAGATATCATTTAAAATAATGCAAGGACATCAGAAGATAAAAATTACAGGTGAATGTCTTTCATGAATATAAATATAAATTCTTTATCAATATATTTGCCAGTCAAATCAAGTGATATATATATAAAAAAAAGTCACATCCAATTTAAGTTAATTCCAGAGATGTGGGAGTGATTTAATAATTGAAAGGCAGCAATTTTAATTTATTACATTAGTAGAATAAAGGAGAAATAAAAATTGAATATAGAATAATATATAGTATGTAGGATAATAGAAATAGAATACAGATGTGTGACCATCTAAAGAGATGTAGAAAAAGCATTTGATAAAATTCAATATGCATTCCTGATAAAATCCTTAGTTATCAAATTAAAATTGGAAGGCATTTTCTTAACCTGATAAAGGGCATCTATTAAAAAAATCTACTGCAAATATAATGCTTAACTATAAGACACTGAAAACCATCCTTTGAGATTGTGAATGAGAAAAAAATGCCTGAATTTTCTTCAGTGTTTTAGAATTTCAAGCAAGAAAAGAGAAATAAAAACAATGATATTTCGGCCGAAACCGGTTTGGCTCAGTGGATAGAGCGTCGGCCTGCGGACTGAAAGGTCCCAGGTTCGATTCTGGTTAAGGGCATGTACCTTGGTTGCGGGTACATCCCCAGTAGGAGGTGTGCAGGAGGCAGCTGATTGATGTTTCTCTCTCATCGATGTTTCTAGCTCTCTATCCCTCTACCTTCCTCTCTGTAAAAAATCAATAAAATATATTTAAAAAAACAAAAAAAACAAAAACAAAAAAACAATGATATTTCAAAAGGAAGATATAATACTATTGGTATTTGTAGATGATATGATTGTGCACTTTGGAAAGACAAAATAATTTATAATCTCTTTGAATCATTAACTCATCAATGACACTGAATACAATGTTAGTATACAGCAATCCATGCATTCCTCTATACTAGCAATAATTACAAAGGAAATAAAAACAATGTAATTTACAATAGCATTCCAACACATCACACATCTAGAATCAAGCTAATGAAAAAAATGTGCAAGAAAACAGTATGAGAGCAATTAAATGTCTAAATAAAGAAGGAATAAACTGTGTTCATGGATTGGAAGTTTCAATATTACAAAGAAGCCGACTGATCTAAATTTTTAGGATTTAGGATATTTAGGGTGTTTTGCTTTTTTTTCTGTTGAGGAAAGTGATAGGCTGATTTTAAATTTATATGAAAATGCTAAAGATAATAGCCAAGTTCTCATTGAATAAAAAAATAAAATTAGAGCATTTATGATATTTAAAAAAATCAGTTCCAGGAAAATTATAGATCTAAATATGATAGATAAAGCAATTCAACTTTAAATGAAAATAGGGATCTATTTTATGACCTGAAGGTAGCAATTGTTTCTCAAACAGAACACAAAAAAATAAAAACCATAAAATACAGAATTGATAAATTTAAGAATTTCTATCCATAAATAGAAAACATCAAAAGACTGAAAATCAACCCATGGAATACGGAGATATTGGCAATATATTTATCTGACAAAAATCTTCTATCCAGAGTAGATAAAGAAATTGTATTAATTAATAAGCCCTGGCTGATTTTGCTCAGTGGATAGGGTGTTGGCCTGCGGACTGAAGGGTCCTGGGTTTGATTCCGGTCAAGGGCACATGCCCAGGTTGCAGGCTCAATCCCCAGTGTGGGGCATGCAGAAGGCAGCTGATTAATGATTCTCTCTCATCATTGATGTTTCTCTCTCTCTCTCCCTCTTCCTTCCTCTCTGAAATAAAAAAATATATATATATTTAAAAAAAAATAAAAAGACAGCCCAATAGATTAGTGGGCAAAAGTCATAAACAGGCACTTCAAAAAGAACACATCAAAATGGAAAATATACATATATAAAAGTCTTAAATCTTGTCTTTATGGAATTTAAACCATAATGTGACAGTGCTACACATCCACCATAATAGCTAAAATTAAATAGACAATATTAAGTGTTGGTGAGGATGTGTGGTACAACTGAAATCTTGTTTTTATATTTGTAGTGTCATACAGTTTAAATTGGTGCAACACCTTGAAAAACAACATGTCAGTCAGTATCTACTAAAAGCTGAACCTACACATGCCACATGACTCAGCGATTCTGCTACCAGTGTTTGCTGAGCAGCCCTCTCTCACTTGCAGTCTTTCAGTTCTGCTCCCATGTAAATGAACGTCCAGTGCTCTCGGGCCTCATTGTGGCCATTCTCTGTGTAGGTACTATCTCCTGGGACTTGTAAAGCTGCAAACAAACCCTCCTGGTGACCAAATAGTGCTGCATTTCCTACCATCCTGACTGGGCCTGAGGAAGTTGAGTTTCTCACAGATATGGGGAGCCTCCCAAGTGTGCCCCCCAGTGTGTGCTGTACTTTGTAACGGAGGCCCCAAAGCAGTTCTGCTTGTGCCCCATTCTCACAAAACCCCTTGGCTTTTAAAACACTCCTTCTGCCTGCTGGCCCTCTCTCCATGGACCAAGGCCATGACCCCATGCTGTCCTCCCATCTCTGTCTTTGCCCCTAGGCATCTGTCATCCTCCTCCTCTAAGTGCAAACAGATGCCTGAAGGCTACTTGTGACCCTGGTTCATCAGACACCCAGGTTCTAGCTCCTGCTTTAGGCCCACTGGGACCCCCGCTATGTGGTGTGTCAGATGGGAGTGCTCTGGGATGCCAGTCATAGAAATCCCAACCAACAGAACCTTAAATCCATAGGCATTTGCTTTTCCTTTAAGAAATCTAGAGGTAGGTAGAGGCTGGTGTTGGTTCAGCTGCTCAGTTGAGTCTTCTGGTAGCCAGGTGTTTCCTCTCTGTTCACTCTGAAATCCTTAGTTGTTGGCTTTTTGCCCTTATCCTGGCATCAAAATGGCTACTAAAGTTCAAAGTATCAAAACCAGGTGCAGGGCAGAAACAAGGGGAACAGACAGTATAGCTCACCCTTTCCTTACTTGGATCTTTTTTTCAGGACAGAAAGTCTTCCATACCCCAACCCTCATGCTCAGCAAACTTTCTTGTGTCTCCATGGCCGACGCCAAGTCACACTGGCACTCTGGAGAGTGAGTGTCTGGTAGTTCAGAATAGCTTTTGCATAGACAACCAACAGTGCCAGCAGGCAGGCATTCAGAAGAACAATGGGAAGCAGCGATGTTTAATCCACCTACAACTCTGAGTAATCAAGAGTTGGATTTACCTGTTCAGCTTGTCTTGCGCTGGGGACAGATATGTACTTGACTAATCTTTCCCATGCAGCCTTTGAAATTACTTGCTTGATTTTTCTGTTTGCAGTCAAAATGAGGTTTTCCTTTGGTAAATATAACGATTTCCTAATAAAAGTGCCAAATTACTTCATTGAGTGGTGACTTCAGACTCTCCTCCCTGCTACTTGTTTGAACATCAGTCAGTTCCCCAGTGTCATTCTAGACAGTTTGATGGAGGGAAGGAAGGAGAAGCTTCTGCTCAATCAAGTACCTGATTACTACAGGTGCGGTATGCAAATTGCTGTCTTTCTAAAAATTCAAATAAGATAAAACATGCTTATAGTTGCTTTTTACAGTGTCTAATTCCTTTTTCTAAATCTCTTTAACATCTTCCCAAACACTACCTCTTATATGTAGTAGAATGTTATCTCTTTAAGACTATTTCCTTTTTCCTTCTTTTCTTTGCCCCAATTGCTTGCCTCCAGACTTCAGTGCTTCTCTGCCGCTCTCTGCTTACTGGCTTATGAGGGCAAAGCACATATCCAGCTGAGAAAATGACAGGTTGCAGAATGTTTACATAGCATTAAATCTAATCGCATATATGCCCTGATCTGGACTTGGCACGTCCCCATAAAGAAGAGATACACAAGGTGTTTTTATAACCTAGTTCTTGGAGCTTTGCTGGGTATTTTCAATCCTCTTTCACAATGCATTCACAACAAATATCATGTGTCAGAGATTCTAGATTATCCTTCCCAATGTAGTGCAAGGAGTTCAACTGACAAAATGTTTCTGTTTTTGTATCGACCTGAATTTCTTGTGTGCAAATATACAGAGTGCATTGAAAATTGTTGCTATCTAATGATTGCTTCAGTTAATACCTTCTATGACCCTGCTTTCAGCTCTAGGTATGTAAAAGGTGTGATGTGGTGAAAAGCTAAAGGCTTAGGGAACACCAAGATAGAAGAGGTTGTTTAGAAAATGCAGGATGTGCAGCCCAGTCACTGTTGTTCGGTGATTGAATGTTGACTTATGAACTAGGAGGTCACAGTTCTATTCCCGATCATGGCACATGCCCGAGTTGTGGGCTCAATCCCCAATGGGGATGAGAAGGGGGAGCAGCAGGCAGATGACCTGATGATTCTCTCCCATCACTGATGTTTCTATCTCTCTCTCCCTCTCCCTCTCTCTGAAATCAATTAAAAAAGACTTATTAAAAAAAGAAAAAAGAAAATTCTAGATGTGCTGATTAAGAGCAGAAAGGCAAAGGAAGAACCCACACATGGGGTTTTAGGGCACAGAGAAGAGAGAAACTTTGACTTTTAAGGTCAGAGTCTAAGAGGTGTTTAGTCTGACAGATGAGTCAGGTGGCCATTGAATCAGAGTTCCAAAACCAAGGTTTTTGCCTGCAGTCAAACACCATTTCCTGAATCAAAGTCATCAAACTGGAAGGTGGAGGGCAAGAAAAAAAAAAAAGCCATGAGAAGGAAACCCTATTAAAGACAGCACAAGACTAGTATTGAGGGGGCTGTCCTAGCATAGCAGTCCTTTTAAAAAACCTTTTTCACAGACCCAGTTTAATTGGAGCCTTTAATTTTTAGTTTTTGCAAAATGTATTTTCTCCTAGCTTACTTTGTTATAAGAATACTAGAGGCCCAGTGCACAAAATTTGTGAATGGGTCCCTCAGCCCAGCCTGTACCCTCTCCATTTTGGGATCCCTCTCACAATCCTGGACCACTGGCTCCTAACTGCTCACCTGCCTGCCTGCCTGGCCACCCCTAACTGCCCTCCCCTGCCAACCTGATTGCCCCTAACCACCTCTGCCTTGGCCTCTGCCACCGTGGCTTTGTCTGGAAGGATGTCCAGTCTAATTAGCATATTACCCTTTTATTAGTATAGATTGTATATAATATATAAGCATATAAAATATGTGTTAATCAATTATTTATGTTAATGGTAAGACTTCTGGTCAACGTACGCTGTTAGTAGTTAAGTTTTTGAAGAGTCAAAAGTTAGATGTGGATTTTCAACTTTGCAGGGGGGTGGTGCCACTAATCCCACATTGTTCAAGGGGCAACTGTATATGTATTGGGGAAGATGAAAAGGTAAGAAAAGAAGCAAGGCTGTCACAGGCTTTGCATACACAGGGAAACTATATGAAACGTAATTTCAATAGTTCATTGAGGGACAGCATCACTGTTGAAAAATCCTCTGGGAGAGGCAGATTCTGGGCTTCCATTCACTGGGAGGAGCCATGGTCAACAGGAGGAACAAGTTTTCCATGTGGATGACAAGGGCATCTAAGCAAAGACCAGATCTTGGGAGGCAAGACTCAAAGGTGAAATAAGAGGTAAACCATGTGCAAAAAAACTTACAGAACTATGTGGGGGTCTTGGCCTATAGTCCCCAGGGAAGTAGGGGCAGGTGAAAGGGTGGGATTGTTTAGCAAAGAGCATCAAGGCTCTGAGGCTCTGGTCTGCATCACGTGGGTGAGTGCTGGTAGAGCCTGGGAAAGCGGAGTGATGTCTTTGCAATGAATGGAAGTGTATGGAATTAACTATTTCTTTCCTTCCTTCTAAATGGTTGGGTAGGGTTCAGATATGTGCTTAATACAGTTAACCTAGAAATGAAGGTCTCTCTGGCAGAAATTCCTGCCTCAAATGGCTTTCACAAAATGTGTGAGTAGGATGCAGGATGAAACAAGAAAACCAACATTAATTGGGACCCTACTAATTATGTGTCAGGGTGTGTGTGTGTGTGTGTGTGTGTGTGTGTGTGTGTGTGTGTGTGTACACATCATTTTGTGAGGAAAGTGAGGCTCAGAGAAGTCCAGAGAGTTGCCCAAGGCCACACAAAGTCATGGGCTCCATTCAAACCTGGGTCAGCTTCACTCAAGGCCTGTTCATTCCGCAGACATTGTTTGCAGGTCAGCGCTAAGCCTGGCTGGTTCTCTCCCCACAGAGCAGGAAGCTGACCTGCCTTCCTGTGCAATGGTTCCCATGTCCCTGTGGCTGGATGTGGCTGAGCTGGTCTTTTTCCCAGACTACACACTTGGAAAGATTCCACTCTGACTTATGATGATGCTACTTTCTCAGTCACTACTTGTGGTTTTGCCTCTTGCCCCTCCAGCAGGGGGCACATTGCTTTTGATGGAGGCAGCCACTCATCTTGGGATAGCCCAAGGCAGGGTGGTTTGTGCTGACATCCCCATGTGAACAGCACTGAGTGGTGGGGGCTTTGGGCATGATTTCTCAGTGGGTTTTGACCACATTCGACTCAGCTCACAACGGCTGCCTGAGATCCCAATCACTCCCATCCTCCACGTCTTTCCTGCCCAGAAGAAACTGGACTGGAATTTCTTAAGTTTTAAGGAAACACATTTGAATGTCAAAGGTGCCAACCTTCTCATGCAGTCTGCCCTCCCTGCTGCCCTCCTTGCTTGGCAAATTTGGAATAAGTCTCTTTGGAACAGCCTACTGGTAATATTGCCAACCATTCATTTCTGAGATTGGGGTGTGGGATTTGGTCACAGTGTGACAAAATTTACACAATAATTAGAGGAAGGCAGATATTGGGCAAGAGGAGGGACTAGTAACCAAAACTCTATATGGCATCTATGGGCCTTCTCAAATGTTGCATCTGTCATTTACTAAACTTGTTTAAGAGCTTCACTTCCTTTGTGTTGGCATAATAGGATGTTTAGAGTTAAAGGCATACTGTCTCCTCACAAGGACTATTAAATAACAGGTTGAATCTCTAAGTTATTCTAGGCAACCACAATATTGAACTTAAAGGAAGCTAGAAAGTGGCATTAAATTGGATATCTGGTTTTTAAAAATGTTTTTTCCTGCTTACGAGGTAATACGATTCATTTAAAATCTTTGACAGACTTTTCCCCTGTAGGGCCAGTAGACAGTCATGACAAAGAGGGCAGAGTCTGGAGACTGGAGAATTTGGCCACTTATTAGGTTTAAATGCTAAGGAACACAGTCACTGCTGCACACCTGAGCCTGCATATGTTGACACAGCAGTGACAACACTCTCTTCTCAGGGAGGTGACATTAGTCCGAGCATGGCCCACTGGACTCTAACCTGGAGGACAGTGCCTCCCTTGTTCTTGCTGAAATCCTAGCCCCCAGCATGATAGGAGATTGTCCAGTGAATTTGTCCAGTGGCTCCTTCTAGACCCGCCATCCTTCCTCTTCCCTCTATTCTTTCTTCTCACCATATCTACAGAATCAGGATTGAAATTTGTTTGGACCTGGACAATCTATGTCACATCTCCACATGTTGTGGAAACAGCCGTTTCCAAAGAACAATGTACCATTACATAAAGCCACACTATGTTATTAAAAAAAAGTCAAGAACCAAAATGAAAAGGGGAGAAACATTGAAAAACTCCAAGGGTGGGAAGAGAAAGTGAGAGAAAATGAAAGAGCAAGATAAAGACCCACCCTAAAAGGATGTAGAACACATGTGGCTTTATTCATGACTCCCAACAACACCTCTTGCTGGGCCTCTGAATGGAAAAAGGGATAGAACAATGAGCTGGAATTTACAGTGCCTTTGAAAAGTAACTGCTGTCAAACCAGAGCCTGTTCTGGTCCACCTGGCCCTATGACAGCTGGTAGAAGACAAGAAACCCTACACAACCATGACCTCTAGCTCTGTTCCATGTGCATTCTGTGTGCTTAAAAAGGTCATGCATATTTCTATACCTGAACACCAGGTATACATTTTATGAATTATATGAATTATATAATAAGGTATATGTTTCATGGCCTGGTTTAGCCATAATGGCCACATGTCTCAGTCAAATTTCTCAGAAGATAAATAAGACATTTAGGACTTGTAACTGAAGGAGTCAGGCTATCCCATCGCTGAGTCCTGTACTTCAGGGCTAAGTGCTCTGTTAACTGTTTTTGGTATCATTCTGGTTTCAGTTAATAGTATTGTCTTCCAATCTGGGGAAATCTGAAACAGTCCATAACTCTATGCCCTCTCTCACCCTCCACATCCAGTTGGTCACCTGGTCCTGACTTCTTTTCAGGTCACACCTCTCAGTCTTCACCACAGCTTCCCTCATCCTGATAAACGAATTCACCTCTCCTGCCTTTGTTCTTTCCTTGGTTTATTCAATCTCCTTGATTCTTCCAGATTTGGCTTTCTTCCCCCAAATCCAATCACATCACCCTCATTTCACAACCTCCATTTGGTCTCACTTTACACAAGAGGAAACTGAGAAGTGTTCAGCCAGCCAGACTAGGGGATGTGAAGTGGGTGGAACCCACTCTGGGGACTGGCTGGCCAATGCTTTGAACCTTATTGATGGGTCACTTTATGATTCATTCAGGCAGAAAATTTTATTAAGCACATGTTATGTAGAGACAGTGTTCCAGGCATTGGAGATACAGTGCTGAATACAAACCCACGCTGACCCTCCTGGAACTTGCTTTGCTGTGGATAAGCTTCTATAAAAATCAAGCACTTGGCAGCGCATTCTAGGGTCAGGATCCTCCTGGGAAAGGTTGACCATCACCAAGGAACCTGCGCCAGAAGGGCTGAGGGGATGGGCCCAAGTGGTGTCAAGGATGGAGGTGAAGAAAACTCCTGCTACTGAAACAAAGGTGCCTCTTTGCTTGTTGAGGTTGGTTTTAGGGGCTGTCAGAGAGGAAGTGTGAAGAACCCAAGGGTGTTTCTAGAAATCTCTGGATGCCTTGGCTCCCATGTTGGATAGCTTGCCAGAGGGTGTGGCCTGGATTTTCCCTCAGAGCTCTAAACCCACTCTATCAGGCTTGGGTCAAAGGTGCTGCTATGGCAACCACTCTAGGAACCAACCAGAACAGCTTTAAATGTAGGCAATCTGCCCAGGAATTACCAGCGCATAGGAAGGCTGCATTGCCTTGGACATTCAAATAATGTTTGATTTCAAGACCCCACCTTATCACTTTTGAGGGAGCTTTTTGCCATCTTTGGATCTCAGCTGCATGTGGAATTCAGCAGCCAAGGATGCTCTTGGGCTTCTAGAAACTCAAAATCTTCAGACTTGGGCTCCTTGCTTACCCTCAGCAGCAACCAGCCTGGCAAGGCCAGCCCATCTGGGGAGGCCCAGGGATCTCTCCTATTGCTTGCGGCAGCTGGTAATAAGACTGCAGAGACAGACAGAGTTGAGTGTGAGCCCAGGGGAGGGTGGGAGATGAGGGAATAATGTCTGACTCCCCCATAATGATGCAAGCATTCCAGGGACCTGAAGGTCTACAACCCACTGTGGGTTCTTGGCTTCGTGCAGGAAAGAATTCAAACACCAGCCAGAACAGTGTTTAAAATAAAAGTGAGTTTATGAGTGCAGAGGTGAGCTAGAGGGTTGCTACTCCACAGGCAGAGCAGCCCCTCCCTGGTGAGATTTATGTCTTTTGTTGAGGCTCATTTAATTGATAAAAAGGAGGAATATTCAGGAGTTTTCCAGGAAGGGGATGAAGACTTCTCCAAAGAGCTTTGTCATCGACCAAGTTGTGTCCTTATGTGGGCTTCCGTTTCCCATCACGGTGGTTCAGGGGTGTGGTTTAGTATGCTAATATATTACAATGAGCATATAATGAGTCTAGGGGTCACTGCGAGGTGAAATTAGTATCCATGTTCCATCAAGCTGATCTTCTGCTGGTTCTAAGATATAAATCCTTTGGGTAATTAGTCTTGTTGTCTCTATAATAGTCCTTGTAGCCCTTATTGGTTACAGCAGTTTTAACACATACCTTGTCTCAGGAAGAAGGATGAGACTGTGTGGCTGGGTTGGGGAGCCTGATGATCAGTGTAGAGTCAGGGAACCGCCATGGAGAAGTTTCTCTTGAGGAGGCTGGGCTGGTCTTAGTGCCTCATCATCAGTCAGAGGGGTGCCTTGGTGCAGGTCTCTCTGGATGCAGATGCTGAGGTAAGACATCAAGAGTAAATAGTTTATTTTGGAGGTGATGCCAGGGAGCATGGAGTGGGAAGGGAGACAGAAGGGAAGGAAGCCAATACGGGGCTTTATTAAACCATTTGTCTCTGTGAATGATGAGCTTAGGAAACTCTTTAGAGTTTAGACCCGTGGTTGGCAAACTGCGGCTCGCGAGCCACATGCGGCTCTTTGGCCCCTTGAGTGTGGCTCTTCCACAAAATACCACGGCCTGGGCGAGTCTATTTTGAAGAAGTGGTGTTAGAAGAAGCTTAAGTTTAAAAAATTTGGGTCTCAAAAGAAATTTCAATCGTTGTACTGTTGATATTTGGCTCTGTTGACTAACGAGTTTGCCGACCACTGGTTTAGACCATTCCTCAGATTGACTCCAGCTGAGGGCGAGGAAGCTGGGCCTATCTAACAGCTCCCTGCTCATCAATGATTGACAGGTGCTTTCTGGAGCCTTGATCTTCAGGCCCTCCTGCTTTCCCTGCATGTGGTCTGGAGGGTTCACAGAGCCAGAAAAAAAGCAGAGTCACAGGGTTCGTAGTGACCAGATGCAGAGGGGACATGGGCAGAGGGTCAAAGGCCTCTCAGAAAAGTTAGACAATCCAAATATGGTACTGCTGGCTGAGTTAGGCCAGACTGGAAGCCCAGAGAGGGTGTGAGTGGAAGGTGGAGCATGGAGGAATCCCCTGAGTTGAGTGAAGATAGGTACTTACCTTTTTAATAAGGTACCTGAGCCTCTGGTATGGGTAGTCACTCTGATCTGAAGGGGAGAGGCAGGACAATTGCTTTTCCATCCTGTTATGGACTGAATTGTGTCTCCCCAATTTCACACCTTGCTTGGAGATCAGGCCTGTGAGGAGGTAAATTAGGTTAAGTGAGGTTATAGAGTTGGGCCCTAATCCTACAGGACTGGTGTCCTTATACAAAGAGAAAGAGACACCATAGAGCTTTCTCCCTGTGTACACATAGAAAAAAAGCCATAAGCCAAGGAGAGAGCTCTCACCTGAAGTGGAATTTGCTAGCACCTTGCCCATGGACTCCTAGACTCTGTGCTGTGAAAAATAATGTCTGTTGATTAGGCCCCACAGTCTGAGATGTTTTTGTATGGCAGCCCAAGCAGACTCGCACATTCCATCACTCATTCTAAGCACTCCCAGGAATATCTGGAATATTGAATATGTCCTGTTACTCATAGTTATGGGATACATTTTAATTAACAGGAAATGCTGTAGCCCATGGCACAGATATCAGATGTGAAGTCTGTAACTGATTAGAGACATTTGGAGGTTCTGAGCAGCCCAAATCTGCACTTCCCACTCTGCATACCAACAGCCAGTGGTGAAGTCAGAGGCAGGGGCTGGGAGCTGTCCCAAGGCTCTGGGCTCCCAGAATCCTTTTCTTCTTCTTCTTCCTCCTCCTCCTCCTCCTCCTCTTCCCCCTTGCCCCTTCTCCTGCTCTTCTCCCTCTTCTTCCTCCCCCTCCTTTTCCCATTCTTTCTCCTTCTTCAGACTGGTTGCCATCTCTAAAATGGGAATTTACTAAAAAAAAAAATGCAATGACAACAACAAAAAGATAAGTTTATTAAAAAAATAAACAAGTGGGGGTATGGTTTATTTTGATTTGTCTTAGGTTCTGGGTGCAGGAGCCAGTGTTATTTTCAGCTCTGTCCCTTCTGCATTATGTATCTTATAACATACATGCTTAATTCACTCTCCTAAATAGAGCTCTCCATGAATAGAGAGGGAGCCAGACTGTAAAGGCATTAAGAGTTGTTAAGGCAGCTAAGTGGACAGTTGGGCTTCTTTTCAACTTAAAATCTGTTTTAGATGATGCTACATTTTATTTTTATTGGGTGACCGAAAAAATCCAGGAGGTGGGGCATTTCACACTTGGGATTTCTGGGCATGGCCTATCAAATATTCTCTTTCAATGGATCCAACCATTTCTCTCCACCTCCGTGCTGTCCTAGTGTAAGCCACTGTCATCTCCCACCTAGGCCACTGTCACAGCCTCCCTGGTCCATTCTGAATTTAGTGGCCAGAGCACCCTGGTAGAAGAAGCAAGATTAAGTCTCCCCTCTGCTCAAAGCCCTCTCATTGCTTCATGTCTCACAGAGGCTACTGAGTGAGCTGCTCTCACCCATCTCTCTGCTTCTCTTTTTCTACTTTCCACTCACTCACTCATTCACTCACTCACACCTCTCCTGCTGGGCTGATCCTTTTGCTACATATCTCAGAGTCTATGTATTCGATGTTTGCTCTCTTTTTTTCTCTCTCTCTAGAATGTTCTCCTCGGTTATCTACATGGTTCACTCTCTTGACTCCTCAGCTCCCTGCTAACATGTTGCCTTCTCACTGCTTTCCCCAATTTCCCTCTTCAAAAGTGGGTCCCAACCCTTACTCCCAGTGGTCCTTATCCTGTTTTCTTTTCCTCCAGAGCACTTCTCATATATTATGCATTTTTCCTACTCATTTTGTTTACTGTCTGTCTCTCCTCAGGGAATGTGGCCTATTGAGGGTAGGCATTTCTCTGAGTTCTACCTGCCACATGTTCACACAGAACAGTGCCTGGCACAAAGTTGGTGTCCAAAATTAAGAGTTGAACGAGTCAGTGGAAGGCCTCAGGATGGCGTCAGGAGAGCAACACCTGCTGGGTTTCTCTTAAACCAGAGGTGCAGCCTAGAAGCCCATAAGGCATTCTCTTTCACTTGCACAGTGTATTTTTAAAATGTTTTAGTTACCGACCATTAAAAAATTGGTGACGTCACATAAAATCCAGATACCTGGCATCCCCTGAAACACGTGGGAAGATCAGATATGTCTCCCTCCTCCTGACAATAATGAGTGAAGCTAAGCAGTAGCCACCACTGAGCACTTGGATGGGACACCCTCTCCCGCTTCCCTCCCTTATCCAGCCCTGGGTAAGTCTGGGGAGGCAGGAGGAGATGGGGGCATGGATGGGGAAGTGGGAGCAGCATCGGCACAGCTCCCAGATGCTGCTCTACCAATGAGGGAAGAGAGTCCCTAGCATTTAGCTGCCAGAGTCCCACTGGCTGCTGCTCCCAGCTTCCTGGTCCCTCTGATCTTCGAGCTGAAGAGCCCTTTTTCACATTCTAGCTCCTTAGTAACAGCAGCCTGGAAGGTAGGTGGTCAAGAAGATACAGCTTAAAAGAGAAAGAAAAACATACCTATTGGCAAAGTGCACACGCTTCTCTACACACATTAGAAGTGGAAAGCAGCCATAAAGCACCAGTTTTGCTAAGTTGGGCAAACCTATGGAGTCATTGATTAAGTACACCTGATCATGTCTTCCATGCATCAACTAGGTGCCCATTGAACAGAACTAATTAAAGAAGAAGAAAAAAGACAAGAAGGCATCAGCTTCCAGCATCTTAGGAGCTATTGTGATTAACAAGCAACAAGGAAAATAATAGTACTATTCCTCACCCGGCATTCATTATATCCTCCTATATCATGTCCTTTCCTCACTCCTGCTTCGCTGCACATAGCTTTGCCTTTGGAAGAGCGGAGGCAGAGGTACTAAATCAACAGTTCCTGTTAGTAGATTTGGAAATAACAGAAGGTTTGTCCATTAGTTCTATTATCTACAAATACTTCTTTTTCCACTGTTATGCTCACAACATTAAAAAGATGCGGAAATAACCTATTAACACATACAAATTACTATGCCCCTTACCCTTAAGTTTCTCCAAAATTTTAAAAGCACACATCCCTGCTACCCCTCATGCTAAATAGTTGATTTAGAACCAAAACTTGAAATGCAAACACCTCCAATTATGAGTAACATGAATTTCTGTGATTAATTTCCTCTCTCAGGTTATTCAAAGTAACACTGAAAAAAGAATTAATTAGACTTACATGCATAATGACACATACCCATTTGAAAAACACACACACTAATACTGTGTTAAGCTACTTGAACCTTTAGTTTGGTTCTTCAAAGAAGTTATCCTTTCACACTGCTCAGCATATTGTGTTTCCTACAATAGATGCTGAAAATGTATTTCCAGACTAATTATTGGACCACTGTTTATTTGCAGGTGAGAGAGACCTTGGCCGGTCAACACGTTTGCAGACATCTATTATGTAACCATCAATGGGCCAGGCTGCCTTAGTCAGCTTAGGCTGCTATAATAAATGACCACAGCCTGGGTGGGTAAATAACAAACATTTATTTTGCACAGTCTGGGAAATCTGAGATGCGGGTGCTAACTGATTTGGTTCCTGTTGAGAACCCCCTTATGACCTCATGTGGCCTTTCTTTGGTGAGTGCAGGCAGAAAAATAGGGCGAGGGCTCCTGTCTCATCCTCTTTTTTTAAGGACACCAATGCCAACACGAGGGCTCCACCCTCATGACCTCATCTAACCCCAATTACCTCCCAAAGGCCCCACCTTCAAACACCATCACTCGAGGGGTGTAGGCTTCAACATATGAATTTTATGGGGATATGAACACTCAGTGCCTAGCCTAGGCTATGGGGAAGCAAAGAAAAATGAGGCAACGAGACCCTCTGGGAATCACAGTTACGACAGAGATGAACATATAAACAACAGCACTTAGAAAACAAAAAGAATTACATGCAAAATGCCCTGGAAAATTGTGGAGGGGATGATAGCGCTTGCTGAGCAAAGGGGTAGGGAGATATGCCACATTCAGGACGTGGTGTCCATCTGGCGGCAGCGGTGGTGGCTGCTGCTCCCTTGGCCCCTTCAATGCTGTTGAGAGTTACTGTTCCCAATTTTGCTGTCACACCAAGCCTCACTGACCAGTCCTCTTGGTTCCCCAGAGACAAGAAAGGAGGGTACGTTGAGGTGCCTGACCCACTATGGCAGCCAAGCTCATTCCTCCATGTTATATTCTGACATGTCTACAGAAGGTGCTCTCTCCGGCCACCTTCAGGACACTGGCAGTCTTTGGGTGTGCTTGATGGAGGAATGCTGGGGTGAAGGTGGCACTCCCACCGCCACTGGGTAGAAGCCGTAACTCAGCACAGACAAGCCCCAGGGTTCTGGCACTGGTCCAGCCCAGTCCCAGGCATGCATCACAGGGGTCCAATCTGAAGAGATAAGCAAACGAATGAATTTGGGAGTGTAGGAGGTAGGAATGCTTCATTTCCAGTCATCAAATTCAAGCGGTGCCTTTATGTGACGTGTCGGAGATGAATGGCAGCAATACCCCCTGAACATTTGTCTTGCTGCAAACTTGAGCTAATGGAATAAGGCCAGGGTGATTACCCACGTTTGTCTCTCCTTTTTACTTCTTGCGGTGCCAGGGCATAACCAACCATCCACTTTCCCCCATTTCTTCAGGAAGCCTTGAAATCCTTTAGCAAACAGGAAGCCTGATGGCACTTCCTGATGTCCCAGAGTTCCCCAGGGCTCCATGCAAATTAAGTCCAGCCTCTCTTTATTGTGGGACCATCTCATTTCTGCTGAATTGGGGGCCACAACAAACCCTAAGAGCTGAGGACGCACCTGTCTAATATACCTGATGATTGTCAATTCTTCCAGAAGTAGCTTCCCTTGGAGGAATTTTGTCAATAACAATGGCCCTTTAAGCAAGTCACTAAATTCCAGCTTCCACATCAGTAGCCGAAGGGGATAGAATTAGATAGTCTCTAAGGTCCCCTACAAGTAAAGAGAAGAATGCTAGCATCGACTCAGACTCTTCCTACACACATCGGATCCTGCAGAAAGTAAATTGAAAGGAAATGGAAGGAGAGACAGCACATATTGAATTTCTCATTAGCCCCACTGCCTGGTTCTCATTAGTGAGCCTTCTGGGTTATGGGCACAAGGGCCAGAACTTATTTTCATGGCTGAAAAGCACATGTGAAATGTAGGCTATTTTTAATCCATATTATATGAGCTCCACACTCTACTATCTTATAAAGTAACGGGCAATGCTCAAGGAAAACCCCACCAGGATGACGGGCTAATCCTTGAGGGGGGAACTATGGCTGTTCTGCATAAGCTGTGGCTCTCTGCTTAATTAATCTCTAAAACTTTCAGGCCTTAATGAGAATAATTAGAGTTGACAGTACTGAGCTTCATGCACAAGTACAGACAACAGAAATCGTGTTCCGCTTATAAGCTTTCCCGAGCCTGCTGAAAGGCAGGCTGATGTTATTTACAGCAGCCCCGCTTAGAGGCCGGGTGGGGGTGCGGCCCTGCAGTGTGCCTGGAGCTCCCCGAGGACCATTTCTCCGAGGAGCTGGTACCATAGCCCCCCTTTGTGGGTTTCACTCCGTAACAAACTGTGGTCTAGACAGGACCTGGCTAGAAATTCCCTTATTACCACCCCGGCCAGACTACATTTATCATCACCTTGAATGTAATGCTCGTGCAAAACCTCCAGGCTTCCCCGTTCAAATAATGAATCGAGGGAGGCAGAGCACTGCGGAGCTCACTGCGCTCCAGTCAGTGTCGGCCAGCTTTTGGAAATACCTCATCTTCCAGAGAAGCATTCATTTGTCAACAGAGGGATAATGCTAAAACCTTAAAGACAAATCAGACAGGAGGCAAGAAGAGGTGGCCGCTTTGGCTCAGCGCCGTTTCTCTGATTTGTTAGCCTCGTGCCACCCTTGGTCTTCTCCCAGAGAAGGTTTAAATCTCCTGTGCAGCAGTCGGGGTCCCCCTCCCCAGATGGAGCGTCTGGAAGCATTCCTAGCGCCTGCCCCGTGGGAGCTCCTCCCCGAGCCATGGAGCAGCCAGACAGGTTCCGGGCCTTTCTGTGGCGAAGCTGCTGGAACGGGGCGCGCAGACGGGGTGAGATGATGTCTGGGTCCCTAGGAGTGAGGATGGATTTCTGCACATTCAATTGGTGGTAATTAAAGCAGGAGGCCTGAACGTGGTGAGCGAAGCTTCCTGAACTGTCCTCCAGGTTTATAACAGTCATAATGTCCATTTGGAGATCGTTCTTTCTCCAAAGAGAAAAACAGCACGTAAGCACAATGACTGCCCAGTGCTCCTCGGTTTTAAAAGATTTCGGAGTTCTTGCAGATCGAAGGAGATTGAAGCAAAGGGGTGCAACATGTTATTTGAAAGCCAACCTGTGACCCTTTAAAAATAAAAATTCTCTCACACACACACACACACACACATACACACACACACACACACACACACACTCACCCCGATGTAAGGACGGGAACTTTGCCCCTGTAAATGGCACTAGGCTAGAGACTTTGTTTTTAGTTTTCAATCAAGGATCTAAAACAGACTTCAAAGGGCATGTAAGCTGACAGTTTTATTTTCTCCTTCAGGAAGAGGAAAGATGAATAAGCGTAAAGCCAGATCATTCTCAAAATAATTGCAGCCCTGACATATCTAAATGAGTTTGTAAAAGAAAATACAGTGGCAATTGATCTTATTAATTAGAGATGTACCAGGATTGTAATACCCACTTATCCACAGACTGCCTGCAGCTACAAAAATAAAATAAAATAAAATATAAAATTAACCACTTTCTCTTGGGGAACACAATTTCTCCCCCTCCCTGCCATAGGACGTCAGCTAGAAAGAACCCCCGCTACCGTTTTTTCCCCTCCGCAGTGGGAAGCAGCGTTGCCGCGATCCCAGGGTTTACACTGGATTGTGCGATGCCATGTATAGTGCTCTTGACACAATTGATTGAACATGTAATCTGACAAACAAACAAACAAAAATGTGCTGCAAGAAAATGGGAGAGTGCTTTTTTCAGCCTGTATGTGTCATTTACCTGTGAAGGATGGCAGCGGGAGCCCGTGGCAGGCGGGCCCAGCTCTATCAATTGCTCATTCTGTCTCCGCACCCCCGGAATCCTATTTCTACTAACAATCACTTAGCATATGGAATAGACTCGAATGGAACAGCCCGGTGATAAAAATGTTGAGTGAAAATTACCTCTGAGTGTGGCCCAACCCTGAAATATGGGAGGTGAAACTTCAGGTTGGCTGGATTTAAAGCTTATATGAACTTTCACTGTATTATTGCAGAAGAGAGAGAATGGGAGAGAAAAAGGAGGAGAAGAGTAAAGACAGGAGGAAGGGTAGAGGTGGAAGAATAATGAACTAATTGTTTGGCACTGGAAGGAACATCTGGTACTACTCCAGTGAGTCAGTGTGTGTGTGCGTGTGGGAACGCGCGTGTGTTTGAGGCAGATGTGGGCAGGGGAATCTAAGTGGAAGGTCAGGCGGTTGCCTACAGTTGTAAAGTGAGTGGGAGCTCAAAACCAGCGTTGAGAAGGCCTCCAACATGAGCACCCTGGCGGGGACCGGAATCTGCCCGTTAAGGAAAGGCTTTCTCTGATTTGCACTGAGGTACAGTGGGGGCCGGAGGTGGTCTGTCAGGGAGAAAAGTGGTGTCATTTGAAAACAAAGCAGGGCAACGGGTTTGATACTAAAAGTGACCCACGTTGCCCCTTTATCTTCCAACCTGTCTGGAATAGAAAAACTCATGGCTCCAGACACATATTGGTATCACCCATGCAGAGTAAACTAAATAGATTAGTAACTAACTAACTAACTAACTAACTAAAAGCCACAAACCTTTCAAAAGGAAACTCCACTCACTTTACAATGGTGGTGAATTGACTTTATGGGACTAACAAGATTAAAGGGAGGCCTGACAGCTTCTATGGGCTATAAGGACTCCAAAGTCCATTCCCCCATTGGTCTTATATCCTGGAAGCAGGGTCTTCATTGAGTTGTGCTGAACCAATGTGGCTCATGTGCCCCGGTGTAAGGGCTCACCAGTTCTGACCCCCACATTAACCAGGGTGACTGCAGATGCAAGAGATGCTGTGTGGGTGCCAGGGAAGGCCATGGAAAGACACAGGCCCTGAGAGCAAGGCCCCAACTCTGCCTGTCGACAGGCCCAGTCAGGGAAAGAAAAGGAATGCTCCCAACAGATCAAAGCCCCGAGTCCCTTAAAATGGAAATGAACATTTTAAAAAAGGCCTTTTCTCAAGGGAGAAATATGTAGTAAATCAGAGCTTTAGAAAGACAACTGGGGCCTGTGCTGGTTTTTGAATAACTTGCCATTTAATACATGTTCTATTTTTGACCCTTTAGGGAAATATACAACCCCATGTGAAACTTCCGGGCCAAAATAAATTAACTTTTTTTAAAAAAATCTCATTTTTATAAGTTTTTTTATGGAGACAAATAATCTGGAAGCTTTCTTTTTCCAGCTCCTTGATGAGGCCAGGTCATGGAACAAGAGAGAAGTAGCTTTCTGTGCATACCAGTTCATCTGGGTCAGTGTTTGGCAAGTCCAGAAACTGAGATCCCAGGATCTGTCCGTGAAGAGAAGCCAGTGCTGGGAATGTTGAAGAACTATTTTTGGATGTCCTTCGGAAGACCTTGGTGATCATGTAAAATACCAACATGCTCATGGTATATTGTCTCTTCTGAAATGTGTGTGCGTACATGCATAGAAAATTTGAAGCCAGAAACTGTAGTATTTCATTCTCCCCAGTGCTGGTGGGAAAAAAGTACTCAATATATATTTGAATTCAGTTTTTGGATGTTTTCTTCATCTTTCCTGATCCCATAGTACTGGATACACAGTCTATCCCGAATATACTCGTGTCCACAGTCTTGTAAAATCTTACCTGTCTGTGACCATCTTTGGACTGGGCATAGTTGACTTGGGAAAGCAGCATTCTTCTAACTAGAGCCTTGAATTGTTAAAAGCCATGCAGCTTCCTTTTACCTTTGTTTGGGAGATAAGAGTGTAGTTTTCACGAGCAGATGCCTTTTATTTACTCACATCACCACATCACATCTTTCTGCTGAGTCTTGAGAGCAACCATTTCCACAGCATCCAGCTGGCATTCCCACTAAACCAACTCTGATTCCAGGGCTGAGAGAATTCAGGATCTGAGGAATGACTCAAAGACCACATGGAGTTCAGTTTTTCATGTTTTCTTTGAGTTCAGGCCAGCAAAGACCGTGGCCTCACATAATTTTTCTGCTGTGTGTGGAATAGTGCCATAGAAAGATGATTCATGAGAAGAAATTGTCAAGTTTCTGCCTGGAACTGAATGGAAAAAAATTTGGTTGAAAAAATCCCAGTCATGCACACAAAAGACACATAGAGCCAAATTTATATCTTTAGCTTTGGGGATCTACATTCATTATTTCTCTCACTTGGCTTGAAAAAAAGGTGAAAATCTGACCACAAAGCTCATGTTGGGTTATAAATAAGGTTTTTGATTATGTATTAGAGTCTGGGCCATAATAGTAGCTAATATTTGCTTTGTGTGCCTCAGTTCATAAAGTGCTTTTCCTATATATTTAAACTTCATATTAGCCCTGAATGTAGGTATTTTTTCTCTGCCATTATTAGCTGATGAGAAAATTAAATCTTTATGAGAGGTCACATGGACAGTATGAGCAATTTAGCCCAAGCCCTCTGCATACTGGGACCTTTGTTTCAGCCACAAGGTGACTTGTTATGATCCCACACCAACTCTCCAACACCACTGGGTATCCACTATTCAACTCATTTCTGACACTATACAGAGTTTGCATCAGATCCCACAAGTTCAAGGGCAAGGTTCCCAACAAGACTGCTCTTCCATCAAACACCAGTCATAGATAGGGGTCCCAGCCTACCCACATTTCTGTCTGACCTGGCTACAAATTTGGGATTTCCTACATCCCCTTTGGATTGAGAATTCACAGAATGACTCACAGAACTCAGGAAAGTGCTGTACTTACAATGACCATCTTTTTGTAAAAGATACAAATGAACATCCAGATAAGGAGACACATAAGGGGTCTTGGGGGTTTGGGGGGTGAGTCAGATTCCATGCCCTCTACTCACGGATCCAGGTATATCCCCTCCCAGCACACTGATGTGTTCACAAACCAGGAAGCTCTCTGAGCTTCCTTGTTTCAGTTTTTTATTTTTTTTAAAATCAAGGCTTCATTATGTAGGTACAATTGATTATATCATTGGTTATGTGACTAAACTCTATCTCCAGTCCCTCTTCCCTCCACAGGGGTCAGAGGGTGGGGCTGAAATTCTAACCTTCTAATCATGTGGTTAGTTTTTCTGGCCATCACCCCCATCCTGAAGCTATCTAGAGGCCCTATAACAAGTAACCTCATTAGCATAAAATTAGATATGGTTGAAAGGTGCTGATTATGAATAGCAAAAGACACTCAGATCACCCAGGATCTCCCAAGGGCTTTTGAAGCTCTGTGCCAGAAACTGGGGACAAAGAGCAGTTCCTTTATTTATTTTTATTTATTTATTTATTCATTTATTTATTTATTTATTTATGTTTAAAGTATTACAAATAGTAGTACATATGTCTCCTTTTCCCCCCATTGACCTCCCCCAGCCTCCTCTACTGCCTGGCACATGCCCTCACCACCACCACCACCACCCCCCACCCCCCAGTATCTGTGTCCATTGGTTATCCTTATATGTATGCATACAAGTCCTTTGGTTGATCTTGTACCCCCCCCCCCAACCCCAACCCTCCTGTGCCTTCCCACTGTAGTTTGACAGTCTGCTCGATGCTCCTTTGTCTCTGTATCTATTTTTGTTAATCAGTTTATGATGTTCATTATATTCCACAAATGAGTAAGTTCATGTGATATTTATCTTTCTCTGAATGGCTTATTTCACTTAGCATAATGCTCTCTAGTTCCATCCATGCTGTTGCAAATGGTAAGAATTCCTTCTTTTTTACAGCAGTGTAATATTCCATTGTGTAGATGTACCACAGTTTTCTAATCCACTCATCTGCTGATGGGCACTTAGGCTGTTTCCAAATCTTAGCTATGGTAAACTGTGCTGCTATGAACATAGGGGTGCACATATCCTTTCTGATTGGTATTTCTATTTTCTTTGGATATATACCTAGAAGCGGTATTACTGGGTCAAATGGCAGTTCCATTTTTAATTTTTTGAGGAAACGCCATACTGTTTTCCACAGTGGCTGCACCAGTCTGCATTCCCACCAGCAGTGCAAGATCACAGTGGTCTATAGGTAGTAGGTTTCAACTAGGGCTACCTAACACCTCCCCCCACCCCTGAAGGTCAAGCTGCCTCCAACCTCAAGAGGTGAATCTATTCCCCTCCTTTGAATGTGGGCTGACCATGTGACATGTTATGATTAACAGAAAGCAAAGAAAGTGACATTCTAGAACTTCTGAGCCCAAGCTCAGGGATAGCTACCACTTTTTCTCTCTTGGAACATTAATTGTGGAAGTTAGTGGCTGTGCTTTTAGAAAGCTCAGGTTAGATGTTTGCATGGCCGGAGACTATACTGAGCAAGACTCTGGGGGATGAGAAGCCACCTTGGATGTTCCTGCTCCTGCCGATCTCCTGGCTGAATGCAGCCATGCCAACTACCCAGCTACCTCGGGCAGAGAGGAAGAACCTCCCAGATGATCCAAGCCAACTTACAGCATTGCGAGAAATCACACATTTTTGTAGTTATAAACCATTAAGTTTTAGGGCAGTTTGTTACACAGTTACAGATGTACAAACATGGACCCATTGAGATCCTTCTGATACTTTAGTATTTTGGCAAAATAATCTCACAAAATGTCCTTCCCAGAAGCATCTCAGTTATGCAGAATTCTGTTATATAGAGAAGAATGTTAAAGTGAGGTCAATGTAAGAAAAATGTAGGGAATCATGTCCTATATTTAAAAATTATAGTATTGAGCCTGATTAATTATAATTGTGCTTGCTCCAGTGTTTCCTTTATCTGTCTTCCTGTCATTGCCTTCCATGCACTTTTCTGTGTCCGTCCAGTTCATTCACGGGGTGAGTCTAATACAAGGACAACAGCAATGAAACTTCTTCCTAAACACCCATGAAAGGACTTACTTATCCAAGTAGGTTTTATTACTCATTAGCATCATTTTCACAGCCTACTTTTATAGAACCTATAACCAAAGACCCACCAAAGCAGTGATATATATATATATATATATATATATATATATATATATATATATATATATATAATTGTTCTAACAAGTTCAAGAGGAGAGAACTCAGTTACTCAGTTGGCAGGGCATATTTACTCCATGCAATCATTCAGGAACCCAAGTTCCTCCCATTATGCTGCCGGGCCATCTCCTAGGGCATGGGTCAGTGCTGGGTTCCTATGGTTCCTGAAGGATGGCAAAAGTCAGGAGAAGTCTGTGTGTGCAATATTTTAAACCAAGGTCTGGAAATGACCCCATAGCACTTCCATTTCCCACTGAGAACTTTGTCATGTGCCACACCTGGTAGACATCAGCTGGGTAGCCGTGTACCCAGGGGCCATTTTATTACTGTGGAAGCCACATATTTGACTTCTACAGGAGAAGGAAGAATGGGTTTTGGTAAATAATTAGAAATATGTGCCACAGATGTCTTGCAGTATTTGATGACAATCTCAAAAAAAAAAAAAAAAAGGCATTAAAAAGAATTGAATAGCCAAAACCGGTTTGGCTCAGTGGATAGGTGGATAGAGCGTCAGCCTGTGGCCTGAAAGGTCCCAGGTTCGATTCTGGTCAAGGGCATGTACCTTGGTTGTGGGCACATCCCCAGCAGGGGGTGTGCAAGAGGCAGCTGATCGATGTTTCTCTCTCATCGATGTTTCTAACTCTCTATCCCTCTCTCTTCCTCTCTGTAAAAAATCAATAAAATGTATTAAAAAAAAGAATTGAATAATAGCAGCAACATTGTAATGATTGGATTGACTATGGACAAGGCCGATACTTTTAAGGGACTATAATCCTTTCTTGTATGTGTAAAGTCTGAAATATTTGTTTTAAAAGCTCATTAAATTATTTCTAGTCATACCTAATATTCTACCCTTTTCATTAACTCTATCTTCTGAGAGCCAAGAGTGGCAACAGCTCAACAGCTCCTGGTCCCAAGGAGCTGTGGAGTAATTGGCACACAGCAGTTCACATTCTGCCTCCTACTTACTTCAAAATGACTCCTCAAATAAGTATGCAGGGCCATTTCCTCCTTTTCTTAACTTCTCACAGTCCTTTTCCACCCTTGTATTTTCACTGGTGTTAACTTGTGAAGGAAAGCTTGCACCTCATCTTCTTATTTTGTGTTAGTTACAAATTGCCACATAGCAAATGGACATATTTGATTCAGCGGCATACATTTAAATGTTTAAAATATGAGGCGTGTTCAAGGGATGCCATTTCACTTAGCAGTCAGTGCTAACATCATTTTTTTGAAATGCTCCCCATTTCCGTGATGTAGCCAAAGCTTTATTTATCATCAGATTTGCATTTTGTGATGTATTTTTGAGCCAGCCAAACTCATCTAACAGCACGCTTGTTTAATGTGAAGTACATTTAAATGTGGCAGCTTTAAAACGGACCACCCTGTTTAAATGATCCTCTGCATGTAATTAGAGAAAGCTTGAGTTCCAATGATGTGGGGGGAAAGGTGAACTAAACGATCTCCCTCTCCCTGAGTCCATGTTGACCAGACACCAGTAAAACTGCTTATCAAGAAATGATTTATTTTTAATGCAACTTTCCCACCAACAGTTTAATAGGACGTAGTTTGGGAATGACATACCACATTCAAACAGACATTCAAAGAGAACAAATTACCATGGTTCCAGCTTCCAGCATCTCTGGTCTCTTAAGAAAAGAGAAAGAGAAAGAAAGAGAGGAGAGGAAAACAGAGAAAGAGAGAACAAAAGGAAAAGAAAAAATGTAGTTATGACAGTCTATATTCCAATTTTGACTTATATTCAGAAGCATGTTGTTCTCATGTGTGAACTAAGATTCTTTCCCTTAACTCCACTTCCATCCCAGCCGCAATGACTGATGGTAATGTTATTTGGGAGCATTTCACATAAAAAGTCACCATCCAAATAGAACCTGGTAGTATTAGCATGCCTGTCAAATCTCTCACCCCCGACACAACACAGAACCTCAGAACAGAGCTGCCACTTTCCAAGTCCTGGTGGATCCAAGCTTGACGCCAGCCATTAAAAATGAAAGCCCGTTAAAGTTTCAGGACATGCTTGTGCATTTTTTGGGAGCCACCAAGTTTTAAAGAGTTGAGCCAGTTCAGTGGTGATATCACCAGACAAGCGTCGCCTAGGCAATGAAAGTAGTTGCCATGGAAACCCCAATGCTGTGCCCATCAACAGCTTTACAATTTTGACAGTTCAGAAAGTGACTATTTAGGAATTTCAATTAGAGCAGAATATACACATTTAGTGAGCAAAACACTTAGAAAGTCTATAGGAAATAATTCAGATTTGTTTTTTAATTGGAAGGCAAATCTCCTGAATATATTCTTTGTGTGGAAATGATTGTCAGGAATAATGGAAAGAAAAAAGATAACGTAAAGAAAAAAGATAAAAGTTCTTCTATCTCCTTTCCTTCCTTGGAAAGGAAGTAGGAGCCAAGAATAAATAAGTTGTGAAAAATGATCAGCGGATTTTTTAAAAACAGGGTTGCTACAATATGCCATGGTCCTTAAGTCAGAACTCATGTATATTATAAGGACAAAATTTTAGCATTGTTTTTATGTACAGCTCCTCGTATTTGCACAGTTCTGGGAGGGTATTCTTATTTCCTTTTTATGTGAAGGGAAATTGAGGCTCCTGAGGATGGGAAATGGCCCGCAAGCAGACGAGTGCTTGAGATTCCAAATCAGGACCAAACTCCAGTCCCACTGGGCTCTGGGTGCTCATGGAGGACAGCTGCCCAAATGGCAACGGTGACATCAACACATCCTTCAAACAGAAAGTCAGGCCCCATTACAAAAACACACACAAAACAACAACAAAACTTAAAGCTATTTAAGAACAAAACTCAAATCTATAACAACAGAAACAAGTCCTGTTACTAGAGAAAACCAATACTCATAGCAATAATTTGCACTGGTCAATACCACTATTAATACCAATACCAAATTAACTACTGACAACAGGTATGCTAGTTATGCATGGTTAGTCTCCTCCCTCACATCCATGCTCTGTGGCCCCAGGGTCTGACCGCATGGACTGCATCACCTGAACCTGCCCTCTGCTTCCAGTTGGTTTGGGAGATGGAGACAGAAGCAGGAGATCAGAGCAGGAGGAGGAAAGGTCAGTGTGCTCATTTCCTCAACCCCTGCCTTCCCTATTCTGCAGCTCCAGCCTCAGACTATTGATATCCTTGCTCATTTCTCCCCCTCCCATGACTCCTGAAACCTGCCATCACCTCTGTAAACAGTACCGACTTTCAGTAGCTTGTCAGTTAAACTTTTTGTACCATCTTTGTCCTGCCCAGACCTGACTGTTAAAATAGCAAACATTTGTATAAATGCTTACTCTATCTTTGCCACTATTCTACGCTTTATGGGTATTAACTTTAATCTTTGCAATAACCCTGTGAGGTAGGTGCTATTACTATACCCATTTTACAGATGAAAGATTAAGGCAGAAACAAACTACTGAAATGCTTTTCACATCTATTATTTCCCTTTTCTTCACGAATCCCCTGTGGGTTGGGGTGGGGAACCGTGATACAACAGAGAAAAGTTAAGAGAGATTTCAAGGGCTCAACTACTCAAGAGCAGTCTTGCCTGTTTGCCCAGTGGATTTTTTCTCTTTACCCTCTTTTGTCACTTACCTCTGTTCTTTGCCACTGATATGTTTTTTAAATTTTTATTCTTTAAACATAATTTTATTTGTTTTCAAAAGAGAGGAAGGGAGAGGGAGAGAGAGAGAAACATTGACTACTGGGGACCAAGCCTGAAACCCAGGCATGTGCCCTGACCAGGAGTCAAACCTACGACTTCTTGACACCCAACCACCTGAGCCGCACTGGCCAGGGCACACTGATGTGGTTTTAATCTCCAGATCTGGCTTTCTGCCAGCAGCTCTCACTTGGAGAACCAGAGAGTGAAGATTTATTGCTTCCAATGGCAGAGAGAAGAGGGACCTCCTCGCCTCTTTTGGCTCATGGGTCCTCGCTCAGGTTGTATTTAGAGTACAATGAGTGCGTGAGGGTGTTCAGTCCCGGCCTGGTGATGGAGGGGCCCTGTGATGTTTTTAATCAGGTAGCTAGAGCTACTTTGTGATGTGGGGAATGGGGAAAGGGACAGGGCGGTTCTACTTGAAAATCTGTCAAAAGGTTTTAGAAGTTTCCCTACCCAGAACAAGCACTGTCCCCACCGGCCCACCAATATGTCTTCCTGCCCCTTCCCCACCCCATGCCCTGCCACCTGAACTCAGGCTGCCAGTTGCCCTTTTGGGAATTTTCCTTCTGCTTCTTTCCCATGGTTCTCTTGTTATTCCTTTTAATTAGATGTTACCTTCTGGGAAAAGTGAAGGAGACAGAGAAAAACACACTTGTCAGGTGTGTCTTGTCCTAGATCCATTGCTCCCTGTGGGTGGCCCTGGGCACTTTCATTAGTAATATCAGGGACACCCTGCACAACCACTAAGGGCCAGCTACTATCCTGGGCACTGAAACAGAACTGAAACAACTGACAAAATTCCTGGCCTGGCAAGATGGTGAAGCAATGAGGCATCTTGTAACAAAGAATTCAAACCAAACCGAACCAAAACCGAAACCAAATAAAAATGCACCCAAACATTCCTGTCCTGGAAAGATCATGGAGGTACAGTGGCATCTCCTGCGCTATTGTTCTCCCAGAGACTGGACAATAGTAAGTAGAAAGTGCTTAATAGATAGTAAATCAATGAATGAGTAAATGATTAAATCTTTTATTCACAGATAAATGCAGCCTGTGGATGGATAAAATGACTGACAGAAGAACTTGAGGCAGACACCAACTTCCTGCTCCAGCAGAGGTCCTCCCAATGCCTGGGGGAGGCTGAGCTGGCCTCGGGCTCCTTCTGTGTCCGCAGCACTGCCCGAGGCTCACGTGGGAGGTCTAGCGGGGAGGTTGTAAACGTGGGGAAAGCTCATTCACAGCTCCTCTCTCCAATGGCTGGGAGCTGCCAGCCTGGGTCAGGATTCCTCTGCCCTCTTCCAGAATCAAGGGCGAGGGGCTAAAACAGGGTGGCCCACCTCTGAAACAGGGGCAGCGTGGGGCGTGCAGCAGCTGTGTCCAAGGTCAATCCACAACGTATAGCCGTGAGCTCAGCCTTCTACTTCTCTTATCCTCTTTCTCCAGTGAAAAGGTCATAGTTAGCCACCTTGTTTCATGGCCAACAACACCCTGGATCTGCCTCATTCATTTCGAAGATGGTAACAGAAAGCAAGAGACTCAGTGCCTCTGAGGCCCGGCCTTGCCTGGTGATGGCTTCAGCAAACACTGTATACCAATTGGTCTCACACAGGACTGACCAAGGCCCAGGAGGCTTGGGAGCCTCAGGGTGGACAAGGACCAGGGCAATGACTTTAAACTCAGGCCCATCGGAAGTTCCTCCATGGAGAGGAGTGGTGTTGACCAGGAAAATCTGGCAAGGGACTGGACTAGATCAGTGGTCTGCAAACTCGTTAGTCAACAGAGCCAAATATCAACAGTACAACGATTGAAATTTCTTTTGAGAGCCACATTTTTTAAACTTATACTATATAGGTAGGTACATTGTTATTAACTTAATTAGGGTACTCCTAAGCTGGCCTTGGCTAAAAACTCAAGTGGCCAAAGAGACGCATGTGGCTCCCGAGCCGTGGTTTGCCGACCACTGGACTAGATCAATCCTTTTTTCTTCAGCAAAAACATGGGCATCTAGAGCTTCCCCTTAGTGTAGGAGAGGTAGTAGAAATGTACATATTTAGTCAGAAAAATATCACCTTACTTTTGCAATTTATGATGACCAAGGACCTCAAGTGCTCACAGCTGTGTCATCAGACTGCACCTACCATCAGTGCTCTGATGCACCTGTCCATTCTAAACTGAATTGGGAAGAAAGATCAATTAACCTTTACTTTTAAGCAATTTTAAGGCATTTGAACTTAAACAGTGACAAGACTTGGTTAAAAGTACTTGGACATTTGCTGCTTTGAAAAAAATTGCTTGCATTATTTAAAACACTTGTGCCATTCAAATGTTTATAATTACATAATGCATCAAAATGTAACTTTATTGCCCTGGCCAGGTAGCTCAGTTGGTTAGAGCATTGACCCAATATGCCAAGGTTGTAGGTTTGATCCCCACTCAGGGCACATACAAGAATCGACCAATGAATGCATAAATAAGTACAGCAACAACTTGATGTGCTTCCTTCCTTCCTTCCCTTCTCCTCTCTCTCTCTCTCTCTCTTTTTCTGTAAAAAGAAAATAAATCAATCAATTAAAAAGAAGTAACTTTATTCCCAAAGTACATTCATATTCTGGTTCATGGTAACCCACAGCCCCATGATGTAGTTCAGCAAAGTTACCAGCCCCTTCACTTCCATGCAGACCAGTCACCGCTCAGTGCCACCAGGCTCTCTCATGGTGAAGCAGGATTGAAACTGAGCCTGTTGGACTCCAAACTGTGTGCTTGTTGATTGAACTGCTGCATTGAAATTTTAATTTCCTTCAGGAACATCTGGTAAACCTCATTCTTTAGTGTCATTATAATTCCATTCAACCAGCATTCTTTCTGCCACTGCCATGAAGCAGGCCCATGTTAGGTCAGGGGATATGGAGATGAGTAGCTCACAGTAGCTCAAGGAAACAGGCAGTCAAAGGAATATTTAGCAATAAGACTTCATTCTTCATCCAATTTAATTTTGCTAAGAACATTCAAGACCCAGTGAGAATCATCCGTGGGAAAACCCACAGCATGCACACAAACTGTTGTTGCCCAGTGCAGGCAGGTTGGGTCAAGTAAATTTATATGAAGCAGAGAAAAAGAATTTCCTGGCCTTGTCTAATTCATTTCACCAAGGTTTGTGCTCCACCTTTCCTTGTGATCCAGCAATGATTCCCGTTCTCTGAGGGGGAACTCTGACATCAGTAGAATCATTATGGGACTGTTCTGGAATTTCCAAAGCAGTCATTGGAAGAAGGACGGGCACTCAGCATCCGCTCTCTTTGTTGCCTTCGAGGACTTCAGCCAGATTGATTCCAGAGCCCCCACTCTTCCTTCTGCAGCCTCTAACTTAGTTCTTGAGTAGGACCTGCCATAGGGCTGAATTATATTTTAACTTTTTACCTTAGAAAATGTTAAATATATATGTAAGTACAGCGAACAATTGCCCCATGTACTCACCATCCACTACTCAGTTTCAGTAATTATCATTATTGTACCTATTTAATTTCCCTTCCCCTCCATTTTGCTGTTTTTGTTTGTTTGCTGAAGATAGCATTTCACTCCTAAATACTTACAAGAGTTAACATTTTAAGTGGCAGTTAGACACAGGGACAGGGACCTGACCATGTGTGTGCTCGGTTCCCTGGGTGCCATGGGGAAAATCAATCTGGGTGGTGATTTCCACAATTCCTTCTCGGTGGTTCATATTATGTTTGCTTGGAGGATCCGGTTTGTGCAACTCCACTTAAGAATGAACCGAATAGCTTGATTTGCTTTGAGAGAAAAGGAAAAGGAGCCAGTCAACATTTTGAATGAACAAAAGAAAAAAAAAAGAAAAACACACAGTCAGATGTGTGTAACTAAAGGTCATTGAGCAAAGATGAACACAATTTAAAAACAGAGGGAAAGTTCCCAAACATTGGGATACCGTTCATTGTCCAGCATGTCCTGAGTTGCCCGCCAACCATTGTCAGCATTATGTCACAGATTTTCAGTACGAAAAAGGACTGTTTGACTCAACATCCTCACCAGAGGATGCTATTAGATCCAGAGATATGTTACCTTAAGAAAATTAATTAACCACACAGCTTGCTTTGATGCGGAAGCCTGAGTAACTCGCCACTCTATACTCTGCCTCCAATGCTGACGACGACACTGAGATGTGGAGTGACCTTCCCGAGAACTTGGCAGAGGGTGAGCCTCGCCCTAAGCCTCTTTAACTGCTGAAGTTATCTTCAAGGAAAACAGGTGCTTCGTCTGCAACAAATCCATAGTAGGTTGGCACCACATACCTACTAGGTCAGAGCACAGACCTGTCTGTGAAATAGGGAAATTACCCCTTTCAAGGAAAAGGCATGGTTAGCTCAGAGGTGGGAGTGGGGCCACAATGAAGTTGGAGGGCCTGAGCCTCTCTCTCCTGCACCCCTTTCCCCTTGCTACACCCCCACCCCCACTCCGGAAAAAGGCAGGCCTTGCAAGACATAACTCTTTCCCCGCTGGTGGAAAAATAATTCCAGGCATGTATCTACGTTATGGTAGGTAAGGTGCAGCATCTACAAAGATGAAAGGAAATAAGCTCCCTCTGTATAAAACATTCACAGGTAGGGGTATGCCCCCAGCTGTAAAAAATCACCTTTGCAAGCTCCGTAGCCTCCCTCTCTTCTTGTGCCTCCAAGTTGGTACCATGCCCATTTTAATTCCAGGACCTTTCATGTGTTCATAAAGGTGTGGCAGCACCTGGATGTCCCCTAGAGCAGATGATACTGATGCAGGAAAGTGAGCCACCCTAAGCCCCTCTGTGCGTGGGGTACTAGTGGCCACTATTGAGAAAAGAAAAATAGCTCTCTGTAATATGGGTTGTTGAACATTATGGACTACCTCAGAATGAGTTAAATTCTCTTCTGTGACTGACCGTAATTCAGGACCGCAGTTCCTCTACTAGGTAGACATTTTTGAAATTGCCAGCAGACCAGAGATAGGTCCAGCCTGGCACCTGTCACAGAGCTGCTCCCTGAATTAGTCCAGGTCCCGAAGGGGCAAGGTGCAGTTTGCGTCCTGTTCCAGGGAACACTCTTCACCCTGAAAAACCAAGCCTCAAATATTCTCGGCTTGCCATCTCCAGGGTAATGAAAGGCAGGGCGTAAATCACACCCTGAAAAACAGCCCTGAGCGCTTAAGTGCATGTCAGTCACCGAGACTGGCATCTACACAGAGTGGAGGGGACCTGGGGTTTGCGTCACACACACACCCCATGAGATCATTAGGACTACTTCAAGTCCAGGGCTTTCAGGCTAGCCACAGCCCCGCCCCTTGCCCAAGTAAATTCAATCAGATTCAACCAGGAGCAAATTAGGGAGGCAAAATAAAGCACACTTACTGAAAACCAGCAAGAATCTCTACTGTCTGCTATTAGAAAAATTAGAGACCATTTAACAACACAAGACCATTTTGTGTTGGAAATAAAAGGGGCCCTGAGTGGAGAGGGCCAGGCTGGAGCGGAGGGCTAGCATCCAGGTGAGATCAAGTGTGGATCAAGGGGCTGGGCTCGTAGAGGCCTTATTAGCTGATGAGGGGAGACTGCCCAGCAAACCAGAGGTGAGAAAATTGGCCAAGCACCAACTTTCCAAATCCATGGCATGTTTTCTCAGTAGACTTACTTGTATAATTTCCCATGTAAGAGGAAAAATAGCATTGGCAGCATTTTCCAAAAGACTGGCACTGTGTCAATTTCAGTCCTTTAAAACTTAGAGTTCTAACGGGGCATCCGTGACTGAAGTCCTGGAGGCTAGCCTTTAAAAGAAGAAAAAAAAAAAAAAGAAAAAATTATATACTTTTTTCTTCCCTATTTCCTTTTAGACCTCATAGTCACACCTCATATATTAAGATTCTAATTTGTTTAACATCAAGGTGCTGAGCATAAAGGCACCACTAAACACTGATGGATAGGGTAGCTACTGGGGAGCAATAAATAGGGGTGGGGGCTGTGCACAGACAGAGAAAAGTACACAGATGATTTTCATTTCCTGACAGGCATTCTGCCTGGAAACCTGTATAGAGACCTGAAATATGTATTGCTCTAAGGACTATGAATATTTAAAATGTCATCTTAAATTAGTAAGCATCTTTAAATCTTCACTCTTTTGTCACGTTTTAGTAATGTTTATTACACACCATAAATCTTATTCAGATTCACACAAATTGAGCCCCTAGCCACGAGGGAGACAAGCACTTCTCACTGATCTGAAATTCCAGAGCGGTGGATGACATCAAATACTATGACGGAAAAAAAAAAGAAACTCTACAGAGAAAGCTGGTTTGGGCAGAAGGAACAACAACTTCTGACCTCCCCTGGTTGAGAGCAAAATTTTACTCTCCCTAAAATTCTGTTCAGTGTTTTTAGGGGTTCAAATAAATGGTCACGTTCCTAATGAAATTTTAAATAAGATTGATTTCAGGAAGCACGGTAATAGTGAGTAAAATAAGTTGAACTGTTATAAAAATTTGTTAATGCAGTACCCCCCAAAGAAGCACATGGTAAAGCTGCAGGGCTATCTGCAGTGTGATCTCAGTGGATACAAGGACAAAGGGTGGCATGAAAAACAGGCCTGAGGCAGGGGGGAACTGTTCCCAGACTTCTGGACTTCAGAGACCAGTGAAACCTTTTGTTAATTTCAGGGGCTGACATGTGTTTCACAGCTTTCTATTTTTCCAAATAAGGACATTTTAAAAAATGTTATTTACCACTATTTGCATACTCTAAACAGAGTTTTAAAAATCGAGTAAGCTTGGCTTTAGGGAAAACTTACTTCATGGTCCTTTATTTTCTCACTTTATGGCACAATTTTGGAATGCAAACAATCATTTTGGAATTGCTTTAGGCTTCAGGGTGACCTCTGTCCATCCCAGAGAGATCAATATTTTAGAGAGCTATTGCCACCATGCACATTGCTTACATGCGCTCTGCGCCAAGAGGCGTCGGTTTGCTGATGGCTCGGGTCTCTGGTGAAAGGAGTGTGCAGCTTGAATATGTAGGCATTGGGTACGGCGACCCATCGGCGTCTGTTCTTCCAGGGAGGTCAGAGATGGTGGAGACAATGGCTGGCAAGGTACTCTGGACTAAGCCAGTCCTCCCTGACTGTTGGAAAGTCCCTCCACTTTCAAGTTTTAGTGCGAGAGACACTACTCTTGTACATTAGTCCTGACCAACCCCCCTCACCCCTGGAAAGAATGGAATAATGTTTGGCAAACTTGGCCGATCAGTGGAACAATGTAGAAAGCATTTAAAAAATGCAACTTTGGGCCCCAACTCTGGAAATTCCAATTCAGTGGCTCTGGGTGTACCCTGGAAGCTGGACTTTGCAAACTAAGACTGGATGATTCTGAAGCCCGAGCTGCAGACCACAGTGGAAAGCTTGTTCTCTCTCAGGCTCCCGTCTCCAGGAGCATCACATCCCTTACAAAACTTAGGGCACATTCTAGATTGCTTTTCTTCCTTGGCAACTGTCCCAACACCAACACACACACACACACACACACACACACACACACACACACACACACACACTGCATTATGAAAACTTTAGGCATGGAAATGACTTACTCATGTTAGCTTCCACAATAGCTGATGTAATGCCTGGCACTCCATAGGGACTAGCTAAATCAGTTTCTATGCAACATGTATCAGTGAATGAGTCCTTTTTAACTCTAAAGTCCTGCATTTCTCCCCTCCCCATCGATAAGCAGTGAGGGAAGGTAATAGAAAGTTTAGACTCACAAAGGATGATGAGTAGGGAGCCAGGAGGCTGTGATGTTACAGAAAGATCTGGGATTGAGTATGGCTTGCACCACTAGAACTAGGAAACCATGAGCCACACACTTTAACTTCCTTAGAACTAAAATCCAATGAATAGGCGGACATAATTTTCTTTCGAAAATTAGAAACTGGCTTACATGTTTCTTAATTCTTAAGTCAAGGAATTATACAATTTTAAGGAAAACACAATTGCAGCCTAAAGGGCTAGCCCCTAAATTAGCCTTTTTTGATGACTCTTAAAACAAAAAGGTCTTTTGTTTTTTCCCCCTCTGCTTCCCACTAACACAATCCATTCCCTCACTGATGATGTGGTTAATAGAGAAATTCTACACAAGACTTTACCTGACTTCTTATTAAAGATCTTTCTTTAAAGCCTATATCTTGTGACCGATGTTACCAACTGTCACTAAATAAGCTGACAATCTAAACAAATAAAAAAAAAACATAATAAAAGCACAGTCAAAAAATTAGAAGCCAAAATGGTCATTATTTTTAAAAGATGAGCAATTTTAAGACTCCCCCTAGCATTCAACGTACATCCAGACTGAAATATGAACATTGCCTTCACTTAGCAGAATATTTTCAGCGTAAACTGAAGTTAATACAGATTGGTGTCAACTACCACCTGTCAGATGATGCTGGAAATCATGTCACCATGAGAAATGGACCACGGGAAATAAATAACCTCCAAAGTGGTAGTCTGCAAATATTGACACGCAGGGCCAGGGTTCCACATGAGTGATAGAAAATGTGGCTCAGACATCAGCGTGAGGGCTTGCACATTTATGTATCCTGGATGATCCGCTTTTCATAAATCTGCTTAGCACTAATGACTAGGATGCATTTTTAATAAATTAATTTTGAATAGATGGTGCTCTGGAGGGAAGTTGGGACTTGCCTTCATGTTATTAATAGTTAAAATGGAAGCATCAATTTAGGATCACATCTGCTGCTGTTGTCACAGAGAGTCCAGCCAAGATGACCCCCACGACAGATGACCCTGATCACACTGCAGATCTGTTTAGTCCTTAAAACTCTGCAATGGTTTTCCACAGACATTATCGTTTTTGACAAATGATCCGTTATGTTTGGAGTATCTGTTTTAAGCTGTTTATCCTTTAGTCAAAAAGGGTCTGATCCACTCACTTCCTTTGTGTGTTTCCACTGCAGACCTGCAAGGCAGCTGAGCAGGGCTGGGAGAAGCACTGTCCGTGACCAGATGAGGGAGAAGGTTTAGTGGGGACTTAGGGGATCCGGTCTACATGCCCGTTTTATCCGACTGACCTAAAAAGAAAAGTCTGCACCAATGCTGTAGGTTAATCCCTAAGATCCCAAATGCTCAAGCATAATGTGTACATGAACGGCAGCACTTTCCTAGGTCACCATGCCTAAAACTGGGTGACGCCAGAGCCAGAAGTGGTAAGAGACTTGGTTGGGTCGCCAAAGTTGATCCATGACACCTTTCCTGTAAACAAGAAATAAGAGGGTGTCCTGAGATCTAATTTCCTGTGGTTAGAAGAATGCAAACTCCCAGAGGGCAAGGCTGTTTCTGCTGTGTCGAACCTGGAATAGCGCAGGGTGGCACTTAGTAGGTCCTCGGTACATCTGTGTTCAAGAAATGGTGTCTGCAACAAGCAAAATCGCTTCGTGCTATTTTATTACCCGGTGTCATAGTCAGTCTGTCCCCTTCTTTGCAGTGACCGATCTTCTCAGACAACTTGGACTGGTGTGATAATTACCATTTGCCTTACATAAATAAGAGATAATTGTTTTCCTCACTTTCACCAAACTCTGAGGAATATCCAGGGAATGTTTTCTGCATACACATGATGGCCTCATAACATCACCGTCAGCCTTGTACTGAAAATTAATGACTATTTCATAAAATATTGAGACCTAAGACTGGCACTTAAAACAAGATTATCCTTTTCTTTTCCCTTAAAACCGCTGCCTATTAGATAACTGCCAGACCCCAGTAATGTTGTGAAATAAACCCGCAAACACTCTGAGATCAGAGTGACACGGCCTTGCCTGGCTCCCACACTGGCGGGCTGGTGGCTGGTTGCTTATTGCACCCATTAGCATGAGTTAATGAGTAAGCATTCCCTTCCCTGTCACATTCCTCTCCTGTTATTAGCCAAAACCTGAACTTTAGCTTAATTGCAGAAGCCAGCCCGCCCCTGGCAGATGAGGGCATGGACTTCATTGTTGTGATTGCATTCAAAGTGCTAATTGGGGGGACCGTGACAGATAACGTGCCCCTGCACCGCAGAGAGCCTTAGGTGGGGTGCTGGATGCATGCGATTTGGAGATGAAAAACTGCATCTTCAAAAGCCCCGAGGACCTGGTTTTCCTCCCACTTGCTCGGCTGCGCACACCAAACCGGATTTCCAGCTACAAGAGGATCTTACACATCTAGCTTCTCACATTTGCCTTCAGTCCCTCACCAACTTTGGTGAATTTGGAATTGATCATTTCTCTAACTCCGCATAAACTCCCCCCTCCCTGCAGCTCCCTTGAGTTCCCTACATCTCTTCTGAAGCTTCTTCTGTTGGTCTCTCCAGAGATTCTGCTTTCTTTTGTGAGGAACCAACTGGAGAATCAGAAATATTTGAAAAGGAAAAACATAGGTTGTTGTGTCTGCAGCTCTAGTGTCTGATTTTTAAATTGTGTTAAAAAGTCTTTTGTATTTGCTGGCACTTTGGCTTTGGAATACTTAGGATCTGGCCACTTTCTGTGTCTAATGTACACGCTCTATTGCTGACGGGATGCCATTTCTCTGTGCTGCCATTTCTTTATCTTAGAATGAATATAAGCACACCCTGTGTCCCCCTGCTGCCTGTAGCAATTAAGATATTTTGGCTGCAAATGACAGTGGACAGTCCAACGGGGTTCAGCAAAAAAGAGATTCTTGACTCATATAATTGAAAAGACTGGGGAAAGGGTTGGTTTCAGACACACTATGATTCAGAAGCTTAAGTGTCATGGGCCCTTGCTTTTCTCCTACTCTCAGTTTAGCTGTGTTCTCCTCGGAGCTGCTTCATTCTTAGTTGGGATCTCCCTTGGGAGTGGGGGTGTCAGTGGATTGGGCTGTACCCACAGGGCCTTCCTCTGAGCCTCGTTTCCAATGGAGAGAAGAGAAAGTGCGATTCCTGGACTTGAGTCTCATTGACCTTAACAGGACAGACTTGGGTCACGTACTCTCCTCTGAACCAATCACTGTGGACAGCATGCTGGTGGAAGATGCTGATTGGATGATCCTACATTACATGCTTCCTCCCAGATGGAGCCTGGGTTGGTCTTCTTTATGAGAACAATAAAGTGAGAGTGTTGGGTGGGGGGGTTGCCCAAATAAAATCGGGGTGGGAGTGGGAACTGGGTGGCATAAACAACAGATAGCCACTAAACTGCGACAGAAAAAGGAGCAATAGTTGAGATATGTAAAGCACTTTGAATTGTTTAAATTAAAAAGCTGTATGAATTTACAAGATGCAGCAAAATTTTCTTTTTTGCAACTCTGACATGGAGCAATAGAAGTAGCATGTCGTCTGAACTAAGTGTTATCTGGCATTGGTCTGAGTGAGAGTGTTATGACTCAATTGATATAATGTGACAAAACTAAGTTCAAACTGAGAATATGTTCCTGCCAGACTGAGGTCTTTCTTTGCAACTTTGTATTTTCCAGTACGGGCTGTCGTAAAAAACGAGTTTGTTGTAATAAATTGATCAACATTGCCTTGTCTTCTGTTGTTCTTGCTTACTATGGACTTCGGGAAGAAGTCAATTAGAGAAGTTCTTTAGCCAGTATCATAATGAGTGATGGGAGCATTTACATGATTGCTAATGGCTGAGTTTACACGATGCCTCAAAGCATCAGTGGGGATGTTTGGCAGTAGCACATTATGACTGTGATTATCACTATAAATTAAGTTTATGTTGATATAATTAGCAGTTAAAAGCTAAAGTAATATTTATACTGATACAAGTTCTATCGAAACCCTATTAGTGCAAACAGACTGTGAATGTTGATACGTTGGGAATAATTTGATCTTGCAGGCATATTTTCCTATAAGTGAGATATTCTATCGGGATATAGTTGGCCAAATTGCTTTGCAGGTTCAGAGTCCTTAACTTAGCCAAGCAGTCCTCACCGAGGGTACATCTGACCCTCCTTCGTAGCTCTGGCCTTGAACCACCCAATCTGGAAAGAGAGAGGAGGAGCTGAGGTGGAAGTTAATGTCTAGGTAACCAACTGAGAGTACAGACCAGCAAGAATGAGGACAGGGTCTTGCCAGCTGTGGCTCATTTGTCATAAGGGCCACCAGGCAGGAGGATGAGTTGTTTCATTACAACAGCATGGTCTTGCCCATCTGGCATGACTCAGTGGTTGAGCATGGACCTATGAACCAGGAGGTCATGGTTCAATTTCTGGTCGGGGCACATGCCCAGGTTGCGAGCTTGATCACCATTGGGGGGCGTGCAGGAGGCAGCTGATTGGTGATTCTCTCTCATTGTTGATGTTTCTATCCCTCTCTCCCTCTCTGAAATCAATACAAATACTAAAAATTTAAAAAAATAAAAAAAATTAAAAATGAGGGCAATTTTCTGGGAGCTTTCTATACATCAGTGACCTGAACATCACAGACCTCTGTCCCGTGGGAGCCTATATTTCAGTCTCTCTTGGAAAGTGTGTGATGCAGCGAGGAATCCTGGAATGCCTGTTGCAGGCTTGCTCAGAGCTCCGCCCATGAGTCTGCTTGGGTCAACATGCTCTCTAGAGGTGTTCACAGTGGGCTTATATCTCTCTTTCCTGCAAAAATTGGAGGTGCTAGCTACTTAGCACTTTGAATACAAAAAGGTAGGCAGTCGTCCGTAGCTTTTGCAAATTGAGGGAAATAGCAAATGGTTGTGACAGCTGGCCTTCAGTCTCTTCTTGGGGCAAGAAAAGTCATTTGTTGTGACTCTGATGGAAAGAGAAAGAGAGATGAGTGGCATCCTAAACCCTGGATTCAGCCTTGTCCACTCCCTCCGCTTAGGTTACTAATGGAGCCAGCAGCTCCAGAGGACCTCTTAGGCTCTTCCATACCAGGCAGGTTCTATGCATCATCTCACTTCACCCTCACAGAGGCCCTAACGCAGTGGACACTGTAGGTAATTTCTAAAAGAGGAAACTGAGGAGAGGTTGGTTAATGCACCCACACAGATTCTATTTGCTGGGATGGGAATCCAACCCTGGCCTGTCTCACCCCACAGCCGGGCTGCCTTCTGGCCCTCCTCACCTGGGCAGGGGAACTGGGGGAAATGGTGAGCAGCCACCCTGCCCTCCTCCACCTCAGGATGCAGATGCCCTGAAAAGGACACAAGTGGTGACGACTTCAATGGGAACCAAAGAGAGAATGGAGAGGCGAGACCGGTAGGAAGGGGATTTCTCTTTTCTGCTTTGGAAAAACTGTGTGGGTGCTAGTGGTCTCTACCCTGATATGAAAAAGTACCCCCCCTCCCCCCGCCCCAAGACAGAGGAAGTCAAAAAGAACAGTTGCAGGTGTTTAAGAATAACTAAGAAAATGAACAGCAGCCAGGCTGATGTAGCTCAGTGGTTGAGCATTGACCTATGAACCAAGAGATCACAGTCTGATTCTGGTCAGGGTACATGCCCAGGTTGAAGGTTCAATCCCCAGCAGGGGGCATGCAGGGGGCAGCTGATCGATGATGTGTCTCTCTCGTCAATGTTTCTAGCACCCTTTGCCTTTCTCTTCCTCTTTCTAAAATAGAAAAGAAAATTAACTCGGGGAAGATGTCGATCTCTAATATCCTTAGGTTTATCCAACCCAGCAATATCTGAGGGAGGGGCTTGGTGTTAGAGATCATGGGTGCTGGGGCTGAGCAGGTTTTCTGCTCCCTCTCAGGGACCTGGGTGAGCCTGGGAGGAGGGGAGGGAGGAGTGGGAGGGTGGAGAGAGGATATTCATTCTTGGGCTCTAAGGAGCTGGCAAGGAGTGGGACTTCCAGGCACCTTGGAGCACTGCTTAGGCAATATTTGTTGACGTCATTTTCTCCTAATTAAACCTCTTTTAAAAACAAGAGTGTTTGTAAGGGAGAAATGAGCAGGAGGGTGGTCCATTGTAGGTAATGATGGGGGCTCACAGCTAGTGAAGCATGACCCCCCACCCCCTTATGTCCCTTCATTTGCTAAAAGTAACAAGTGTGTTTCCTACATGGGGATTAGAATTTTCTGGAAGACTGTGGAAAGCCCCAGCTGCAAAGACCATCAGCCAGTGCTAATTCCCTCCTGGACTGGTCTCACCTGGTCCTCCCTAACACTCTGCCTCCACCTTCTCTTGGTCAAAGGCACACCTGGACTGAGACGGAGAGCTGGGGGCCAGGCCCCGCGGTGCCACCCGCACAGCGAGGTGGGCTGCGGACAGGCCTCCTGGTGCTTCTGGCAGGTGAGCGCTCCCCACAGTCCGTTCTGTTCAGTTCTAACGGCCACAGTGTTAAGTGACAGACACTCTTGTGCCATTACACGCACACACTAGACACACACACACCTTTTTTGAGTGCCCAAGTAAATGGACAGACTTACTTTCAAGGTGGGAATTAAAGGCTCAGGCCACCCTTTCTCTAAAGTCTGCTGGGCCTGCCCTTTCTTTGGGCACCTCTGGGGCTGGGAAAGGGAGCAGGCGCGGCTTGCTGGCGGGGAGTGTGGTGTGTGAGCGTCTAGGCCCCCAGCCCTGTGCCTCCCCTGACTACACGCGGTCTCTCAGGCCTCGGGGTCCTTCTCAGTCAAGTGGAGGAATAGTGGTCCCTGGCTCACAGGCTTTGGTAGGGCTGACTGCGATAATACCCAGGATGCTCCTAGAACAGGGGGAAAAGGCTAAGTGTTGGCTGTCCTTATCTCACCCAGCCACCTCTGGGTGAGCCCCTGACTTCCCCTCCGCCGGGATGCCCTCCCTTCGCATCTCAACTCTTGGTCCTGCCGACTTCGGCCAAGAAGCTGTGCTGACGACAACCCTTGGACATTCCTAGCAGAAGTCTCCTTTCCAGCTCTGCGGTGGCAAAGCCACAGTTTCAGTTTCAAACCCAAACAAAAGGGACAGTCCAAACCTCCCCCCTGAACTCACTGGAAGCAGACATTGAAGGCCTGAAGGTGATTTATGGGTGATGTATGGTTTGGGTCTGAGCTGTCCTCCCCAATAATAACCACAGAGAGGAAGGGGCTGTGGCTGGCAGGAGTTTCTGATGGAGAAGTTTGTGCTAAAGGAGGTCTTACTGTCACCAGAACTGGGGGGGGGGGGGGGGGGGAGGGATTAGCCCATCCCAGAACCCCCCGAGAAAGTGCCTGGGCCAGCGCCATCTGCAGCTGCTTTGCTAGTTAGATAATCAGTTGGTCAGTTCATTAGGGCTGAGCCCCATGGAGAGCTTGGCTTTGGGACTGCGAAGAGGAAAGGTGCCCAGAGTCTGTTTCCAGGTTGGGTTTGTACTCCGTGACTGTCATTTGCTACTATTTCTAGGAAAAAAAAAATAGTTTATTGATGGTCAGCTCTTCCTTTGATGGTGTTTTCTGTAAGATTACAAATCAATTAGTTTTGCACCTCGTCTTACATTACAGACACACACCCCAAAATACACCCCCACCTCCAACAAATTGTTTACATGCTAAGGCCGTGTGTTCTATCAAGGCTTCAGTTTATTTTAATGGAAAAATAATAAATCCTTCCAAAAGAGGTATTTAGAGTGGAAATGCGGCTGGTCCCTTAATTGTGACATGCTGCCAGGCACGGCTTTGACACGGAGAGATAAGGTGCCTGGGGGCTGGATGCCACGTGTCAGGATGACGGGACGGGAGGGGCTGCCGAGCTCAGACGCTGGGCCTGGGCCCAGGGGGTCTCACATTAGCACTGTAATCAGCAGCACGGAGCCATGTGTCCTGGGCTCGTCAGAAACAACATGTTGTAAAACTTGTTTCATGGCACTGACATTGTCATGGTGTTTATGGCGTGTGCTCTGGCTGATTTCCTGCCTCCCAGGTGGGTTCTGAGTCTTTGTTTGACTCTGTGGCACACGGTTCACGTAGCAGCTTAGAGTCTGAGTGTTAGAGGTGGAAGGAATCTCAAAGGTCATCTCATGTCTAAAAGCCTGACTGCAGGCTGCAGGGAACAGGGGCCCAATGGGATGGCCCAGAAACCTTGGTTTCTCTGACTCTTGCCCCCTCGCTCATGTAAGATCACCAACAAAGCCTCACCCGGGGACCCCATCTGTTAGCTACTCCTAGTCAAAAAGTCTTCCTCTCCAGTACCCACCCCACCCCCCTTCGGTGATAGGCTCTGCCCTCCAAGTTGCCCCATGCTCCCTGGGAAATGCCCACATGGCTTGGGATACCAGAGTGGGATCTCTCTCCCCTCCTCCCTCTCCAGTCACCTGGGAACATGGATCATAGGGTGGGCGTGTGCCCTGTGCCTCTTCACAATTACAGGTCCCTCCCCGTGCCACACTGCTGAGTGAGCTGACACAGCGGTTGACGGAACTACCTAACTGCAAGGCTGTGAGCGGTGGGCTGGGCAGCAGCCTGCAAGCACTCTGACTCTTGCCTCTATCCCTTGGGCACCGGCTAACCTCCTGCCTTCTCCTTAGTCCAAAACAAAGCCTACGCAAGTCAGACGCTGCAAATAGGATCATTTTGGACTTGTCTACCAGTAATTATACAGGGCACCCTCTCTGTTTGGTTAAAAATAGCATTTCTTGAAACACCAGTACGAAGTTCAAGGCCCAGAGGTTGAAATGTAAATCTTAGATGTCAGAAACATCTTTTTTTTGCCCCACTTTCACCATCCTTTTCCCTAAGGCTTTGGTAGCTCAAAGTGCAGGGATGAGAAATAGATACCTGTGCCACCTGCTGAGTCAGGTCTCTCCTCTCTGGATCTCCCGGCTCTCCCTCCTCTGCCCAGATGGATCTCAGGGGACCAGCACACTCTGGAAGTATCTCCTAAGTTCTCTGACTCCTCCCTGCATGCGGCGGAGGGGGCACCTGGCATCTTTGAACTCTCTGAGGATCTGCTATTGGATTCTTGCCAGGTTCTGGTCACTCCATAAAAAGGAAAACATGTCACAACTGATGATGGTGAAGAGAGATTGTCCCAGAAGACACTTGCTGTCTGTCAGAAGTGCTCGTGCTGGGGACATAGCACATGGGTTGAACTGCACCAGGAGATGGAGGTGGGGAGGAGGCAGATAGATGTGATTCACATCCTAGCATCACCACTCACGAGGAGTACAGTCTTAGGCAGGTCACTTCTCCGAGTGTCAGTTTTATCACCTGTAAAACGGAGACAACACCTCTGCTCCAGGGACATCCTAGAAATTAGGTGGCACATACTCACACAACCCTGTTCACAGCAGCATTAATTGCAATAGTCAAAAGGTGGAAGCAACCTAAATGTCCATTGATGGATGAGTGGATTAAGAAAGTGTGGTATGCCCATATAATGGAATATTGTTCAGCCTTAAAAAGGAAAGTTATTCTGACCCACACTACAACACCTTAAAGACATTATGCTGAGCAAAAGAAGCCAGATACAAGGGACAAGTCCTGTATAAATTCCACTTATATGAGCTCTCTAGACTAGTTAGATTGATGTAGACAGAAAGTATAATGGTGGTTGCCAGGGGCTGAGAAAGCAGGAGGGTGGGCAGCTGTTGTCTAATGGTATAGAATTTCAGTTTGGGAAGATGAAGGAGTTCTGGAGATGGATGGTGGGCAATGGTTGCACGATGTGAATGTATTTAATGCCACTGAACTATACACTCAAAAATGGTATACTTTAGGTATTTTAGGTTATGTAGAGTCTACCACAGTTATTTTAAGTGGATAGCACATTAGCATGGTGTGGGCAGATGCTCAGCAAATGGTGGCTAATTTCAGCTGACATCTGGCTGCCCTGAGACCCAGCTGGGACAATCTACATCCCACTCCATGACGCATGGCTCCATTTGCAACAGATACTGACGTGTCTCCCTTCTCTCCTCCCTGAGATCCAAAGAAGACTGTTGGATACAGATCGCATCTCCAGGATACGTTTAATGTAACAGTAACAGCAATGACACTAAGAGAAATCAAGAGCTTTCTCCATTTGCTCTTTGGAGAGAGGGTTTCCATCCCTCTCCCAGCCACCCCACACTGGACACCCGGACTTTATCCAGACAAGGAGATGGCGGGTAACGTCTGCGCACCGAGAAGACCACTTCTTCAGTTTGGGCTTGAAATCCACAGCCACTGCTCTGCCCTTGGAGGCCCTTCTCCCGCAGAAAGTTCCCCCAAACAAGAAAACAGATTTCCTTCTGTCCTGAAAAATGTAGCCCCAGCCTGATCCTCCCCCGAAATGGTCACTAAGAAAGCAAATGCGCCTCCTGCTAACAGAGCCCGATTCATTGCTTCCAGAGCCCGTGGCGTTTTATACTCACTCTGCAAGCATAATCAAGGGAGCGATTCCGAACCTTGTTAATCAGAAAGGGCCCTTTAAAAATGTCATGCTGTCAATATAAAACTTTGCTAAATTGCATTATAAATGCCAGATTCAGTCAACTAACACATTTAACACCGTTTCTTAAGTACAGTTTAGATTTTATCCGTGCCAGGGAAAAGGAGAAAAATACCTCGGGAGAGCCAAAGCCCACGGATTCATTGTGCTAAGCTCACTGCCCCCAGAGAGGAATTATAAATATTTTATTCCAAATCCAAGCCGTGCTTCCAGAGCTATTATCAATAAGGTGCCCCCCTCCCCCTGCCCCCAAAGTTGTTGGCTTTAGACCTGGATGATTTCCACAGCAGAGAAGGTTAGGAAGGGTGAATGTCTTCGTCTTGTTTTTCAATCGGCAGAGAATTCCTGCAGCTGTGGTTTCATACCAGCGAGGAAGAATTTCTTCTGAGTCCAGGGCTGAGCGCTGTGGTATCTTCCATGGGAGGGAAAAAGGCCTCCTTGTGGACATCTGTAGAGTCCACGATAGTCCTCTACCCTGAAACCACATCATTGTGGGGAGGTTTCATTGTCAGAACTGAGCCCTGCTTTCTCCTCCGCGCCCACCAATTTGATGGTGTCTTTTTCCTGTTCAGAATTAGGCTGGTTTAACTGGACACTCTGAGCTCTATGTTTGACTAAAGAGCACAAGAGAAACCATGTCAAAGATCTGAAAATGGTCATCAAACATTATAATTTCTGATTTAAAAAAATCTTATCTCAGGATAGCTAAATGACTTTTTCCAGGGCACCTGCCTAAGCTTATTCCAAGGTAAAACGTTCTAAGTATATACATGGTAGCATAATACTTCTAAATATTAACAAATTTCTCTCCTTTTCCTCTGCCTTTTCTTCCTTTATCTGTTTTTTTTCCTCTCTCAAGCTAGACTGTTTCACACTCATTATCTCAAGAAGCAATGCCATCAGAAAAGCTTGTAGTATTTTCCAGTCCTCTGAATTTCAAAAGTCTTGCTCTCAGAAAAAAACACAAAGACTTTGTATGCATTATAGTATAGCTTGCATTTACTGGAAACTTTCTATGTGCCAGGCACTATTGAAGCATGTTTTTACCTTAATTTTTTATTGAAAGCCAGTCAGATGGTCACTATTATCATGCTTACTTTACAGATGAGAAAACCAATGTACAGAGAAATGGAGTAGTTGGCCCCAGATGTCACCTCTGGGGCTGAATGTTTGTGCCTTCCCCACTGCCAAATTCATATGTTGGAATCCTAACCCCTAAGGTGATGATGGTACTGGGAGGTGGGGCCTCTAGGGGTGATTAGATCATGGGAATAGAGCCCTCATGAATAAGGTTGGTGTCCCTATAAAATACACTCAGTAGAGATCTCTCACTCCTTCTGCCATGTGGGGTTGCAGCAAACAGATGACCATATAGGAAGCAGGCCCTCACCAGACACTGAAATCTACAGCCCCCAGAGCTGTGAGAGGTAAGTATTCATTGTTTATAGACCACCCAGGCTCTTTTGTTACAGCAGCCCCAACAGACTGAGGCATCTGGCAAGGAGCAGAGCTGACTCACCAATACAGGAGTGGGTCTCCAGAGCTCATCTTCCTGACCACCGCATCAACCTGTGAAGTCCTGTGCAGGACGTTCACCGGGGAATGCACTCAGTGTGACCCCTGTGGAAAGGAAGGGACTCTAGCAGGAAGGGTGGGAGAAGGAGTTGGGCTGTGTGGCCATCTCAGCGAAGGCCTCAGCGGACCACAAGAAGAGCTCTGAAGGTGGAACGGCTCCTCAACATTGTCCCAAGTTGGGGCAAGGCATTGGGTCTTTATATTCTTTCATTGACCAGTCATTGGATGAGTGCGGCCTTCAGAAGGGGCATGACTTTGGGTTGAGGCAACTCTCTTCAGCTGAGAAACTTCCATGAGGGTCCCCAGCTGGAGCTGTCTGCCCACAGCACTCCCAGGAGCTGGAGACAAACCCTGCAGCCCTGGAGGTGGTCCGGGTGGCACCCCAGTGTCCACTCTACAAATGAAGATGCCCAGGGGGGTGTGATTGATAGCCTTGGCCTCATCCTACAAGGGATCTCTGAGTGTAATATGTTTCAGAGTTTGTGCCAACTCAAAATAAGAGAGCTGGACTTTTATACTTCTTCCCGCATCCGTCTGGCTAAAGATCACCCTGGGTGTGGGAGGGTTGGATATAGACTCCTAGACACTTCAGGCTCTGCATGTGCATGAACAAAGACAAAGCACTACAACCACCCAGGGAGGTCTCAGAAGAGAGGGGCAGGGGCAGGGCATTCAATGCAAATGCTTGCAGAGCCAGGGGATGGGGACAGTTGAAGGATCCCTCTGATCTGGTCGAGGCACCCACGGCATCCACTACAACTTCTATCCATCTGAAAGGATTCCCCAAGCTGGAGGTAGGTGTGAGAAGGGAGATGGGGCCACTCAGAAAGGGTCCTGCATCTGCTAGGAGAGCCCTGAGCCTCAGGTTAGCCTGAGGGATGGGAAAGAGAACCTGTGCCTCCCTTTAGGAGAGCCTGGCAAGGAAGGAGGACTCCAGAGCAGAGAGGGCTGTGGAGGGTGTCCAGAGGGGGTGGTATGCTGCCTCTAAGAGTGGGAGCATCCAAAGGACCCTGTGGACCCGGAGAGGCAGGGAGGTGGCTGGAGTTTTCGAGTTCTCGGTGTTGAAGGGGCCGCAGAACAAGCCTGCGAATGGGAGAAGACCGAGCAGTGGAGTAACGGGAGGGTGCAGCCATCTGTGCACATGGATATCTGGGGCCGGGCCAGTCAGTGGGCATCCCCAGTGGATGCCAATGTGAATACAGAGCAATGGGGACCCATACCCTGTCTGACATCTTGGTAGGAGAACATTGTCACGCTGGAATTTACATGCAACCTCAGGAGAAACAGAGGACCCTGAACTGACCAAGAATATGATCCAAGTTCCTGGACAAATGGGGCTCAGAACTCAAATCAACTTCAAGGAAATGAAAGAAAATTAAATTTCTTATCTACATGTATTTATAGGCTGAGTTTGTTGCTGCCACACGTAGTAACTATGAATGAAATATTTTAAACACCTCTGAACATGGATGCTTCGGACAACAGGTGTTTGTAATGTCTGTTGTAGCACAGCATAATTACTGTTTTGTTGAAGTGCTCTTTTCCTTGGAGAAGGAATTGTGCTGTGATACACCACGCAAGGACTGAATCAACTGACTATGGGAAGGAAGATTGCTCAAGTTAAACATAGGCCCCTTTGGGAGAGAATAGACTTTATGACAACACTATGATTATATGTCTGCAGTTTTGACATCATAAGCCAATTGCTCAACATGACCACATGAACACACACACACACACACACACACACACACACACACACACTCACGGTGCCAAACTGCATATATCTTTAGCTTTTGTCTTCTTTCAGTTCACTGTAGCATGAAGAAGGAAGAAACGAAATAATAGCCTCAGAAGAGGTGAGTGTGTGTGTATGTGTGTGTGTTTTGTGTGTGCGCACGCCTGCACGCTCCTTTTCTCACCCAGGGTCTCAGAGCCGCAGTTTCCCGCTTGGAGCTTTTCTTGTCTATTTCAAAGCCCCCTTCACAAGTTTAACACTGACAAGGAGAACAATGGAAAGTGAGCTGCGGCTTGGAAATGAACAGAGAGAAGGAACTGACTTTGGGCTACTCCAGTGGGGTAAATGGACTATAAAATGCAATTTCAAATTAAATAGGTGCTTTATGGGCAACACAATATTGATTTTGTTTCCACAGGCAGAGGCTGAAGAACTGCATACAGTTCATTTGTGTGTGTGAGTGCGTGTACGTGTGTGTGTGTGTGTGTGTGTGTGTGTGTGTGTGTGAGTGAATTTGGGAGAATATAAGGGTGGTCTTAACTGCCCAGAAAAGCTTAATGATTAATATCTTAGGTTTTCAACTCCCTTTCGTCTTGAAATAATGACTCTTTCCCCCTTCTAACCTGTGTGCTTTTATAGCCCTTGTCAACCCCTTTCAAGAGGCCTGAGCTCCCCAAGCTGGTGACTGTGACATCACCCATCAGCTGTACACCTTCTGCTCCATCCTTGCTCGTTCATTACCCCCATACCTCCCCAGAAAACACAAACCAGATGTCCAGGCCATGTAGAGGGGCCCCTGGTATTCTTCCTCCAAAGTGGTGTTTGAAAGATATTTCAGTCACATATAAAAGGAGAGTGGGGACTCTGACACCCTCAAGGCGGAAGGCCAGTGCTGGGCCTGAGCAAGGCTGGGAGGTTCCTCTCCATTGCCCTCAGTATCACCACCTGTGAACACCTGTGTACTCCTTCCAAACCCTTGAAGCAAATCTGGCATGGCCCAAACTCAGGGTCTAATATTTTCTAGAATCTTCCATTGAGCAAAAGAGTGATCAGATGAACTCATTTACAGTAAGGACTTAATGCATCTGAAGTTCAAAGAGAAAACCCATGAAAGATGTTCTTTAATTATTGACAGGGATGGAGAGAATAGGTATTCTCTTTTATGTTGCCTGTGGGTAGAATTTGGTGTATTAAAGTCTTAATCTGTATGCCCCTTGACTTAGTCATTCCCTTTCTAATACTTTACCTTAATGAAATAATTGTGGCCCTAGCCGGTTTGGCTCAGTGGATAGAGCGTTGGCCTGTGGACTGAAAGGTCCCAGGTTCGATTCCGGTCAAGGGCATGTACCTTGGCTGCTGGTACATCCCCAGTAGGGGGTGTGCAGGAGGCAGCGGATAGATGTTTCTCTCTCATCGATTTTTCTAACTCTCTATCCCTCTCCATTCCTCTGTAAAAAATCAATAAAATATATTAAAAATAAATAATTGTGGATATGCACAAAAGTACACATACTGAGATTCACTCCAGTGTAGTTTATAATGACCACAAACTGAAAATGACCTAATATTTTAAAGAGTGGCACTAAAATTTTATAGAGAAAAGAAGCCAAGACAAGCCTGCCTTCAGAAAGGAGGAGGGTTGGTGATACAAAGATGAACATGTCTCATGGGACTGAGGTTAGAAACACAACGTGGCAGCCTGCCTTTGACATTTGTGGCTTGGGACAAAAGGACCAATAAAGGTCTACATTCTGGATGTCTACATATTTAAAAGTTATGCACCATGCTAACAAATGGTCAAACATGAGGTTGTGGTGTCCTACCTTGACAAGTGCACCTTGAAAACAATCTGCAGTGCTAGGTTTCTCAGAGTTTTGTGACAGAAAATGCAGTCCAGGGAGAGCCACACTCTCATTGCAGGTCGCTTGGCCCCTGGCCCTGACTCACCCTTTTTCTCTTCACCTCCTGGTGTATCCTGTGTTTTGAGGGACCTCACCAGCCCACCCATTCAAGCTCATCCTCACCTTCTGAAAACAAGCACTGTAGCCTGTTCTTTGGATCTAGGAGTGAATGTACCAACATAATGAAATGCTTTGAGAGGACAGACGCAGGAAGGGGTTCACCGAGGCCCTCAGGTGGGCTTGGAACATTTGGGCTGGGAATTTAGGGGGCCTAGTTACCTGGAGTGTTGTTTAGAAAGGGAGAGTAAGGATTTCAGAGGGGCACATCCCTTAGCCCCTCTTAGAAGGGCTTGAATGAGAGTGGAGTATAGCATAGATCTCAAGATAGGGGCTCCAAAACAAGGGTACCAAGACAGTCCCCCCTTGCCTGAGTAGAAGATGAATAATGCAACCGCACCTCAGGAAGGGAGCTGTATTAGTTTCCTGTGGCTGCCATAGCAAAGTATCATAAACTACATGGCTGACAACAACAGGGATTTTTTTTTTCTCACACACACTTCTGGAAGCCAGAAGTCTGAAATCAAGGTGTCAGTGAGACATACTTTCCCTGGAGGCTCCAAAGGCTAATCCTTTCTTGCCTTTCCAGCTCTGGGGGCCCCAAGGTGTCCCCTGACTTGTGGCAACATAAATCCAATCTTTACCTCTGTCTCCAAAATTAGTTAAGTTTTTACTGACTTGATCTCACAGACATCAAGTTGGCCAATATACCATTCAACCCCTATGTGTCTAAATTCATTCCATCGGTCACAGTGGCCATCTGAAGGTCCAAAGTATTAGATCTCTGGGAGAGATGTTATTTCTCAGCACCACCTACAATGAACAACTGCAGACTGGGCAGTTCTGTGTAACCCCCAAGTCAATTTTCTTTATTGACCACGATCCAAACTAATCTCACTAACAAGTTCTATTGCTGAGTATTCTCTAAGAAAATGTATTCCAGAGTCCATTGAAAAAGCCAGACACCACTTCTGTATGGCCTCTAAGATCCTAATGTATTACTAGCAGTGTTTAAAAATAAATTTCACATTAACAGATTATTATCCATTGAATAAAATGAGAATCCATGAGTCCACTTGCCTTTTATAAAGGTCAAATGACATAACTTTTAACATTAAAAAAATGGACACAAAGGAAAGTGGAATGCTATCTAATAAATGCAGAGGGAATGATGAAATTAGAAAATTATCATTTGGTGAACATCACAATTATAATCGATTTATTCAAGAAACATCAATGGATGCTAAAACTGGAAGGTGAGAGCTTCAGGACAAACAGGATTCTGACTTAATTGTAAAGTGTCTTCCCACCAAGTTCTTATTAATTACAAAGAGAAAAACAGTAACTTGATAGTGGAGAAAAACCCAACAGGGGAGAAACCAAGATGGCGGCATAGGTAAGCATCTAAATTGCTGCCTTGCACAACAATTTCAAAACTACAACTAAAAGACAGAACGGACATCATCCAGAACCACAGGAAAGCTGGCTGAGTGGAAATTCTACAACTAGAAGGAAAGAGAAAAGCTCACGGAGAATCAGAGGAGCTGCAAAGGGCTGAGGTACGGAGACACGCGCATGCAGAGAGGAAGGGCAGCTGAGTGCCTGGCTGGCTTTCTCTGGCGGGAGGGAGAAGGAAGCTCCCGACTGCACTGAACTCCAGTTCCGACTGCACTGAAACCCAGTTCCAGGCGAAACCCTGTGGACCCAGGTTCATACAGGGGGAGTCTGGACTGTCAGGTAGAGAGAAAGGCACACTGAGACTTGGAGACTCGGGGGAGCTGCAGCGGGCAGGGGTCTGAAGGCGCACGCATGAGTGTGCACAGAGAAGACTGATTGCTGAGGTTGCCGCTGGCTTTCCCTAGCGAGAAGGAGTCAGAAGCTCCTGACTGCACTGAATCCCAGTTTCGACTGCACTGAAACCCAGTTCTGGGCGAGCCCCTGGGGACCCATGCACTTACGGGGGGAATCTGGACTGTCAGGTGGAAACTCAGGGGAGCCGCAAAAGGCAGAGGTCTGCAGGCGCGCGCGCAAGTGCGCGCAGAGAGGACTGACTGCTGAGTGCCGAAGGCTTTCTCTAGCGGGAGGGAACTGGAAGTTCCTGACTGCTCTGAACTCTAGTTCCGGGCAAGAATCTGGGAATCCAGATTCATTTGGGGAGAAACTGGACTGCCTGGCAGTGGGCGAAACTCGAGAGCGGCTTTCTCTCAGAGGTGCCTGCAGTGATTACTGAGGGACACTGAGACCCAGGGGCCTCATAGGGCAGGGCTGATGGGAAGCCAAGACTGTCTGCTCAGCCCTGAGACTCCGCCCCATCCAAGCTGAGCACAGAGGCTTTTGCAATTTTGCAAGTTTGGTCCCATAAGGCTGTCTCCAGCACAGAAGTTATCTCTGCGTAGACACAGCTGATACTCACAGCCAATTGGCCTGGAGGTCAATTCCTCCCAGTGATACCAACAACAATCAAGACTTAACTACAAGGCTATACACACAGTCCACAAAGGGGTGCACCAAGAGTGTCCACCTCAGGTAACTGGGGAGGCCGACCCACTGGGCCATATAGGACACCTAGCACACAAAGCTACCCTACCAACTCAGGGAGGCAGTGAAAATGCAGAGACAAAGAAACAGATCACAAACGAAAGAAATGGAGGAAAACAAATGACTGGATATAGAGTTCAAAACCATGGTTATAAGGTTTTTCAAGAATTTCCTAGAAAAGGCCGACAAATTTAATGAGACCCTCGAGGATATGAAAAAGGACCAACTAGAAATTAAACATACACTGACTGAAATAAAAAATATTATACAGAGACCCAACAGCAGACTAGAGGAACACAAGAATCAAGTCAAAGATTTGAAATACAAAGAAGCAAAAAACACTCAACCAGAAAAGAAAAAAAAAAAAAAGAATTTAAAGATAGTGTAAGAAGCCTCTGGGACAACTTCAAGTGTACCAACATCTGAATTATGGGGGTGCCAGAAGAAGAGAGAGAGCAAGATATTGAAAACCTATTTGAAGAAATAATGACTGAAAACTTCCCCCACCTCGTGAAAGAAATAGACTTACAAGTCCAGGAAGCACACAGAACCCCAAACAAAAGGAATCCAAAGAGGACCACACCAAGACACATCATAATTAAAATGCCAAGAGCAAAAGACAAAGAGAGAATCTTAAAAGCAGCAAGAGAAAAACATTTAATTACCTACAAGGGAGCACCCATATGATTGTCAGCTGATTTCTCAACAGAAACTATACAGGCCAGATGGGAGTGGCAAGAAATAGTCAAAGTGATGAATATAAAGAACCTACAACCAAGATTACTCTACCCAGCAAAGCTATCATTCAGAATTAGAGGTCAGATAAAGAGCTTCACAGATAAGAAAAAGCTAAAGGAGTTCATCACCACCAAACCAGTATTATATGAAATGCTGAAAGGTATTCTTTAAGAAGAGGAAGAAGAAGAAAAAAGTAAAGATAAAAATTATGAACAACAAATACATGTCTATCAACAAGTGAACCTAAAAATCAAGTGAATTAAAAATCTGAGTAACAGAATAAACTGGTGAATATAATAGAATCAGGGGCATAGAGAGGGAGTGGACTGATAATTTTCAGGGGGAAAGGGGTATGGGGGTTGTGGGAAGAGACTGGACAAAAATTGTACACCTATGGTTGAGGACAGTTCGGGGGGAGGTAAGGGCAGAGAGTAGGGTGGGAACTGGGTGGAGGGGAGCTATGGGGGGGGGGGGAAGAGAAACAATTGTAATAATCTGAACAATAAAGATTTATTAAATTTAAAAAAAATAAATGTCTAAAAAAAGAGAGAGAGAGAGAGAGAGTAACACCCAACAGACTGAACTTGAACCAAGTGATCAAAATTAGGCTCACCACAAATGGGACCAATTGATATCATGTGCCTCCTGATACAGTGTCTGAGGGGGGCACATCCCTTCTGTGACATTCCCACCAAGAGAGCATAATCTAAATATAATTAAGGGAAACATGAGACAAATCCAGATTCAGGGGTATTGTACAACAATATCAAGGTCATGAAAGACAACGACTTTAGAACTATGTCAGTTTAAAGGGGACCAAAAGATGACTAAATGCAGCATATGATCCTTGACTGATCCCTGAACCAAGAAAAAAAATTCATTTTGTTATAAAGGCCACTATTAGAACAATTAAAGACATTTGGATAAGGTTTACCAATTAGATAATAATATCCAAACTAGAGGCTCGGTGCATGAATTCATGCACCAGTGGGGTCCCTCGGCCTGGCCTGTGGGATTGGGCCAAAACTGGCTCTCTGTCATCTCCCGAGGGGTCCTGGATTGTGAGAGGGCACAAGCCACGCTGAGGGACCTCACTGGTGCATGATTGGGGCCGGGGAGGGATGTGGGAGGTTGTCCAGCTGGGGAGGGGCCGCGGGAGGGCTCCAGGATGTGTCTGGCCCATCGTGCTCAGTCCTGATTGGCTGGACCCCAGCAGCAAGCTAACCTACTGGTCGGAGCATCTACCCCCTTGTGGTCAGTGCACCTCATAGCGAGTGGTTGAGCGGCCTTAGCATATCATTAACATATTACGCTTTGATTGGTTGAACGGCCAACCAGACGACTGGACACTTAGCATATCAGGCTTTTATTATATAGGATGATTTGGGGGTAAAGGGGTATAATTCCTTCAACTTAAACAGTTATAAAAGAAAATTATATATTTTATTAGATACAGTATTAATATTAAAATTGTATATGTATTCACATATATATGTATATATCTATATCTACCTATTATCTATCTATCTATATATCTATCATCTATCTATCTATCTATCTATCTATCTATCTATCTATCTATCATCTTCTATCATCTATTGTCTATTTATCTATCCATCCAAAGAGAAAGACAAAACAAATGTGGAAAGGCAAATTACTAACATTTTGGGAAACTGGGTGAAGCTATTATGGGAATTGTTGTTCTATTACAACTTTTCTCTAACCTGAAATTATTTGAAAATAAAAATAAATACCATATAAGCCCCTTAGAAGTAAGCAGTAGTGACTCATTTTTCCAATAGTTGATAAAATGTCATTTTGTTCCAACAAAGTGTGAGCTTCAACTTCTTCCTGTGGTTACTCCATTCATTTCCTAAGTCTCCTGGCTGCTGGGTGTTTGCTGCTCTGGGATTGTCCTGGGCTGTGGACACTCCAAGAGGTCTTCCATGTCTATATGGACAAGTGTGGTTTGCATGGCTGGGAGCTTCTGCAGTACTGGCTCAGAAAGCCAGGCTGTCTACTTACATTTTTCAGGGCCATGGTGACAAGGGGCTGTCCTGGCTGCTGGCTGGGAGAGTAGCCTGCTCTCTTCCAGGAGGACCTGAATATAACACTGAGGGAAGGAGGTAAGATGGAAGTGAGGGGGACAACTCAGCCTTCAGAAACAGGTTATAAAGTGTTATCAGATATGTCTTCTGGATTTCCTAGCATGACAGAAGAATTACCCTTCCCTCCTAGAATTCACAACACCCATCCCCACGCACACATGCACATACAGACATGCACTCATATGTGCACATGCACACATATGCACATATGTGAGCACACATGTTACCGAGTTCTCCCCACTCAGGTCTTCCCTGGGGCCTGTCTCAGTACTACATTACTCAGCACCCAGCACCCTGAGGAATCATGACACTCCCATCAAGTCTTTCACCTCCAGAAAGTAGGAAGCTGAGCATCAATGGTTTGGCATGACATCTGGGTACAATTGTCAGTCAGGAATACTTGGCAGGGCTCTAGGTGTGAGCAGGGCGATGCTGGTTCTTAGGAAGTTAGAGGTGCCTGTGTAAAATATCTGTGACTGGTTCTCTCAGACACATCATCAAACTTTGGAACATGTATGCTGGTGGTCAAAGTCCTTCACAGATAGTTTTCTCCCCAGAGGGTTTTAATAGGGCACTCTTAGAGTAAGAAAATATACATATTGATGTCCCTGAAGGGAAATAAAGGAAATGCTTGAGCCATGAGACCAGGTTGCGTGGTCATCCCGCTGCAGTCCCACATGGTTTGCTTTGGGCAGTCATGTGGAACTGTCTCGAGTCAGCCTCAGAGACTTGGTGATGAGAATCAGACAGGTCACTGTCTGCATGAGATTTGCCTTGAGATGGAATTGGTGGAGAGATAATCATGTCTGGGAACTGGCTAAGTCATGAGGCAAAGCCTGCTGGCTGATGATGACTTGGTCTCCTATAACAGAGATGTGGGACTCACAGACATGAGGCACCCTCTGCGGGGGGGGGGGGAAGGGGGGATAGAGAGTAGGCAGGCAGTAGGGGCCAGAGATGTCACAGGTGTTTGTGAGGCCAGGTGTTTTGAAGGGACCTTTCAAGGAAATGCTTTTCCTTGAAATGCTGAGCTCACTTTGAGCTGTGAGTGATTAATAACAGGGTCTTCTGCTGGAAGGGTGGTGGGGACAGTGATGAACCCCCACTTGGAGGAAACCAACCGCAGTGGACTTGGATGAAGACATGCTGTTCTAGGTAGCTGGGGGAACAGTTGGTTTCTCCTCAATAGCAAGAGGGTGGGATTGGCAACTGGTTAAAGCTACATGACCTCTGCGAGTGAGTTCTGAGGAGGTGGTCCAGATCTTTTCTTAATTTGGGTCTGTGTGGATTTGCATCCTGGCTATTCATCACATAAAGGCAGCTTGTTTCAAAGCCAAACTCAACAAACCTCCTGGGGCATGTACCTCGGCCACTGGACATCGTAAAATCCTATCTCTGTGCCAATTTGGTTAAAGCTTCACTTTAAAACCTTGTTTTAAAATGACTGGGAGATCATCTCAGGGCAAGACTGGAAAACTTCTGGTAGAGTTAGCCAGATTTTATTCTCAAAGTTTGGGTCCAAAGGTCTTCCTAGTAAATAACTTAGTTATCCCCAAATAGAGGTCAAGCATTTGCTCAAACTGCAAAATCTCCAAGTCTCCAAGTGAGTTATTTAACTTAAAAATAATGTTTCACGATATTAAAATAACTTGTCATATGTTTTTTCATCTCAACCTCAAAGAATTTTTAAAAGACTGTCTTTCAACAAAATTATCCATGTTGTTCCCTAGGATAACATGGGAGAGCCAACAGATATGGTCTCTGCCCTCACAAATTTAGCCTGTCTTGGAAAAATACAGTAATTATAAATGTAACTTAATTCTAAGGTGAAATAGCAAACTTTCTTCAGTTTTACTAAGGAGAAAAATGAGATTATCACTGAGATTCAGGGATAATTCTTCATGCCCAGAATAGAAGAATGAGCTATTGCCTTTTTTATTATATCATTCTATTTCTTAGAGCATATAGTTTCAATTTGATTATTTTATTAGATAACACTTCTTTGTCACAAAAATGTAAGTTCAGAGGAGAATTTGTTATAAAAATAACAAATATTATAGGAATTTATTTATTAAATCTAGACAATTTCCTCCATCTGTTCTATTTTTTAGCCCATTTTTGCTGTACTGATAATTTCTGATAAAATAGAGTTCTTGTTTCCATCACATAGAATTTACAGTGGCACTAAAACTTGGAGAAGGCATGACTAAATATAGCTTCTCAAATCTATACTTCTCTACAACATGTTGGCTTTTACCAAAATATCCATCTTAAAGAAGATTCGCAAGATAGATCATTTTACTCCTTTCTGTTTACTCACTACCTAGCACAGTGCCGAGCACATAGTTGCTAGAGAAATACTAAATAAATGATTGATTGGTTTCAATATTTTTTAAAGAAAGAAAACCCTAAGTTTTCCTTCTTTCTTAAATACAGCATGATCGTAAATTACATAAAACATCCCGATTATTCATTTGAATCTACAAACCGAAAAAAAAATAATGTCAAGGTGAAATATTCTTAACCTTATATATAAAATTTCAATTAGCCAAGCTAATTAAGTAGGGATGATTCTCAAATAATTTCCAAAATTAATAGTACCAGAATTGTTATAATAGAATGTCTCAAAAGATCTTTCCCGAAAGGAGTGGTTTAGTTGAAAGTGAGTCAAAGTGCATATATACACATATTTGGAATCATCTGGAAGCATGTTTCAATGTGCTTGTTGACTGTGTATCTTTTATATCTATGGATTTCATTTTTATTCAGAACACATAGTCAACATTTTCCGTGATAACAAAATTTCAAACATTTTATTCTATTGCGGGAAAAGAAAGGCTGGAGTGAAAAGGCAGCAGTCAAACAAATAGGAGTGATGAAGGTAGAGAGTTCCAATAGGAGTTGGACAGATAACTTTGGGCAGAAGGTAATTGAGTATGGTTTGTGGCCTTCCAAGGGGTTCTGTGCTTTAAAGTTGTTTCACATTGTTGTGTAATGAATGCTTGGTACACTTGGAGCTCTAAATTAGCACCACTTTGTTTTGGTCCACTCCAATGGCATATTCCCCTTGTCCAATAATGCCTTCACTCATGCTGTATGGTTGACCCACTTGGAAATCCAGAAAAGGGGTAGAATCAACTCCCACACATACAGTGAATGGCCAGAACTTGTAGCATCAGACTGCGTGGTTGGCTCCACTCCTGGACCCCTTTTCTATATGGATGGCGGCTTAAGACATTTGATGAAGTTGAAGCACCATGTGGTAAGTTTCTTCTAAATCCAGGAATTATTTCTAACACCAGAGGGGATACTTGATGAAAGATGGGTCAGAGTCATTCAAAATGACAGGCTGTATTTTGCAGAATTATCTTGTTTTCTTCTTTTATTTATTGCTCAATAAACTGAATGTTCATGGGAATGAAATTTTAGACACCCTAATATTTGTCTTTGGAATGTATTTTCCTACATATGGTAGCACACATGAAGGATTGCAGGCAGAAGTATTTTCCTACAATTCTTCATTATAAATAGGAGAAAACTGAAGGACAGAGAGCTTACATGACTTGTTCAAGGTATGCAGATTAGTCAGGGCCAAAGATAAAATCCAGGACTCAAGATTCTCAGTATTCCACATATGATTTTATAAACACATGCAGACATTCCAAATCAGATTCCTCTCTCTCTCTCTCCCAAGCTCATTCCTGCTTTGAGTATCATTTTCTTCTGGAACTAATTACAAATTTACAGTTTAGAAGCAAAGCCAAGCCCAATTATGATTACTTCAGGATCTATCAGGGTAAATATAGACAGAGAGCTTCTGACTATGTTCTGTCAAGCTCCTCAGGGGCCACAGCTTGTGATTGTGTGCATACCTGTGTACACATGTGGCTCACGTATGCATATAGGGTATATTTGGAGGGGATGCATGGCATCTTCTTTTCCACCATTGATAAGATCACTCGCTTCTTTACCTACTTACATAGTGGGCTTCTGGTAAGAGTTTGTTCCAAAAACAATAAAAAATAGCTGTGGTGGCAGGCATTCCTGTCACACAGATACCTTCTCCTGAATCCCAGAAGAAAGCATTCTGTTTTAATTGTAAATTACTCTTTATGGCACAGAGCCTATATCACTGACACTTCTGTAACGCTGTGCTTTCTAGTCCACAGGCTCCATTCATTATGTGGTGGCTGACTTTTATTTGTTGGCTCACTTGCTGGTATGTTTAATGATCAATGTGGCTAACAGACATTATATACTCAGATGCATATTATTGTTCATGCATTACTGAAAGTCAAAGCATTACAATAGAGCAATATGTTGACGCAGAGAATTTATCATTTTACACCATAAGCCTGGATCCTTCAGAAATGACACATCAGATAAAGCTACATCAGGATATTACTTTTGATAATAAATAAGCAGATTAGACCATCCCAATGCCCAATCTGTAGCTAGGCACCTCCCACCCACTTTCTCTTCTGAAAGCAGGTTCTGTCTTGGTGGAATAGAAAATGTGGAAAGTGCTAGAATTTTAGTCAGAAATTTAGATTAAAATGACTTGATGAAGGTACTTTATTCTCTCTCTCTCTCTCATTTGTTGACTTTAGAGAGAGAGAGAAAAGGGGATAGGGAGAGAAAAACATTGATATGAGAGAGAAACATTGATTTGTTGCCTCCCATATGCTCCCTGACTGGGGATCAAACTGGCAACGTAGGGATGTGCCCTAACAGGGAATTGAACCCAAAACCTTTTGGTGTATGGGACGGCCCTCCAACCAGGGCAAAGGTAGCTTATTCTTAAGTAAAATAGTATACCTGAAGGTACCTGAAAATTATCTCTCATAAGCATAAGGTTTTGCTGGCTCTGCCTTGAGATAAATTACCATGGAGAGGTAATACAGAGAATTCTGTATTATTAGATGCTTTGATTTGAATTATTAGATGATTTGCTCTAACAAGGTAGACTACTTAGTTTTTTCTTAAGAGTTCCTTTTGAGGTTGGAGAGATCCTGAGATTAGATGAGACCCGAAGTGAAAGAGGAAATGTTACTGAGGAGAGATAGCAAACAGAATAGCATGGTGATATTCAAGAAAGATGCTGAAAACAAACTGAACCTATATTATAAATGAAAATGAGGTATAAAAAGCTAAAACTTGGAATCTGAAGTCATTTTGTCCCTGACTTGTTCACTTGTAAATAACACAATAAAAATATATCTATAATAATAAAAGGGTAATATGCTAATTAGACCAGACGTCATTCCAGACATCATCCCAAATGTCCTTCCGGTCAAAGCCAGGGCTGGAGCGAAGCCCAGGTCCCGGGTGCCAGATGAACCGCGTCCAGCATGGCCAGGGGTGAACCTGAGGAGGGGCAGTGAAGGATTAAAGAAAACAGACAAGAGAATATAGTTGGGGCCAGGTGGATCACTGTGCCTGGATGAGGAAACAGTGACACAGCCTATAAGCCGAAGATTTATTTTATAGTCAGATCATACTAAGCAAAACAAGGGCAAGATATTTACAATCTTCTTGCAAATTTCAAATCTGCTTCTTTCCTATTGTTGCCATTCTCTGAACTCTATCAAGCTTTGTTTAGGCAGCACTTGCTGCACACCCCCCCCCCAGCGCCCCCCCCAATTCAGCCCACATCCCTTAGCTACCTAGGACTGCAGGGTCAGACTATAAGGTCAAGCTTACAAACATAGGCTTTTGGCTATAATTGTGCTGGGAGGGCTTTGGCCTCCAGGCTGGGACTTGTAATAGTATGTGGCTCTGCCACAAGTCAGTCTGAGGCTCGATCCTCTCTGAACGCTGTAGCTACTTTCTACAACCAGAGGGAAGTTGGTGCCAGCAGCTGGGGAAAGGAAGGCCTACTCCTGCAAGAATTTCGTGCATTGGGCCTCTAGTAGTGTATATAAAAGGCTTCTTAAAGGCAAGATTTATGTCTTACTAATTTCTACATATCTGGTGACTAATATAGAACCTAGCATATTTAATCACTCCTTAAATGTTTATTGTTTTCCAGTAAATAAATGAAAGTTTAACATATATACATGTGTATGTATGTTTCTCTACCAGAGAAAAAGTTTTCCTATTTTGTTAGGTTAATATATTCCATGGTAGATGCTATTTTTATGTACCATGTATGAAACTAACTGTCCTGAACAAAGAAATTGGCCTTCTCTGAATTCTAATGCTCTTAGAAATTGAGATAAACATTTAACCATCCTTCCCTATGCACTTGTGTATCCATGTGGGGTCCTTGAGCCGGCTAATTGAACACTGAATATATATGTTAAACTTCTCATCTCTCAGTATAGAGGAGGTTAAAGTTGTTGCAAATAGAACATTCTTCTTCTTTACCATTAACACAAAGCAAAACAAAATTCTGCAAGAGTATTTTGAGGCATTAGATTTATAAAGAGCTTTGACATACACCCATGAATTTTATGATGAACCTTTGACATTTGAACAACTATGCACTCATAAAACTGCATCAGAAATTCTTTAAAAAACAACAACCACACATACATTTCGCTGGGGTTTTTTTCTGGCGAAAATAAAAAGGTACAGTATTTCCTAATCTGTGAAGTTTCCATTGGCAGGAAGGGCTAAGTTAGGAAAGAAAATGTCAGCCATAGAAAGGCATTATATAGCCAAATGAACCAAATGAGAAAAGGAGAACACTATTTGCAACTTAACCAGCCAAGTTAAACATGACACGATTAGAGCCAATCTTTGGGGACCAAGTTAGTAGTAATTGCACCTTGTTTAACTTAGCCAATTAAAGGCCAAACTCTTTTCTAAATGGGCTATTTTCAAAACAATCACACCTTTGCACTCAGAATTTTTTCAGCTTGCCATTTTTAATTTAGGCATTTGACTACTTAATCAATGTGTATGAACATGGACCCATAACTAAATATTTGCACATAATACAAAATTAATATATATTTGTATTGGGCAGAATAATTGGCTTCTTATTATAATAGGCTGTTTAATTAGCTCAGGGTCATATATGTTTTTACATATCCAATAACTTCCAACATCTGAAAATAGTATTTAAGCTTTAAAATATATTGCCTAAGGGAAGATTCCTAGAAAATAACTTGGAAAAAAATAACCTAAGCAACTAGGGTTTTAAAAGGTAGAAAAAGTAGAGAGGAGAATTAATGTTTGTTTTCTACCAACTATAAGTGCACCTTGACTTACTTTGTCACCATGAGTCGTTAATGTTTACTGAATGCTCACTCTGCAGATAACTGCTCTTGACTAGGTGTCTCTAACCAAAGCTCCAGAAATTATCTCTGTCTTTAGAAACATCTACTCTAAGGAGAAAGCAAGAAGAGACCTAAATTGTGTGGGGTATAAGTACAAAGGAGTAAAATCTGGAATTAGTTACTCAAATTTCTAAGTGGGATTAAAGTACATACATTAGGGTTAAGACCAGATTCAGAAAAGGAAAAAAACAGCAACAGGTGGGTGAAGGAGATTGGCATAGCTGTATGAAGCGAGTCTGAGGGAGTTACAGTCATAAAGATTTTCTGGGGAAGTCCAATAGAGTAAATATTGGAGAGAGGGTAGGAGGCCTTACAACTAAAGGAAGTGACTAAAAGTTAACTTTGTAAAAACAACACAAACAGCAGGTGCTGTACCCTAGGCCAGTGGTCGGCAAACTCATTAGTCAACAGCCAAATATCAACAGTACAACGATTGAAATTTCTTTTGAGAGCCAAATTTTTTAAACTTAAGCTTCTTCTCACACCACTTCTTCAAAATAGACTTGCCCAGGCCGTGGTATTTTGTGGAAGAGCCACACTCAAGGGGCCAAAGACCTGCATGTGGCTTGTGAGCCGCAGTTTGCCGACCACGGCCCTATGGGAATATAGCTTTCCAATGCCTTTGGGAAGTAAGGACAGATGTGTTTCACATAGTGTGGAATCACATACATAGGCTATAGCAAACATTAATTTTCCAGATCTAAGGATATTTCCTGCCTCACAGAATAAGCAGTTGCTTAAGAATCTCAATACCACGTTGTATGCATTATGGTTAATTTTTACCATCAGCTTTTTCTACACATGTTTCATTCTTTATGGAGATGGAAACCTTAATACTGTCACCTATTTTGATCAATGGAAAAACTTGATTACAAAGGAGGTAATCTGAGTGCCGGGTAAGTCATGGCAGAAATGAAATTAAAACTCCTAACCTGAGGTGATGTGGTGCGGCCCAGTGGGGTGAGCTGGGAGAAACACTGGATTCTTGGCTTCTAGAAAAAAGAACTCAAGCCTCTCTTTCTTTTCCTGGCCTTCCTTGGGTTGGGGGTGGGGTAGAGAGAACTTCAGCCTCAAAAGGAGGTGTTACTGTCATTGGTCACATTTTGTGATATTTCATTGGCCAACATGGTGGTGCGTGTAATGAATGGAGGCATTGCATGTAAAAGATGGACTTGTCCCTGGACTACTGTGAAATGATTCCTCTCTTACTGTCAATCTAGATGTTTTTTTCTTTTCCTGGAGCAGAACTCTGGCTGACCCAGGGCAGCTTAGGCTTAGGGAAAGAAACAATGACACCCGGCCTCTGTCTTCTGTGGTTCCAGGCAGAGTGCACTTAGGCAGGATTTGGCCCGGCGCATAGAGGTACACTGTGGTTTGGGGACTAAAATCTCAGCTGAAAACAAAGTGTTGCTTAGCTTTGCATATCATTTTTCCATGCATGGCAGAGAAGTAAGACTACTTGAGGACAGCACTTGCATATTCTAAAAATTTCTGGCTAAAACACCATAAAAATACTTAAATAAACTATCATAGAGATCATTTTTAATGTCACTCCAACCTGTAATCTCCAACAGACATGGGTTACTACGATCACCTCTCATAGTCTACTAAACAACCTTGAGCAAGGTGTGTTTTCCAAGACTTTGTTTTCAATAATAAAGCTAGATGATTGGTCAAAAAAATGAAACTTTGCCTGATACCATATGAAGTATTACTTAATCAACAGTTATTTTAACCAATTTTATTGAACCCTGACTACATGCAAGGTATTGTGGAGAGTGCTAGAGTTACCAAAATCAACAAGTCATGGCTTCTGCCCTCAATCTAGGGAAAGGCAGATGCATAAAAAAAAAATGGTTGTTAATGACAGTCATAAACAGATATACCCAGCAAGCTCATGTCTTGTCACATGAAACAGTCAGCACAGAGATAGTACTGAGATGGAGGCCATGAGCTGGTTGAAAAGGGACCCTCTAGTCCCGGGTCCGGGTGAGGCTTGGTCCCGGGTCCGGGTGAGGCTGGATCCCGGGACTGGGTAAGGCCGCGCACACCTGGGTCTGGGTGAAGCCATGCCCCTGTGTCCAGGCGAGACCAAACCAGAGGGAGTCGGACCTGCATTACCACCATTTGTCCACCATCCAGAGCTGAAAAGTCAGTGCCGACATGTACACATAAGGAACTGGTGGACATTGAAATTGGGTCTCAAAAGAACTGTTGGTCCAGAAAGAAACTTACTACAGACTGATTCATTTGCCTGTCAGCATAACTATTATTGCTCGTCTCACATTCGGTTCTTATATTTCTAGTAACACATGATCTCACTCATCTAGGGGAAATGATGAACAACATAGACTGATGAACAAGAACAGACCCAGAAACAAGGAGGCATCGATCGGACTGTCAGGCCTCAGAGGGAGGGAAGGGGAGGGTGGAGGTAGGGGGGAGAGATCAACCAAAGGACTTGTGTGCATGCATACGAGCCTAACCAATGGTTAAGGACAACAGGGGGGTGGGGGCATCCGTGGGGAGGGGTGGGGGATGGGAATGGGGGGAAGAGGACAAATATGTGACACCTTAATCAATAAAGAAATTAAAAAAAAAAACATTGCTAAAAGAAAATAAAGAAGATCTAAATAAATGGAAAAAAAAGGGACCCTCTAAAAGAGAATTAACTTTGTGGCTGATAAAGAAAAAAATTAAGAAAGGAAAGATAGTGGCCCATAAAGAGAAATAGTGTCAAATAAACAAAAGTACTTGCCTTTTAACTCCATTCCATTAAGAATCTGAGTGTAGTAACCATAAGAAGGGTATAGTAACATCTTTTTATTCTAATGCATTGACATCTTGGGGCCTAGCTGTCCCTCCCAGGTCCAGCCAATTTCCAGAGATAGTAAAGGACTCTCCTGGGAGTACACTTTTCATATGCAAACCAATCAGTCCAGAGCCCATCCCCCAACCACCTCCTTTTTGGGGCTCTCACACTCTGGGCTGCCATCCCGTGCCCTAATCACCCCATGACAGGTGCAATGGACTAAACGTTTGTGCTCGCCTCCCCAAGTTCATATATTGGAATTCTAATCCCAATGTGATATTTGGAGGGGCTTTGGCAAGGTAATTAGGTCATGAAGTAGAGCCCACAGGAATGGAATTAATGCCCTTAAAGAAGAGTACAGGGAGCCAGCTTGCCCTCTTTCTGCCATGTGGGGATACAACGAAAAGTTGCAGCCCTAGAAAAGGGGTCTCCTAGAACGCAGCAGGCTGGCATCCTGATCCCTGACTCCTGGCCTCCAGGGCTGTGAGAAAGAAATGTTCATTGTTAAGCCACCCAGTTTATGGTGTGTTACAGCAGTTCAAACTAAGACAGTCAGGTTGCTTACCTTGCCTTGCCCATTTCTTCCCACAGAAACCACAATGAGGGCTTTTGCCCATGTTTTTCTCTTTCTCTCTCTGGCTCCTTCAGACCTTGGTGCTTCCCTGTGCCCCCTCCCTGCCTAGTGGCAAGGCAGGCCCTGCCACGCACCTCTTGGGAGCTGTGAATAATAAGCAATTTTTTCAATGGCAATCTCCCGATCTGTTGGCCTCACCACACCTGAATAATAATAAAATCAGCATTTTAAATAAACTATCATAGTGATCATTTTTAAATGGCACCAAAATCTGTAATCTCCAACATACATATATCACTGGAAGATTGTAACAGACCAGAAGGAAAATAAAACAGAAGAGACTAAAACCTCAGAGGAGTGGAAAGTGTTTAGCAGTGCAGTTGGAGAGAGTATAGGACAGAGGCCCTGAGAGGTGCCCGCACAGCCCAGCCCCAGGCTTCAGCCACTGTGAGTAAAGGGAAAGACATTTGAAAACTAGACCCTCGGCTGCATAGGAAAACAGGTTTTGTACTTCTTTTCTTGCCGTTTAGTTTGTTGTGTGTGATTTCCTATTTCTAACCTTGTGGTCAGAATGCTGGCAAGAGTTGGCAGGCTTATTTGCACAGTTTCAATATGCCGGGGCTTGCTAAACCGAAGAGAGGGTGCTAGTCAACTGGAGAAGCGGGCTCAGAGAGGGGAGCAGAACATGTTGACAATAGAAGCTTCTGGCCACCTGTCACTCCATGACACTAATGCTGTCTTTTTCTTCGCAAAAAATAAACCTAAGCATAAACCTCATATTGCAGACACTTTGATTTCCACTACTATATTGTTTGGCATACGAATGCATCTACAATTGGGTCAAAACTTACCTTTCTAGTACTTTCACCCTGTAGGCCCTATTGAACCTTCAGTTTCATGGACTTCCTCACCATTTCCTGAACAGACCATGCCTTTATAGCCAGTGGAGCACTAAGGTAAGACCGATAGAGAAATGGGAAAGCAATCCTTTATTAAGAGATGGACAAAGCCCTGCTTAACAAAACAAAAGCAAGCAAACAAAAAAGCCCTGCTTACCAAAAAGGCAAGGCTCTCTGATAAAAGCATTGTTAGAAAATGGGGTTTCCTTTCAGAGCTGAATCTGTGCTCCCTTTCATCACAAGTATCTGATGTATGGCTTTCACACCCAGGGGCTCGTGCAGAGAGAGGATAAGGCTGGACCTGCAGAGCAGACGCCAGATCCCCGTAAGCAACCAGCTGCCCAGGCACAGCCAGTGTCCTTCTCCACCTACGTATTGGCAGAAAAGGGAAGAGAGAGCTGGAAAGATGGCCAGTTTACCTCAACTGTTAGCTACAGGGAGACTGGATGTTTGAGAAGAGTCAGGAGTTCCCTATATGCTTTAGATAGCACAGCAATCCTGCCCAGGTATAAGGCAGAGCTTGGGGAATATTTCAAGTTTTGAATCATCACAATGCAGAAGGCATATGTGAATATGGCCCCTTCCTCCAGCCTGAGACTGGAAGGATGAGAGTATCTTCCTTTGAGTAAAAGATGAAAAGAAATGCAGAGTTTCCCCATTATCCTTAAAAATAGAGTGGACTCTATTTTTTATATTTTCCCTATCTCTCTCCATCAGGATGGGAAACATATTATCTACCAACTAGAGGCCCGATGCATGAAGATTCGTGCAAGAATAGGCCTTCCTTCCCCTGGCTGCCAGCACCGGTTTCCCTCCGGCACCCAGGACCTGGGCTACTTTGCTCTGGCTGCTGCCAGGCACCCAGGACCGGGGCTGCTTCACTCCGGCCGCTGCCACCACCTTCACTCCGGCCGCTGCCACCACCCACCGGGGGCATGCTCCAAGCTGTGCCTCGCGGCTGCTCGGAGCACGCCCCCACCCCTGGTGTGTGTGTGTCCACTGGGGCTGGGGGCAGCATGCAGTCCCCTCCTTCCCATCTGTGCACGCAGCTCCTCCTGAACGGTCGTGATGCAGCCTCCTCGAGGTGGTCGTGATGCCTGGCTAATTTGCATATTACCTGTTTATATATATATAGATGCTTAACACAACAGTGGTTAGCAATAATAAATTTTCATTTAGTGAGTAATACAGGAATGAATGAATGAATGAATCCCAGGCAGAGAGGAGAGAATATATGACTTTTATATTTTTGTAATAAAAATAAATCATAATAATAATAAAGACTTTCACATATAGAATGTCATTAAATCCTCAAAACAACTCTGCGAAGTGGAATTATTCCCATTTTTCTTATATGAAAACTGGGGTTCAAACATCAAATTAACCACCCAAGAGCACACAACTCGTATATGACAAAACTAGGGCTGAGATCTCCAGTGTTTCAGCTCCATGTAGATGATACCAGAGTTGTCTGGTCAGACTCAGGGAGAAACCTGTCACACTAAGCCAGGAAGAGAGTAGAGAAGGAAAGAACAGGAGTGTGGCTATCAGATATTACTATGCTTAAGAATGAATTAAGGTCCAATGTTCAAAAATCTAAGTAATGCCTATAAAGCAGTAAAAAAAAAAGACACAGAACTCAAGAGAGAGAGAGAGAGAGAGAGAGAGAGAGAGAGAGAGAGAGAGAGAGAGAGAGAAGGTACAACTTACAAAAGAGAAAGATTTCCGACCTTTCTGGGAATCAGGGAAACACAAATTAAACTGATGAGATGTTTTTGTGTCCCACATTGGTCAAAATTCAAGAAGTTTGATAATATCAAGTTTTGGTGAGAATATGAGGAAATGAACCAGGTGCCATTGCATACTCTTGATGAGAGTCTAACATGGTATAGCCACTTAGGAAGACAGCAGTAGCTGATGTCTATTAAAGTTTAAAACACATATTCTCTATGACCCAGCAGTGATCTAGAAGACAGAGTCTGTATAGCCCAGGGGATATGTAAGACTCACTGAATATTAAGGAAAATACAATAACTTCTATTTATATTTAACTTTATTACACCCTTTTAAATTTCTTCTCAAGGGTCTGTGTGGAGGGTGCTGTAGAGCCACCTGGATGCTCTGTCAGGGCAGAGGCACCGGTTCCCCAGCAGGCAGGACCCACTGCCCAAAACTACCAGGGAATTGTCCTCGGCCCAGGAGAGCTGCCTCGTATACCCTGAGCAGCCTGTATCCAGTGACTGGTCAGTGTGGATGTACTCAGTCTACCCCTTGCCAAAATTCTAGAAAGCTCTAAAGGGCCTTCCCAATCCCTGAACTCCCGAGGAACCAGCTGAGCCCCTGCGGGCCCCCACATTGCAGTTCTCCCTCTCTAGGCTCCATCCTGCTTTCCTTGGGAAAGTTCTTGCATGCACATCTCAGAGCCTCGGTGTCTGTTTCCTGGGGGAACTGACCTAGGAAAGTTTTAGAGTGAACACATTAGCACATAAGCACATACATATAATCTTAAGATACTTAAGTGCACATTTATTTTGGTACATGCATGATAGGGTTGCATGATCATGGAAGTTTAGAGATCAATGCCTATTATGAGGTGAGTTGTGCTCTCCCCCAAATTCATATGTTGAAGTCCTAATCCCTTAGCCCCTCAGAATGTAACCTTGTTTGGAAATAGGGTCATTGCAGATGTGATTAAGATGAGGTGATACTGGAGTAGGGCAGCCCCTAACCCAACGTGACTGGTGTCCTTATAAAAGGGAAAGTTGGACACAGAGACACACACACAGGGAGAACACTGTCTGTATTGACCTCGTGCTACCACAAGCCAAGGAACTGCCAGAGGCTAGGATTGAGGCTTCAGAGGGAGCATGGCCTTGCCACTGACACCTTGGTCTTGGACTTCCGGCCTCCAGAGCCGTGAGACAATAGGTCCTCCTGTTTAAGCCACTCAGCTTGTGGTTCTTTGCCTGAGCAAATGAACACAATGCCTGCAAGAAACTATTACAAATATGCAGAGGGAAGTATTCCTTGCAAATCTGTAATAGCAAACCAGAAAAAAATGATAAACTATTTAAATGTTCATCACCAGCAGGGGGTTATATGGAAACTCAGTGCTATCTGTTCATTTTTTTTTTAATCTAAACCTAAAGTCAATTAACTTAAGAACCTCATCTAGGGTACTTGAGTTAATAAAATGTAGATTCTGGGGTTCTGTGTCCAGAGCTTTTAATTCAGTAAGTTTCATTCTTAGTAAGCATCCTGAGTGATTCTGATGCTTTGGGTTACCACAGGCTAGAATAACAATCTGAGAAAATCTAACCAAAGTTTAACCACTATGCTGTACACTTGAAACCAATACAAAACAATATTGAAAGTAAATTACAATGGAAAGGGGAAGGGGGAGGGGAAAAAAAGAAAAGATATTTAAAATTAAAAAAAGAAGAAAATTCCATCCATACCCATCTGGTTAACAATGCTGATTCCTGAATTCTTTCTACAGTTCTAATGAAGGAGAACGGAAGAGGAAATGTGGAGTGTATTTTCACTGGGATGTCAGGCGCAGGAGAGTGTAACTTCCGTCGTGAGGCTGGGTCCCAGGAGCTGGCCCTGAGTGCCTGACAATGGACAGAGGTCTACAGCCATAGGGAGCAGCCTCTCCCACTTCCTATCACCAAGGTTTGGTATAGGATTGGCTCTCCAGCTTTTAACTGTATTTTGAGAATTGTGTTATAAATAACTTACCCTCCAAATTAAAACGTTTTTCTTTCAGTTAAAAAAATTATATGTGACTTGTAAAGATGGAATATTTAAGCCCCCTCCCCTCTCCCCACTCCACACACAACTTAATTTATTATCCTCTTTCATGTTCCCATAAGACTCATATATACAATCACAGCAGTTATTATGACAGATTGTGGGTGTGTGTCTGTGTGGCCTCCTTGCTGGCTTGAGAGGACTCTGAGCCTCCTCATCTTGGTACACCATGGTGTTCAGCATCATTTTAAGCACAGATTATCCATTCATCCATTGATTGATTCATTCATTCATTCACTTATTCTACAAGCATTTGTTAAGAAGCTATATGTGCTGGCATTCTGCTAGATACTGCTAAGACAACTGTGGAAAAGATAGCAGTTTTTGCCCTTAGAGTTTACACTCTGGTAAAACAGCTCATCCTTAGTTAGACTGAAGTGTCTGCCCTAATCTCTACAATCTGATGAATGAGGAAGCCGAAGTAAAGTGTGATACATTATTTTAATTGTAAAACAAGATACTCTATGACAATCTTTAATTGTCATGGAAGAACTCAATGACAAGAGCAGACTTCTAGCTATGCCTGAAAACATATGATATTGAAGACTAAGATTTCAACCATGACTAATACCAGCATTAACCCTCCTGTTTCCAAGTTGGCTTAGTATTATCAGAACTTCATCACCAGCTTCCAGAGTGGCCCAGCCAGATTTGGGGACCTCACAGCCATAGAAGGCCTGGTGCCACCATCACCAACATCACCCTATGTATGGCTTTGGAAACTTTGACCTCATTTTAGGAAAATATACTGAATACCCTAGAATATTATCCATTGAAGCACTCGCAATAGGAGGAGGAAAAAAAATCATCATCTGTACTCTCATTTATTCCTTAAATTATTCACAAGCGCTTTGATTGGAACTAAAGGAAGTTGGTAAAAAAAAGAAAGAAAGCCAGAAAACTAAGGGAGGATGAAGCCAGTTACAATATTGAGGTACAGATATCATTACAGATCCAGGACCCAGCTGCAGTCTATGTGAACCTTTTAGAGGCCTGAGCATGGGAAGGAGAGAAGAGGAGGAAGAACAGGAAGAGGAAGGCAGAAAAGTAGCAAAGGAACTGGAGTAGGAAGTGTTGAGAATGGACAGGGAGTGTCCCCAGGGAAGGAAACAGCCATTAGCACTTCTTGAGCACTGTAGTCGCTGATGGAAAGTAATTTACACACATCTCTCATTTAATCCACACAACATGCTTTGAAATGAGGGCACTGAAGTGCTAAACTTCCAAGTCCGCTGAGGGCCTGAACCCGATTGACACCCAGATGGGCTCCATACCTGAGGCCACAGTCTGACCCGCTGCAGACACTGCCCTGTGAAAGGCAAAGGGGAGAGCAGCTCTGCTCTCTTCTCCTGAGGCCTGGGGGGTACCTGTGGGCAAGAGGACTCTGCAGTGTACATGGTCCCTTCCATCCAGGCACCTGTGGTCATGACCCATGGAGTCTATGCAGAGAACTGCCTGGACTTGCATTTTCCCAAAGTTTCTCACTTAGTAGCAAGGGCTTCTGCTACTCTATAGAGTGACTTTGTGCCAATTTGAAAAAGGCACCCCCTCTGGGTGGACCATTTAGAAAAAGATCTCCCTTCCTTAGGGTCTGTGACCTGAACCCCAGGCAGGGCACAGGTTTTGGGGTAGCCCTGGCTGTTCTGTCTTTTTTATGCACCAACTGCACAGCCATCTGTGGGACTGGGAGAGAGTTCAGGATGAGCGAGAGGGAGAGGATGAAGGTGGAGAGGCTGGGCCAGGCATCCATCTGGGTGGAAGGGCAGCTCATATTTGCTCCACAAATATGTAAACCGTGTAGGCAGCAACGCCCCTCTTTTAATATCAGGCATTGAATTATTCACAAGCGCTTTGATTGGAAAGCTGGTCTTCCCACTCCTATTAATCAAATGGCTAAAGCATAAATTGGCTTTCAAAAGGTAGTTAGAAATGAATTTTATCCTTTAAAAAGGAAAAAGAAAAGATGAAGTACCAACCACAAATCTTCACAATGGAATCCCCAGGAAAGACAGTCAGTAATGATAAATAGCAAAACCTTTGTATTGATAATATGCCTGTCCATGAATGGTTCGGTGCCTCTTTCTATATTTTCAAATGCACTCATCACGCCTCTCAGCCTGCCTGTGAGAGAGGGTAGGCAGGTATTGTGATTCCCGTTATTGTAAAAACCGACAGAAAAACAAAATGCCTGTTCAAGCTCACTTAACACATTAGCATCTGAGAGAAATTAGAATTCAGCCTCCTGATGTCCATTCTCCACGAGATCATGTATCTGAAAAGCACCCAAAATGGCAGAGCAGGAGCCAAGAGTTAAGACCCACATGTTCTCGAGTCTCTTAGCAGTGAAAAAATGGCAATCTATTTATTATTATTAATAAACTAGTGGCCTGGTGCACAAGATTTGTGTACATTAAAAGGGAAGAGACCCAGACCTGGCCGGCCCCACCCCCATTGGGTGAGACCTAGACCCGGCCGGCCCACCCCACTGGCAGGGGACTCAGCGTCAAGTCCCCAGCTGGTGCCAGGCAGGGATGCAGTGTCAAATCCCCACCCACCCTCGCCTGCCACACATGCAGCCTCCTGCTGATTAGTCATTATGGCGTGAGGGCATCACGACCATTAACATATTAGCTCTTTATTATATAGGATATCGCAGCATCCACATCCTGGGAGCCCATCTACAAGAGACTTCACTGCCTGCCCTGTCACACGGGACCGACCAGCCTACAGCAGAAGCTCGGAGCCTGCAGGAGTTGGCACACTACCAACACCTGAATGAGCCATTAGGCATTTGTCCATCCTATATAATAAAAGTGTAATATGCTAGGTGTCTGACTGCTCAACCAGTCACTATGACACGCACTGACCACCAGGGGGCAGACGCTCTGACCGGTAGGTTAGCTTGCTGCTGGGGTCCGGCCAATCGGCCCTGATCGCTGACCAGGCCGAATCCGTGCACCGGGCCTCTAGGTAATAATAATAATTATTTTACCAGTTTACTGTTTATGGGGAGCTGTACTAAGCATTTTGGATAGTTTATCTCTCAAAATCTTATCACAGCCTTGTGAGGAAACATTGAACACAGATGTTAGAGGACCCAACCAAGTCTGTGCAGCTGATTAAAGGGCAAAGCTGAGACTCAAACCCAGAGCCTCCACTAGCTTCCAAAGAAAGGGGTCTTAACTTACTGTGCTATGATCCCTCTGACCAAAGTATGGCCCTAAAATGTAAACCAGTTCTTTTCCACATCCTTGCAAATGCTAACCAGTGCTGCTGTCTATGGATAAAATTGCATAGTAGTTAGGGTTCTCCAGAGAAACAGAGCAAATAGGGTATATAGAAGGATATGCAAGAAGGCCTTTATTATAGGAATTGGCTTGTGCAGTTATGGAGGCCAAGAAATCCCACAATCCACCATCGGCAAGATGGGGACCCAGGAAAGCAGCAGTGTAATTTAGTCTGAGTTCAAAGGCCTGAGAACCCTGGGAGAATAAAATTAACATAAAGTTGAAACAAAATTAACTATCACATCAATTTAGTTTCCACCCACCATTTTCAAGAATAGACTAGATTAAACTAGACTAGTTATCAGACTTCATCCCAGGCAATAGAGGTAGTAATGTTTTGTGAAACATGTTGTTGTTGTTGTGTGTGTACATACTACTGGATGGTGATATAAAGTCTATTTTTGTGGGTCACAGCAGAAAACCTGAGCAGCACCAATTTAGGGGCCTTTCCTTGCTGTTAATCAGCTTCCTTGAGCTTCTTCCACTCATTGACACTTCAAAAAGATACCCTGCATCTTGGAATACACCTAGGTGGTACTGGTGATGTATTTACTAAAGATTGACAGCAAAAACTAGAAATCTTCCTTTCAACTCTATATGCCTCCTGGGCTTTAATTTATTTCCTTTTCTAAATTCCATGTGGGCTCCTGTTGTAGGAGCTGGTTGTAGGGTTTGCATGATCCAAAGTTGATGGGGCAAACCTGGAGCTCACAACTGATCCTGTGGGAACAAGAGGGAGGTGGAGAAGCTAAATAATTAACAATTCAATAATTTAGTCTTGGAACAGGCTTGGAATTTTCAAGAGTTAGAAGGAGAACTTTTAAACTTTAAACTAAGGCCGCTATGGGCATTGGCTTTGCTGAGTGAATGTATATCTGAGCTAAGCCGGCTAGGAACATGGAACCAACCCACTGTGAATACAATTCAGAGGTGTCTGGTGTATGCTTTGTCTCCCCTTGGAGTCAGGTTCAGTGTCACCTGGGGACCATCTGGCCCCAGGACTGCAGCACAGAAAGGAGAAGCTGACGCCTCCACTGGGAGGAGGAGATTGAGTCCAGAGACATACATGTCTGTAAGAGGACACTCCCACCTCTCAATCCCATTTTCAGAGTCCCGGTGGTGGCAGCAAGGAAGCAAATGTGAGTGGACCTATAACGGGCAGGGCTGGCTGAGGCACAGCTAGGCTGAGTGCAATGCTTTCTCTCCTGTTCTGTCTTAGTCAGCTCGGCTGCTGTAACAAAGTACCATAGACTGCTCGGCTTAAACACTAGACATTTATTTTCTCACCGTTCTGAAGGCTGGAAGTCCAAGGTCAGGATGCCAGCACCGTCAGGTTTTAGTGAGAGCCCTCTTCCTGGCGGGAGGATGGCCGCCTTCTCCCGGGCCCTCACATAGCGGAGACAGAGTGAGCGAGCTCTCTGGTGTCCCTTCTTATAAGGACACTAACCCTGTCGGATCAGGGTCCTTCGCTTATGACTTCACTTAACCTTAATTACTTCTATAAAGGTCTTATCTCCAAACACAGTCACATAAGTGTTAGGGCTCCAACAAGTGAATGTGAGGGAACATAATTTAGTCCATAGTACCCCAATTTCAGCACACAACCTAACACTACACTGACCTTCATTCACACCTGCCAAGAATCTGGGGGTCCTGCCAGAAAGCAGGTGGTGTTACCTGGTGGATAAAGTGTTTACAGGAATCAGAACCCACCCCCCTTTGCAGGAACCGAGGCTCAGCCTGGTGTGCTAAGGAGAATTACCTGGTTCTGGTGTGGATTTCCTGTCACTTTCCCATCCGGCAGCCATCCCTTTGTTTTCCCCATGACTAAGATGGAAAATTAAAATTAAAACCTCGCAGACCTCCGGAGTGTGTGATTATAGGGTTCTTTCAGTCTCTAACTCATAACATTTCATGAACACTTGAATTTTTAACCAATGTGATGAATGACTTTGTAATTTAAAAAGTAACACTTTATAAAAACAGCATAAAAACACTTCACAAAAACATACCTAGTAATAGCACAAGCGACTCACTGAGCAAATATATACAAGGGCGATGAAAGCTCTTGGCTCGCATCCTGCAAAGTGCTGTGGGAGCTGGAGAAAGGGGCGCCCCTGGGGGGCTCCTTTCCAGTCTACTGATCTCAGAGGGGGAGGGAAAAGACTGTTTTCTGCACAGAAAGAGGGTTGGAGAAACAAGTTAGCTATGTTTTAAGGGGAGTGATGAAGCCCGCCTGGACTACTTACTGAAGGCAAACTTGGACAGGAGCCACCCTAGAAACTTCTAGAACCTTCCCGATCCCCAGCAAGTCCTGCCACCTGATTAGGTTGGAGGTTCTCAGAGTGCAATCCCACACCACACCGATGCCCTTTCCCACCGTGCTCAGGGCGGCTGGAATCTGTGGCCACTCTCAGCGGTGTCCTGAGTCCTAATAAAGCATATCCTGTCAGTTGGGAAAGCCATTCCCAGCACCGGGGTGGAGACAGCAGCCCTGGGATGATGAAAGGGCTTTATTAGAGCCCTGAGTGTGGGCACCGAGAGGACGCTGGGCCTGGGCTTTATTAAACCATAGCTCTTCCCCGCTGCCACCTTGTTATTGCCAGGGTGACTGTGAGTCTGAAGGAGGACCACACAGTGCTGAGGGGAGAGCTTTAAAAACCAGAATACGAGATGGGGTGCCTCTGCTTATCAACGCACAAGAAAGCTTAGGACCATTAGTCATATAAAGAGCACACAGTATAGAGAAACGCGGATCCACGCTCTGGGGTTGCCGGGGAACCGGGTCATGCTCAGCTGCAGCCAGCACTTGGGCCCTGTGTCTGGAAACAGGGCTCCTTTGTGGATTTCGAGAAATAACAGAGCTCTGGCGTGAGGGCCCTCGTTCTCACAGGCATTTCCAGTGCTTCTCTGCCAAGAGCTGTGGATCTTTCCAACAGGATGCCATTGGCAACGTAGGCAGTCCCCTGGTTTCTGAGCTGTTCTCCTACAGAAAAAGCCTTGCTTTGCCGCTGTGAACTCTCCACCAAACAGCAGAGAGCAGGGCCTATCCAGAGTGCAAACCCCAGCAGGGGACAAGCTGGGCCTTCCTGAGAAGCATCCAGGTGTTGCTGACCATCCTGTGCTTTCTCTCTCCCCAAGTCTCCACGGCTCCTTTCTCTGGTCAGTTGGTCCTTGAGGAGTCTGTGCAATTGTGAGCAACCCAGATCTGTCCAGTCCTAGCCATGGCACAGCCCTAGGCCAGGGCCATGGATGGGCCACTTCGCCCCTACCTGCCCCATCCACAGAGAGCTTTCTCTCCAGGCAACATTACCGATGACAACACCGGGCTTACTCAGGGGTCAGCTTAGGCTAGAAGCTGGTGGTCCAGTGCGCCCCGCATTCATTCCTGTGCCTGAGGCCTGAGCATGTACACCATGGGGAGTGGAAACCCTGAGCTTTCTCACTTGCCTGTGGCTGCTGTAACAGACTATCACAAAGGGGGTGGCTTAAAGCAACAGAAATTTATCTCTCACAGTGAGGGTGGCTGGAAATGTGAATCCATGTCAGCAGGGTCAGGCTCTACCTGGAGGCCCCAGGGGGAGGATCTGTCCTTGTCTTTTCCAGCTCTAGGCATTCCTTGACTTGTGGCTGCATTATTCCAACCTTTGTCTCCATCTCCACACTACTTTCTGTGTATCTTCACCTCTTCTGTCTGTCTCAAATCACCCTCTGCCTTTCTCTTGTAAGGACATTTGTCTTTGGACTTAGGAGTCAGGAGAAACCAGGATGATCTCATCTCAAGATCCTTAACTTCATTACATCTGCAGAGGCCTTCTTCTTCAGTAAGGTCATAATCCGAGGTTCCAGTGGACATATTATTTGAGGGAGCCACTATTCAAACCCCTATACTACAGCTGCCCCCTGTTGCTGAGAATAAAAATTAAGTCCAAGGAAATGGAGAAAGCCCAGTATTGTGATGACAATGTGAACCGGGGAGTCAGTCAGACCTGGGTTTAAATTCTAGCGTTGCTAGCAATGAATTCTGTGATGTTTGCTGTAGTTTTGTGGTCTCATGGACACAAGCCCCACTGGCTTTCAGAGGAAGGTGTTTGGGAGGCCTTTCCCTCAAGTGGAACTCTTAAAAGTTGGGGCATTAGATGTTGGGTCCAAATCCTTATAACTCGGGAGAAGCGGGAGTTGTGAGCCCCCCTTGCTTGTATGTTGTTATGCCAGGGTGGGTTTCATGGCAAGCTTCTCCTTCTGTTCCAATGTGGTTTCTCAGGCCTGGCGTGTGGTATTACCAGCCATGGTTTGCATGTTTCCTGAGCACGTTCATCAGAGCGGCTGGCTTCTGCCGCCCCGTAGCTGTACTATGCAAGTATAGGCTTATGGCCTGCTGTCACTGTGGCTCTCTCACTGCCACAAGCTACCCCCGCTGCTTTGTTTTTAGAGTGCTTGCTCAAACCCGAGTTCTCAAACAGGGAAACAATCCAAGCCATTGCAGTAGATGACTACTTGGGGGTGTGGGAATGATGGCTTGTGGTGGGGCTGGTGGCTCGGGTGCTACCCTGGTCACACTAGAAAAGAATACTGAGTTGCTTGGAGGTTTGTCTCAGTGGCTCTGCCCTCTGAGTGGTGCCTGCATTGTGAACTTTCCCCTGAGCCTCTCCCGGCCTGAGTCCTTAGTAGAGACGTGAGATTGTTATGCCTTGGGGAAGAGTCTCCCCTGGATCAAGACTGGACCATGACTTGGGACCCAGGCTTTGACTCCATCCCCCTGATCGTGGTGATCATGGTGTACATCCAGAGACCTGATCAGATGGAGCACTCAAGCTTGCAAGTGCAGTCATGATGGACGTGAGAGGAGAAAGTGAAAGCAAGTGAAGTGGTTTGAGACCAGAAGTGGGTAGGAGTGGGCACTTCATATTAAACCTAAGGATTCGATTGGATGTGGAGATGCGTCCGATTTGTTGGAATATGATGCTATAATACAGTGCTACTTCTCTGCACACCATTCTTTTAAATAGGACACTTCACCACAATATCTTCTTCTCTTCCTGTCTCAGTTATTATTTCTTATGCTCCTACTCTATGCCAGGTATGATGCCAAACAGTTAATAAATATTATCATGGGAAGCCTTCATAAAACCATGTGAAATAGACATTATTATCCTATTTTGCAGTTGAGGAAAACCAAGTTCACAAAGGGTCATCTGGCAGTGTGGGCTAAGGCCAAGATTGAAAATCATTCTTTCTGGCTGCCAAACCCCTAATCTTTTTACTTATATGTATACTGTACGCTGTCCACCCATCTTTGCTCTCTTTTCTTGCTAACTAGTAATAGTCCATATTCATCATCATTGCCCTTCTTAAACTAATAAGATTTGAAAGTGCACACTCAAAATTTGTTCATCCAGTAAAGATTTACCAAATGCCTACTATGCGCCAAGCAGCATGGTCGCACAAAGACATGGTGAGCCACACAGAAAACTGGGGAGAGGGGAAGTCCGTCTCGCAGGAAATGTCTCCCCCATAGACCACACCTCTCCTGAACAACAGCAGACCAGGAAGATTTAGGCCTGAAATTCCTGTCCTATACCATCAAAATCATGTGGCTCTCTTAGGAAAATACCTGATACTGCTGTGAATAAAATGGAGATATCTCCAGTGTCAGAAATCATGGGTGGTGGCACTAGCATCGCCACATAAATAAGCTGTTGACTCCCTGGGCCTCAGTTTCCCCATGTGTCAAACCAGGGGGTTGGGCCATGCGATCATTAGGTCCTTCTGAGCTCTGACATTTCACCAATTTAACTAAGTCCTTCTTTTCATTCCCCTCTCTAGACAAACGAACCCTGAGGCCCATTTTGAACGTTTGAGGTATTGACTTGTTTTTCTTATTCTATGCCCCAAGTTTTCCTGGTGATATATGACTTAATCAGTTGGTTTTGTTTCTGCACCTCTGATTCATTTGTCATCTGCAGACGCTTTACCTTTATCATTGTTAGTAATGTTCAGTTCTGTAAGAGACATGCGCACATCCAAAATCCAGAGGTAGACTTCATTATGAGCTATATGTTTCCTTGGAAAAGCAACAAACAAAACTGAAAATGAACTCCTTCTTTCAAGTAGTAGGACTGCATTCATTTTTATAAAGGGGACTTAAAAAGGAGGCAACATACTTTTGTTTGGCAAATCTGTACTTTTGCATAATCAGATTTAACATGAAATACAACAAGTTTTAAAAACCCGCTCATGTTGGTGTAGTTTGTTTAAGGTAGGGGCCAGGCACAAATTTCTTTTTTTTTTTTTCTTAGAAACTTCCAGAAAGGTATTTTTCCATTCCTGGTGATCTGCTGACTGTAAAAAGCTGTTTTCCTTCTGTGCGAGTTATATGAATTATACTATTTCGAATCCTTCAGAAATTCTTTCTAATCCTTCCGAATAGCTATTACTGTACCCATTATATGGATGGGAAGATGAAGTTCAGGGAAGCATGTCATTCACACAAGGTCATCTAGATGGAAAGCGGTAGATGTAGAAGTCAAGCCAGGTTCAGTCTAAATCCAGATGTTTACACTTTCTCCACTACACATGCTGCCTGGAAGGGGGAAAATGGATGAATATCTATATGGTTTAAAACATGCCCAAGAACAAGCAAGGAGAAGGCGGTTTTCATAAGGCTGTTTTCTCCACAGAATGTGGAGGAAGAATAGGCTGATTCCAGCTCATACCAAGAGGCCTTTGTGTGAATTAGGAGAAGGTGCCTCCCTCCTATTAGTAGCAGCAGATGTGCGAATGGCTTGTTGCCTGCAGCAGGGCTGCCCAGCCCACCCCTCACAGAGGGGACCCTGGCAGAGGGAACAAGCTACTCTATGGATGGAGAAGGGAGGTACAAGAGCTGACTTCATGTGACCAGGAAGGTCTTGATGTGTTGGCATGATTGGGGAGCCGAAGACTGCATAATTCATTTTATAACTTTCAAATATTTGTACTTCTCTCTTTGCAAATTTTTAGTGGGCAGAGGGAAATTCTTCAAGAGGTTTAGCTTGACTTCTGGATGTCAAGTTCATCAAAGAGATGAATCACACATCCCAAAGCTGATCTGGCTGAAAGCCAGGGCAGAAATAACGCATCATTTTTATTGTTACTAAATTGTCCAAAGAAAGTTCAAGTAGTTTTATCTTTTAAAAAAATATATATTTTATTGATTTTTCACAGAGAGGAAGGGAGAGGGATAGAGAGCTAGAAACATCAATGAGAGAGAAACATCGATCAGCTGCCTCCTGCACACCCCCTACCGGGGATGTGCCCACAACCAATGTACATGCCCTTGACCGGAATTGAACCTGGGACCTTTCAGTCCGCAGACCGACGCTCTATCCACTGAGCCAAACCGGTTTCGGCATCAAGTAGTTTTATCTTAAAGGTATTCACTTGGCCACCAGTCTGGTGTCTGTGCCCTTGACTATCAGGTTTTCCATCTCCTCTGCTTCCTTTGCCTCTTCTAAGTCTCTGCTTAAACTATAATTGATCTGTGACATTTGGACTTCGGTTAATAATAGTAAATAATAATAACAACAATAATAAAAAGATAAAAATGAAGGGGAAGGAGAAGGAAGAGGAAGATGAAAACAAAATCATACAGACTTAGATAACCTAGCTCTGTCACAAATGGGGAAGGTAAAGGAAGGGGTGGTGCTAAGGAGGACAAAGGTATTTTCATAAAGAGAAGGAGGCAACTTTGAACTTCAAGAGGCAGATCAGAAAACTCTAATATGGAGTGTTTTATCTGGAAATCATCTTAATGATTGAATAAAGGGCCTAACATATGTAAAGATTTTATAATTCTCATATCACATTTACTAGTAAGAACAGCCTTCTCAGATGTGTGTTAGCAGATGCCCATTGTAGAAATAAGCAAATTGAGGGTAGAGAGTTCAAGTAACCTAAAGTTGGCTGGTGACAGCTTTCCTACCACTTGTAGATTTTTAGCATCTCTGGGGCAGGGCCCAGCTCAAAATTTAACATTAATAAGTGTTTCATAAGTATTTGTTTTAAGAATAGATGGATTATGCTATACATTGGAAAAATAAATGAATCATGTTGCAAATCTGGGGGGGGAAATGTGTGTGCATGTGGGCATACACATGATGAAGAGGTGGCGGGGAGGGGCAGGAGAGGTGAGGCCTCCTGTAAATAAGAGACAGAAAATTATTGGCAACTTTTGGCATCGAATTGGAATGTGTGAAAAAGCTTATCAAAACCACTCAGTGAGAGTTGTGGCTGAGACAGAGGCATAGTTGTATCCATTGTCAGCAACCCCAGCAGCAGTTTGGAGGGTGCAAGTTGATTTATTCCTTCTAGTAAAAGGCTTTTGCCTCCTTATGCGGTTCAAGATCGTTAGAAACTAACCTGGGCGGAGGCGATGGTCAGTGCAGTGGGGTGTGAAAGTCATCTTTTGCCTTCCTTCAGCTCTCCTTACTGTTAAGTTGTGGATTGAGACTGGCTTAAAAATTAACCTAATTAAAATAAGATACTTCAAAAAATGTTCCAGCAATGGAGTATTGGTGTGCACCCCCTCCCCTCCCCATCTCTCCATCTATCCCCTGCCTCATATGTTCTTCTTATTTCAATTTATTTGTGATCACAGGGAGCCATTTCAGCTGAAGCCCTTTCTTATGAATGTACCCCTCAGGTGCTGTAGGATGCTCCCAAAGTGGGTACTAACCAGCCCACACCACCATCTGTCATGACTCGGGCTTAATTAGAAAATGGGCATTGAAAAGGGAGCTATGGAATGGGAGGAGAGGGTGAGGGGGCAGCAGAGGGAACAGCTCCCTAGATCAGCACAGGAGTGTGGGCCTCCCCCTCAGGAGTGTGGGTCTCCCCCCTCAGGAGTGTGGGCCTCCCCCCTCAGGAGTGTGGGCCTCCCCCCTCAGGAGTGTGGGCCTCTCCCCACAGGAGTGTGGGCCTCCCCTCTCATGAGTGTGGGCCTCCCCACAGGAGTGTGGGCCTCCCCCTCAGGAGTGTGGGGCTCCCTCCTCAGGAGTGTGGGCCTCCCCCCTCAGGAGTGTGGGCCTCCCCCCTCAGGAGTGTGGGCCTCCCTCCTCAGGAGTGTGGGGCTCCCCCCTCAGGAGTGTGGGCCTCCCTCCTCAGGAGTGTGGGCCTCCCCCTCAGGAGTGTGGGGCTCCCCCCTTAGGAGTGTGGGCCTCCCCCCTCAGGAGTGTGGGCCTCCCCCTCAGGAGTATGGGGCTCCCCCCTCAGGAGTGTGGGGCTCCCCCTCAGGAGTATGGGGCTCCCCCCTCAGGAGTGTGGGGCTCCCCCTCAGGAGTATGGGGTTCCCCCCTCAGGAGTGTGGGCCTCCCCCTCAGGAGTGTGGGCCTCCCCCCTCAGGAGTGTGGGCCTCCCCCTCAGGAGTGTGGGCCTCCCCCCTCAGGAGTGTGGGCCTCCCCCCTCAGGAGTGTGGGCCTCCCTCCTCAGGAGTGTGGGGCTCCCCCCTCAGGAGTGTGGGCCTCCCTCCTCAGGAGTGTGGGCCTCCCCCTCAGGAGTGTGGGGCTCCCCCCTTAGGAGTGTGGGCCTCCCCCCTCAGGAGTGTGGGCCTCCCCCTCAGGAGTATGGGGCTCCCCCCTCAGGAGTGTGGGGCTCCCCCTCAGGAGTATGGGGCTCCCCCCTCAGGAGTGTGGGGCTCCCCCTCAGGAGTATGGGGTTCCCCCCTCAGGAGTGTGGGCCTCCCCCTCAGGAGTGTGGGCCTCCCCCCTCAGGAGTGTGGGCCTCCCCCTCAGGAGTGTGGGCCTCCCCCCTCAGGAGTGTGGGCCTCCCCCCTCAGGAGTGTGGGGTTCCCCCCACAGAAGTGTGGGGCTCCCCTCTCAGGAAAGACTCCAGCCAACACTCAACAGTTGGGTGCAAGCACAATTCCGGGTCAAAGGGGAAAAGGGGTCTGCCCCTGGGTGGATGGCAAAGGGCAGTGCTCTGAGGTGGCAGGGAGGGGCACTGGGCAAGGCCAGATTCCGTGGCAGGGATTGGGTGAACCTTCTCAGGAGGGCTCTGAGGAGGACAAATTAAATGGGAATAGAATAAACATCAAGGTGTGAATTTTAACTAACTCCTAAACAACACTCCAGGACCCTCCTCAATATTTAGGAGAAATGAACTGAGAACTGGATCCTGCGAACCCCCTTACTCTTCCCCATGGCCCTTCCCATGGCCTTCAGAAAAATCAAGCAAACTGGGTTTGCCAGAACATTCAGGTAAATTACTCAGGTACACTTAATTTTGGCACAGTTGAAAGAAGTTTTAATTTGCTTTGGATCCACAGACCCTATGAGCCAAGAGAAAGGTCAGTCTGGATACAAAAGCCTGATTAGTCTGCCCTGGTGTTTCTCCTATGCATTGGGTGCTGGAGAGATGCTGTGACAATTCTCAGCCACTGTCACCTTTCTTTCTGTAGAAAGTTTATCTACCAAAGTACTCGACTCACTCTCCAGGGAAAATGGGGCCACAGGACAATGGAAATTGTGTGTATTGTGTTTATCACACACAACATTTATGTGTGAGAGCCAAGTCACACCCTCAGCACATGTGCATCTTAATGTTTGGGCCAGGCTCATATGTGTAGAGACCTTGTCACATGGTAGGCACTCAGTGACCAGTAAGTGAAAAGCTAACAGTTCCGAAGCAATGACGCAGCTTCTGACACAACATATACAGGGGTGGACAAAGTAGGTTTACAGTTATGAGTATGGGAAACACGGTTTATTCTTGCACTATTGTTTATTAATGACTGTATTATTTCCACATGAACAAGTATAAAACTACTTTTGTATTATTATTTATTAATTATTGTATTATTTTCCATATGAACAACTGCAAACCTACTTTTGGTCCACCCTACCTTTACTCCCTCCCATTGCTTTGAGTGGCTTCAAACAACTTTGATACCACTTTTCTGAGAGTTCATTCTTAATATAAGTATAATATTACAACAACTTGCCTTATGACTTGTCTCAATTGGGCACAGCATTTTGGAATTTATATTAATTAAAATGCAGTGATTTTATTGGCTAAGAAATTTGAACAAAGGGTTGTAATTTAGAAATCTGTACTTTTATGAGATTTGCACACATAATAGTGTCTGTATAAATTGTAATCTTTGATTCATTTAGTTTATTTTGCTTATTAGTGCCCCATTCATTTCTGAGTTTATAGTTTAAAAAAAAGGAAGAGAAATGTTGTAACATAATTGTCACTATTTCTTTTTAACAAATCCTAAAGTAAGAATATGTTTCAGAAATCATTTCAAATGAGACTCACAGTCTCCTGTCCTTCAAAATAATAAGCTTTTACTCTGTTTAATTCTGGTTCCCCGGGGCTGTCTTGAGCCTTGTGAGAAGCCCGTTAGCCAAAGCCGAGGGAAGGAGATGTGCTTGTTCAAAGTGACAAAGCTGAAGTTATCTGTTCCTAGACAGTTTGGAGGGTGTCATTACCACAGACAACTGCTCTTCTGGACCCAATATGGCCAAGAGAAACTGTCACCTTTTCTTCAGCCCTCAACTGCCTCCTGATTATTGCCTTTGTTTCCCCCTGACCCAGTTACTACTTTTCCTATAGCAACCAATGGAGATGGGATTGTCACCTTCCTTTCCCCAAAACTCAGGAGTCTGGGCAAGTTTTTCTAAGGCTTTGTCTAAGGGGGTGATGGGGAGGCGAGGTGAAGGAGGGTTCCTCTTCCTTCTCCTGACAACTTGGCTGGAGCCTCCACAGGGTATGGATTCTTTGAATTTGTTCCCTTCACACACGTAGCAGCAACATGCAAAGAACAGGAGCTTTTGAGAGCATACAAAACCCCACTTTGGATCCCAGTGCTAATATTTATAGCGATGTATCCTTAGGCAAGTTTCTGAACATCTCTCAGTCTATTTCCTAAAACAAAAGGGGAAAAGAAAACTTAGTGGAGAGTAGTGGGAGGATCAGAGACAGCATGCAGTACCACGTGAAGTACCAGAATAGTAAATGCTCAAGAGCAGTTATTTTTATAATACTTCCCACACTGTTCTGTGATCACGCTGCCCTCTCTGCCATCGCCTCAGGACGGTGAGCTTTTTAAAGGCTATTTCTAAACCCGGGGACCTTGGAATAAAATCTGGCACAGGGTGAACACTGCATAAATGTTTGTGGATGAATGAATCAATGGGAACGACCAGACCTATCCTGAAATAGCCTGGCTTGGTTTTGCATCACTCAGCAAGCCTATTTCTTGGGACTTGATATTAGAGACCATTCTAAACAATGAGGAGATCAGAAAAAGGACAGGGACAAATTAAAGAAATTGGATTCGACACTTTGGTTCTTAAAATGTAGCCTGCTCACCGACGACGGTAAAACTCACTATACGTAAGACTGAAGGGAACTGCGTGTATCATGGGCTGGAACATGCACATTCTGAGCCTAAAATGATAAATGCAAAATGAAAAACTAAAGCACCTCAGTTTTTCGTTCCTCGACCCCCCAAGCACTATTTCCCTTCTAGGTACCATTCATGAGAAGCATTCAAATCCTACAGAAAGTTGCAAAATGAACAGTTGTTGACATCTTTTTGGGGAAAAGAGGAAAACCCAAAGCTTTGATAGATTTTAAACTGCAGCCCTCTGGGACCCTCTAAATGCCTCATAAATATGGCTGGTAGAATATTGCCTACCTGTATTTTCCACCTACACTCCCCTTTGAGGTTCTGTTCTGGCCCCTTGAGAATCAATATACACAATAACAGAATTGCTGATGTATTAATCTTTTGTGCTGATCCAAGCATTTTTTCCCTATAAAAGTGGAATAAAGCTCGAAAAGAAAGTGAAATCTAGACCACTCTGAAAGTAATGGGGGGGAAATTTCATTTCCAGACTTTAGGAAATATACGAAGTATTTCTCTTTTTCTAAGGTATCTTGCTGGAGTGCCCTGGCTGTCCCAGAGCCACAGACTTCAGCTCATAACAAGCATCCTCTATCCTGGTTTTGTGACTTTCTTAACCTTTTGCACTCAGATGTCGAGTGTGACTCGACATGGTTAGCATCGGCAGCAGGAATCGAGAAAAAAGCAAGCGAGTGCAAAGGGTTAAAACACAGCCAACTCTCCAGAAGAAGCCTGGACCAGAAGTTCCATTAGAACAACAAGCCACTCTCTTGAGGGCCATTGTTACCGCCAAAAGGCTTTCATCACCATGCTGCCTCCTATGGTGGCAAAGGGACATACATGTTTTAAGTATCTAGAACTTTATTTGTGAATACATTTCATAAGGTGAAACTGGTGGTGAATATTCACAGGGAAGGGAAGAAGAAAGAAAATTTCCCTTGGAGATGGGCCTGAAGGCTGATGCCGTTGCCTAAATTCTCTGTGAAATTACTAATGCAATATTGTGCTAAGATGGGTCAGGGGAGGAAACAAAGGAAGGGATGGTGGGCGTGTTCAGTTGCAGCTTTAAGTCTCCTCCCTCTAGCTTCTCTCAGAGATGGAGAGATTGACAGCAACTGGGAGGGGGGAGGGGGTCAATTCCTTAATTTTGTTTGGGTTTTTTTCCTCCTGTTCTTCAGAACATTAGTAAGATTATGACCCAAAACATACACAACATGCAATTCCCTCCACCTGGAGTGAGAAGTGACGTTAAAAGCCTGGTGCCAGGAAATAAGGCTTCGGGGTGAGAGAGTGTTAGGCTTCCTTTCTCTTCCTGGGCACTTCACCTCTAGGACCCAGGATTCTCTTCTAAAAAATGGCAATACTTATCTCAGCCTCTCCAGTATATGGGGAGAGCAAATATATTTTTCCTCCTAAGTTCTCAAGGGGGACCCGGTGCACGAAATCCATGCACTCGGAGGGTCCCTCAGCTTGGTCTGTGCCCTCTCACAGTCTGGGAGCCCTTGGGGGATGTCCTACTGACAGTCGGACATCCTTAGCACTGCCGCAGAGGCGGGAGAGTCTCCCACCACTGCCGCTGTGCTTGGTCATTCTACAGTTTGGTCAAATTGCATATTAGCCTTTTATTATATAGGACTAGAGGCCTGGAACACAAAATTTGTGCACAGGAGGGGGGGTCCCTCAGCTCAGCCTGCACCCTCTCCAATCCAGGACCCCTCGGGGGATGCCTGACTGCTGGTTTAAGCCAGATCCCTGAGGGTTCGGGCCTAAACCCACAGTCAGATATCCCTCTCGAAATCCAGGGCCACTGGCTCTTAACTGCTTGCCTGCCTGCCCGCCTGATTGCCCCTAACCACCTCTGCCTGCCGGCCTGATGACCCCCTAACTGCCCTCCCCTGCTGGCCTGATCGCCCCTAACTGCCTCTGCCTCGGCCCCTGCCACCATCGTCTGGAAGATGTACAGTCTAATTAGCATATTACCTTTTTATTAGTATAGATAAAGATGCCCCTCTCCTCCAGGTATGGGGAGGGCAACTCTCACATGACAGTCTTATGACCTGCTTCAGGGGAAGGTCAGAAAGTTAGTTTTTCCTGAACCTGCCATTTCTCAAATTCCTTCAACTTAAAGTAGTCAGTATGCCAAGGTGCCATATTTTGTGGTAGCATGTCCTGAATCTCATTACCCGTTTGTTGTGAGGATGAAACAAGATAATGAGAAGTGGTAGGCTTTGTTTGGTTTTGTGGATACCCTGCGGGAATCCTTTATTGTGTGAGTTCTGATGAGAAAGCAGAATTCAATATTCGATTCCTCGGGCTCTCCTATCTGGGATAGAGCTACAAAATCACTTCGGGTGGTCCAGAATCTGATGGTTGTAAAACTGAAGATCCATATGACTTTGATTAAATTTAGCTTTAAATCCTAGCTCTAGAAAGCATCTCTCTCTCTCTTTATATACACACCTTTCAGAGACCTGGGTTTCCCCCCAAATAATCAGCAACCCCCACGGCATTAGAAGACAGTAGCCAGGACCTGACTAATGATCACATGGTCTGGACCTCTGGCAGGCTAATGATAACATCTCCTGAGCTTGGACTTGGAACGACCCCCTGGCCACTTTCCCATGAGACTGGACAGAGGGATGCAGGAAAAGACCTCACAGAGGTCCTCAAGACCTGAAGAAATGATTTGTTACCCTCACCGTACCTCCCACTAATCAGCTCCCAGCACCACCCTGAACCCCTAACCCATGGTGTCTTGTAATTTTGCTCTCTATATAATCTGTAACCTACACAATATCCGAGAGTCAGGTTTTTAGAAGCATGTGCTCCCTGCCTCCAAATTGGCCAAATCAATATTAAACTATTATTTTCTTGGTATATTACAAACTCCTTCTTGTGTATTTTTTTTGAGCCAGTGCAAGCAGGCAGACAGGCAGATTCAGGAAAAACATTGGGGTTCCAGTAACCATGGTGAGGCTGGGAACAGATCCTGTGACAAGATCCAGGATGAGTCCCCACTGTCCAGCCTTCCTTGGTTTTTGCATATTTTCCAAGTTTACTAGTCTTCAGTTCAGTGAAATTCTGAGTCTGTTCCAATGCATTTCTTTTCAGCTCAGAGTTAATAAGTTAGTGTCTTTGCTTGAATCCAGCATCACAATGTGTAAAGTGCATAATACCGCCAGAGCACATACTAGTAGATGCTCATCAAAGCAGGTACTCAATGCATGATTCATGTTATTAGCCTTGTTTCAGGGTTCATATTTGATGCTTCAACTATTCAAATGTTCATGATGTATTATATTTTGCTGAAATACAAATTTAAATTGCCTCTGGAAGAATACACATGAGATTATTTCTTGTTTGATTTTTTTTTTTACTAGGCACATATAGTGTCATCATCAAAATAATAAATATATTTCCATTAAAGAAGAAACATGGCTTTGATTTGACTTTTATATACTCAGAGGCAACAAAACTTTGGTGATTTATTGATCTCAATTTAATGACTGGCATGCCCAGGTTGTGAGAACTATATTCTGTAATTCTATTCTAGAATGGTAGGTACTCCATGGATGACTAGGATCTCTTGGTGGAACTGAACAACTCTAAAGAGACTCTAATGGTTAAAGAAAGAAAGTCTAAGAAAATGAAGTTTAATATTCTGAGTTAAGGACTGGGTTATAATCTACATTCAAGTAATAATCTACTAAAAGGACCAAAATTCTGCCACCCTTAGTTGCTGTGAAGGATATTGATTTTAAGCTGTTTATTAGGAAACAGAAGACTCAGACTACTATCATCGTAATTAGCTAGTTAATATTAGTAATAGGAAGAGAGCAAAGGAGAGGGCAGATATTATAAGCACGGTCACCTGGGCAGCTTCACCAGGAAGCTACAGCTTCACAATCCCCGGGAACCACCAGTCCATTCCCTGCAGATCACTGGGGGAAGGGATCCAACAAAGGGGGAGATGGGCACATGCCAGTGAAGTCAGGGTGATGTGGGGAAGGTGCTTGTCTCTAGCCTGGGAAACAATGGGTTGCCGAGGGGGTAGACCCCATCAGAGAAGTGGGCAAAATCTTGGAAAGTTAAAATCCCCAAAGAGTTCCCTCTCTTCTGCTTTTGTCCTCTCTTGCTCCATGACCAGCACTCTCCCATGCGCTCACCTGTTCTCTCTCCATAGTCTGTGTCTTTAAGCGGCCACATTGCCCATGGCCATGTGGACCCCACATGCAATAGACTGCAGTTGGGAACACAACCTAAACTAGCCAGATGCTGGACTGGACTGGACTTTTATATGGAGCAGAAATTCTGAGCAGGAGCCTTAATTCTGGCCCTGCTGAAGATAAAATTGGACTTCTATCATGGCAAGACAGACAGTGATGGGACCTGGGAGGGGAAATCCCCTTAATTTTACATAATCAATAAAGCTTTCTTTCTATGAAATCCCATCCTCTTTGGGGGGTGTCTCAGAAAATACATTTCCTCTCAGCACCCCAAGAACTCCACTTCAAGAACTCCACTTTTACCAATAACAGAACCTTTGACACTCTCGCTTTTCCTGCCTAGGAGATTCAGACCTACTTCAGGAAGGAGCTCTTTTAGGATGCTGACTTAGCCTATTTTGGATTTAGTATGGTAAATAATAGGGTTTCAGGCTGGTGTCTGTTAGCTAGATCTGCCCCCCCTCCCACCCCCCACTCCTGTCTCATTGTTTCTGAGTTGCCTAGCAAGGGTTTTCCTGCCATGTGTGTTCTTTAGCTCTTCCTCAATTACCTGTAAATCATCCATTCTCACTTCTGAAATCTAATACCTCCCCCTGCCCTGCACCCTTTTTCCTTTGTCCAAAAATGTCTTGTATACCCAATGTTGCCTCACTGTCTTTGGAATTTTCATGGAGTGATCATATCTATGTGAATTCCCTATGCACATATATTAAATTTTTATTTTCTCCTATTAATCTGGTTACTGGCCCAGTCAGAACTTTGAAGGTGGGAGGAAAACTATTAATATTATTTTTAGCCCCACTGATACCCATGTTCAAGTATCAGTGATTTATACCAGGCTGGTTAGCCTACATAAGTACTATGTATTTTAAGGAAGCTACTCAAGGAAATTTCTGTCTTACCCCCTGTGAAATGATTGGGTTTTTCGCCCTTCAATTTAAGATGTTGAGGGGAGCAGAAACTTCTTTTCTGCTTTATCTGCTTCTGGCTTGAAATAAGAATTTAAAGGGCAACAGAATGGGGTCCTAATCTGAGGTGACAGGAGAAGATTTGACTTTGGGTGGTGGGCACACAGTGCAGTATACAAATCTTGTAACATAGATATCCACACATGAAACCTATCTGTTCATGTTTACCAATGTCACCCCAATCAATTTAATAATTAAAAAATAAGAATTTAAAGGGCAATAGAGAAAATCATCTTAAATTGTCTACATCACTGACAAGCAGTGATTTAGATTTTGGTGTAGGACTGGATCAACTTGAATCTTGCTCAGGACGAGATGTGCCTGCACCAGAAGTGGGTAAGTGTAATTGGCAGAATGGATGAGATCCCGAAGAAGCCATTATCATGGAGTGTCAGTGAGTAAAATTAACATGTACTTTTAATAAGTCTGTGATTACTTATTCTACAATAGACCATATGGTCTATTCACTTTTTGAGGACTTGAACACTTAAATCTCTAAAATGCCATTTAGTTTTAAACATACACACACACACACACACACACACACACACACACACCCCTTCTCATCAAATAAAACAAAAGAATTACAAAAGAATTGCATTTAGAGCTCCAAAATATTTCTTTAAGGAGTAAAAATTGTAACTAGTGTCGAAGCCCGGATCCTTACACATGTGTCTAGTAATCACAGTGACACGCTTTGCCTTCCCTCAGGTCTTCTCTCTCTTTAATTTGTTGGCTCAATAGTCTGAGCTGAGGGCAGCGTGGCTGCCCTGAGTTCTCAGCTTAAGTGTTAATTTCCTTGTTTTTGTGAATTTTTCTGTCAGACCTGGCATTGTTATTTAAATGGTTCATCTCACAAGGTGTTTTTGTATTAGAATTCCATTAAATTGAGAAACAAAGAACCCTCTGCTGCTTTCAAGGAGAAAATGCCTTCATTTTCCCACTTCTAGACTGTAAGTATTTTAGTAAGGCCTTTTCATGATATCCTTATGAACATACTGTTAGAGACATGCATGCATTTTATGACTTCATTTGGGTCTTTTAAAACTGCCTATTAAGCAATGCCCCTGAAAATATTTTTCTACTATAAAAGGCAGGAAGTCTCATCTTGCCATAGTTGCCTTAGAGGGGTTCCACATAAAACTGCTATCTTGCAACACATCCTGAGGAACGGAATAATAAATGCCAGCATTAGGGGGACAGATCAGTCCATTTAAGATGACTGTGTGTTTTTAAAAGTCATTAACTGAATTTTTAAAAGTCAATCTGATCACTATGGAAAATTTCACCTTTTAGATAAGCAAGAGATAGAGCATTGATAAATGGGATGCAGATCACAGCCTTCTCAACTGAATCCTTGACTTGAAAATTATCTGCAATTTAGAAAGGCCAATTCTAGAGAAGATCTGGCAGGGAAGGCTTCCATTCACCTTTCTTAGCGTTTTTAACCCAATATTTCTCAGCAATCAAGACAGGAAATTCAGACTGTTATAATCTCTTCTTTTTCATGGAACTGTGCATTCTCAGGGTAGAAAGAGGTGCTAAAGATACCTATGCCAACCCCTTTCTGGTGAGCCCCTGGAGGCCCCAAATCCTGGATTTCATGTTTTCATCCCCAGCAACTACAGTTGGTGTAGATTCACAGGGGTCCTCAAACTTTTTAAACAGGGGGCCAGTTCACTGTCCCTCAGACTGTTGGAGGGCCGGACTATAGTTTAAAAAAAACTATGAACAAATTCCTATGCACACAGCACATATCTTATTTTGAAGTAAAAAACCAAAACGGCAAAAACACCTGCATGTGGCCCACGGGCCGTAGTTTGAGGATGCCTGGTGTAGAACAAAATGTTGTATCTCATTGGGGTTCAGGACACATTACCCCAAGTATGGCCCTGGATATATTTTAAACTGAAGGAGCTTGAGGAAATGGCAGAGGCAGGAAGGTCACTCTGACCTTTCCCCACCTTTCTTCCCAGAAACATGTCATAAAATCCTCAGGTGAGAGGTGCCCTCCTCACACTCAGAGAGGATCAACCATGTCTCCAAGAACATAGGGACGCTGAGAACAATCTGGACACGCGGGCCTTGCTGTTTCCCCTGGTTCCACTGCACTGACCTCATACTCTCTGTCACACTTATCGGTGATCACCCACTCTTCATCACACCCAGCACAAAACACCCAGGTTTAACTGTTCCTTTGAGTCTTCATTTCCTCATGGAGGCTCCATGTCATGTAAAACTTATATTAAATAAATCTGCACACTTTTCTCCTGTTAATCTGTCTTTGTCAGACTAATGTTCAGACCCAGCCAGAAACCCTATGGGGTGGATGAAAACTTTTTCCTCCCTGACGATCTTCCTGTGAATCCTGAAGTTGCTTGGTGTATTGGGCTGTACACCATTACTTACTAAATTATATGAGACATGATTGAGACTTAAAAGGACTGTGTGATTTTCTTATTGTCTAAGAGTGAACAGAAAGTCATAGGGTATGGTGTATCCACACTTTAATTCCCAGATAAGGGGAAGATCCCCTGCTGGGCAGTTTAAAAGAGAAAGTTGATGTCAAAAATATTATACCCCATGAGAGCTATGTGATGGACAGGCTGGCTGCATCCCTTATTTTCCACTGAATAGAAACAGTGAGGCTGAGAGCAGGTATTCATTGATTCCTTTAACAAATAGTTGTGACACACTTGGCACTTTGATAGCACTGGAGAGTAAATGGTCAGCGAATCCCAAGCTTTGCCCTCAAGAAACTCAGGATCTACTGGGAAATAAAGGCAAGTAAAGAGAAAATGAAAGTGACTTTTCAGTGTGGTAAGTGCTACTGAAGGGCCCCTAGAAGCCCCGGACCTCGTCTCAGAGGATGCAGGACAGCCTTCCACAGGAAGCTAAGCTTAATTTGAGACCTGAGGGACCAGTAGGTATTAGCTGGCAAAAAGAGGAAGAAAAGGAAGAAGGCAGAGAGAGGACAATCATGTTCCAGGCAGAAATGACAGCAGAGAAGGAAGCCGACAGATAGACGAGTAGAAGCAGGGAAATTGGAAGTGTTTATTTGCTTGGAATTAAGGTGAGAAATAGCAAGAAATTAGGATTGAGAGAAGGGCAGGGCCACATCCTGAAGAGCCTCACTTTCAGTTTGGATGTTAATGTTAGTTCAGTGTTGACATTTAGCAAGGGAGGGGCCAGACTTGCACTTTTGAGTAAATTCTCCAAAACAGAATAATAGTAAGAAAATATGAAATGCACACTTAAAAAATTTTTCTAGTTCTGTGTATGTTTTATACCTGCACTCACTATGGCAACAAGAGTACGTGCATGCACTTTATAAACATGCTTATTTGAGAGTACAGGGAAGATTGCTTCAGGAAGGTCAGGCTGGCTGCAGCACAGCACAGCAGGAATGTGGACTGGCGGCAGCAAGGCTGGAGGCAAGGAGGCTTGCAGGAAGCTGTTGTGCAGATTCAAGTCGAAATGACAGTGGCATGAACCAGAATGATGGCATTGCGGATAGAAGCAGGCCATTACCAACATTTCATGCTGCCTGTGGAAGAGTATTCTACCAGAAACCTCCAGCAGCCACAAGCTAGTTGATGGATATAAAGAGCACTGGATGTCAGAAGATCCAGGCTTCCAATCCTGATTTCCTCACTTAATAAGTGGTTTGGAAAAAATATTTACTTTCTGAGCCTTTGTTTCCTTAACCATAAAAAAGGAGCTATTAAAACATGGCCTAACTACTTCGTGGAGGGATTGTGTTGACAAATTGGAATAAGCATTACAGGGTGATTTTGAAAATTGTGAATCACTAGACACATGATAGATGTTATTCCATGTGGATATTATTCCACGGGAGATGCCACAGGTGCTATATTTCTGTGTATTAAGTTGTCCAGCTCCACCTCTAATTCTAACAAGGAAGCTAACTACTCTGACACTTAGTAAAGGACAGAATCATATATTGAAAATAGTAATAAATGGGTGAGGAGACCTGATTATACCCTTGCCTTCCTGGGGAGGGCTGAGATTCATTTTCCTTATCTGTAAATGGGAAACAATGCATCCATCTAATCTACCTCTCCATTTAATCCATTTTAAACTGAAGGAATTTAAGGGAGACATGAACACCCATGAGCTGGGGGTCAAGAACTCGACTTTAGCTCTCTTTCCCACAACTTCCCTACATGACCTTTAACAAGTCACTTTCCTTCTCTGCAAAGTGTGAATGAAGCTGGTATAGATGATTTGTAAGAATCTTAAAGGTAAACAATGAGCTGAAATATGAAGCACTTTTTGTGACGATTGTGAATTTATTTTTCTCTGTTTTGCCTGGTTGGGAGGGGAAGGACGGAACTAGGTTGAGGGGGAATAAAAAGTTACTACTAGAAAGATCTGCACATTAACCAAGCCCTGGAAAATGGAAGAAGCTGTGAAGATTTTCTCAATATGCAGAGGCACCAGGCAATCAGTGACAATAAAATTGTGAATTCAGCAATTCCATGCTGTGTTTTAATTTTCTGGCACTGGAGTGCCCATTATTTAAGCATGCATTTGGGTTGCTGCCAGCCTGCCCCTCTTCGCCATGGCTAAGAAGGGGTGCTGAGAAGCTTCCTCCAGCACATACCAGTAGGTCCAGGAAGCCCAGTCCTCTTAAAGGATCAGCAAAGGGAGGTGGTACAGCAGACTTTATAAACAGCAAGGGAGCTGAGAGAGAATTAAAGAAAAGTGAAGAGAGCGGAAGAGGAGAGAAGACCTGGAGGAAACACTGGAATAGAATTAAGAGGAAGAAGGAGAGAAGAGCATGATTGTAAATGCTGTTTCATGTACAGCATGAAAGGGAGAAATTAGATGTCAGAATAAGGTATGAGAAGAGGACAGGAAATGGGAACGTATAATAACTATATGTTCCAGATCTCTTTCTCTTCTCTGGTCAAGTGTGCAGTCAGTTGATCATTTCCAGCTGCAGAACCCTTGGCATCTAATCTAATAATAGACAAATATGCAAATTGACTGCACCTCTGCTACGCCCAAGCCACGCCCACCAGCCAAGCCACGCCCACTAACCAATGAGGACAAATATGCAAATTATCCCAACAAAGATGGCGGCTAATTTGCATATCACGACATGGTAGAAAGAAGCCAAGAGCTGCAGAAGGGAGCAAAGCTGCAGAGAAGCAAGCAAGCAGGGGGGGGGGGGGGGGAAGGAGAAGGGAGGAGCGGAGGCGGGGCCGGGGGAGAAGGAAGTTGAGCAGGCAGGGCCGGGGGAGAAGGGGCGGGGCTGGGGGAGAAGGGGCGGGGCCAGGGGAGAAGGGAGGAGCGGAGGTGGGGCCAGGGGAGAAGGAAGGAGAGCGGGCTGGCGGAGAAGTTAGAAAAGCAGGGGGGCTGGTGGAGATCGCGGGGCGGGGGACAAGGGAGGAGAGCAGGCAGGGTGGGGTAGAGTGCAGCAGGAAACCCTATTGCAGGAATTTTCCTGCAACGGGAACGCTAGTCTACCATAATCATTGAATTGAGGCCATGCTCCTCCTGGGCAGTTTGCGGGTCTAGGATTTTGCCTAATATGGACTCTGCCCCAGAGCTTCCCATTAGCTAGCCAAGACTTTCTCAGAGCTGACCTTTATATGGAGTCTCTTCCTACCCAATCTTCCTTCCTTCCCCCCATGATGGTTAGTTTTATATATCAACCTGGCGAAGCCATAGTCGCCAGTTATATAGTCAAACACTAATCTAGGTGGTGCTGTGAAGGTACTTTGTAGATAGGGTTAACAATCTACAATGAGATGACTTTAAGTAAAGGAGATTATCTCCCGTAATGTGGATGGGCCTCATCTAATCAGTTGAGGGCCTTAAGAGCAAAAACAGGTTTCCCATAGAAGGAATTCTGCCTCAAGATGGAAGCATGAACTCCTGCCTGAGTTTCCAGCCTGCTGGCCTGTCCCACAGATTTTAAACTTGTCAGCCCCCAAAATTGTATGTTGCATGGTCAATTTTCTTGAAATAAATTTTCCTCTTCATATATATATAGCGCACACACACACACACACATACACACACACACACACACACACACACACACACACACACACCTCCTGCTGATTCCTGTAGAACCCTGACTCTTCTTTCACAAATATTAGACCTGCAGCCTGAAGGCTCTCCCCACCACTCGCCACCCCCTTTTATCTTTTACAGTATCACTCTAATAAATATCTTGCATTCTAACTCCATCTGCCTCTCTACTTCATGAAGGAGCCAACCACACAGTCCCATGGCAGCATTTACACTTCTCAGACTATGTCTCATTTTATTTTAGAAAATGTGAGCGTGATTGATAATAGCCACAGGATCTTATAATACTTGAGTGGGAGGAAAAGAAGTTGAAGAAATATAGCATAAAAAGAGAAATGAAAGCAAGGTCGAAGGCCAAGAGAAATATGGGGTCGCAGTTAGGAGATGCATAAAGGAAATTGCCTTTCCATAAAAGCGTGGCAAAGTCAGATTCGGATGTTTTGTTAAATAGAATATTTCTCAAGGGCTTTTTGCAGACAGTGGGTTGGGAAGACACCAGGCAGGAAAGCAGAGGAACAGATGAGCACACACTGGTTTTGTCTAATGTTTGTTTTTGCTTATTGGAGAACCCATTAAAAATACATGTTTCCCCTTTGTCAATTGCCACCTCTTAAATTATCTTATTTAAGAATGTGCACATGGGCACACACACAAATACAGAGACAGGAACAGTATTTGTTACATCTGCTTCAATTTTACCCTCAATTTTTATACATTCCTCTGCCTGGCATCTTAACAAAATGTAGAAAAGTCTGCTATTTCACTGCTGATGTTTTCCTCGATTGCTTTACTTGTGGTTTGCATAGAGAGTGACTTGGATGAGTAGAAACCAGGGACGTATGTGATACAGTGATGGTGTGAAAACCTCATGGCTGTAGCAGACTGCCTCACAGGGCTGCGGATGAACCAGTAAGTGATAATTAAAGCTGCTGTACCTATATCCTTGCACGACATTACCTGACAGCCTCTGAAGTTGGATTTTCATTTCTGAACCTGTGCTGACTTCCCTTAAATCTGAAGAACTACCAATCAGTCATTCTTTCATCCAGTTATTCAACAATAGTTAACTCAGAGCCCAGCAGATGCTGGGCACTGTGTTAGATGCAGGGGAAGTGATGGAAAGTGAAACACCATCTTTACCTCACAAAGCTTCAGTTTCTTTTGCTTGGTGAGTACTTACTAGGCTGATCACACTCCTGGCTCTCACAACTCCCTCCTTTAACAAAGGTGTAGCTAAAGCTAGTTTCCCAAGGGTTGTTTGGTGGTAGCCATGCAGAGAAGGCACATTGAGGATGTCTCTTGATCTATACCAGCAGTGAAGAAACCCCAGGCCTTGCTGGCACCAAGGTATTTATTATTGAAAGCCAGTTGGCGTCAGTCAGATTCAGCTTTTATTTTGCCCTATTAACTGTGCAATAGCCAGACCACCAAGTACATATAGCCAGGCAGATGATGTCTCCTCAAATGGATGGATGAAGCAGGGGATATTGCTGCTTCACCAACCAATTCCACTCCTGTGACAACTTAGTTACCAGTGTGTAGACTAAGTTATAAGAGTAGTAATTTTCAACTGGTGTTTCAACCTGCAACTTTACTCAATTCAAATATTAGTTCTAACAGTGTTTTTGGTGAAGTCTTAAGGATTTTCTGTGTACAAGATGATGTCATCTGAAAACAAAGATAATTGTATTTACTTATTTATTTACTAGAGGCCCGGTGCATGAAATTTGTACATGGGGGGGGGGGTCCCCTCAGCCCAGCCTGCACCCTCTCCAATCCCCTAAACCTTGGGGGATGTCTGACTGCTGGTTTAGGCCCTATCCCAGGGATCGGGCCTAAGCCGGCAGTCGGACATCCCTCTCACAATCCTGGACCACTGACTCCTAACTGCTCACCTGCCTGCCTGCCTGGTCACCCCTAACTGCCCCCCCTTGTTGGCCTGATTGCCCCTTATTGCCTCTGCATGCTGGCCTGGTCGCCCCCAACTGCCCCCCTCTGCCAGCCTGGTCACCCCTAACTGCCCCCCTGCTGGCCTGGTTGCCCTCAACTGCCCGCCCTGCCAGCCTGGTCACCCATAACTGCTCCCCCTGCTGGCCTGGTCACCCCCAAATACTCCCCCACACTGGCCTAGTCACCCCTCACTAGCACCCCACCAGCCTGGTCGTCCCCAACTGCCCCCCATGCCGACCTGATCGCCTCTCATGGCCCCCCCCCCACCGCTGTCCTGGTCACCTCACACAGCCTGCTATTCAGTCATTTGGTCAACCCACACTAACCCCTCTGTCAGCCTGGTTGCCCCACGCAGCCTGCTTGTTCAGTTATTTGGTTGTCCCTCACTAACCGTCTTGCTGGCCTGGTCATAGGCAGCCATCTTGTGAGGGCTTGATGGTCAATTTACATATTACCTTTTTATTATATAGGATTTGCCTCATTGCTCTGGCTAGGACTTCTAATACTAGGTTGAATGGTAGTGGTGAGAGTGGGCACATTTGCCTTATTCTTGACCTTATAGGGAAAGCTTTCAAACTTTGACCATTGATGCTAACTATGGGCTTGTTGTATATGGCCTTTATTATGTTGAGGTATGTCCCTATAGACCCACTATATTGAGAGTTTTTATCATCAAAGGATTTTAAATTTGTCAAATACTTTTTCTGCTTCTATTGAGATGATCATGTGATTTTTATCTTTCATTCTATTAACATGAATATCACATTTATTGATTTGCATATGTTGAACCATCTTTGCATTCCAGGGGTAAATCTCATTGGACTATGGTGTATAATACCTTTAATGTGCTGCTGAATTCAGTTTGCTAGTATTTTGTTGAAAATTTTGCATCTATATTCATCAGGGATATTGGCCTATGGTTTTCTTTCTTTCTTTTTTTTTTTTTTTTGTAGTATCTTTATCTGGCTTTAGTATTAGGGTAATGTTGACTTTGTAAAATGAAATTAAGAGTGTCCCTGTCTCTTGAATTTTTTTGGAAGAGTTAAAGATGTATTTGGCACTAATTCTTCTTTAAATGTTTGGTAGAATTCACTGGTGAAGCTGTTTCATCCTGGACTTTCCTTTATTGAAAAGTTTTTGATTACTAATTCAGTCTCTTTATTTATTATTGGTCTGCTCAGATTTTCTATTTCTTCATGATTCTACCTTGGTAGGTTGTTCAATTTATTAGCATATAATTATTCATAATATTCTCTTAGAATCTTTTGTATTTCTATGATGTCTGCTGTAATGTCTCCTATTTGATTTATAATTTTATTTACATGAGTCCTCTCTCTCTTTTCTTGGTAAGTATAGCTAAAGATTTGTCAATTTTATTTATATTTTCAAAAAATAAACTCTTACTCTTATTGATCTTTTCTATTTTATATTTTTTCTTTACCTCACTTATTACATCACTTATTACTCAGTGGAGAGAGGTCCTCATCCCATCTGGTTGCTCGTGGGTGTGGGTTTCTTGTGATATCCTGAGAGAAAATTTTCTGAGACTTGCACAGGAGGATGAGATATTGTAGACAGCTTTATTTCTATAGAATCAAACCTCTGAGTTTCCAAGGTCACATTTCCATTTGTCCCTCCCCCAGCAAGGAACAGGGGCTTCAGCAGAACTATAATCAGCCAGTGTTCAGAGTTTCCTTTCCATATTGAAGCCAAGTCCAGTCCAGCATCAGCCTAGCTTAGCTTATGTTTCCTGCTGCAGTCCATTAGTCCACTGTGTGTGGGGTCCACATGGCCATGGGCTATACTGATACAAGAGAGCCAAGAGCGAAGAGCAACAAGAGCACAAACTCCTTTGTTTAGGGGATTATGTATTTCCAAAATTTCTCAGGCTTGCAGTGACTCTGCCTATTCTGGCCAATGATCTCTATTTCCAGTTTTGATTAACAGGCATGCATCCATCTCCCCTTTGTCCAATCCCTTCATCTAGTGCTGTACAAGGAATGGGATGGTGGTTCCCTGGGGAGTGTGATGTATGGCCATGCTTATAATGTATGTCCTCCCTTTTGCTCCTTTCCTATTAATAATACCTAGTTAATTACAATGGTATTATCATTACTGCTATGGTCTATGTTATCTCTTTTCTTCTACTAACTTCGGGCTTGGTTTGTTCTTCTTTGAGGTATACAGTTAGGTTATTTATTTGAGATCTTTGTTTTTTTTCTAAATGTAAACATTAATCATTATAAACTTCCCTCTTAGAACTACTTTGGTTGTATCTCATAAATTTTGGTATGTCATGTTTTCACTTTCATTTATTTCAATATTATTTTTAAATTTATTTTTCAACTCACTGGTTTTCAGTATTGCTATTAACTTTTTATGTGCAACTGACCAATGTTTTACTTACAACAATGGAGTCACACTATAGAGAACTTTGCAACTTGACATTTGTACTTCACTACATGCTATGTGAATTATTCCAAGATAATATATTTACTTCTACTATAACAGCATTCTTAATTATATAGCACTAGAGGCCTGGTGCATGACATTCATGCACTGGGGAGGGGGTGTCCCTCAGCCTGGCCTGCACTCTCTCGCAGTCCACCCCCAAGGGGTCCTTAGTGCTGCCGCAGTGGAGGGAGAGGCTCCCACCACCACCACTGCACTCGCCAGCCATGAGCCCGGCTTCTGGTTGAGTGGCACGCCCCCTGTGGGAGCACGCTGACCACCAGGGAGCAACTCCTGTGTTGAGCATCTGCCCCCGGGTGGTCATAGTGACCAGTCGTTCTGCCTTTCGGTCGTTTTGCATATTAGGGTTTTATTATATAGGATTGTATTGGATGAATATATCATTGTTTATTCAACCAATTCTATATTGATGGACATTAAAGAGTTTCCTAATGTGTCCCACTATAAAAAAAGTCGACACTGATGTCTTTAGTCATATGTCTTTATCTATTTGTCCAGTTATTTCCCTCTAAAAAACTTTTAGGAGGAGAATTACTAGGTACATAGGTGTGCACATTTTTAAAAGACCTTTGATGCTTATGGATAAGCTGCTTTTTAGAAAATACACCAATTAACACAAGTGCTATGATAGTAGAAACACATGTTTATCAGCTTATATTAGTTTCATATGCTAATAAACACTTCTGAATCTTCTATTTCCAGAATTAAGCTTGCAAAAAAAATGTTGTTAGTCCAGGGGTATTAATAAGAAGAAACAAACACCTCAATCCTATCTTTTTGGTTTTGAAGAAAATTCTCTTTATAGACATTTTTTAAAAATTAAGTGTATCTCTCTTCATTAATTCACCAGTCTACTATAAAATGGATACTGCCTTACCCAAGAGTAAAGAGATTTCAGGAGCAGATGATTTATTAAAGAATATATATAACCCTGGCCGGTTTGGCTCAGTGGATAGAGCGTCGGCTTGCGGACTCAGGGGTCCCGGGTTCGATTTCGGTCAAGGGCATGTACCTTGGTTGTGGGCACATCCCCGGTGGGGGGTGTGCAGGAGGCAGCTGATTGATGTTTCTCTCTCATCAATGTTTCAGCTCTCTATCCCTCTCCCTTGCTCTCTGTAAAAAACCAATAAAATATATTTAAAAAAAGAATATATATAATGTTGATGGGGTTCAGAACACACTACACCAAAATATGGCAACTTGGCATATTGAGCATTTTAAGCTGAAGATCATAGAAATAGCAAATGCTGGAGGGAGTCTCTGACCTCCCCCTTCTACCCTGAAATAGGTCATAAGACCCTCATGGAATAAGTGCCCTCTTTATACCTGGAGGAAAAATACATCCTTATCCCCAAAGTTGGATGCACCCTGAGATTAATCCAAATGAAAAAGGCCTTACTAATTGCCCCCAATTTACAACCTATAGCACATACTCTTGTCCTATTATGTTTTTTTCACAATTACCCATTCTTCATCAAACCTAGTATATAAACACTTGTTTCTTTGGGTCTTCATCTCCTTATGAAGGTTCTTACGTCATATAAAACTTATCAGTATATTAAGCAAATATGTATGCTTTTCTCTTATTAATCTGTCTTTTGTTAGTCTAATTTACAATGTCGCAGCTATAAAACATAGGAGGGTAGGAGAAAAAGATTTTTTACTCTCTTACATGAGTATAAAGAGAGTTGATGCTTAGTGTTTGAGAACTGGTAGGCTAGATGAATGAAGACTAGAGGTAGAATAAATACCCCAGTTGTGGAATCTATACATTCAATACTTTTGTCATAAAGAAATACTCTCCACAATTATCCATATTATAGCATTCCACTAATTCTGATCATATAAACTCAGAGTCACTCTTAATGTGGGTTAAGAGATTGCAGGCTGGTACTCACCTGAACTGACATGAACTACAGGATTCTTAATTCTCACAGCTAGATATCAACACCAAACTTCCCAGACTCCACTGGCAGACATAAACACATACCCTCCTGGCTAACTAGAAGAATCACCTTGACTTGGTAGTGAAAGTCACCGAAGTGCTTTTGTTAATGACTCAGCACTTTCGATCAATTACAGTCAGAGGTTCAATAAATGTTTGTTGCATTGAATTTGCTCAATGTTAATTGTCTGTCTCATCCTCAGGTGTTCACTTTGTAAGCATAAATGGGATTGACAAGCTGACATTTGTATTCATGTGCACCTAATAAGATGGAAACCAAAGGAAGCAGAATGAGAAGTATGGTTAGGAGCCACTTTGTTAATGTCCATCAGGGGCCAGAGGGGTGGAAGGAAGATCAATGCATCAGAGATTATGGTTAGTGCAGCATATTAACTGCAGCCCTGAAATCTAATAGCAACCCTGTCTGCCCTCCACTGACAACAACCACACACATTTCCTAGGAATTGGGAAAATTTCAAGGCAAGGTTAACCCAGAGGTGAAGTTACTTTTGCCCAATGATACCTTACTTCCAAGCTCTCATTGCACACCTCTTTAAATACTGATGCCAAATGCCAAAGTGCCAATTAAAAGCCTGGTCTTGCAGTGGCACAATAGACTAGATTGCAGTGGTTTTTATTCTTTTTCAGCTGAACAAAAGCAATGGTTTTGCTCCTCTAACTCCAGGGACAGCGCGACACACATTTTCCAACAAAAGTTACCAGCTAGATAGCTAACAAAAGGGGATCAAATGGCAATGAATCTGAATTTGAAGCATTGAGCAGCTAGAGAAGAAGGAGAGCCCCACAGAACAACAGAATGACCTGTTCCATTTGTATCACTTGTTAACCAAAATTGTCAGTGACTTTTGGAACAATTAATGCTTCCCTGAGCACAATAACTCTTGAGCTTCCCCCTCTGCATTATTAATCACATTCACGGTGCCTTACTTAGCAGGTTACAATGTTAGTTTACTCTCAGACTCTGCAGCGAACAAATGAAAAAGGCTTGCTCTGCTCGGTGAAAATACTGCTGCTCACCCTATTCATTTTCCTTAAATGCTTCTTCACTTCAAATTGTCATTCCAGCCGTGTTGCATATATTTTTAAAAGCCATCTTATAGGTTAATAATGTTAAACTCTTACCCATGACAATAATTTAGTCTTGTCAACTGTGTCCACACACAGGGAAGACACGCACATCTTGTGTGTGAGCACGGTCACTGATCCCTTAGGTCTCTCCCAGCATTGTGGGTTCCCCCTTCCTATTGTGCTTCAGCCTTTACTGGCAGCCTCTTTCTCCTGCAATGAGAGATTACAAATACAATCCTAGAATTACAAATAGAACGGTGGACGCCTTTTGTTCAGCTTCCTGTCCAAGTTGTTACAACCTTTGTCATGGTAATGAGCCACCAGCATTTCATAGCCTGAATATTCTCTCCACTCCCTTTGTGTATAGTGTGCCTACATTTGGATGAGTTGATGGTCTCCTTTGCCGTTCTTGGATAAAGAGCTGGAAAAGTTGACTTGCTTTAGGTTGACCAAGAGTTCTAAGTGGAAGTGAATGGTTTTCCAGTGTTTTTGAAGGGTTCAACCGAAATACATATCATCTCATGAGCGCCCTATCTGGAAATTTGAAAAGTAAAATACACACCTGTCAAGTTTTTCTATCAGATCTTGAAAAAGGTAGACAGGTTTTCCACCCTAGGTGAATTTCCCCCCGTTGTGATAGAGCACTTTTTATCATTCATTCAAGGGATGTGGGTTGAGTACCTACTCTGTGCCAGGCACTAGATATCTTAATGAGGAACCAACAGAGATGGCAGGCTAGGAGAACAAAGGCACACATGAGTTTGTATTTATACCAGCGCAGAGACAGAAAACTGAGTTCATTCCTACACTTAACTGCTATGTGACTCTCCGGTCAAATTTTACCAATGAGAGACCATTTATAACAGCCAGTGTGTGATTTAACAAGCCACTAACGTGACCAATGAAGACCCATTTCCAACCTTGGCCATGATCTTTCGAAAACTGTCCGGTATTGATCAAGATAAGATAATGGAAGTGAATTTGTATGGCAGTAGTTTCCCCTTATCCACAGTTGCACTTTCCAAGCTTTTAATTTTCCACAGTCAACAATGGCCTGAAAATATAAAATGGAAAATTACAGAAAAAAGCAATTCATAAGTTTTAAATTGCAAGCCATTCTGAGTAGTGTGATGAAATCCTGCCCAGGATGAGAATCACCCCTTTGTTCTGTGTAGCCACACTGTACCGCTCCCCCATCCATTAGTCACTGAGTGGCTATCTCAGTTATCGAACAGAGAGAGAGAGAGACCATATTCACATAACTTTTATTACAGTATATTGTTATAATTATTCAATTTTACTAGTAGTTATTATCATTAATCTCTTACTGTGCCTAATTCATAAATTTAACTTTATCATAGGTATGTGTATACAGGGAAAAACACAGTACATATAGGGTTCGGCATTATCTATAGTTTCAGGCATTCACTGGGGGTCTTGGAAAGTATCTCCCACAGATAAGGGGACTACTATAGCTGGACTTCCCAATGAGAGCTCTGAATTCCCACCCCTAAAAGGTAGATTCCTATTAGAGCAATTCCTACACTAAGGTTGTGAATTAGGCTAACACATAGATGATATTACATTGTCTGTGCTAAAGTACTTTAAAGCAAATTATAGACATCGTAACAGTTTATAAGGTGACCTGATCTATATTTGATTTCTGACATGCATGAATAATTTATTTCATCAGTATGTCTTCAAAATTGTGTTCTGTTAATTGGATGGAGGGTTTTTTGACAAAGCACAAATTGTTGGGGTGGGTGGTCTGTGAAGTTATAGAACATAAAAGGGCTTTTTATCCCCCCAGCAGATGGAGTCCCCCAAGGATAAAAGAGACTTGAGAGCCACTTAAATGGGCCTTGGGGCCATTTAGATTGAAGCTAAGTGCTAGCTGTGATTAAATTTATGTAAAGTATCTAACACAGTGCCTGGCCTAGAGTAGCTGCCAGAAATCTGTTAGATGTTTTATCCTCTAGAGTTGAGTGTGAGTAGTTAGGAAATCACTACACTAAGATACCTGGTACCATCTCCAAGCAGGTGTGAGTTTTGTTAAGTGACTCTTCCTGAATTTGTATTGATAAATCATTGATGAAGCTAAGAATAGAATCCAGAGTCTCTGTGTTTAATTTCCAATCAATGCCTCTCTTGCTGTGATGCCTGCCCTCCTTCTTCACAAGCACATTTGCCAAAGAGAATGAGATTCTTAAAACCACTCAAGTTCTCCGGTAGTTTTCAAACAGCCAGTTCTTCTTGCCTCCTCTCTAAATATACTTTGCTTTCATATTTGCAGTGTCAAAGTTCCCTTCCTTTTTCCTTCCTTTCTTCCTTCCTTCCATCCTTCCTTCCTTTTAAGCCTATCACCTCCATTATCACTCTGGGGTGATAAAAAAGGAAAGATAGCCTTAGCTGGTTTGATTCAGTGTATAGAGCATCGGCCTGTGGACTCAAGGGTCCCGGGTTCGACTCTGATCAAGGGCACATGCTTGGGTTGTGGGCTCGGCCCCCAGTAGGGGGCATGCAGGAGGCAGCTAATCAATGATTCCTTCTCATCATTGATGTTTCTATCTCTATCTTCCTCTCCCTTCCTCTCTGAAATCAATAAACATACTTTTTATTTTTTTAAAAAAAGGAAAGACAGTAGAGGGGAGAAAAGAAAATTACTTTTCCTCTACCCTTCTGATTTCTTAGCTGAGGCCCCTGTAATAGAAGACAGATTAACAAGAGAAAAACAAACAGAAGTTTATTAACATGGATAACTCATGTAAATATGGGAGATACCAAGGGGAAAATGAGTATTTCTTTGAATGGCTTAGAATTCAGGCTTGAATACCATCTAAATAGGGAAAAGGGAGGAGGGCTGGAGGCCTCTTAAGGAAGAGTAAATGACTTTCAGGAAAGATGAATGGGTGAGGTATGAGCGTTTGTGACAGTTTGTCTGGGTGTGGTGTTGACTTCTAGCCTCCCTGGTTGATTTTCCCTGCTTGATGGAACTGCTAGGAGGGGAGGAATGGAGACTTATGACAATTGATTCCATTTGGAGGCTCCATCTTTAGGCAGATAAGGGGAGTTCAGAGAAAGCCTCTCCCTGCCGTTGCTGTTTTTCAAGTGCCAGCATCTCAAATCATCATTATACCAAAGCAGCACATTTGGGGGTGGCTTGTCCTGAACTCCCACAGTCAAATTTTGGGGTGGCATGTTCTGCTCCCCTTCAAAAGAAAAGGAAAAAAAACCTGCCCACTGTTTTGCATTATGTGTGTTGGAGCCACAAAGGTAGAATGAGTTGGGGCCTATAGCAGGAGGGGCTCCGACTCATCTGGTGTTAAAATAATAGACAACTCTGAAAAATGATGGCAGGGCATTGTTCTCCTTTCTTAGGAACACACTGTAGGGGAGAAAAAAATTTTCTTTGACTTTAAAAATATATATATTTTTATTGATTTCAGAGAGGAAGAGAGAGATAGAAACATCAATGATGAGAGAGAATTGTTGATCGGTTACCTCCTGCACACCCCACACTGGGGATGGAGCCAGCAACTTGGGCATGTTCCTTGACCGGGAATCGAACCATGACCTCCTGGTTCATAGGTTGATGCTCAACCACTGAGCCAAGCCGGCCCGGCTTCCTTGACTCTTTTAAGGTCCTTGGCTGGGTCTGAGAATTAAACTGACAAAGAGAAATTAATAGGAGAAAAGCATAAACATTCATTTATATAAGTTTTATATGATGCAGGAGACTTTATAAGGAGATGAAAACCAGAAGAAACAGTTAGACCTGAATATCGTTATATGAAATTGGATGGAGAGTGAGCAGTGGTGGATAAGTGGTAGGACAGAGGGTCAGAGGTGCGCACAGTGGGCTGGGGGAGAGATACAAGGCCCATGTGTCTGGGGACAAGGGTGATCCTCTCCTCCAGGTATGGGGAGGGTCTCATGACCTCTTTCAGGGGAGAAGGGTATGAGAAGGTCAGAGTGACCTTCTGCCTCTGCTGTTTCTTGAAGCTCTTTCAGCTTAAAATATTCAACATGGCAAGTTGCCATACTTTGAGATAGCATATCCCGAACCCCATCTGCACCCTTATTTGACCAGATGATTAAGAGACCTGATGACTGTTTTCTCTGGCCACACTCTCCTGAATTGTCAAGACAAGAACCATGGTGGAGATAGGCTTTACATTCACAAATCCAGTTTTCCCACTAGGTCAAGGCCAACGCTGCTTTCTAACAGCTGCCAGACTCACAGCTAACATTTCCTCATGCTTTGCCTTGGCCCACAGCCTAAAATGTTAAGAGTAACATTGCCCTTTCTCCCAGCTCCTGTTCCCTCCTTTGCTTCACAGCTTCCCCCCCTAAAGAAAGGAAACTTCTGGTTTGCTCAGAAGTCTCTCCAAAGCTACAGTGCAAATCACCCTAATTGTTTGCTAGTCGAACAATGATCACTCTAACCTCCTAATTAACATTGTTAAAATCTGCTAACAAAGGACATTCAACAATATCTTAATTAAGAAGGATTTCCAATTTGTGATATAGAGCATGTTAGACAAACAGGGCACAATTCTCCCTTTGTTCCTGGGCTCAGCAGCCAGAGAGATCACTTGATATGACACAACATGTTCTGCGTTTGCCATTTATCATTCTATATCCTTTACACATTTACGCTTTGTAATTAGTGCCTTGGCTAATTGTACCTGTGTTATTGTTTGCACTGTAATTTGGATAGAATAGAGTGGGTGATGCTGGGTGATTGAGAATGGGGCAGGCATCTGGCTCTCTCTCTGAATGACATGGCTCCCAAACACCTTCTGGAAAAGACTCCGACTAGCAAACAGACAAATGTGGAGGGGCCTCCAGTTATGGGTAATGGGGTACAAGATGCAGTTTTTCAGTTGTTCCAAATAAATACGTGAATGACTAACCATAGTAGTCTCCATTCCTTTTCCAAGCTCTTACAGCTTTTTAAATAAACACACACACACACACACACACACACACACACACACACACACACTCCTATTATCTATCATTTAATTATTAAAAAGTGTCTACTCTGTTTTCATAAATTATCTATGTGTTAGAGATATTGGCATATGAGAGAAAGTCATGGGGATAAGGGAGTCTCCAAAGCCAGTTTATCCCAGCTAGGAAGATTTTAGAATATAATAGGACCCTTAAATTATTCCATACTGGACCTTTAAAAATGTGTGTGTGTGTGCGTGTTTGGTCAGGGGTGGGAGAAGGAAGGGTTAGAATTGCTAATGATCCCTATTTCCTTATTCTCATCTATTTGCAAGGACATTCTTGTTGTTGGGTTCCTTTCCATGTATCTTAACTTCTTTATCCTGAAGACAGGAGAAATGCTTGGAAGAAATTATTAACACCAAATGTTATTTGGAATTACCATTTATATAAACTACATCATCTAAACTAAATGAGAAAACATAAAATAAAAGCTTAATAGCATGCCTGGCACGTAGTTAATCCTCAATAAATTGTAGCTGCAATAAATTATGTCATATTATAAAGCTGTACATAATATAGGATGACACTTAGGTGCATTATACAGTTGATGGTGCTGTATATAATACATAATATATTGCATAGAATATGTAATCAAATGTTGGGGGCTCTTTCTAGATTCTTGTCTGAGTCACTACATGGTCTCCTCCATGAAAATACATCAGAGAAGAGGTCAGAGGTGCAGCTATCCTCCTCCCAACTTGCTGGATACAACTACCAAGAATTGTTCAGTGAGATAGAAAACAAAATTAAACAAAGAAAAAAATTCTTTATAATTAAACTAGAGGCCTGGTGCATGAAATTAGTGCATGGGTAGGGTCCCTAGGCCTGGCTAGCTAACAGGGCCGATTTGGGTCTTCCTGCTGCCGGCCAGGACCTTCCTTCTCCAGCTGACGGCTGTTCGCCGGGGCCTTCCTTTGTTCTGCGTTGCCCACTGCTGGTCAGTGCACATCATAATGAGTGATTGGTCTCCCGGTGGAACTACTGTGGGGACAATTTGCATATTAGGTTTTTATATATATACTAGTGAGCCGGCATGCGAAATTGTGCGGCCCCACCCACCCGCACATGTGCCGCCCCGCCTTGACACCCTAACCTCTCCACTCAGAGCTCAAGTGCACCTGGCCCTGCCCCCGACCCTTCCAGCCTTCTCTGTTCACTTCAAGCCCAACCCTCGGTCCCAATAGTCGCCTCTGGCTGGTCCCACCTCCTCCAGGCACCTCCCTGCTTCTGCCCTGTCTCCACAGCAACGCAGCGGCTCTGCCCCATCATGGCTCCAGAGGAGAGCACGGAAGCCTCCTGCCTGCTGCTCCTTCCCCTGGCAGGTGGGTGGCAGGGCACTCTGAGTGCGAGCGGTGGGAGGTGAAGGACTGGTGAGGGGGGCGCTACGGGCTCTCACCCCGCCCTCCCTGCCCTGGGATGGTCCCTCCTCCTCCTGGTGCCTCCTCACTTCCGCCCCCTCTCCAGAGCAACGTGGCAGCTCTGCCCTACCACACACACACACACACTCACACACACACACACACACACACACACACACACACACACACATGCAGCCTCCTGCTGATTGGTTATTATGGCATGAGGGCATCACGACCATTAGCATATTAGGTCTTTATATATATATATATAGCTGTGGCCTGGGTCTGTACTGAAATACTGCTGCTCTTGAATTGCCATGAATCCCTCTCTCCCTCTTCACCTCTCAACCCGCCTCAAAAAACTTGCCCATGCTGTGCTTCCACCCTTACCGGAGGACAGAAGGGCTATACTTTCAAGGATGCTGTGGAGAGATTCCCGATGGAGATAACAACCATGCTGAGTGAGCCTTCTCTCACTGAGCTCCCTCATAAAAATGATTGTTTAAAGAAAAATACTACTCCTAGCTTAATCCCCTTTCCCACTTCTGTAACCTACACGCACACACAAATGTCAAGAAGAAAAAACAAAACGTTTTCCTCTCCCCTCATGTTCTATTATTAGGGCTCTGCCAATTAAACCATCAAGACAGATCAACAAGGGGAAAGACAGATTTTTATTCACATACATACATACATGGGAGTTTACAGAAGAATGTGACTCAAAGAGGTGATTAGAATGTGGAGGTTATATATTATTTTAATAGGAGAAGGAAGGGGAAAGGGCGCTTATGAGAAAACAAATAATTATTTGGAAAAGTAAATGGGCCCTTAGGAGAACAGATGTGGTATATGGTAGCTATGTGACTGAGTCTGTCTGAGTGTGGTGCCCACTTTACCTCTTCTAGAAAAGAATATTAGAATCACCCCCAGCAAGGGGATTTATGACAACTGAGTTCTTTTGGGAGGAACTGAAATGCCTTCTACTTAAAATAATGTGCCAAAGTGGCACATTTTGGGCTAACATTTCCCCTTCAACAGCATGCACCAACTTGGCCTAATATAGTACTGCTGGGCCATCTATAGGATATGTTAACATTTTTGAGTTGGAAGAGGCCTTAGAAACCATCCTCTGTTTTATTTTATAAATTAAGAGAAAGAAGGGAGGCTCCCAGAGGAAAAGCAACTGCCTAAGATCTCATGTCAGTAGGGAGCCAAGTCGGAAACCCATAGAGCCCGAAGATCCCTAGGGTCTGCTCCCCTGAAGGCAACCGCTGAACACACGTCATTTTCAAAGAGAGACCAGGAAAAAAGATGCTGAAAGAAGAAGCATAAAGATCTAACTCCTAAGGCTCATCAAGCTTCGTTGGTTGCTGCTCATTTCTGAAAGGGTAGAAAACCTGAGATGATAGCAGTTCTCCTGTAAAAGGGGGCGGGGGGGGGGGAGGAGAGAGGAAACGAAAGGAATTATTTAAATTGGCATGCTCTCTTGTGATTGCTTGCAAAAACAATCACTTTTTGATGATACAGCAGCCTTATCAGGAGAAGAGATTTATAGATGCCATTTCAAAGGCGGGGGGTGGGGTGGGAGGGTGGGAGGACCCTACAAAACCTACCAGCACAGAAATGCAGACAGAAATATTGCTTAGAAAAAATAAAACAATAAACTTGTCCTGGGCTTTATATGTTGAAAAGGTTTGACTGTAAATCCTGACTTTGACATTCATCACAGATCCATTTTAGAGACAGGCCACAGACTCAACAGGGCGAGAGAAAACACTAAATCATAATTACCCCATAAAGCCAAGCCTGTTTCTCCAAATGCTTGAGAACTGGCAGAGCTTCTCAAAATATCATAAATCTATTGTGTTCTCTCCTGTTTTACTTAACAGCCAATTAATGTTACTGTTTAAAAGAATTAAAGCCAGGGCCTAGAAGAGGGTGAAAGTAGGGGGAAAATAAAGGTCTTTAAACTTTGACTAGCACACAGATACGGGTGCACATCTAGCCCTCATTACAGAACAGCTCATTAGAAGACAGCCACAGAAAAATCCTGCCACGACTCACATCCATTTGATATCATCTTGTTCTTATTAGCATACTGGAAAGGAAAACATTTTTCAACACAATCTTGAGTCAGTTTTAATATCCTACACGGTGACATCGGACATGATGTCAAGAGACCTTGCTCCTCTCTGGGAAGTCCTCCTGCAAGTGAAGGGTTTGGGCCACCCACGTGCCAGTGCAATTAGTGAGGTCAGTAGGATGGATCAAAACAAAGCAGACGCACTGCCCTTAAAGGGGTCCTGATGCCATCGGTGACTCTGGATCCCACACGGCATTATGACTATGGCACATATTTCTGAATAAAGACAATCAAATTCTCATTTGTTCTCACAGGACTCACCTGCAACTGATCATTCTCACAAAGAGAGTTTCATCAGTTGTCACCCTAAATTCTCAGCAAAGACCGAGGCAGCTGGCTGTGGGAACTCCAGGACTGTGCATAGAAATCAGCATAAGGCAATGCAGTCAGGAGCATTCAGGTCCGGACCTTACCTCCTTATGGCCGTGGGCAAGGCATGCCCTTTGGACCTCAGTTCATGGCTCTGGAAAATGAAGATATCAGTGACTGCCAATGGCTCATGTAGCAAAGACATTGTAAAATTACTTAGAATATTGCTTCTGTCATATATGGATCTCTCTACAGTCTTGTGAGAGGTATGGCCAGAGTAATATTCAAAATATATAACAGTCAGTAAAGTATAGGTACCAGGAGGGATGTCTGACCAACTGAAATGGCGGTGCAGTCATGGAGTAAGTGAAAGCCCAAAATAACCAGAATGGCAGTACCTGTGTGGGCTACTGAACATCCCCTGGTCCCTGGTGATTGTCAAAATAGTTCTGAACTGAGGCTTTAGAGACAAAGAAGAGAGATGATGCAGACAGCCAGGAGATGACCACGGGGTAGATGACCATTTGAAACTGAGACTCAAGGAGAGAACTGAGCTGGATTTGGGCAGAGTAGGAAGAACATGTGCTGTGGAACCAAGACTGACTTGGCTCAGATCTCATCTCAGTCCCAGATGCCTGGCCTGAGGCAAGTTACTTAACTTCTTCAAGCCTCAATTTTCCCCTCTGTAAAACGGAGGTAGAGTCTCACATATCACACAAAATGAAACACATGAGGCAGCATACAGCACATATCAAAATTTATTCTTGACAATGCTGCAAAATGCCTGCAAAGTTTCTCTCCCAAATTATCTCTCAGTGGGTCTAACACAGCCAGATTTTTCTCCAACCGTAAAACAGATGAAATTCTTGGCCTCAGTTTATGGGCCATTTTGGATGGGGGAAAAATTGTGTTGTAAATTTAATCACCAGAATCATTTTCAGTGCTAATACGATGGGAAGTACGATGGGAACAGAGATAGCTTGAGGGAGCTTATAACTCCTGTGTATTCTGGGGCCTAAGTTTACTGAGTGGAATTGGGAGCAAAATCATTGTACCCATTATATTAAATTTATTCTCTCTCTTTCTCCTGTACCCCTCCCTCTGTGAAGTATACATTGATTGAATGAGTCAAATGCATGCATCATGCAACTCCATTGTAATTGCATACACACCTCACATGATTGTTGTAAGGAGTGAGAGGGTTAGTGCTTTTCTAGGGCACAGGACAAGATGTGGTATGCATGCAATCAGTATAAAACACTATTTTTCTTCCTCACATTTGAAGAAGCCCAATTTATGACTATTTTTTAAAAAATCAGACAAATCACACTCTCTGGAAACCCTACCCTCATCCAACATCTTTATCCTTGAATGACCTTGAAGGTGATTGCTACAGACTGTTTGTGTCCCCCCAGAATTTATATGTTGAAAGTCTAACCCTAATGTGTTATTAGAAGATGGGCCTTTTGGAGGTGATTAGGTCGTGAGGGTGGAGCCCTTATGAATGGGACCAATTCCCTTGTAAAAGAGACTTCAGAGAGCTCCCTTACCTCATCCATCAAGCGAGGACACAATGAAAGACAGCTGTCCACGAACCAAGCAGACTCTCACAGACAGGGAATCTGCCGGTATCTTGATGTTGGACTTCCCAATCTCCAGAACTGTGAGAAATAATTTCTATTGTTTAAAAAACATCCAGTCTATGGTAGTTTATTATAGCAGTGTGATTGGATTAAGACAGTGACAAAAAGTTAGAAAAGAGGGAAGAAGGGAAGAAGGGAGGGAGGAAAGAAGGAAAAAGGGAGACCACAGAAGAATATCTGTCAGTGGAGAAGGTTTCAATAATGATGATATTGATGGCTGGCATAGCTCGGGAGATGTTACCGGTTGATTCTATGTGTCTATCAGCTAATATTAATAAATGTTTGCCCTGTGTTTCTCAGTGGTTAGAGCTTTGGCCCTCACACTGAAGGGTCTAAGTTTGATTCCCAAGCTAGGTCACCTAGCACGGTTGCAGGCTCCATCCCCAGCGCATGCAGGAATCAACCAGTCAATGTGTCTCTCTCACACTAATGTTTCTCTCTCCCCCTCCCTTCCACTCTCTCTAAAAAAAGTCAATGGAAAAAATATTCTCAGGTGAGGATTAAAATAAATAAAATAGATAAATAAATAAATAAATAAATAAACAAACAAATAAATAAATAAATAAATAAATCTATTTTAAAATAAATCATCTTCCTTACTCTGGACCAGGCACTGTACTAGGCCTTTTCATGTATGACAGAAAAAAATTAAGCAGTAATTATTCATAGCCTCGTCCCTTTTCCATCTGTCCAAAAGGATTTTGTGCTGCTCCTTTGGCCCATGAGTCTGTGCAGAATTGGGATGTGGGGTAGAACTGAGAGAAACCAAGACTGGCTGGAGCGATGTGTGTTAGGAAGGGCCTTTCTAGTGGAATAGAATTTAGCAAGGAGGTGAGAAAAGGAGTGAGGTAGCAGGCCTAGGTTGAGCAGTAACTGAGCTTGAGCTATTTGAGGACTTGGGGAAAAGAGAAGATATATGGGTTGGTTGTGAGGGAGTCTTACTGGGAGAGTGAGAGAGAAAAATAGTTTGCCACATACTAGGAATGAAATCCCACTTGAAGGGAGTGAAGTTTTAATTAGCCTTTAAATAAATTTTAACCAACATTCTTCCTTACCTTAGTATCTTACTTAAAAAAATATTTTTGTACTATTATAATTCTTTTGTTCACCATCATGATTTCTGCTCCATCTTTAACCTAAGATCTTGTCGCCCTTTTCTCCCTTTTTGTTTCACATTAATAACCAGGGAAATAATTGCTCAGGTCACTCTAAAATGTCAATTTTTTAAAATCCATAGAAAATTGCTGTAATTAATCAGACCCTTCAAATTTAGCCATATACAGAACGTCTCTTAATCCTTTTCCACACGCCAAAGTGGGAGAACATATAGATGCTTCCGCATGACTCCTCCAAGTAAATCTGAAGAAGCTGTCATTTTCCCAGCCTGAGTTATTTTGGGCACGGCTGCTCTCAACAGAGAACTTGTGACAGAAAACCAGTCAAAGCAGGCTTATTCAACAATTTACACTCAAAGGGGCCTGTGCTGCCTCCTGGGTGTCTCATACTTCTAGAGGCGTGAAGACAGAGGTGTGTCTAATAGCCCTGAAGGAGCATGTGAGACCCTGGAAGGGACACGTGGGACAGGGCGCAGTCAGAGAAATGGGGCTGGGCTGCAAATGAAACAGCCAGTGTGCAGAGACCTGAGTCACCACCAGGCATTGAAATTATTAATACCCACTCCTGCTACATCCCTGGAATTTGCAAGACAGTGCCTCACCAGCCAAAACTGAGTTTTCCAGCTAATGACTTTACCAGGACTGAGAAAGGTGTGAATAACAAGAGAATCAGTCAGGGTCTGTCCCAGGGAGCCCGTCTCAGCTGCTCATTGCCTTCTTTCTGAAAGTGAGTGTGACACCTGACACCAAGTCATCCAAGAATCTTAGGACATCTGGCAAGCTAGTGAGTTGAAATTTCATTGTCAAGTCAGCTTGTTTGGTTGTTTTCATAATTAATAACTTGCAAATGCACCTTTATGAAATCTTGGATTTAACTTTCTGATTATGCCAATGTCTTCAGGTTAATTGAGTGAAAATCTTTCTCCAATCATAAATAACCCTTTTATTTTATAGGATTTTAATACATCTTCTGGACCATTAAAATTAACATGAAATATAACTGTATTTCTGATTTTTTTTCTCTTTACAAATATTTACTACCACTGGGACCTGGGGCTGCAAGGCTAGACACAGATATGATATATCAACATGACACCTGAACTCAGAGGAAAAGGAACTTGAAAATGGACAAGCAGACAGTGGATCATGTCCTGTTCTCCTGTTAGGGACACTGTCCAAGTACTAAGGATTAGGCTAGGAATGCCTGTTAGTACCATCTCAGTCACTTTGCATGTGAGTATGTATCTTATCACAACCCCATCACAGGAGTTTCCACTTCCTATATCACTTCCCCACTGCCAGCAGCTTCAAATTCCTTCTCTAATAAGACAAAAAGGTGAAACAGGGGGTGGCATTAATTATCATGTTTCAGATATTTATTGAAGCATATTAAGAGATTAGGACATTATATGAACCCAAAGTCTTTTTTATTAATTAACTAGAGGCCCGGTGCATGAAATTTGTGTATGGGGGGGGGGGGTGTCCCTCAGCCCAGCCTGCACCCTCTCCAATCTGGGACCCCTAGAGGATCCTGATCGGGCCTAAACGGGCAGTCAGACATCCCTCTCACAATCCAGGACTGCTGGCTCCCAATTGCTTGCCTGCCTGCCTGATTGCCCCTAACCACTTTTGCCTGCCAGCCTGATCACCCCGTAACCACTCCCCTGCCAGCCTGATTGATGCCTAACTGCTCCCCTGCCAGCCCCATTGCCCCTAACTGCCCTCCCCTGCTGACCTGGTCCCCTCCAACTGCCCTCCCTGCAGGCCTGGTTTCCCCAAACTGCCCTTCCCTGCAAGCCTGGTCCCCCCAACTGCCCTCCCTTGCAGGCCATCTTGTGGTGGCCATCTTGTGTCCACATGGGGGCAGCCATCTTGTGCGTTGGAGTGATGATCAATTTGCATATTACCTCTTTATTATATAGGATTTTTACCATGAAATTCTTTTTATAAAAATGTGTGTTGGTTTTTTTTGTCACAGCAAAAATTATGTATTTACTAGTATAAGACTGTCAGAAGGAATAGGCTATTTTCAAAATTATACCAGTTTTTTTTTTATGGAGCCGCCAGAAGAGAAATTTATCACCCAAGATTTCATTCCACTGAAAGGTTCATAAGAAAATTGTTGCCTCTACAGAGTACTGTAAGTTTCCTGCAGACTTTTCTAGAGCTGGTAGCTGTCTGACCCCAGGTGTTTGAATAAAGACAATAGCATCTTACTGTTCCTTTTATACCTGTGCTCTTAGAAACAGGGTACCCCTCTCCCTGGAGTAGGTCTACAAGAATCCAGGTTGTACAAGGGCCACTTTCCTGAATTCTTTTGTGTGGGTCTTAGGGCACTGCATCTTACACCAACTGATGGGATCCATCTGGACACCTGATTCACGGTGGCCACCACCACCCCTTGTTCATTTTCGGCAGTGGTTAGGAGGTAGTTGTACTGTGTTTCACCTAGAGAGGTCACTTTGCCTAAGACAATGTCACCTATGCGAAAACCCTTATAAATTTCAACCTTGTCTTTTTCAGTAGCTCGGATATCTTCCTTGAGGCTAGTTCCTCGAAAAGAGTTCTTAAGTTGTGTGGATCCCACAGAGAGGGTGTGTACTTTGGCAAAGCATGATTGATGCTACAGACCTTGCAGGTGATAGTAGCCCCCACATCTGTCAGTTATTGGGACTTTGTTTTCCTCATCACAGACACAATAGGAAGCGCCCATTCTTGCTGTGAGGAAAAGATGTAGCCCTGCTGGGTGCAGGTCCAGCTACCTGGGCTGCCCTCCTCCACGTTACACGGCTGTTTGCCAGGGATGCAGGTCCTTACAGGTTGGCACCATGATTGCCACTGTCCCAAGCCCCTTAATTTTTAAATTATAATTGACATACTTATATTAGTTTCAGGTGTACAGCATAGTGATTTGATGTTTATATACCTACTAGAGGCCCATTGCACGATATTTGTGCAAGAATAGGCCTTCCTTCCCCCGGCTTCGCTCCCCGCTGCCCGGGAGCCTACAAGTCCTCGCTCCCGGGTTGTCCAGGAGCCTGCAAGTCCTCGCTCCCGGCCGGAGCACCGCTCTTGTAGCTCCCTCCGCCACCCTCCTCCCCCTCATAGCAGGCACCCCACCCCTCCCAGCATCTCCACGCCTGCATATACAAATCAACCCGCTAAAGATGGGTTAATTTGCATACTCACTCCTGATTGGCTGTGGGCGTAGCAGAGGTACAGTCAATTTACATGTTTGTCTATTATTAGGTAAGATGAAGTGCTCACCACAATAAGCTTAGTAACCATCTGTCACCATATAAAGTTATGAGGATATTATTGACTACTAGTATATTCCCTGTGCTATATACGACATCCCTGTGACTCATTTTTTTAACTGGCAGCTTGTGCTTATCATTCCCCTTCACCTTTTCTGCCCAACCTCCCACCCCTCCCCTCTGGCAACCATTGATTTGTTCTCCGTATCCATGAGTGTGTTGCTGTTTTATTTTATTCATTTTTTAAAGTTCACATGTAAGTGAAGTCACACAGTATTTATTTTTCTCTGTCTGACTTATTTCACTTAGCGTAATACAAATTGTCATGGCCAAAGTGACCTACCTCCTTAGGTGACACACAGTCCAACGACCTCCTGACCACTGCCGAAAATGAAGTAGGGGTGGTGGCAACCCACAGTGAATATATATTAAGTGAAATAGTTTTATACTAAGTGAAATAAGTTGGACACCCCAAAGTATTTTTATTTAAAATTTTTTAAATTTAATTTTTTTAAATTAAATTTGACATTCAATATTACATTAGTTTCAGGTTGTACAGCCTAGTGTTTAGACATTTATATAACTTATGAAGTGATCTGCCTAAGTCTAGCATCCACATTACATGGCACATAGTTATTATGATATTATTGACTATATTTCCTATGCTGAACTTTACAACCCATGACTGATTTGTAACTGCCAATTTGTACTTTTTAATCTCTTTGCTTTTTTCACCCATCCCACAACCCCCCTACCCTATCTGAGAACAGTTTGTTCTCTATTTATGAGTTTGTTTCTATTTTGTTTGTTCACTTATTTGTTTCTAAGATGCCACATATATGAGAAATCATATAGTATTTGTCTTTGTCTGACTGATTTCACTTAGCATAATATACTCTGAGTCCATCCATGTTGTCACAAAGGGTAAGATTTCATTCTTTTTTATGGCTGAGTAATATTCCATTGTAGATATGGAACACATCTTCTTTATCTATTCATCTTTTGATTGGGACATTTAATCCATATACATTTAAAATAATTGTTGATAGGTATGAAGTCATTGCTATTTTATCAGTCATTTCCTGATTGTTTTTATAGTTCTTTTTTGTTCCTTCTTTTCTTACTCTCTTCTTTTGTATGCTGGTAACTTTCTATAGCAGTGGTTCTCAACCTTTCTAATGCCACGACTCTTTAATACAGTTCCTTATGTTGTGGTGACCCCCTACCATAAAATTATTTTCGTTGCTACTTCATAACTGTAATTTTGCTACTGTAATGAATCATAATGTAAATATCTGTGTTTTCTGATGGTCTTAGGCTCTACAGAGAACCACTAGCAGGGTCACCTAAGACCATCGGAAAACTCAGATATTTACATTACGATTTATAACAGTAGCAAAATTACAGTTATGAAGTAGCAATGAAAATAATTTTATGGTTGGGGGTCACCACAACATGAGGAACTGTATTAAAGGGTCACGGCATTAGAAAGGTTGAGAACCACTGTTCTATAGTGATATGTTTGGATTCCTTTCTCTTTATTTCTTGTTTATCTCTTACAGATTTTTGGCTTGTGGTTACTATGTGCTTCATTTATACCAAGTCATGTTTATAACAGTCTATTTTAAGATGATGGTCATTTAAGTTTGAACACATTGTAAAATCCCCAGCATTTTTTTGACTCACTCCTCCATGTTTAGGTTTTCATTATAATTTTTTTTTACTTTGTGTGTGTGTGTGTGTGTGTGTGTGTGTGTGTGTGTGTGTGTATCCCTTAATTTACTATTGTAATTGCACACAATCTTACTACTTTTGCCTTTTAATCTTTGTACTAACTTTAATGTTGGTTGATCCACTTCTTTTATTATGTGTTTGCTTTTGTCAGTGAGACTTTTTTCTTTGTTATGTTTTCTTATGCATATTTTTTTCTTCTTCTTAAGGAAGTTCCTTTAACATTTCTTGTAATGCTGGTTTGATGATGATGCACTCCTTCAGGTCTCTCTTGTCTGGGAAACTCTTTATTGCTCCTTTGATCCTAAATTATAGTTTTACTGGGTAGAGGAATCTTGATTGTAGGTCCTGGCTTTTCATCACTTTGAATATTTTGTTCCAGTCCCTTCTAGCCTGAAAAGGTTCTGTTGAGAAATGAGCTGACAGTCTTTTGGAGCCTCCTTGTAGGTAACTAACTGCTTTTATTTTGCTGCTTTTAAGATTCTCTCTGTCTTTAACCACTAGCATTTTAATTATGATGTGTCTTGGTGTGAGCCTATTGTTTGAGACTCTCCACACTTCTTGGACTTGTGTGTCTTTTTTTCTTCACCAATTAAGGGAAGTTTTCAGTCATTATTTCTTTAAATAGGTTTTCAATCCCTTGCTCACTTTCTCTTCTCCTGGTACCCCTATGAAATGAAGGTTGTAATGCTTGATATTGTCCCAGAAGTCCCTTAAACTACCCTCATTTTTTTGGATTCTTTTTTTTCTTTTTGCTGTTCCTATTGGGTGTTTTATCATAACTTGTCTGCCAAATTGCTGATTCTATCCTCTGCTTCACCCAATCTGTTATTGATTCCCTCTAATGTAATGTAATCTTCATTTCAGTTATTGTACTCTTCATTTCTAATTGATTCTTTGTTATGGTTTTCATGTCTCTTTTTTTAAATTTCCTATTTCTGTGTTGAAGTTCTCACTGAAATAAGCTATTCTTTCTCTAAGTTCCTTGAGCATCCTTATAACCAGTGTTTTTAATGCTGTGTCGGATACATCATTTACCTCCATTTTGTTTATTTCTTTTTCTGGAGTTTTGTTTTATTTTTCTATTTGTGACATGCTCTTTGTTTCCATTTTGGATTAATCCCCATTTGTTTCTATGTATTAGGTAGACCTACTATATCTCCCAGTCTTGGCAGAGTGGCCTCATGTTGTAGGTGTCCTATGGGGCCCAATGGCACAGTCTTTCTGTTCACATGAGCTGGGTGCTTCAGGAGTGTCCCCTTGGTAGGTTGTGTGTGCTCTCCTGTTATAGTCAAACCTTGATTGTTCCTGGCACATCAATGGGTGAGATTGACTTTTGGGCTGACTGGCTGGGAGGACTGGCCATGACTATAGCAGACCCCACAGAGAAGGATTGGCTTTAGCCAGGCTCTGGTGTCTGCCAAGGCAATCCTTTATTTTTGTCATTTGTGGTGCTAATTGTGTGGTGGTCTGAAACTGGCCACCAGGTGTGTTGCTTCTGTGGTCTCTTGGGAGGTAACTCAGTGCAGGCCAAGGTCAGCCACTACTGTGTCTGGCCCAGGGCCACCTGGTAGGATCTACCAGATTTCTGCAGTTGGTAGATGCCTGTGCTGAGCTTAGAGGTATCCTGGAGTGGTTTTCCTGTCAACTGAGGCTGGTTGCCACTATTGCCAGGCTTGAGGCAAGATGTACAGGGCATGCTGAGGCCAGTCATTGCTTGTTTGGAGTTTGTGTGCCTTTGAGAGATTTTAGAAAAGTCCACAGTATGGACCCAGGCCAGCTGCCTGTGTGGATTAGCCTCTGAAAGGGGTTCAGGTTCGGTGTGTGACTTGACTGGTGCAGGGTCTCAGAGTATCACTTGGTTGGGGCAAGAGCAGTGTTAGCCAGGTTAATGGAGACTCAGATTTGGCACCCACCTGTGCCCGCAGACTGTGGAGGAGGAGGGCTCAGCAAAGGAACAATGGAACCTACCAGATGGATGGAGAGAGGACTCAACAAATGAAAAATGACACCTGCCAGCACTTCAATCCCAGAGAGAGCTGTTTCTCCAGCCCTCTGAAGCCAGACAATTCAGTTCCTGCCACAATGTCCCTTTTTGAGCTGCTATTCCTTTTCTGGAGCTTAAGGAAAGTGTGAGTGAATGAGTCTATGATTGGGCCCTTTAAGAGGATGCATGAGCCCTCCATCTCACCCAGGCTGAGTCCCTGCTGATTTTCACAGCTAGCTGTTGTGGGGACTCCTCTTTCTGACACTGGTCCTCTGGGTTGGAGAGTCTGGTGTGGGGCTGTGTCCCCTAGCTCTTCGGGGAAACTCCCCACAGTCGAGATATCCCTCCTAATTCTTAGCTGTCACAGCGGTTATGTGACTAGCCCATTTTATTTTTCTGTCCCTCCTACTAGTCTCAATGTGGTTTCTTTTTTATATCTTTAGTTACAGAAATTCTGTTCACCTAGTCTTCAAGAGGTTCTTAAGGGTGGTTTTCTATAATTTAGTTGTACTTTAAAAAAATATGTTTTTATTGATATTTTAGAGGGAGAGAAAGGGAGGGGGATAGAGAGATAGAAATATTAATGAGAGAGGAACATTATCGATTAGCTGCCTCCTACACACCTCCCACCGGGAATCTGGGAATCTAGCCACCAACCTGAGCATGACTGGGAAGCAACCTGCGACCTCTAGGTTCCTGCATCAAAGTTCAACTGCTGAGCCACAACTACATTCAAATTAATTGTAATGTGATTGTGGAAGGCCTGCTCTGCCATTTTGACTGGAAGTCCTAACATTTTTTGTTTTTTTTTAAGTGTTTTATCTTACTTCTAATTTCATGGACTTCAGTCACAGGACCATCCAGAAGCTGGGAATCTAATTGGATAGCAGGAGGGGCAGGAACAGAGTACAGAAGAACACTCAGACCTGGTCAGGGAGCCAGCTGTGCAGTGTGAGCAGGTATTCCAAGTGACCATCATAGCACACATGTGGAAAGTGGTGTCCTCAGACTCATCCCTACCCATATTCCTCCTTGATAAATTACCTTTAGCTTTCAACATATGGTGACACTTGATATTTTCTGAAATAATAACAGTGACCAGTAGTCATTTAGCCACCATTTTATTCCTGGACTGGTCACTTAACATCTACTACCTCTGAGCTTTACAACTCTGCAAGGCCTAGAGAACCTCAAAGGTGTGTATCACCACTTCAGTTCTATTGACTCTACCACCTCACTCTCCCATGGTGTTTCTAAAGAGCTGTGGTTATTCTATTTTCCTTGTCAGGGAGAAAAGTAGTTCATCTCAGCTAAGAGATTCTTTACATCCCTGGAAATGATTTAGCCTTTTTTTTTCTCTTCTTCAGTGAATAATTCTATTCTCTCAACATTTACTCATGAACTTCTGGAACTTTCTTGTCATCTTTTTTGCTCTCCTTCTGTGCTTAAAAAATTGGACCATTGTTTTTCAAAGCCCATTCTGAAACACAATGATCTCATTTTGTTCTACATTTCTGATTAGTACAACATGTCTAGTAGACTCTAAATTCAACTTTAAAGTTGAATATAAAATTGTATTAACTGTGGTCATTTGATACAAAATTGTATTAATTTAATCTACATTACTGCCCCCATAGCTAATATTTTTCTTGCTATAAAATTATAGCTAAAAGAATTAAAGATCTAATAAGCCAGTTCTCAAACCTCTAACCATTTAAAACTGAGAAACACACAGAGTTCTGTACAATATCCAGACTTCATTGTTCTAGTGTATATACTTTCTCTGTATGGTATAATAGGAAAATAAAATAAAACAAAAAATTGGACTTGAGCCATTAATCCATTACTGTTGTCTTTACAACCTCAGGCAAGTCATTTGAGATCTCTGTTCCCATTTTCTCATTTGGTTGGGTTATATCAAGTGAGTTTTCAAAAAAATTTAAAAAAAATTTTTTTTAGCATGGTAACCTTTCCTAATAAAAATTGTAGGCAGCAGCACAAAGCATATAACATGTGAAAGCAGACTTCTCTGGGTGAAGCCAGATGTCAAGACCCTAATACTCACCCATTTAGACCCCCTCACACAACTGTTACCCACCCCCACCTGGTTTTAACAATTTATAATGCATATACAAGCACCGCCTTGATACATATGAGCATTTATATCCATAGCACGTCTTTGATAGGATATACATGTCAGTATATGCGTTTATGTGTGTTTGTATGAGTATATAGAAGAAATCCAAATTTCCTCAAATGCCTTCAAATCCATGACTAAGAATGAGAGCAAACGTCCCTAGTTCTTCCAGTCATAAGCCTCACACAGAATGGCAGCCCCCAAGGCTTTCCTCTACACCCCCTACCCTACCTCTTTCCCCACCCCTTCCCAGCCCCCACCTCTACAACCCCTCCCCAGAGGGGGCCAGTAGATGGTCTTATTTATATTCGTGCAGATACTACTGCGCTTCCCCTGCTGCTTCATTTGGCTCCATTGTCCCCTGCTGACACCAAAATCCCTGCTGCTGGCCACCACGTCTGCTGCTCCACCGGGCCATGTTGTCTCTTGATGGTTGATGGTCCCACACCATCACTGTTCTGCCCAGCAGGTGAGTGGTACGGGCTACTCCATTGTAAGCAGCACTCCTGGAATTAGTGCTACTGCTCATGCCTGGGCAGCAGCATCCCCAGCACCATGAGCACTTGCCGAACCAAAGCCTTGCAGCTTGACAAAAAGAATGTCTTCTTCTATTTATACACAGTGACACTTGGGCTTTAAGATTTTAAGAATTTCAAGAAACAGCTCTTTTTATTTTTACTTACACGTATCCCCATTGCCACCTCCTCATAGGATGCAAACAAGTGGCCAGTAGGTATTGGAGCAGGAGACACATCTACATGACAGAGATCACATTACTGAGAGAACTGCCCCTTGCCTAGAATGATTAAGACTTTTTACTGAGTCAGATTCATTGTGCCTGGTTTATTTCTCCCTTAATGCTCTCCCAGGAGGCTACTCAGCCCCTGTGCAAATAAACTTCTGTTGTCTGGATGTGTCCCAGCAGGCCTGAACCCCAGCTGACCCATCCTGGGCTCATTCTGAGACTCTCTATACACTAGTGTGGATGAATCAATGCCTGGTTACAGTATAAATCAAGAGCAGCTCCTTGTCAAGGGACTCGACAACTGAAGGATTCGGATCTTCTCCCACAGGTTTTCATTTCAGAGTGGAAACTCTGCAAATGTGAGAGGTAGATAGGAAACAGTTAATTCTTTAGCTGAAATTGAAGTGGGGACCTTGAGAACAATCACACTATGCGTAAGAGGAGGAGGGGTCTTCAGATCTGGGTAGGAAAAGTCTTACTTCACTCTGCAGTAATACTGCTGTGGTTTTTGGCAACTGGTTTCAGAAATAACACAAATAAGGCCTTTGACAAAAAAAGAAAAAGATTCACAATTTAATGGAAGATCCCGAGCTACAAAAAGGCAATGAGACAATTTCAGTAACACTGAGGCCTCCTCACTAGCTCTCAGTTGCACACACCTCCTCCCTGCCTATCCCTTTGCAGGACTGATGCTGTAGCTCTCTGGCTGCTTATGGCTTTTGTGAGCAGACATGATGCCCTCTGTCTTTCTCACTTCTATGGCACCGAACATGGTGACTGTGGACACAGGACATTCTCATCAAGTGTCTAATGACCGATTTTTGAGCCATGAATAGAAAACATAAATAAGATAGAGAATAAACACTGCAGTGTTTTGCAGTGTTAACAGTGGATGCTTTGTTTCTTCATGACCCAGATTTTTGTGCTGCGGGTGACCTGTAGGGGCAGAAAGCAGCAGTGGGGTATGTACCTGCTCTGGGTGGTGCAGGATAGGTAGCAGGGCAGCAGCAAACAGGCGAGTGTAGGAAGAGATTAGCAGTTCCCCTGATGCCCCACCCTCCCTCTCAGGACACAGGCCAGTGTGTTTGATGGACCCTCAGCTACTGTGGACCTCAGAAGACTCACTTTCTAGGCACACTTTCATCCCAGCAGGAGGGCTCCTCCAGACTAGATCCTGTTGAGGATGGCAAGGGGGGAGGTGGTAACACTTTTGTTTCTATAGGAATTTTCAACACAACAAGCACCAGCACTTGCTATCGTGCCTACCAACCATATGACAACCTGGCCACATAGTCAACTTGGGAATGCTGGTACTCATGGCTTGGTTTCACATAGAGAGGTGGTGGAGGCTACTGATTAGGCTTTGAGCTAAAAATACAATTGACCCTTGAACAATGGGGGTGGGGGGGTTAGGGGCACCAACCCCTGCACAGTCGAAAATCCACATATAACTTTTGATTCCCCGAAAAACTTAACTACCAATAGCCTACTGTTGACCAGAAGCCTTACCAGTAACATAACAGTCCATTAACACATTTTGTACGTTATATGTATTATATACTCTATTTTTACAATAAAGTGAGCTAGAAAAATAAAATGTTATTAAGCAAATCATAAGAAAGAGAAAATACTTTTACAGTAGTGTACTGTATTTATTGATACCGTAAGCTTACATTGTCTGTTTTAGGCTATGTGATTTGTTGACTGAAATAATTATAAGTGGACCCGTGCAGTTCAAACCTGTGTTGTTCAAGGGTCAGCTAATCATTGGTTTAATATCTTTCTCTTGTTATCTGGGACAAATTACTTTATCCCTCTAGGCCTTAGTGTTTGCATCTATAAAATGCTATTAATTATGAGGATTGCAGTAGAGAATGTGTGTGAAGGGCCAGGCACCAACAAACGCTTCACAAATGGTAGCTGGTATTATTACCCTTTTCCCATGTGGGTTGTTTGCAGGGTCACGTTCCCTCTGGCCCACTGCACCACGTGGGCCTCTCAACTCCTGGAGGCTCCTGTGCTGAGCAGAGTGAATCCGCTGGACTCCTTATGATGTCACCCTCAGGCGGTTAGGTCTGACTTTCCGTAGATCTACTAAGTGCCTTACCATTCCTCCATCTGTTTCTCATCTTCATATACTATGGTTCCAGATTACAGATGTCTCCTGTCCTTAAAGAATACAGGGTTTGTGTTTTTGCTTCGTGTGTTCTCTTTGTTGTTTTGGAGAGATTCTTGAAAAAAGGAGGGTGGAAACAGCTTTGCTCTGCCATCTAAAAACCTTGTTATCTTTTCAGATAGATCAATAAGCACAACACATAACAGATATCTTAGAAATCAAAAGTTAAAACAGGTCGTCCCCCTCTCTACTCCCTATTCCCTTAAATATAATAAAGTACACAATAGCACGCTTATTCCATTTCCCTGCCATCAGCACATTCCTCCAGCACGTCCCACAGGCCCTGCTCACAGATGAAGCAGTCAAGGCTAGGCTTTGACTGACTTGTAGGAATGGAGGATGTAATGGGAGGGAGAAGAACATTACAACAAACCAGCTGCTCTTCAGAGGTTGATTTTCATTTTGGAAAATAGCAGGAGCAATTACCATCACTCATTAGAAGGCCTAACACACGGGCTGCAGAACTATATTTGGAAAACTGTATTCACTTAGCTCCACAGTGGTGAGAGGGTGTGAAAGGGTGGAAGGGAGGGCAAAAGACAGACCAGGGCCTGCCTGTTTTTAGACTTGAATTGACAAACAGGAGATTTGAACTGAATTCTGAGAACAAGAAACGAATGCAGCTGGGACCCCAGGACAAGCATGGGCCTGTGTCTTGATGCAGTGAACATTGGGAAGGTACAACCCTTCATAAAAACTGAGCTTCCTCATGAAAAGCCCTTTCTATGAAGTGGGAAGTGGGTAAAGAGGTAGTCTGTTGAACATGCCCTTCTGAGAAAGCTCAGCAACTACTTCACACTTCCATGGAGCTTTGTGTGCTTCTGTGGCCTCCCCTGAAGTTTGCCGTTTAATTACATCAGGGCCCACGGGCTTTTGGAACAAGTGTCCATCCTTATCTTTTCTGCTGTTGGTTCTACCTGGGAAGTTTTGACACCACAGGCTATTAACTCATGTCTTGTATTTGCTCACAACCAAAGGAAGCGTTCTGGGATGGGAAGGACATACTTTGGGCAAGAAAGGCAAGGTTTAGGAAGTTGATGGGTTGGGACTATCCCAGAAAGAACTTGAAAAAAACCACCTCTGTTCTCTTTGGATGAATGAGAGCATGTGGAGTCCTTTATCCCAGTAACATTTCTGAGAGGAAGGGAGAGGGAGAGAGAGATAGAAACATCAACGATGAGAGAGAACCACTGATTGGCCACCTTCTGCATAGCCCCACAGGGCATGGAGCCTGCAACTCAGGCACATTCCCTGATCAGGAATCAGATAGATTGATGCTCAAGCACTGAGCCATGCCAGGTTGGCCCAGTAACATTTCTTATATAATTTGTGTGGTGGAGCTATTTAATTTGTAATTAACCCCCAATGTTGGTATGATTCTTTATATTTTATAAAGTACCTTTACCAGGGCTGTTAAGAGCTCCTTACTGGGGGGAAAAAAAGGAAAAAAAGATTACGATTGTCCCAGCAAGGATAGAGGTGGAGAAAACAGTCTTTGTATTGCTTGTGTATTGATATTCAACACAGGATCCAGGTCTCTTGGGATTCCAGTCTCGGTAATTTGTATTAGCTTCCTCTTTCCTTTGATGGCCCTTGGCTTTCTCATAAACTATCTCATTTAAATATATTATTGTTTCTGTTTTACAGAGGAATAAAATGATGTTTAAGAAGTTTTTATGACTTTCCCAGGGCTACCCATCTGCATAATAACATGGCTGAGACATGAACTCAGGTTATTTTCATGTTATTTCTTCTTCACAAAGGGCATTAGCCAGAAATGTTCCACCCTTAACAGAAAACTTGAGTGACAATAATTGAAACACCTATGATTTATTTATCTTGAGTCTAAGGAATTTGCCCCAAGGAAGCAGGTTTCTACTGTCTTCCTGGTCTACCATCCTTACTTAGAATATGGCTTAGGTCCTCATAAGATGTCTGCTATTCCTCAAGGCAACGTAGCCTCATTCTAGGAAGTTTCCTGGGGTTGCCATAACAAAGTACCACAAACTGGGAGGCTGAAAACAATATACATTTTTTCTCTCACAGTTCTGGAGGCTGGAAATCCAAAATCCAAGTGTGGGCAGGGCCATCCTCCCTCTGAAGTTTATAAAAAAGTAATCCTTTCTTGCCTCTTCTAGCTTCTGGTCTTTCCAGCAATCCTTGGCATTCCTGAAGTAGATACATCACTCCAATCTTTGCCTCCATCTTCAAATGGCCTTCTCTCCTCTGTGTCTGCACTTCTGTGTCCAAATTTCCCTCTTCTTATAAGGACATTAATGATTTAGTGCCCATCCGAATCCAGTAGGATCTCATTTCATCTTAATTATATCTGCGAAGATCTTATTTCTAAATAAGGTCACATTTACAGGTAGACATGAATTATTTTGGGACACTATTTAACATAGTACAAAAGGGTAGAGAAAAATACCAGCAGACTTCTCCTGTTTCATGTGGCCATCCTAGCTGCAAGGTAACCTGGAAAATCAAGGAGAGGTAAGGGAAAGGAGAAGGAAGTTGGACTGAAGGCTAGGCATGTCTGATACAGACAGTTAGTGTTTAATCAACTTATTTGTCTAAGGTAAAAGGGAACTAGCATCTATTGAGATTATACAGTAGTCTTGGCACATATTATATTCATTTAAAAAAATATATTTTTATTGATTTCAGAGAGAGAAAGAGATAGAAACATCAACGATGAGAAAGAATCACTGATTGGCTGCCTCCTGCATGCCCCCTACTGGGGATGGAGCCTTCAACCTGGGCATATGTCCTGACTGGGAATTGAATTGTGATTTCATAGGTCTATGCTCAATCACTGAGCCACTTTGGCTGGGCTATATTCTTAATATATATTATCATATTTAATATTGTAGATCCTTTCCATGTGTATCCCTTATTGGATGTTCAGTTCAGTGAAAGGTTGTATCTTCTATTTCTTTTATACATTATACAAATTGGAGCTCAGGAAACATTATGTTGGATAAATAACTGCCCAGTCTTCCTCACTTCCTGTAGCCCATCCTTTCCCAAGGACCTCCAAATGTCAGCCATGGAAATTAGCCTGTCTGATGTTGTTTTTCTCCACTTCCTCCTGTTTTTTTTTTTCCTTTCTCTCCTTATCCTTCTTCATCTTTATTTTCCTTGGCTTTTTTTTTTATAAAGGAAATGAACAGCAGTTTTATTTCATAAGTCATTCAGTAAGCTGCTCTCATGTGACCCAGAAAAGAATAAATTCCTTTCTAGGTACAACTGCCTTGGAGGTAGTGTGATTGAGAAAGACTGTAGAATAAAGAATTATTATTTTGAGAAGCTAAATTATAATCCTGAGATGAAATCTAGAATTACATGCTCTATGTTCTCTGTTACCACAGCTGGAATGTACCTCCTCAGTTTCCAGTTTTTAGAAACACTGTCACTTGTGGTGATGCGTAGTATATCTGTAGATAGCAGAAAAGATAGATTGATGGAAAGGTAGATAGGGCATCTAAAAGGATTCTATGGAGTTCTGAGTGCTTGCCATGCTTTGCACCCAGGACTCTACTTCCCAGGAAGAGTGGATTGTAGTCATGAAGAAACTTTATTTCTTTAACCTGACCTTTTTTCTTTCTTTCCTTTTGATTCAAACTGGCCTTGTCTAGCGAGGAGCACCCTGACTCATTCACATCTCCTTTGCATGTCCACTCCTTTAATCATTAAGCCCTCTGAACAATGAGGTCTTGGTCAGCATCAAATAATCTTGGGAACAAAGCCCTGGTCTATTGACCACAGAAACAAAGTTTTACTCAAACTAAATATAACATCTAGGCCTCAGTTGTGTTTTAGCTCCAGACCCAGAAAAACAAATCACCCCACTGACCATGTCCTTGTGAAACCAGACAGAGCGACACCATGGCTGACATCAGGACCAGATGCAATGATCAACTACTCCCTACCCTAGTGCTAACCAATCAATAGAGACCATGAATCTAACCCCACCATGATGAATACTTTTCCCCTAGAAGCCATCAGAGAACCAGCTCTCCTATGACTCCTGGTTTGGTGCCATTTCCTTAAATAAACCTTTACTTTCTTTGCTGCAAACTCCTGTTTGCGTTTCATTAGACAAACCCCTTTAGCTCGATAACATGATTGGACCAAGGCTGAGCACCTGGCCCAAAAGCAGCGTCTCTGGTCCAGAGGTGCACAGAAGAATCACTTGGGGAGTCTTTTCAAAAGACCAGATGCCCAATGCAACACCGGATGGAGGTTCTAAGTAATTTCCTATCAATGGGTCCCTAGGAAGTATACTTTGAAAAAGCTATACAGTTGATTCTGATGTGCTTCCTTTGTACTCGTATCAGGGCAATTTTTCCCTGAAGGGGTTCTGTATACTGGATAGTGATTAGGTAAACCAATCAAGCCTTTTTGGAGAAGTTTGACCTCAGACCCCACCTTGAGTGGTGATGCTGGGGATTCCGACCAGGGCAAGTGGTGAGAAAGGGACTGTCTCACTGAAATGGCAGAGCCTGGAGCAGAGAGCAAGGTTGCTTGATCAGAGTAACAGGAAGAGTAAATGCTGCATTGCCAGAGGGGCTGCCAGGGTATAAAACTCTAACTGGATCCTCAGTGGTAATAGCCACTCTCCATTTCCCAGGAGAGCCTGCTTGTGGGCTTGGAAGAGTTTCCCAACCCCTTTCTTGCTTGTGTATTCCTTATAAATGCCCACTCACTGAGGGCAGTATGTGTCTATTGCTTGCAAACAGAAAACACTCAACATAGAAAAACAGCTCGATAAAGTCGTTCAATACTCCGCAAACATTTGTTTTATAAAGAGAATATAAATGACATAAAGAATATAAATGACATAAAGAATATATATATTCTTTCCTAAAGAAGAAATTGTGTATAAGGTAGATTCTGTTCCTACTTGCATGAAGCTTGCATCCTAGTCAGTTAATGAAATAGCTATAAAGAAATCAACAAAATGTTTCAGATGATGGCAAGTCAGGTCAGGAAAGATGACTGAGGAGGTGGCACTAGGGCTACTTACTTACCTATCTATGTACTTACCACGATAATTGTGATTTTTGATGCTCAAAGGCCCCTAGAGATCTTCTTTTGAATTATTTCTTTACAGGTTAGGAAACAGGCCAGAGAGGGGCAGTGACTTGTTCATGATCACACAGCAAGTCTGTAGCAGTACGAAGGATTCCTGTCTTTTATTCAGTGCTCTGCCCACCATTCCTAGCTCACCCTCAGCAGAGGTGTCTTTGCATATCATAATTGCTCTTGCCATGGATTATATTTGTTACTTTAAGAATGAATGGCTTGAGGGGAGGGAGGTAGCAGAGGGCATAATGCTACTTCTCTTCTAATTATTGACAGCCTTCGTTCTTTTCATCACTCTGGGCCAGTTTCTTTCTTACCTGAAGGGCTTGCAGGATTGTGGCAAATGGTAAAGGGCCAGGCAAGTTTTGCAAATTACAAGGGATTCCTTGATGCAGAAGCATCCTGTACCAGTTGACAGCTGTCTGAATATCTATCTTCCCCTGAGATTGCAGGGGAGAGAAGGGAGAGAAAGGGGGAGGGAACATGGAGGAAAGAAAGGCAATTCTCCCCAATCAATTAGAATTGCTCCCAAATGAAAATAATGCTCTACTAAAGGCAGGTTCCCCTTGAGTCACCCTTAGATGCTTTTGATATTTCACTGTTTAATAGTCCTTTCCCCTTCTCCCTTTCTCTGCCTGGGTTTCTCTCTTTCCTCTACCGCACCTCCTCCCCTAATTCCAGTTCCTTTCTTCCCTCCCTCTCCCTCACACCATGTTACCATTATTGTCAGTGGAATGAGCTGCATGCATGCCAAATCAGGTCATTCACAAATATAGAACAAACGTCTGTCACTACAGATTTACCACTATGACTAACGCATGGCCCTTATGTCTGGGAAAAGTGTGCCCATTAGTTATGTGGGATCACAGCCCCCACAGCCTCTTAACCCTCTGCCTTAGCTTAACTGAGAGGAACTTCTTCTAATAAACATCCATGTGAGCATCTTTGAATGATGTTTTATAGTGGCTCCGTTTGTGTTTCTAAAGTCAAGACAAAGCCAGCCTTTCCATTTAATCACCCCCTCCCCACCCCACCCCCACCCCCCACCCCCCCCCACCCCCGCCCCACCGGCAGCATACATACAAAGCCATTTTCCAGAGTTTAGGACTTAACTATAAATATTTGTTTTGACTGAGAACTTCTAAAGGATACTTGCTAAAATGAGAGTACTAACAATACTCCAGGAAAGAAAATGAGCATGAACTGAGAAAACGTTGCAAGAAAAAGAGCTAACTAAACATTAAACTCTATTTACAGTGCTCAGAATTCTCTTTTGGACAATCTGAATTCATATATACTTTTACGTGGCTAGAATCAGATCAACTCTCCTTTCATCAGCTATTACAATAGATTTGACCACAACTAAGAAAAATAAAAAAATAAAATATGACATGAGAAAAATAGTAAAGAGGGATACAAAAAGATAAAATGAATTTTTAAAATACCTTTTTATCTTTGAAATGATCTTGCTTCTGAATGGTTTGGTCCATGTGAAAGCACAATCCACCCTGAGTTTTGCAGGTAACTAAAGCAATGTCAATGATGTGTAAGTATGAATGAGAAAACTGGGAATGATGATGCTAACCGGTTTGGCTCAGTGGATAGAGCATCGGCCTGCATACTGAAGGGTCCCAGGTTTGATTCCAGTCAAGGGCATGTACCTTGGTTGTGGGCACATCCCCTATAGGGTGTGTGCAGGAGGCAGCTGATCGATGTTTCTCTCTCATCGATGTTTCTACCTCTCTATCCCTCTCCCTTCCTCTCTGTAACAAATCAATAAAGTATATTAAAAAAAAAACAAACATAAAATTCCAAAAAGCAGGAGTCTTTTCTGGTCTAATAACTTCTGCAAAACATTCCAGACAAAGTTTAAAGGGCCTCCAAAACCCAATATGAAAAACATAAATAAAAACACAAACTACTATCTATTCAATTTTTTTCTATTTTCATCGCGGAAATGTTTTTAAATGAAGGCAGAAACCAAAAATGTTAAAATAAGAATGTCAGATCTGTTATAACTGCCCCAGACAACTATATAAGCCAATTGACCCCTGTTACAAATGCTTTGCCAGTTAATTATTACACTATCATTATTGTTATCACCATTGTTATTATTTTGTTCTTTTCTTTGATCATTTGTTTGCTGGTTCAACCATCATACATGGTTATAATAAAAATTCATTACCTTGTGATGACTGTTGGGCTGCCTATGGGAAATGACTTGATAGTCTTGCAAACACTGAATCATGCAGTAAATTAACACTCATTTTCATGCACGTTTGCTTGCATGTTGATGACCTGGAAACACATGCTTACACTCCATATTTTTTCTTGTTACTCCTGATTTGTTTTTTCTGTGGTAGGAATAGAACAATATGGGCTTCCTCCAGGGGACAAAACAACACCTAACTCTGCAGCATGGAAGGGCGAGAGGAGCAGATGGATGCAAACTACACTTAGAGAGGGCCAACACGGCACACAGAGAGGAAAAGCAGCTACCTGGTATCACACCTGGGCACTGCCAACCATCTTGGCAGTCAGCTGTCTGGGAATGAAGGGGCCAGAAGGAGAGTAGGATCCAACAATGGCGCATAGAAAATAGTCCCTTAAGAGAAAATATTCTAGGTATCTTGCTTCTGGGGGACCTTAGGGCTCACCCGCCCCACATTAAAGAAGGGGGATGGGTATAAATAGATGCCATTTCTTCATCAAACAAATCCTGGCTTGCTACAGTCTTTTTTCCTTTAGTTGGCAATAAGACCAAAGAAAATAGTCTTTTATTCACTAGACATCTTTCATGGTCTTTAGAGTGAGACCAGTAACAACTATTTTCTACCATGCATGGGTTTTTGGCAGGTTATCAACACTTCCTCAGCAGTGCTAATAGAACTTTCTGTGGTGATGAAAATGTTCTATATCTACACTGTCCTACTGGAATAGCCACTAGCCATGTGTGCCTGTTGAGTACTTAAAATGAGTTATTTTAACGGAGGAACTAAATTCCTAATTTTATATTATTTTAATGAATTTAAAATTCAATTCAATTCAAGTTTTGTTTTCCATATATATATATATATATATATATATATATATATATATATATATACATACACACACACACACACACACACACACACACACACACACACACTGAGTGGCCAGATTATTATGATCTCTGAATGCATAATAATCTGGCCACTCAATGTATATCCTATATAATAAAAGGCTAATATGCAAATTGTCCCCTCGACCAGGAGTTCGACCAGCAGGCAGGCTGGCCAACCGCCCATATCCCCTCCTCCTGGCCAGGCTGGCTGGACCCCACCCATGTACGAATTCATGCACTGGGCCTCTAATACATATATATATGCTAATATTAGACTAGGGCCATCATGACCAGACAGATGACTGGTCCAGATGGCAGCTCTGCATAGGCACACTGGGCCCACTGCCAGGCACGGGAAAATGGAGTCCAGGAGGGAGTGGCCTGAGCACGTGTGGCCGGGCAGCCTTGGGGGCTGTGTAGATGGACGGACCACACTGGACATACCACACTGGACGGTGCCAGCGATCTGTGCAGAGGGCCACAGAGGTACAGAGCTGTTAGGGCAGTGGCCCGCGGGGTCAGCGAGGCTGGGGTGCCAGGTAGGCCCAGGTCCTCGGGTGCCGCTGGGCGAGCATGGCCCTCCAGAGTGGGAGAAAAAGCCCTTCTTTCTGGAAGAACATGGATGGTTTAAACGTGCCTAGAGAAACTGCAGTGGTACCAACATGACTATGTCAGTTCCCCGAGCCTCCGGTCGGTGCCTGACCACGGGCTTCACTGTGGGGCATAGGCCCAGATGTGGGCCAGGACGTGGCCTTGGCAGCCAAACTCACCCCCAGCGTCGCCTCAGAGTCACAACTGCACAACGTCACCCGCAAGTGGCCATTGCTGCTGGTCTGTGGGCCCCGGTGAGCCGGCACCGTGCGTGCTCAGGGTAGCACTCTCTGTGTTTCCATTGAAAGGACAACATATGTGATGGGTGCTGTGGATTCCTTAAGGTTGAAACAGGGCAGCCTGAACTTGCTTATGACACGATCTTTTCTCCGTATTTTACCACACAATCTTCTCGGGCTCAGGGAACCGGCAGCCACTGGAGCGCCAGCTTGGCCATCCCACACAGCCAGACACCACCAGGAAGCACAGAAATGCCAAAGCCCCAATGGAACCCGTCGTGAAACAGACCCCAGTTCACATACTGGAGCAGAAACAAGAAAACAGTGGCACCTGTTGGGCCTCAGCTGGGACTGTGCCCGCGGGTCTGTCTGCAGGGTTCCTGCACCCTGGCTGTGGCCCAATGGCCGAGGAAGCTCTGCAAGCCTTGGTTCTGGAGTTATGGATCTTAGCAAGTAGGCAGGTGCACAAAGGTGGAGTCGAAAATAGCAAGGATAGACTGTGTGTGAGTGTGTGCATTATGACACATATATGCCCATTTCCCCCAGTCTTTTTCTGAGCTGTTTGAGAGCATGCTCTACACATGACAGGGTACCTGGATACTCCCCTGTGTATTTCCCAATAGCAGACACTCCTACATAACAATTCTCCACCCAACCACGTGAGGAAATCTCCATTCAAATGGTATTAACCTTTTGCATTCGGATGTCGAGTGTGACTCGACACGGTTAGCATCGGCAGCAGCTCTTTTTATACTGTTTGAATGTATCAATAATTTGAAATATAAAAAAATCCAAATAAATAAGTTTGTATGAAAAGAAACTCCAGTTTTTTATTCTACTGCCGCGCTTTGTAAAATCTGGGGTATTTAAAAAATTAAATCCCGAGTAGAATAAAGGAATCGAGAAAAAAGCAAGCGAGTACAAAGGGTTAAGATTCAATCCACAGACCCCATTTGAATTCTGACAACTGAGTCAACAATGTTCCCCACTCCTCACCCCCAGGATCCCATCCACCTAGGATGGGTCCTCTGTCATTCCTGTCACTGACAGTTTTTCAGTTTTAATTAAAAATCATAGACTTTTGTCCTAAAAAATAATTAAATAAATAAAAATAAAGAAAGACTCCTGGCACTTCAAGTTAGGAGCCAGTGGTCCCAGATTGTGAGAGGGATGTCTGACTGCTGGTTTAGGCCAGATCGGGATTGGGCCTAAACTGGCAGTTGGACATCCCCTGAGGGCAGTCCCAGATTGGAGAGGGTGCAGGCTGGGGGCTGAGTGACATTCCCCCCCCATGCATGAATTTTGTGCACCGGGCCACTAGTATATATATATTTTAGAGAAAGAGGAAGGGAGACAGAGAGAGAGAGAGAGAGAGAGAGAGAGAGAGAGAGAGAAATATCAATGTGAGAGAAACATCAATGGACCGGCTGTCTCCTGGATGTGCCCTGACTAGGAATAGAACCCAGGACCCCTTGGTCTATGGGACCATGCTCCAATCAACTGAACTACACTGGCCAGGACCTTAAACTAAAAAAAAAAAAAAAAAATACTTGAGAACTTAGAGAAGTATATCCTAAAAGTATTAACTATTGCTTCTTTCTTTCGAGCTGAATCACGTGTGGCCAGTGACCACATATTGGACAGCATAGATCTGAAGTACAACTCTCAGAGTTGGCTGCAGACCTCTCTGGCTGTTCCTGTGTCAACTCTCTCAGAGCAATGTACATGCTGAATTGCCTTAACCTATGCACAAAAGACAAGGATTCAGAACAATACTATCACATGCAAGTATATGATTACTATCTATAATCTGATGACACACAAATTGACTTTCCTCCCCTGAGCTGACCTTTTAGATTCATGTAACACTTTATCTACCCTGGCAGTGGGCCAAAACCTCACCCAATCTCTGAAGGGTCAGCTTAGCTTAGAAACGTACAGTTTTTATAGTCTTCTTAGGTGATTGTTATGCAAACAGTAAAACATTGAATCTTACCACTTCTGCATCCAGTTCAGACTGGATGCAACACCACCAATTATGACAAAGTCTGAATATGACAAAGATCAAACTTCTCTATTTCCTTCTGGCTACTCCTACCCTTCCTAATTTGTCCAAACCCAGGAGGCAATGCCTTAATTTCAATGACATCTTGTATATCTTAGAGTCAACATCTGATTAAATGTACCATCTTCATTAATCCAATAATGTTTATAACTTAATCGAATTCATCCTGCAATAGTGCAGCCATCATCATCATCTTCAAGTTTCTCTTTGTATTAATACACAAATGAACTCTATCAGACAGAAATTATAATTCCTGTTTTATGGAAGATTAAATTTAAGGAAATTTACCCAGTATCATTCAACTAGTAATTGTCAGATATGTGCATTTTTACCAAAGCTTATAAATTTTTTTACTAAGTGGAGCTAACTACTGGCTATAGGCTCCCACTGTACCCTTTGGAAATCTTTTTTTCCTGAACCAAAGTAATCTTCTTTGTTCATCTTGTTGACCATGCCATGCCCATTGTGAGATAACAAAACCATCCATGATGCTAACATCACCAGGTGAAAGACTATCTAGAAAATTCACACAGTCTCAGAATATGACACCACAGATGACTTACTAATAACCAAGGGGGAAGGTGGCAGGCACCACATTAACCAAATGGGAATAATGGGACAAACTGACATCATGTGTCCCCTCAGGTGATATTCTGAAAAACCACATCACCTGAATAGTATATCTGTCAGAAATGTTAAACTTGAATTTAATCATGAGGAAAATCAGACAAATCTAAATTGGGGTAGATTATGCAAAAAATGGCCTGGACTCCTCAAAAATGCCAATGTAATAAAAGACAAAAAAAGCTTAGTGAATGGTTCTAGATTAAAGAGGCTAAAAAGATATGACAATTAAATGTAACACCCAATTCTTGACTGGATTATGTGTTTTTTTTTAAAGCTATAGGACATTTTTGGGACAATTGGGGAGAACTGAATATGAACCACTTATTAGAAAATAGAATTGTATCAGTATTAAATTTCATGAGCATGGTAATTTGTTATGACTATGTGGGACATTATATAGAGAAGTGTGTAGGGGTGAAGGTATAACTAATACTGAAATGATCCAATAACAAAGAAATAAACCAATCACTCAGAGGGAGATAGAGTAAATGGGGTATATGTTAACAGCTGGTCAATTTAGGTAAAGAGTATATAATGTTCATTGTACTATTTTTTTGAAACTTTTAGATAGGTTTAAAATTTATTCAAAATAAAAAATTGGTTAAAAATGAATAATAGTAGCTAATGCTTATGTAGCACTTACTGTGTTCTACAGATAATCTTCTAAGCACTTTACACACATTCAATCCTCACAACACCCTATACAGTATATTATTATTAGTCAGATTTTACCTGTGAAACAATGGAAGCCCAGAGAGGTTAATGTCAATAGCTACCAAGGATTGGAGTTGAAATTCTAACCAGAGCCAATGCAATTCACGTCTCTGTTAAACAGTTTTTTGGGGGGAGATGCTAGTTCTCATCACCTTTTGAGGGGTTTGAACAAGTTGTTCATTACACTTTATTGGTTCTAACACTTTAAAGTTCTTCATTGTATTCATTTAAAATTTATCTCCTGATGACTTTTATTCATTTGTTCTATTTCTACAGTGAATCCATCCAGAGAAAATCGGTTCCCCCCCACCCCCCACCCCCCGGCTAGATATAAGCTCCACAGAATTGGGAATCGATCATGTTTACTACTCTGTCCACAGGCTGGAAGAATGTTTCCTAGCACATGGCAGAACTCACATGGATGAATAAATAAGTGAACATCAGCTTTTCAAATATTTGAAGTCAACTTCTGGAAATTTCCTTCTCTCTTGAATACATTCCCATTCCCTTCAATTGTTCTATTAGTATTCTAGTCACTGTCCTGTAAAATAATTCCAGTTCTGCTAGTTTGAAAAGTTGTGGCCAGAACTGAAAATAGTCCTCCAGACTTCACTCACCACCATCATTTTCCTTATTTCAGATGGTTTCCTTCTGTTAATGGAGCCTAACAAATCACAATTTTTTAAATGGCATTGCAGAAACTATAGAAGAGACGTACTGGCAAAGATGTTGGGCTGAACATACACATTAACTCTTGCTCTAGCCTAAACCCCACTAAAATAACAGTAAAGGATATTTGTTGCTTGCATAAACCCAGAAAGACAAAGATAGTGAGAGAAGAAAACAGTAATAACATTTTGGAAGCTGGAAAGCATATGCACAAATGGTAACTGAGTTACCACACCTAAGAAAGTGGAAATCTTTTTTTTCCCTTAAAACTGCATCTTCTTTATTTTGCGTACTGTAATTTCAGAACAAAATAAACAACAACAACAACAAAAGACACCACAATACACAACATCCAAACCCAATGTCAAATGTGGGAAGAGAAGGCTTGAAGCCCTTGCATCCTGCCTCAGGCAGAAAGGCAGGAGAGAAAAGACACACGACATCAGCAGAGGAAACCAGGTGGGCTAGGATCACTCCAGTTTACTGGGGGAGCCATGAAGATAATATACAGAGGGCACAAGATAAGAAATTCCTAATCTACTTCTTCATTGTGAAAGGCATCCTCATCATGCTCAAGGAGGGTATCTCATCAGGAACAGTAAGTAGCACTGGGTCCTTCTGCTGTCACTTCATTGTCATCAGTGCCTGGGCCTGGCTGGATCATGAGGCAGATGTGGTTGGAGTGGGTCTGGGGAAACTCAAGTGAAAAGCCAGAAGAGAGCAGCACAGTCTCAAACAGCAGTACCACATGGTCCTTAACAGCATTGTCATTCTTATCTACCTCTGCCTTTTGCCACAGAGACCCCAGAACAGAGTGGACAGGGTTGATCTTCAGGTGCTTTTTGGCCATCATGTAGCCCATAGTAGACACAAGCCTATTGGAGATTGTCACCTTAGTAACCTCCTTATCCAAGATTTCTTTCATGAGTTTGCAGAAGTTCTCCAACTTGACTTTGCTCTCCCATTTTCTTCTCTTCATCCTCAAGTACCTCCAGGCCCTTCTTGGTAACTGAGACAAAGCTCTTTCCATCAAACCCCTTGAGCTGCTGCACTCAGTACTCATTGATATTCTCTGCCATAGGAACTACCTCGAAGCCCCACCTCCACACTGATTCCACAAAAGCAGAGTTGGCAACTTGCCCTTTGCTCTCACCAGTGATGTAATAGATGGACTTCTGGGCCTCCTTCAGGGGAGAGAAGTCATCTCCAGACTGGGAGGTGTGATAGCTCAGAAGGGCGTTGCCAATTAGCAATCCGAATGGATTCCAAGCTTTCGGTTTTTAGAAAATGCCTCATGGAATTTCCTATGGTTCCTTGTCTTCCGCCAGTTCACAGAAGAGCTCAAGGCGCTTCTTAACAATGTTTTTATGAGTGACCTTCAAGATTTTGCTCTGTTGGAGCATTTCTCAGGAGATGTTCAGGGGCAGGTCCTCAGAGTCAATCACACTACACATAACGTTGAAATACTCTGGTGTCAACTCATCACAGCTGTCCATGATGAACACCGGGCAGACCTAGAGTTTGAAGTTGTTGTTGTTCTTGTTCTCAAAGAAGTCAAAAGGAGCCACTGGGGATGAGTAGCAATACCCTGAATTCCAACTGGTCTTATACAGAGAAGTGCTTGATTGCCAAGTGTTCTCCTAGTCATTGGTAAGGATCTTAAAGAATTATCTGTCTTTGCCGGGTAGTCACATTTGGGATCAGCTCTCCCCGCCCCTGGACTGTGCCACAGTGCTGGGGTGGGAAGGAGATGGAGCCTCTCTGTTCACATAGTGTATCCCTGAGTACCACTGTCTGTCTCTATACAACCATTTGTATAGGGTGCATTGGCATTCTGCTGCTTTTGTGTATGCTTGGGATGGAAACATCTTGGCAAATTTACCTTGGATCTCATATGCTGCATAGACAATTGATGCATCCATTTCTCTCTGCAGTCTCTCCACTGTCGCAGCAGGGTGCTGGGGAGTCAGGTCTGGCTTGGCTCTTCTGAGACTCACAGACCTCAGTTTCTTCCCCCTCCCCCCACCTCCTCCCTGCAATATGATGATGGTTCTTGTCTTGTAGAGAGAGGATAGGGGGGAAAAGCATTTACCTTTTAGCTTAAACCTCCCTCTGACCATCAATATTTGTCTATAATATTCTCCCCCTTTGGGGCTTAGGCTTATGAAAACAAAAGCCAGGAGGTATATCAGCCTATTTCCACTTTCAACCAGAGGGTGTTAACCTAAAGCAGTGATGGCAAACCTATGACACGCGTGTCAGCACTGACACGCGTAGCCATTTCTGATGACACATGGCCGCTGAGGCGGCCGCATGCTGAGGATGAAACATTTGCTGCTCCTGAGGATGAAACATTTGCGAAATAATGTGTTTTCCTCAAAGTGACACACTACCCCAGTTATGCTCAGTTTTTTGGCGAAGTTTGACACACCAAGCTCAAAAGGTTGCCCATCACTGACCTAAAGCATGTTGAATGGAGGGGGAGCCAAGAGAAGTAATCAAAATAATATCCTGCTTTACTTGTAAACCAATCAGCATCACACACACAGTAGAGTGTTTCTTGGTATTGTGAACTTGCTGGAGGCACGGTAATGGCAGAGTTTCCTTTGTATTCTCTGAATCCTGAGTAGCACCTAATGTTTGGTAAATAATGACCACTTACTGAATGAATGGGTGGATAAGTGAATTGAGGCATCAGCAAGAGCTCTCCCCTGTTTAAAATGTTCAATGGTATATCATCACTATATGATAAAATTACAACTGTTTAGCATGACAGTTAAGGGCTTCCGTTACTGGTCTTGGACCTGTTTTCTAGTCCCATCTAAACACTAATCTCTTTATTTGTGGTTTGACTTCTTCACTAAGTTGGGAAGCCCATGAAGACAGAGATAATATCATATTCCAATCCAAATGTAAATATAGCAAAATGTGCTCAGTAATGTTGCATTAATGCATTGTTTAAGCCAAACTCAGGGTATCCAATTAAAGTTTGGTCAAGATTCTAGTGTCCAGAGCAGGCAGACCTGGTAGGCATTAGCTCAAATAAAATGGTGCCTACCCAAGGCATAGATCTTTCTAAAACTTTCAAACACATCCATATGGTATTTAGTTTTGCCTGTTGGGTGAACATAAAAGGAAAGGAATCACAGTGTGAAACTGAGGATGAGTATATACCAAACTGAGCTGCTTCAGGCCAAGGGTAATAGTTATTTTTCTGTTTTCCCAGTATGAGCACATTGCAAACAATATTTGCAAGACAATAAGCACATTATGATTTTTGAAATTAGTGTCAGTCTGTCAACTTTATAGTTTCTGGGTTTGTTTTCTTTGACTTTCCATATAAATTTTAGAACATTTTTATGCTTTTGTCAGAATTAGCTAGTTATTAACATTAATCAAAGAAAAAAAGCAAAGGGAAGTCAGATATTGTAAGCATGGTCACCTTCGAAGCTTCACCAGGAAACTATAACTTCACATAGCATTGTTCCTCCAAGGGGATTAACACCCCTCTCTTCCCCCATCAGGTACTGAATTGTTGGGGGGCAACGAGGGGATAAAAGGGAAGATCAGCATAGGTGCAGTAGAAGTCAGGGTGGCACAGGGGAGGTGCTTGCCTCTCCGTCTAGCCTGGGGAACAATGGAAATCTTGGAAAGTAAATTGGTTAGTTTGAAGAAGATCCTGGTTAAAATCCCCAGACAAAGAGTTCCCTCTCTCTTGTTCTCGCTTGCTCTGTGACCCCTGTTGGCTCCTGTCTTCTCTCCTCATAGCCATGTGGCCTTAGCAGCTTCATGGCCCATGGCTCTGTGAACTACACACACAGGATGCTGGACTGGGCTGGACTTTAATATAGAGCAGAAACTATGGGCAGTGGCTTTTATTCTGGCCCTGCTGAAGACAGGGTTGGATTTTATCCATGACAAGATGAAGGGGAATGGGGTATTGGAAACCCAGGGGTTTATTTCCATCCAAATAAATATCATTCATCCTCCCATGGGAGTCTCAGGAAATTCTTTTCCTTGAGACATCACAAGAATGCCACTTCCACCAATAACACTTTCAAACAAAATAAGACAAAATCTGCTGGAGATTACATTAATTCTAGATTAAGTGTGGAGGATTGACAGTTTACCTACAGTGAGTCTTCTGTCCCATGACCATAGCATGGAAAAAGCCCTTTATAAAGTTAAGAAAGTTCTCTTCCTTTACTTCTTTGTTGAGAATTTTTGGATGTTGAGTTTTTTTCAAATAACTCTTCTACGTAATCAATATGACAGTGTGGCTGTTCTTTGTTTTTTTCTTTTTTATCTATTGAATATAATTGATTGCATTGATTGGCTTCATAATATTAAACAAGTCTTGGTTTACTCAGATAATCTATTTGAATATGTTGATTATGATTTATATGTATATTTAGGTTTGGTTTGCTAGCATTTTTTGAGGATTTTTAAAATCCATGTTAATGGGGGATAGTCTTCCCCAGTGTCTTTTTTTTTTTTTTTAACTGTCTTTATCTGTTTGGTATTTTTAACAGTAGGATATTGGTGACCTAAAAGAATGGTTTGGAAATTAGGCTGCACTCTTTAATTTTCAGGAAAATTTATATAGAATTGGCATAATTTCATTTTTAAATGTTTGGTAGAATTAATGTGTAAAATCATATGAGTCTGGATATTTCTTTTATTGGAAAAATTTAAACTATGAACTCAATTTCTTTAATAAATATAAAGCCATTGTGGGGGCTACAAAAATATTAATACTTTCCCTCCCACCTTCTAAGTTCTTCTGACTCAGCCAATAACCAAATTGACAGAGACAGATTAACAGGAGAAAATCAAAATTTAGCACATGTGCATGGAAATTCACAAAGGCACGATCATTCCATGAAAATTCCGAAGAGATTGAGGCAACATTGGGTATATAAGACATTTTGGACAAAAGAGAAAGGGTGGAGAATGGGGTCTTAGATCTCAGAAGTGAGAATGGGAGGTTTACAGGTAGTTGAGGGAATGGAAGAACACACGTGGCAGGAAAGTCCTTGCTAGGTGACTCAGAAAACAAGGTCCACAGGGGCTATCTAGTAGCAGACAGCAGCCTGAAGCCCTTTTGTTTACCATCTTAGTTCAAATTAGGCTAAGGCAGCATCCTGAAATCTCCTTTCTGAAGCAGGTTTCTCTGAATCTTTTGGGCAGGAAAAGGGTGGGGGGAGGGGGAGCGGGGGGGGGGGGGAGAAGAGGGCAGGGGGGGGGAGGGTTCAAAGGTTTTTTTCCTGAGTTCTTTGTTTCTTAATAAACAACTTAAGATCAATATCCAAAAATGAAAAGAAAAAAAAAAAAGCAACTTCAGGGGACAGAATTTTGGTCCCTTCATCCTTTAAGTTTCCTTTTCTTCTTGGGTGAGTTTGGTAGTTTGTGTCTTTCAAATATTTGGTCCCTTTTATCAGAGTTGTTGAATTTAGTTTGTAAAGTTCTTTGTAATACCTCTTTATCTTTCTAATGTCTCTGGGGTTTGTAACTGTGTACACTATTGTATTCCTGATAGCAGCAATTTGTGACTTCTCTCTTTCCTTTGTCATATTGGTTAGAAGGGTATTAATTTTATTGATCGTTTCAAAAAAATTTTTATTTCATTAATTTTATTTTTTAAATATATGAATTCCATCAATTTCTATTCTTATCCTTACCTTTATTGTATTTTTCTTTGTGCTTCCTTTAGATTTCTTTTCCTAGTTTTTGTTACTTTGTTTGTTTTTACTTTTTTACTGAATTTATTGGGGTGACATTGGTCAATAAAATTATAGAGGTTTCAGGTGTACATTATGTGAGAATAAACAAGTAATCTTTTCTGTCAAAAAAGGGAGTTTAGGCAGCCTCCATTTTGGCTCATGTGACTTGCAGGTCCCCTGGGGGCCGCCATTTTGAAACAGCAAAGGTCAACCCCTCCCTTGTTCCTTTAAATTAGCCAATTGTGCAAGACTGTGAGCCTAAGCTCTTCCAATCAAGAGTGGGGGACATTTGACTGCATCAGGGATAAAGCCCTGAGCAGACCTCGGCTCAGTGCACATGCTGCCAGAAGCTGTGTGCGTGCGCACCCTCCTGCAGGAGTAAAGATATTTCCCTTGCTGTCTGGCTCCTGAGTATACTTTGTGTTCTTCCAGGAACCCTGGTTTTGGAGCTCGCCTTATTTCTAACAATTCTATAACACATCATCTGTGTATTGTATTGTATGTTTACCACCCCAAATTGTTTCCTTCTAGTTTGTTAACATAAAAAGTTAAATTTTTTTAATTGAAGTCTTTCTTCTTTTCTAATAAATAATTTAATGTCATGAATATTTCTCCAAGCAGTGCTTCATCTTTATTCAACAGGTTTAGAAATGTTACATTTTTATTTTTGTTTAATTAAAAATATTTTCTAATTTTCCTAGAGACTGTAGCTAACAAGGTGAGCTGAGTTATCTAATCATAAATCTGAGTGGTCTTTAGGTATGGCTAACTGAGTAAAGTTAACCTCGCTTTCCTTCTCATTATAAATGAAGTAAGGCATTGTAAGAAAGATTTTAGGAAATAAAGCATGACATAAACTGCTTACCTTGAATGGCTTAAATATAATTTAAACTTTAGCAATTTAATATAATAATTTCTCTGCAACTTAATTCTGGGAATAATCTAGAACCAAAATCTTGAAATCTCAGAATCAGAAAACTTAGTTATACCCATAGCAACCCATCTTCCAGAAATATGCTATACATTGTTTTCCAAACTCTAGTTTGCATAAAGATCATTTTGTAAGTTTATTCCACACAAATTTCTTGGCCCCCACCTCAAAAGATTCTGATTCAGTAGATCAGGGATTTGCACAAGAACATGCATTTCTAGCAATTTCCCAGGTGATACTTATACTGCTGGTCTAAGGACCACACTATGAATTGTATTATTCTATTGCACTAGGAAATATTGTCAAACAAGTTCTCTTGGACACATCTTCATACTTTGCATGATTCTCTATCCTTTTTCCTTTTTCACTTCTTTGAAATCTTCTTTGAAATCCTCTTCCTGCCCTCTGATATGGATATTTTCCAATATTACAACTTTGATTGTTATCTCTTCATCTTTCCTTCCATTTTAAATTCAACAACTACTTATTGAGAATTTACTAATTGTTAAACTTGGCTCTAGGTACTATGTAAGGCAAAACTATGCCCTTTGCTTCAATATTATCTTGTCTGTGAAAGTTTTCTCAGAACTTTCTCACAAACATGATCATCTCTTCCTTTGCATTCCCATAGCTCTGTATTTGTTTCACTCATCTGGCTTTTATTTCATGCTATCTTGGTTGGGAATTCTCTAAAACAATATGCCAAAATCTTGATTGAAAACAGGATTTGGACTGGGCAAATGTATCTCAACCACCAATTTTAATTTTTGTCACCCATCTGTATTTACTCTTTCGAATTCAATATTTATATCAGCCTTGGAATTGATCAGAAAACTGTGACCACCTTTTTAACATGATACCACTTTATACCAATACAAAATATATGTTGAAGTTATACAAATTTGGATTCATATTTGGAGATGTTGCAAGATGACAGAGAAAATGAAACAAAATTCTACTTCTAAAGCATATTGGCAGAAGAAAAATATGTATAACATTTATTTTTATCTAATTCAGTTCAATCAACATTATTGACAAATCACAATAAGCAAAACATATTGTACTTGCACGTATTTTTTTTTTGTCTACACTACATTATATCTCCCCAGATTTTGTGGGAGAGCTATAGATTGGCCTTGCTGTCTCTATTCTGTGTGTGGCAACAGTCAATGAAAATAATGTTCATCTCTCTGAATGTCTATGTGTTTAAAAGGGAAGAAGAAAGAGCAGGGGGGAATATTTTCACATAAAGTCTGAGTAAACATTGGCCGAGACCTCTCTGAGATGTCTCTGTCCTGTCCTCCAGACTTCCTCCTCTGTGACATAAAGTGCCCATATAGGAAGTCCCAGGGTTGTAATGGAAATCCAAGCCTGACCTGCTTGACCAGGTTCTCAAATGTTGACTTTTCCTGGGCCAACAATTAGAATGGGACGCCATTTGGATAAGAGAAGTAAAGGAGAGCCACAAGTAAACCAGTAGATCTTTGGAATCAAACTGATTTAACATAGAATGAACACCAGGCATTTCCTGGGGAAGGAGGAAAGGGTAATTCTGTCTGTCAACTAACCTTGTGACCATAAAAAAAAATACCTTAGAATATCACAAATATTCTGCTTGGGTTCTCCAGGACCAGGAGAGACAGCTCCCATACCTTTTTGCATTACAGTGGAGATGTACCAAACTCACATTCAACTTACATACATCCAACACACATTCAACAACCACCACAACCATATTTTTGCACAGCATGGCCCTTATATGCACACCAACTACTTTATCTGGTGCTTAAGGAGAGAAATAGAGATGTGCTACAAAAATGGAAAAAACTGTCTGTATTGGCTCCATTGAAAGATGGTTTGATACATGCAAAGCATAGATATAGTGGTATTTGTGGGTGGATTAAGGGATCTTCCTTGATAGAAGAAAGCTGATAGTGCCCCTGGGGCTTTAATGGGCAGCTGTGGAATTAGGTCAGTGAATCCTAGTCACTGCTCTTCTAGATCAACAGCAGATAAGAGCATAAGGAGATCTGGGTATTTAAAGAAACCACCTTCCCCACCCTTTCGATCCTTCTGCAAACCCCTTCTTCTTTCATCTTTTCCGATTCTCTTATCAGAGACTTTCCTCATTTCACAAGATGAGGCAGTAGAGATGGTTCAGTGAAGACTTCCTTGAAGGAAGAAGTTGGTACTGTGCACCTTTGGTGAGAACTTTTACCCCAGATAAATTGTGTGAATCACCCATGGCTCATGGGTTTCAATGGAATAAATAGCTACATCCAGCTAAGCATCACCACAGCTGGGTGGTTTTCTAAGCGTGTGAGTCCTTGGGTCATCCTCACTATGAGATCAACTTTGGGATTATTGCTAGGCACGACACCATATGGAGACCATTTCAACTTATACCAAGCTGTAGCTCTTCTTCTAGTCAACTGGTTATCAGGTTTTAAGAGGAAGGAAATTACTTTTTCATTGCTACTATGAAGAATTATGAAGGAAATGTGTAATGAGAAGAAAAAAAATCTGGATATACTGAAAGAAAATGGAAGGCAAAGCTAAGTGGGAACTTATGGTACCAGGGTAAGTTGCTAATCCATCAGTGGGCAGTGTGATTGCTCCAGAGAAAGAAAGTTAGCAGGAAAACCTTTACTTAGAAACTAAATTAAGAATAAGGTCCCCATTGTTTGTCTTCCAGTGGCCAGAGTTCATGAGTGTCTTGCATTGTCCCAAGGGGGTCTGTTTCTGTACTCTAGGCTCTGATTGAGAGGAAGCCATATATCTTCTAAGTATATTTCTGTCATGTGCTGAACTCAGGAACATTAACAGAGGGAAATGAGGTTATGTGAACTTCCCATGGATATTTTGATGTGAGTGATTCAGCTGATACAAAGGATTCCCTGTGAAATACATCCAAATGAATAGAGTCAACTTGATTCTAATGATTCCCCTAGGTTTCACTGGCTCAGGAAAGGTGAAAGAATATCCTGAGAGACAGTGACTCCATAACTATATGCAGATGGCCAAAACACATGATAAGAAGTGCCCCCCCCAATCAAATAAATACATGCAAAAATTTTCCACTACAAATGGAAGAGATGTGGAATATATTTTAATGACTAAGTCAATTCTGATGCAAATAGCCATTATTTAATTTTCCAAATAAAAGATTTTTGTTGAGTAAGTAGTTTCTGGGCTAGTTCAAAACTTAGCTTATCTTCAAAATCTTCTAAAAAAGAATACTGAGGAAAATAAACTCTTAGGTAAAATAGTTTAGATTCATTCAGAATTAGTAAATGTGAAAATTATTACATAAGAAAAGAAACTTTGCAATTTAATCCTAGAAATACGCTTCCTACACTCCCCCATAAACACACACACACACACACACACACACACACACACACACACACACTTAGATTTTTGTTTTTGTTTTTCGGAAGGTGTTAATCATAGCCCCAAAGACAATATTGAACCTTAGCATGGGATAAAAGCAAAACAAACAAACAAACAAAAAACTCATTTACCTAAACAGAGAATTCGATAGAATACATGTTCCCATTTTTGGTCCTAAGGAAAAATCAATTTTCGTTTCCTCTCTGAAATATAAGTGAAACTTGAGTCTCTAGGGGGCAAGGTAGAACCATGTTGGAGCTGGATGGGAAGAAAGGAGAACAGCTGTCTTTGAAATTGATCTGCACAGTCTATCTGCCTTTGGAACCACCTGAGACACAGAATCCTTCACTTCTCATCAGTCCTTATTTAAACAGTTACCATTTTTTTTTATTCATCTACTTTTTAATAATTTTTTATTCATCGCCAGTGTAGTGAATCAATACCTTTAAAATAGTAGGTATTCAGTAAATAATCCATGGATAAATGGATTTTTCTTATTCACTCCTAGATTTCAAATGCTTGTTTGGCTCTACCTCTCAAGAGATATCAGTGTGCATGCAATTCAGAAATAACACTATGGCAATTACCATAAGAATTACTTCTACTTCATTAACAGCCTGGGATTATATGCTGTAGTGGGTTACCAAAACCTGAAATTATTTACCTTAAAAATGTGAATTAAGATGAAATATGGATGGAAGAAGGGAAGATTTTAATTTCTGGACCAATCACAGAAATACTTTAGGCATCTTCCATGTCTTTCCCTCTTTCTTTCACAATTAGTGGCCATTAAGTGTAAGGATAATTCAGACACAAAAGGAGGTAAAACTCTCAAAAAGACAATTAGAAGCTTTAGACAGGAAGCATGACTGTGAGGCAACTCTCTTGAGAGCATCTGCCACTTCTTTCAAAAAGCCACCAGCTTTTGTTTTCATCAATAATTGCTACAATGAGGTCTCTTGATACTAAAATAATTATGAATACAGAATTGGTAACAATGGTACCATTGCACCTCTGGATCTGGTAAAATGAAAGGAAATTACCTTCCTTGATAGAAATGTTCCCACTAACAAAAGTGAAAGAAGAAAAAAAAAATTGCCTTGATACTATTTCCCCTGAATTTTCTACTTCCTGGCCTTGAAAGCAATCTATTGAAAATGTTCACAAAATGAAGGTTCTTCTCAACCTTTGGGAGAATGCAGGACCTAAGTTTATATTCTACAATAAACTGAGTTGACAATATCAATAAATACATTACATAAAAACAAAGAAAAAATTGTTCAAGGATAGAATAAAAATAAAATCTCTGCTATTGAGAGATAAGACTAACGCACAATGTGGAACTCATCTGAATCTCCAAACTTGAGATTAACAGCAAGTGGAGGGGAATGCAGGCCTGGGAGACTTACTTGACCAAAATGAGAAAGTAGCAAGTGTTGGATTACAAACTGAATAGACTCCAGAGCATTTGAGAGAAGACCAAGTGTAGTGATGCTGAGGCACCATGTATCAGCCTTGCCCAGTCAGATAAGTCCCAGGGCTTGTGAAATTGTTACATCACCTGAAGGTGTCCAAAATCAGCTTTGGGGACTTGTTCACAAACAATTTTCTCAGATGTTCCCAGTTCTCTTTTGTCTCATAGGGCCACTTCATCCCTTTCAACACATGGCAACCTTCCAAAGAAATATGTCATGGCCTTCTTGAGTATTTCTTTTTATATTTTAATGACAAAAGACTTATTGTCATTATTGAATCTTTTCTTCTTCCATACAACATTTACCTAATATTCACTGTTCTGGACAAATCATTTTGTAAAGCACATCACAAGTGTATTCAGATGATGGGTAATATGGGTGTTTTTGAACCACTAGTTAGAGATGTGCATGCAATTCAGAAATACCCCTAACTTTTTGTGAAGCAGCTATGCAGCCAGAATGTAGAATAAGTATTTTGGGACCATTGGACCCAGCCATGCTCATAAAACTCATCTCAGAAAATCCTTATAAGGCATGAAAATGGAGAAAAAGACTTGAAATATCCAGCCAAGATCTTAATCCTCAATATTGACTACAAAAAAAAAGCCATTAATTTTTATAAATTAGAAACTGACCATGGGACAAGTGGTGTAAAAGAGACTAGACCAACTTGACTATTTGGGAAAGACAAATTAAAACCAGAACATAGTAGCTTGTGCTCTGGGCTCCCCTGTGGCTGGGTGGAGCCCTATGACTAGTTCTGGCTATTAAGTTGTGAGCAGAAATGACACATATCATGGCTAGAGTATATATAAGATCAATGGTAAGTCATAATAATCCATAAGTCAAAGAAGACATTCCAATGGGATATAGAAAAACTTCAAATAAAGTAATAATACTATATGTCAAAACTTAATCATTATATTACAAATACAACATGTCAAAGCTATAGCCCTGATTAAAAGAAAATGCATAGCTTCAAATACATATTAGGAAAGAAGAAAAGCTGGGATATCAATAAACTTTGAATCTTAGTTTAGATTTCACAGACATAGATCCCAAACCAAGGATTCAAGGGCAAACAGTTTATTAGGAGTGAATTAGCTTTTAAGGACTGCTCTACAAAGTACCATAGACTGGATGGGTTAAACAACAGACATTTATCCTACCTAATAATAGACAAATATGCAAATTGACCATACCTCCAACACACCCACAAGCCACGTCCACAAGCCACGCCCACCATCCAATCAGAGCGAGTGTGCAAATTAACCCGACCAAGATGGCTACAGCCACAGAGAGCAAGGTTTCCTAGGTAACAGAGGAAGCCAAGCTTTCCGCCTGCCCTTGCCAGGCCTAAGCCTCTACTAAAGCTACAAAGTTTCAATTATAGAAGGTAAACAAATTCAAACAGAAATGGCGGCAGAATGGAGCTTGAGAGAGCAGGCCAGGGTTGCTCCCGGCAACAGGGGAAGCAAAGCTTTCCGCACACCCTGGCCGGGCCCACCCGCTTAAGGCTACAAAGTTTCAATTATAACCCCAACAGAAATGGCTGCCAGCCGTGGAGGGAGCCCCAGGCTTGGCTCCGCTGCAGGCTACAAAGTTTCAATTGTAGAAGGAAAATAAATTCCAGATACCAGGGCCTCCACTTGGGTTTCCAGGGGGCATGGCCAGCCTGAAAACCACCACAGGCCCCAAGGGAACCCCACCCTGATCAGGGACACCCTTCAGGGCAAACCAGCTGGCCCCCACCCCTGTACCAGGCCCCTATCTTATCTAATAAAAGAGTACTATGCAGATTGCTCATCACTGCAACACACAATATAGCTGCCCCTATGTGGTCAAAGATCCTGCCCCCATGTGGACACAAGATGGCCACCACAAGATGGCCTGCAAGGGAGGGCAGTTGAGAAGGACCAGGCCTGCAAGGGAGGGCAGTTGAGAGGGACCAGGCCTGCAAGGGAGGGCAATTGGAGGTTATCAACCCTGCAGGAGAGGGCAGTTAGGAGTGACCAGGCTGGCAGAGGAGGGAAGTTGGGGGCAAACAGGCTGGAAGCGGAGTGGTTAGGGGGTGATCAGGCTGGCAGGCAGAAGCGGTTAGGGGCAATCAGGAAGGCAGGCAGGCAAGCAGTTGGGAGCCAGCAGTCCTGGATTGGGAGCCAGCAGTCCCACACTGGGATCGGGCCTAAACAGGCAGTCGGACATCCCTCTAGGGGTCCCAGATTGGAGAGGGTACAGGCTGGGCTGAGGGACAACCCCCCTCCGTGCACGAATTTCGTGCACCGGGCCTCTAGTTTCTTCATAATTCTGGAGACTAGAAGTCTGAGATCAAGGCGTCAGCAGTGTTGGTTTCTTCTGAGACCTCTCTCCTTGGATTGTTGCTAGTAGCCTTTTCTGTGTCCTCACATGATCTTCCTTCTGTGTGTGTGTGTCCTAATCTCCTCTTTTTATAATGACAAGAATCATATTGGATTAAGGCACATCCCAACTACCTCATTTTAACATAATCTCCTCCTTAAAAGCCCTATCTTCAAAAATACAGTCACCTTTTAAGGTATTGGGGTTAAGACTTCAACATATGAATGTTGCAGGGGGAGGGAAGGCACAATTCAGCTTATAACTGGAAGTTTCTGGGTAAAGAGATAGAAACTGAGACAGGGAAAGAAAGGGAGCTGATAAAAGGTATGTTATTAAGGTGCCACAACATCAGGTGACTGCAGTTAGATTGCCAAGGAAAACTCTAGAAAACTATGTAAAATATGCTTCAAAATTATCTTGGACAAAGGACAAGAAGGTGTGTTGTTTATACCCTGACAGCCATTGATCTTTGGTTAAGGATTTCCCCAGAGATATGTTACTTCCTAGGCACATCTAGTCCACTGTGTTTATAAACTGAGTGTGTTCAGGCAGTTTGAGGGTAGCCCTCTGACAAAGAATCCCATGCTGGTCCTTGGAAGTCAGGCTGGTGTGCATAGGACCAGCAAGGGGATCCAGGGCCTATGGGCAGAGCGTCAGCCTAACAGCCCTCTCTCGAAGTTACAGAAAGGGAATACAAACCCAAAGGGAATACAATAATTGAAAAAATGCAAATGTATAAACAGATAAGATCCCCAAAATGATAGATTGGTTCATTAAAATACTAATAAAATTTAGAATTACTGGTAAGGCTTATCAGTTAAAACAGAGAAGAAGCACAAGTAAACAATGCCAAGAATTTTAAAACAGGACATCATTATAGGTCCTGTAGACATGGATCACTGAGAGAAGAATTAGAAATAAAAGAGAGAGTAGCAACTCTACTCTTAGATATATATTGAAAAGAATTGAAAACAGGTGCTTACTTAAACAAATTCATGTACATACATGTTCACAGCAGCACTATTCATAAAGGCTGAAATGTGAAAACAACCCAAAATTTCATCAATGGACAAATGATGATATATCCATACAACAGAATATTATTCAGCCATGAAAAGGAATTAAGTACTGATACATGAAACAACATGCATGAACCTCAAAACATTATGCTGAGTGAAAGAAGCCAGATACAAAAGACTATGTATTGTATGATTTGATTTGTATGAAATATCCAGCGTAGATAAATTTGTGGCGGCAGAGAGAAGGTCATTTGTTTGCAAGAGGAAAGAGGGAATGGAGAGTGCCTGCTTAGTGGGTACAGGCTTTCCTTTTGTTTTGTTTTGAATATATTTTTATTGATTTCAGAGAGAAAGGGAGAGAGAAATAGAAACATCAATGATGAAAGAGAATCACTGATGGGCTGCTTCCTGCACGCCCCCACCGGGGATCAAATCTGCAACCCTGGCATGTGCCCTGACCGGGAATCAAACCATGACTTCCGGGTTCGTTGGTCGATGCTCAACTACTGAGCCATGCTGGCCAGGTCAGGCTTTCCTTTCGTAATGATAGAAATATTTTGGAACTAGACAGGGATATTATTGTACAATGTTGTAAAAGTACTAAATACCACTGAACTGTTTACTTTGAAATGGTTGAATTTATATTATGTGACTTCTACTTCAATTTAAAAGAAATAGAGAGAGGTTGAGAAAAGGAGTAGAAATACCTAGCAGTATCTAAGTGTGGAATGCAGACCATGTGCCAGATCTTCAATCACCACGCTCTGCCCATTTTTAATATTTGATGATCTCATTAAATATTCACTGTTGTCCCATAAGGTAGGGATTACTAATAATATTCATTTTTGCAGAAGAGAAAGGAGTCGAGGGAAAGAAACTGATCATTTCTCTGTCTTTGTGTCACTTGTGTTTTGCAGAGTTGATACGGAGCTGTCTCTCTCTCCTTTTTTTTAATAAATATATTTTTTATTGATTTCAGAGAGGAATGGAGAGGGAGAGAGATAGAAACATCAATGATGAGAGAATCATTAATTGGCTGCCTCCTGCATGCCCCCTACTGGGGATCAAGCCCGAAACCCAGGCATGTGCCCTTGACCAGAATGGAGCCTGAGGCCCTTCAGTCCACAGGCTGATGCTCTATTCACTGAGCCAAATCAGCTGGGGCCGGAGCTGTCTCTTAAAAAGTAGAACCAAAAAACATAGATGAGGTTTCTTTAAGATTTGAAGATATCTCAGCTCAAGGAAGTGGGCCAGGGAGGAGTAAAGTGCTCTGACTTTCCAAATATAGCCTGTGGCTGGCCACTTAGGAGGATAGATTTGTTGCTAGCAACAAGTACTTAGGAGGCGTGTGATTTGGCATGTCTTGAGCTGTGAAGTAGATGTAGACGCAATGCAGGCAAAAATCGATGATATTATGGGGAGGGCTGTGTAGCGTGCTAATTGCCATCTGCAGTGCCTGCAGGTGGATGGAGAGGAGTGAAGAATCTCTTTTTAATAGATTTTCGGGATGGGAAAATCATATTGTGACCCTCAAGCATTTGGAAAAGATTGTACCTAAGACAGAAAGCACACCTAACATGAAGCTGGAAAAAGTGCACTCCCTGCAAGCTCACTTTGCAGATTCCTGTTTGTCAGAAAGAAAAGTAAGAGGATTTCAATTACCAGTGGCCCTCTTACTCTTTCCAGTCCTGTCTACTGAACCCCAAAGTGACAACAGACTAGCAAGTAGCAATGCCTTTGGGACTTAAACCACAATCCAGGATTACCCCTGTGAGCTCTGGAAAAATAGGCAAAAGGAAATACTGGGTGAGATGGGAGCAGAGGGGAGATTTCAGCCTGAACCACAACGTATGGGCATGTGGTAAAGCTAGTTCTTTGGCACAGTTTAGAATTTACATTAGAAGGTACACGTGTGAAATTTCTGAGAGCCATGTTTGTTATTCTCTACATCTATACTTGGAGAAGTAGGTTAATATTGAATCTTTATATTTTAATTTTGCCAAGAAGAAAATTATACTACAAATGTTAAAATAGAAGTGCACATTAGCATAGAAGCATAAGACCAAACTACTGAAAAGAGGGAGAGAAGGGGAAGAAACATGAATGTAAAATTAAAAGCAGAAAAACCTTAGGCTCACATTTACTTCTTAAAAGTCTAAAACTTTTGAGTTTTTACTCTCATCCAGCCAACAAATTGATTAGCATTTTCTATTGATTTAAACTCTGAATTCAAGGTGTTTCTGCCACCTATATATCTTATTCGGGCCTGGGTTACTTCTTTTCTTTTTTTATAATTATGTTTTATCATTGTGGTAAACATACATAACATAAAATTCACTATTTTAACTTATTTTTAACTGTACATCTCAATGGCACAACATTGTGCAACCATCACCACTACTGAGAGTGGTTATAGAGGAACAGAATTTTAAGGATGAGTTTTCTGAATTGGTTCTGGGAATTGACTCTCTAATTTGATTAGATTTAAAGATGCTAGTGACTCTATTTTTAGTAGTAAAGACAGTACTGATACAGTCCATTACCTGATCTGGCAATAGAGATATGTAAAGTATCTCCATTGTATCCTCATAATCAACCACGTGTGAGAAGCAAGAAGATGGATGAGCATGCATATGATATCTTTCAGCATTTTTGGTGAACTGCCAAACATAGTCAGGTACCATTCTGACAGATGTGTCACTAGGCACTAAAACCAAACTATTGAAACATTTATTTCTCACAGTTCTGGAGGTTGGGAGGTCCAATATCAAGGTGATGGCAGATTTGGTTGCTGGCACAAGCTCTCTTCTTTACTTATAGATGGCTGCCTTCTTTCTGTGTCCTTACATGGCCTTTCCTGGATACATTCCCATGGAGAGAGCAAGATCTCCGTTTTCCTCTTCTTATAAGGGAATGAATCCCATCATAAGGGTTCCACCCTCATAACCTCATCTAAAGCTAATTATTTCTCAAAGGCCTCACCTCCAAATGCCATCCCACTGGGACTTCAACACACACAATTGGGGGCTATACAAACATTCAGTTCATAACAATAAGCAATGTTAAATACTTATTTAAAAACATTAAAACATATAAACCTTTGTCAACACCCTCCAGGCACTGATCATCAGTATTTGACCATGTTGAGTTTAATGTTCATGGGGAACCATGGAGAGGCATAGTAAGAGTTTTAGATACGTCTTAGAATAGGATTTTGGCCTGTGGTTGGTGTTTGGGGAGGATTTAAGAAAGTGACGCTTTGCTTTGGATTGGATGTTGTTGGGAAGTAAGGGCAATTTATGAATAAATCTCATCTAGAAGGAGGAAAGAATAGAGTGAGGCTAAAGCTAGAATTGGTAAAGAAGCAACAGGTACTCGTATTACCCAGGACAGGAACGTGTTTGATCAATTTTATGGTTTGGACAATGTTCCAATTTTGTCTGGGTACAGGAATGATTATGGAGTCATCTTGCTTTTGTCCTGATCCATTATGGACTCAGAGTGGCCTTGTCTGGTGTTCGGTGCTATACAATTGTTTATGTTCCACTGGAGAACTGTAAGCTCGAGGCCGGCTCCAGGATGTCCAGGACTGCTTTTCTCTTTCTTATCTTTCAACCTAAACACAATGCATACTAGTCAGCTGGAGCTGCCATAATAAAATACCACAGACTGGGGGCCTTAAATAATAGACATTTATTTCTCACAGTTCTGGAGGCTGGAAGTCCAAGATCAAGATGTCAGCAGGGTTGGTTTCTGGTGAGACCTCTCTCCTTGGTTTGTAGATGGCTCCCTTCTTGCTGTGTCCTCACATGGCCTTTTCTCTGTGTGTGTGGGAGAGAGTGAGTGATATCTCTGGCATCTCTACCTCTTCTTATAAGGATACCAGTCCTATCAGATTAAGGCCCCCTTATGATCTCATTTAACCTAATCACCCCCTATCTCCAAATGCAGTAACATTGGGGGCTGTGACTATACCATGAATCTGGGGGTGACATAATTCAGTCAATAACATTATGCATCAGAGTCCAAAATTTCTAGGCAGATCTTTCATAAAAGCTAAAAATAATGTATATGTTGTCGAGGTATTATCTTTAATAACAAAACTTAGAAATAGGCAAATTTCTAACAATGCAGGATAGAAAAGTCAGGCATAGCTCAGAGGACAAACAGGCTCAAGTCTGGCTCAGATAGTATTAGGGTGGTGGATTAATTGGTAACTGTTTTTAATTATTAATTGTTTCATGTTTCTATAATATTGTTTTTTGCGACAATTAAGAAAAGTTGTTAAATAGATTTAGACTTTTTCACCCGGTGGAGCAAGTGCTCTGTCAGCACATTCTGGTGTGCTTATGGGTAATATCATCACAAGAGGGAATCAACAAGACACTGAGGGGACCCCATGAAGCAGGGGACTTGGCAAAAGACCAGGGAGGACAACGAGGGAAAACCTGAAAAATCTACCACCTTCCTGCTGTGCCTATTGTCAGTCCTGCTGTATCATCAGCCATAAGGACCCAAATCATTTCTGCTTTCAGAACTGAGCCAGCTCCTGGGTGTCCCTGCTGCCACCCCCACAAGCAGATGGTAAAGAGGACAATGGAAAGAGCAATCCCCACCACATAACAGCCGCCCCCACCTGAAACACCCCTCCTCACAGCTAACATTTTCTTAGGTGTAAGATGATGCATGAGTCTTTTTGGTCTGTTTTTGTTGTTGCTCTTATAACTGTTCTTTTCATTTTTTACCTAAAAGAACTGCCCCCAACAGAAGGGATAGGTGGAGTGGAGACCTTTAGACTGCAGGTAGTGCTCAGGAGCATGGAGACCACACTTAGTTCTGGGACTGATCATTTGGAAGAGAACATATTGTAACTTTCATTCTCAAAGTAGAATCCAATGCTACTATCTGGGCCAAATCTATTTTTAGGATAAAGGCTCCAAAATCTCCTAAGGACTGATTTCCACTAATCTTTATGGTGTATCCCAGAACACTCCTCGACTCAGTCCTACCCACTGACACCGCCCCACCCCATCCCACTCTTTCACACAGGGTCTCCTGGAGGTTAAAAGAGTTTATTTTGAAACGAAATGGCAATTGGGAAAAGCTTTTTAAAGCATTTCTCTCTCTTGATTAGTGTTCACGACAGCAGCCCGGAATGCTTTCTCCAGCCAATTTGTAGTTGATCTTATAAAACAGACCTCTCCCCTTGATCTGATTTCCTCCCCCTCCCTTTGCATTTGTTCTGCTTAAACATTTCAGCACATTTGTTAACTTGAGTGACATTGACAAAAATCGCCACCCCATTAACGTGGAGTCATGCAATCCCTGGGATGCGCATGATTCATTTAATTGGGATGGCTTGGTTCCCTCCCAGATGTTCCCTTTCAGCAGATACCATTGTGTTTTAAAACTTGGGATAATTATAGCTCTGTAAACCTAGAGTACAAGATTTGTTGGCTCCAGCCAGCTCCCCGCTCCTTATGTAATAGCTTCATTGTTTAGTAATTGCCCTATTCACAAAGCGAAGGGATCCGTGTCAGCCAAGACATCTATTCAAAGCACTTCCCCGTGCTGGATAAACAGTAGCAGGAGCAGTCTACCAAGAAAACCAAAACACTAGCAAGAGACTTGGCCACAAGTGTGACCAGAGCAGCTTTTCCCTTCCCAAATTGAACCGTTCTTCAGAACTTTCTTCACCTTTCTTCAGTAACAAATTAGCCTCCAGGCAGAGTTGTTCCCTTTGCTGGTGAAATCCCTGCTAAATGCTGGGTCCCCTGAGTGGCTGCGGCTGGCCATGAGGTGGTGTGGGAAATGCTATGGGGCTGAGCAATGAGATAAGGAACTTGGGGCCGGAGGCAGAGCTCAAGGGGGTGGTCCACACATGCTGTCCCCAAGGAGGAGAGAAAGAAGAGAGAAATGTCCTTACACTAATTCCTGGAAATATATGCCCTAGCTGGTTTTGCTCAGTGGATAGAGCGTCGGCCTGCGGACTGAAGGCTCCCGGGTTCGATTCCGGTCAAGGGCATGTACCTTGGTTGTGGGCACATCCCCAGTAGGGGGTGTGCAGGAGGCAGCTGATCGATGTTTCTCTCTCATCGATGTTTCTAAATCTCTATCCCTCTCCCTTCCTCTCTGTAAAAAATCAATAAAATAAAATAAAATAAAATAAAATAAAATAAAATAAAATAAAATAAAATAAAATAAAAAAGAAATATCCAGAACCATCTCTGGGAGCAGTAGGGGGGCCTGATGCAGGAAAGGGAGAGTTCTGAGATCCTGTGGGGATCTGCACCAGGGCGTCTGTACCCTGAGTTTGTAGTCTGTGGAGCCCCAGTGAATGCCTGAGCTCTTCATGCCTGCATCCTCACAGCAGCTGATGGAAAAGTGTCTCCTTCCATGCTGGCATTCCGAGATTCTCTGGGAAATTGGCCTGGATGGCAAAGGCCTGGAGCCACAAGTAATTGATTTCCTCTAATGTTCATGGTGGACCTATGAGCCTAGCGTGGCCCATCATAGCATGGAAGAACCCTCAGCCAATCACCCCAACTCATACCTGCTCTCCCCCCGCCCTCAGCTGTCCCTCAGTCTTGGTCCCACAGGCCCCAGGCCCCAGAGATTGGGATAGCATCTCCAGAGGGGCAGAGGAGACAGAGAAAAAAAAGAGGGAGATTTTAAAACATTCATCTGAGACTGATTCAATACGGACCTGGAAGGTCTAGAAATGCTATAACCCACCCACCTGAATCAATGTGCTCATGATTGACCAATAGAAACCTTTATTTCTTTCTTAAATCTATCTATCTATCTATCCATCTATCTATCTATCTATCCATTCATCTATCTTTATACACATATATATTTATGTAGTGTACATTTATATGTGTACACATACATGTGTATATACATTGAGTGGCCAGATTATCATGATCTGTGAACACATAATAATCTGGCCGCTCAGTGTATATCCTATATAATAAAAGGCTAATATGCCAATTGTCCCCTTGACCAGGAGTTTGACCAGCAGGCAGGCTGGCCAACCGCCCATGTCTCCTCCCCCTGGCCAGGCTGGCTGGACCCCATGCATGCACGAATTCATGCACCGGGCCTCTAATTTTATATATATATATATATATATATATATATATATATATATATATATATATTCTATCTAATAAAAGAGTAATATGTAAATTGACTGTCACTCCAACACAAAAGATGGCTGCCCCCACTTGGTCAAAGATGACTGCCCCCATGTAGACACAAGATGGCCACCACAAGATGGCCAGCAGGGGAGGGCAGTTGGGAAGGACCAGGCCTGCAAGGGAGGGCAGTTGGGGGTGATCGAGCCTGCAGGGGAGGGTAGTTGGGGGGGACCAGGCCTGCAGGGGAGGGCAGTTAGGGGTGATCAGGCCTGCAGGGGAGAACAGTTGGGGGGAACCAGGCCTGCAGGGGAGGGCAGTTGGGGGGGGACCAGGCTTGCAGGAGAGGGCAGTTAGGGGTGACCAGGCCTGCAGAGGAGGGCAGTTAGGGGCAATCAGACTGACAGGGGAGTAGTTAGGCATCAATCAAGCTGGCAGGGGAGTAGTTATGGAGTGATCAGGCTGACAGGCAGAAGTGGTTAGGGGCAATCAGGAAGGCAGGCAGGCAAGCAGTTGGGAGCCAGCAGTCCTCGATTGTGAGAGGGATGTCCGACTACCCGTTTAGGCCCGATCCTACCTGGATCGGGCCTAAATGGGCAGTTGGACATCCCTAGAGGGGTTCCAGATTGGAGAGAAGGTGCAGACTGGGCTGAGGGACCCCCCCCCCCCCCGGTGCACGAATTTCATGCAGTGGGCCTCTAATATAGAGGCCAGATTATATTAGAGGCCAGATTATTATGCATTCAGAGATCATAATAATCTGGCCACTCAGTGTATATATGTATATGTGTGTGTGTGTGTGTGTGTGTGTGTGTGTGTGTGTGTGTGTGTATATCCTATATAATAAAAGTCTAATATTATTATATAATAAAAGTTCTACCAGAGGGTGGGGCTGACTGGCCACCTGCCTGTGGCCCCTCTCCCTGGCCAGCTTCGCCCCCATGATCCCCCCACCCCAATCGGGGGTGGGGTCAGCCAGCTAACCACCCACAGCCCCTCCCCCCTGCCGGCCCAGTCTGATCGGCCCTAATCAGGGAGGGTTGACTGGACCCCAGCTGTGTACAAATTTGTGTACTGGGCCTCTAGTATACATACACACACACACACACACACACACACATGTATATGTATATGTATATGTATATGTATATGTATATGTATATGTATATGTATATGTATAAAAGGCATCACAGTTTGGCATAATGATTATTTTAAAGTGAATATATTTGAAACCGTATCTGAACTTCCTTTATCTGATGAAAGCAGAGCTTTCTGAAAAATACAGCTGCCACCTACCCCCCTCCAAGAGGGTTTCCTGTCATTTCCAGGAAGGAGACAGCCCATCCATCCCCATTAGCATCAAGAAAAACCCAACAGACTTTTCCTACTTCTTCACTGAACCCCTAAATATCCCTCATGCACTTTTGATTAAGTTGGTATATGAACCTTTACCTCTGAGGATTTACTGCATTACTCGTTACTGAGAAGCAAACAGACCTTTCTTTCCTCCTATGAATTTGGATTGGCAGGAAATTTGCAGTCCCTGACCACTCAAACCTAAGTGGGTAGAGAGAAAGTCTTCTCCCAAGAGTTTATATCTATACAAATAAAAGGGTAATATGCTAATCAGACCGGGAGACCTTCCGGACGTCCTTCTGGACAAAGCCATGGTGGCGGGACTGAGGCAGAGGCAGTTAGGGGCGATCAGGCTGGCAGAGGGGGGCAGTTGGGGGCTATCAGGCCAGCAAGGGGGGGCAGTTGGGGGCGAGAAGGCCGGCAGTGGGGGGAGTAGGTGGCGAGAAGGCCAGCAGGCAGAGTGGTTAGGGGTGATCAGGCAGGCAGGCAGGTGAGTGGTTAGGATCCAGTGGTCCTGGATTGCGAGAGGGATGTCTGACTCCCTGTGGGATTGGGCCTAAACCGGCAGTCGGACAACCCCCGAGGGGTCCCAGATTGGAGAGGGTGCAGGCTGGGTTGAGGGACAACCCCCACTCCCCTGTGCATGAATTTCGTGCACCAGGCCACTAGTATACATATATACACAAATATACACATATAAATTTATTATATAAATAAGCATTTATATGTAAACAGTTTAGATGTATAACTACACGTACACACACACACACACACACACACACACACACACACACATTCTGTTAACTGACAGTACCTACAGGCCCTCTCAGATGTGAAAATATTCTGGTACCCATCCCACAATGCCTCTTTGTCATCCCCACCCTGACACTCACATTTGTGCACACATCACTAGAAGTGGGTCTCCTCCATGGGGGTCTACTTCTGTCTGGCATCAGCTGCACCCTGCCTGGTCTGCCAGGCACTCACATCTCCAACCACAGCTGATGCCCTAGCCCTCAGGATAGGAGAACCACTGAACCTTCTATTGTTGACAGGATGGAGGAATCTGACTTTTCTGTGTGATTTTCTGTTGGAGACTTTTAAAAACATTTTATTTATTGTTTTTTAGAGAGAGAAAAGCAGGGGAGAGAGAGAGAGATGGATTTGTTTATGCATTCATTGGTTGCTTCTTGCTTGTTGTGCACTGACTGGAGACCTATCAGACCAATCTCTAACCAACTGAGCTACCTGACCAGGGCTCTGTTGGAAACTTATTTTTATTTTTTAAATATAAATATAAATATATATATTTTTTATTTCAGAGAGGAAGGGAGAGGGGGAGAGAGAGAGATGAAAGAGAATCATTGATTGGCTGCCTCATGTATATCCCCTACTAGGGATCAAGCCGACAACTGGGGCATGTGCCCTGACGGTGACCTCCTGGTTCATAGGTCGATGCTCAACCACTGAGCATGCTGGCTGGGCTGGAGACTTTTTAAAGGCACTCAAGCTTACGCTACACTGTTTTATAAGGCTTTTAATGGAACACTGTTTCTATTATTTTGTTTTGTTTTCTTCTCTTTAAAATCTGCCTTCTTCCTGTGGGGCTTAAACCTATATCTGATGTGGCCCGGCTAGGAAACCATTCCCCATTCAGACCCTCCAGCTCCTTCAGGAACCTGGTCCATGTTTCCCCAGCACTTCAAATGCCACCTGGCACCTGGCCCAGGTCCACAGTCCCGTGTCCATAATTCTGAAGTCCCAAAGTCTCTGAAAACAGAAATATTTTTATTACAGCATTGGTTATAAAAATAACCACGTGAAGTGCTATAAGGCTCCATTTATACCACTTAGTGTGAATATTCATACATTTTACTGATATGGGACTGTGGAAATATTGTGTTTGATTCACATGGTGTTGCCTCAGACCCCTCTGGGATGTTATATAATATTTGGTGTATGTACACCGTATTGTCTCCTAAAATCTGAAACATTCTGGATTCTGAAATTTATCTGGCCTCAAGGGCTTCAGAAATGTAATTGTGGATTTAGGCATGTTTCAGTAAATATGTGCTGAATCAATGTCTGCATTGCTCCTTCCTTCCCACACCGGGCGTCGTTACAGGTCAAGTTCTCAGCATTTGGCTTCTTCCTATGCAGGAGGAACTGCCCCAGGCTTCCTGCAAACAGGCCTGGGTCATCAGCCCAGGTTTACTATGACCAGTGGGGAAGGATCCACAAGTGGAGCCCTGACCACACGAGGGAGTTTTATCACATCAAACCCACCCTTAGTATCACCTTATAAAAGAAATAAATAGATAGACAAAATATTTTTAGCTTGAGCAGGCATTTAGTTCTGGTCAGTTAGCAGGAAACAAACAAACAAACAAGGAATGTAATCTTGCTAGTAGTCACAAGTACTTGAATGCAGACACTTAGTGACGCTCCGGTTACACTGAATCAGCTTTAGAAGGCTGTCCTTTTCGTTAATTATTTTCATTGCTCTTCTTTTCCCTTCTCTTTCCGTGGCCCAAAGTCCTGGCACTATTCTCCTGGTGTCCCGAATGGACACTGGTTGGATTCATCCTTTCAAGGCCCTGTGCCTACTTCAGTATTTGTATTTACGATTCCTACACCTTCAAAAGAGCCCCTAACTTGATTAAGCTCAGGGCCCCACAAAACATGGATGCTCTTCTGGGTGGCCACAGGCATTCTAGGCCTCAGGAGACCAGCGGTGGGTCCCACAGTCTAAAGTGTTTCATATTCATCAGAGTGGAGCATCTGTAAGGCAAACCATCTTCATGTAATAATGATGGGTTCTCGGGGCAGAATTAGAATATTTCATACAAAAAATTATTTGGGTATTTCAAAATACCCACTCCATTCCAGGAGCCAGAGGCCTGAGAGAATAGGTAACTTAAAGGAAAAGTTTGTACATCCCAAAGTTAGGTTTTTTTGCTTTCATTTATGAAATTTTTTTTAAAAAGATGATGCTTAATGAGTTTTATGAGTCATTTATTTATCTATGATCACTAGCTGGTTGGAGACCCAACCAGAATGTGAACGTAGGTCCTGAACGTCTGAACTGGTGCTTTTGCCCTGTTCCATGTTCCTAATTTATTATAAGCATTCACTCGAAGAGAAAACAAACTGGGTCTTCCTTTTCAGAGCTAGTTAATTTAAGAAGCACCTGGGTCTTTTTGAGTAACTTGGACCTAAAGTTGCCAGCATTTTCAGTAAAGACAAGAATAACTTTTGAGGCTGTGTTCTCTCCTTTTACTATTTTTACACTAATGTGTGTTTCAGTAGGAATGTGATCCTTATATCTCAGATGCTAATGCCTATAAGCCACTAACACTTTTTGTCTTAATTTTGTAAGAGTGCTTGCCAGAGCAATCCTCGTGTGGCTGCATCCTATGCATGTTGATATTTGTGCTAGTGGCAGGGTGGAGAATCCACGGGGCAAGAGAAGTGGGCCTGAGAGGCAGGCCCATCCTGTACTACCAACAGGTGACTTGAACAACAGAATCTGTCTTGCAGTTCTGGAGTGCGGGGGCCTGATGCGGCGGGGATCTCCCTTTTCCATGGCCAGCACGGAAAAGAGAGATGATATGGGTTCTTGGTAGAGGCGGTCGGGGAGTGAGAAATAATGAAATAAAGAGAGTTGACACAGAGATAGATTCAAGCTGGGTCCCGGGTGGGTTGCTGACCTCTTCTGCTGGAGAGACAGACGACTGCCCTGAGCCACGCAGCACATTTATTTATCCTCTAATCTGCAAGGGGGTTTCACGGGAAAATTTAAGATTAAAGGAGCTTGGGAGGGCCCAGGTCCATTTCATTTCCTCTTTTCCGGTGCTAGACTGGTTCCACATCTCAAAGCCCTCTTCCGGAACCTGGACAAAGGTAAGCCAGGAACTGACAGCACCCCCGCACTCCTGGGGCGGAGTGCAACTGACATGACTCCGCCAATGTCTTGGGCTTAGTCAACAGCAATCGAAAGAATGTCCATGTGTCTTTCCAGGGGGCCCTCTACACTGGAGATTAGAAGTCTGAGATCAAGGTCTTGGCAGGGCCATGTTCCCTCTGACAGCACGAGGGGAGAATCTGCCCCAGACCTCTTGTCTACCTTCCAGCAGTTCCTTGGGTTGTGGCAGCATAGCTCCAATCTTCAAATGTTTGCGCGCACACGTGTGTGTGTGTGTGTGTGTGTGTGTGTGTGTGTGTGTGTGTGTGAAAATTACCCCTTTTTATAAGGACACCATGTTCCAGTATGACCTCCTCAACTAATGGTATCTGCAATGACTCTACTTCCAAATACAGTCAGATTCTGAGGTTAGACCATCAACACATGAATTCAGGGGGATACATTTCAATCCATAACAGTCCACCCTCTGGTTCTCCAAATTCATATCCTTCTCACATGCAAAATTATACTCACCCAACAGTCCCCAAAGTCTTAACCTATTTCAGCATCAACTCTAAGTCCTAAATCTCATCTACATCAGGTATGGGTGAGACTCATAGTATGATTCACCCAGGAGCAAAATTCTTCTTCATCTGTGATCTGGTGAAACAGACATCAAGTTACCTGCTTCCAAAATATAATGCAGTTGTGGGATAGACATCCCTATTCCAAAATAAAGAGATCAGAAGGAAAAAGGATTGTGGGTCCCAAGCAAGTTTGAAAACTAGCAGAATAAATTCCACTACATTTTAAGGCTTGAGAAGAATCCTCTTTAGCTCCATGCAGTGTCCTCCGAGTCCGTACATATTATCAAGAGCAGTCTGCTTCTCTCTAAGTCTACCGATTTATATATTAACCACATCTACAGAACACACAGCCTAGCCAAGTTGACACATTAAATTAACCATCACAGATACTTTTTGAATAAGTATTATAATGTGTCCAGGATGGGGGAAAGTCAGAAAGAGGCACTTATAAGAGAAGGTGGAGAAGTCTTCCTGGCTGTTTGTCCTCGAGCTATAGTGTATCAATGCGGAAAGACACACAGGGGTCATCAACTGATGATTGGGTAAAGAGTAGTCTTAATCTGTCACAGTGGTTTTGGGTCAGAGGAATGGACAGAAAGAATGGGTGGTCAGCAATCTGGAAGCAAGGAAATTTGCTCTGGCATCTAGGGCAGGAAACAGGGGTGACTAGAAAGTTGGCTCTGACTGACACAAGGAGGAACCCTAAAAGAGAACTGGCTGATGTGGGGTTGGGTAGGTACACTAGTGGTACATGGCAAATGTTTCTATGCCCCTCCCCAAACTCATACATTGAAGCCCTAACCCCTAGGGTCGTGGTGGGACCTCTGGGAGGTAATTAGGTTTAGATGTGGTCATTGAGGGTGGGGCCCCATGATGGGATTAGTGCCCTTGTGAGAAGAAGAATAGACACCAGATCTCTCTCTCTCTCTCTCTCTCTCTCTCTCTCTCTCTCTCTCTCTCTCTGCCACATGAGTGAGAAGGCAGCCTAGAACTGAATCTCACCAAGAACTGAATATGTTGGCATCTTGGTCTTGGACTTCCAGCCTCCAGAACTGTGAGAAGTAAGTGTCTGTTGTTTACACCACCCAGACTGTGTTATTTTGTTATAGAAGCCTGAGCTAAGACACAGAGGAAGCCCTTGTGGCCTCCTGAACATGCCTCACAGAGCAATAGTCTACTGCACTGTACTCTCTGCCTCTCTGTGTCCCCACAAGACTTCAAGGTCCATAGGCTGGTCTTTTTGACAGATGTCTCCTCAGCAACCAGCATAGGACCTGGTGCCAGCAGGTGCTCAAGCAACAGTTGTTGAATAAAAACATAAAACATCAGTGGATAGTGAACTGCACCCAACTTCCTAAAGCCCAGTGGTTACAACAAAATTGTATAGTGTGTAAGAGGGGGAGGATACAATTTAGTTTGTGTGGTGTGCAGCAAACTTATCTTGACATTATGTTTGCCAAGCAAGCATGCTGCTCTTACCTAGATTATGTGGTTGTTTGAGTTGGCTTGGATAAGTCTGATGGCTGAGAAGAGGGAGATGTTAACCATGCCCCCCTCCCCCCGCCACGCCCTGTGGCAGTTACACAAGCCTGACGATTCTATGAGCCTGTGTTGAGATAAAGTGCCTTTTTGGAGACCAAACTGCAAATGCCTTTCTCTTCTTAGTGTGTAACCACAGATCTTAATCTCTACACAAAGTTGAGATTCAACTCTAGACATGCTTTATTCCAAAGGGCATGGAGGGAGAAGGAAGGAGGGGGAGAGAGAAGGTAGGTAAACGCTCTTGCTCCTAAAGAGAAATGCTTTCCTATTGGGTGAGAGCAGCAGCAAGCTACCCACTTCCATCCTCCTTGGAGCCTTCTGCTTGTCCATCTGTCTTGGGCCCATCTTGTTTCTGCACAGGAGAGAGGGAGTCAAAGTGGGCAGCTGGGTTTATGGTGCTATTTCCATATCAGCCTATTCGGCACCCACACACTACACAAAACATATGACCTGGTATTTTATTCCCTTGTATTGCTAACTTGCAATCTATGTTGCTCTGGGGCCTCCTGCCTTTGAATGAGATCTGGGACAGAACCAGACGGCAATCTGTGCCTCTAGCTTCCCATTGACAACGAGGCAGCTAGCTTCAAACTGCGATTACTGATTTCCATTTCAAAACTGCGATCAATTTACTTGATTTAAACGACTTGACTTTCCTCTGTGAAATGACTGTGGCATGTGAGCTCAGCCAGTCGCTCTTTGAAAGGCATAAACACGCTCCCTGCAGGGACCAATGGAGCTCCGCCACCCATTGTTTATCTAAAAACAGCGTTTTATTATTGTCGCTCAATTAGTCCAGACAGCGGACACAAATGACTTTCAATAGCAACATCCTAACACTGCGTGTCACGCATAAAACGCCAAAGACTGCTCTAATAGCTAGCTAATAAAATCCAAATGTGCTTGCATTGACTTCGAGATTACTCAAATCGTCACCCTTTCTTCTGAAATCTCTTCTTAACCTAATTACATACAATATTTTCACTTTAGTAAAAGAACATTAACCTCAGTAATCAACAGTTCTGCTCTCAATTTATTTATGAGCAAGCAACCAAGGTTCTTCTGAATGTAAACTTTGGAGCGAAATTTATTTTCTATAAACAAACTAGCATATTTCCCCCCTGAAGGTCAAAATATTATTGCCTGTAGGATTTTTTTCCTACACACATTTCCCCCCTAAAAATTGCACAATCTGTCATTTCACAGACACCCACCAAAAGCCACTCCTAATCACTTGCAGAAGATAAGTTTATACTAACTGCTGTGGAAATGCTATTATACGCAAATGTTTCATCTGTTTTGCAAACATATGCTTTCACACACACATACTCACTGCAGAGGCAGTTGCCTGAAATGGGAAGCATCCTTTGAAAAAGACAGAAATGAAATGCATTGAGCCATTCAATGTTTCCCATTTTTCAAATCCATCTTGGAAGCATGGGCAGCTGATATTTAGGAATCACATGCTCTGTTGACTGCTCTGGAACTGAACTCCTTGAATGGGAATATGCCTGCTCTCTGACTCATACCTCTAATTTACAATCGGAGAAGTTGAGGGTCAGGGAAGTAAAGAGATAAGGAAGGTGAGTAACCTGGAGCTCAGGTGTTCCAGTCACACTCCTGGATTGGTGTGCGATTGAAACACAAAATCAGAGAATGGGTGGTAAAGATCCCTCCTCTTAATGGGGACCCTGAGCACCCGGATGCTCTGAGCGCCGTCGTAGTTAAGGTGTAGTTGTTTAGCTGTATCGCAGCTGCTCCCCTCTCCCCCTGCCGTCCATCCCTTTCCCTTTATCATTACTCCCCCAAAACATACGCAGGCACACTTTGGCAATGTAAAATTTATAAAGTTTTCATTTGAGTTTAATTTGTATTTGGAATACATCCAGACCAAACATAATGAAATCTTAAAGCCTGCACTCTCCTCCCTCATGGCCCCTGCCAAGCTCCCCTTGGTTGCAGCCATGGATGGGGAACCAACATTACCTCACGTCTCAAAACTCCATCTCTGGGCAGCCCAGGCCTGGTCGCACCTCCTCCTTGCTCTCTCTTTGAGGTGAGAAAAAAGGGGGGTGATGTTGGCACTGTGTGAGGAATTCCTCTTTTACTCACAAAGAAATTACCTTCTTGGGGCTGAAGGTCCAAAGTGGGGGAACCACTCAAACAGAGGTGGGAGGCTGAGAAGGGACTTTGGAATTGGGAGGTCAGAGCATGTCCTCCTGAGCATGCTTCTTGCTCATTTCGCTGCACTGAGCTTCCACCATTTCATCAGAGCAGAAAGTGTTAGATCATCACCAAAGCAACCCCGAAGAGTCAAGCAACCTAAACTTTGGTGCCCAGCAAAATGCCTGGGCCACTTAACTAGCTCTGAGCCCTTGGCCTTTGTGCACATGACTTAGCTCCTGTCTGTCTCTGTTTCTTTATCCCATACGTTTTTATAATTATTCCTATCCTTGCCTGCTGGGGGTGTGGACCATGCAGGCACACAATGTCCTCTCATTGCAAATCCTTATTTGAGCCCCTCTCTTCCTTTCATGGAATGATGATAAGTGTCAAGAAGAGGGAAGAGGTATCTGACGTCTGATCAGTGAGTTAGAAAAAGCCTGCCTCGGCAGGAAAACAGTGGTATTTTATTAGATAGAAGCTGTCCCTTAGGGATCATCTGCCATGGGTACGCCTTTAAAAGAAATACATTTTTTATGTCAAATTCTTTCAGATCGGTGTCAGTTGGTCAGTTCCTCTTCCATCTCTGCCTGCCCTCAAAGGGGGACTCGCCGTCCCCATCTGGAAGCAGCCAGACAGTGAGGTGCAGGCTGAGTGATGGGCCTCCTGTGCTTCTGCTGGCGAACGTTTCAACGGAATGGTGCTTTGGTGGGTGAAACTTTCCCCAGGAAGCCACACAAATGACCCTCACAGTACGTGGGTCTGTGGGAGCTAGTCACCCTACATTTTTAAGCTCTCACCCCTCTCTTAGGTTCTGGCCTCTCTTGCCTTCTGAAACCACAAAGCAGTTAGAGATTCTAATCCCCAACCCAAAGTCACTTTCGCACCCACAATTAGATGTCACCTGAAGTCACAATTGCCCGTCTGTGGTGGAAAGTTCCAAGCAGTTGCATTTGCTTTTGTGATCTGCCAGTTGACTTGCAGAGAGCCTTGAACCCCAACGGGAAGGTGGTTTTCTGAGGCAGGTTTAAATATATTTATGTTTGTGTATATGTGAGCGATTATTTTTAGTCTGAGGAAGAGGTTTGAGGAGGATCGAGAGGCTCCATGGTGGCCTGGCAGAACCAGCAGGATTCGTACCTGCACAGAACCAACAGCTTGGGCGCTTCTGCTTCTGGGCTGTTGCCTCGCTTCTCTCACTCCCTTATAATCTCCAAACGCTGCACAAAACGGACCCCAGACCTGCCTTTTCATCTGATACCTCTGCTCCTGTCCAGGCTGACAGGCCACCACCACGAGGCATGCCACCACTGAGAGGCCAAAGCTGAGCTGCAGGCTTCAAGAAGCTCTTTCTTGCTGTAAAGTGACAAAGTCCATGACTTCAGAAGTCTCAGCTGCAGTGCTAATGGCTGTGAGCTCAAGTCGCACCTTCGGGTCATGTGAACAGGCTGTCTGGACATCTCTAGTTCAGATGTTTCCTACTCCGCTGTAGAGACTCCAGACTGAGGGATGGCCAGAAAGTTTAGAAAGATACACTGGTTCTTTGGTATCTGGCTTAATGCTATCTTTCCGTGTAGAGAGGAGAAAACAGAGATGTATGTTGTTGTCCTCCACCTAGTGTGACCCCACAGTCAAACAGGTGTGTGTGTGTGTGTGTGTGTGTGGCCCAGAACATGTTGAGGTAAGATGAAGGGCATGAACCCAGAGGACCACTGGCTGGCACTGACTCTGGGATCAATGACAGGGTCTGGGCACTCATGGTGGCCACCTGGTTCCTTCCATCCCTATGGCCCCATGCACTGCTTCAGCAGAGTTTCTCTTACAGATAATTGTACCTACTCTGTATACACCTGATCCCAAGGGATGACCTCTCAGCCTAGGCTATTGGGTTGAGACAAGAGATAGCCGATGCAATTGGTGCTCTGTCCACATCCTTTGGGAACCTTTATCATTTTCTCATACACCAGCTCCAGTCATGTCTCTTGGTCAGAGGGTTGCCCTGAGGGACCTGGAGTGACTTTGCCTGCTTATAGAAAGCAACAATGGGGATTTGCATTCTTCCAGGGATGACAGCCCTCAACCAGTTAATGACAGGTGGGAGGGGGGCATAATACTCCAGCTTCCCTGGCCCCTCATCAGGGCCACAGTGAGGGTCACAGGAAGCTCTGAAGAGAGTGTTAAAGTCACACTTCACCACTTCCTTCCCTGGCGCTATGCATGATGCTTTACCTTACCTGGCATTCTTCCTTTCAGCAGCCAACTACCCAAACCATCTAGCGGGTTTTCCTGGGAACATTCCTTAAATGGATCCCTCAGGGCAGCTTTTGGGAATCCAATCTAGGACATAAGACCAGGCACAAGAGGCAATATTTGTTCTGAGACCCAGAATCCATTCAGCTTCCCTTCAGCACAGATGGCTTCTCATCTCTTTAAAGTTCAGGCTTCCTAGGTCATCTCATAAAGATTCTCAGTGTGAAAGAACCTATCAACCTGTTGCACAAGCATAACAGACAACTGCTTTCCCACTCCACAGAGCCTTCTGCCAGAGCTCAACTCAAAGTCAGCTCCAGGGCCCTGGGGGAGATTCCGCCTCTGTAGCTTTAATTCAGACTAACTAGTCTTGGCCAAAGCTTCTAACCACTCAGTCACCTCATGCTCTCCCTCCCTCTAGTCCAAGAAAAATCAAAGCCAATGGGGACCTTATATGGCATTTACCAACTTTGGAAAATTTTTCAAATATGGTTTTTGTTCCTTTCCTACTGTGTCCCCAGAGTCTGCTATTTCCTGGAAGGAGGACTGCAGATTCCCTGACACTTGGGGAGACCAGCAGAAAACCAATCTTGTAGCTCAAGAAAGCTGTGCAGAAACCCCTCGGACTCCTGCTGGGAGCTGTCACCTCTCTCCTGCCTCCCAGCCCTTTGAGCCTTGGAACTAACTCCTTTGCCCTGGAATTAACTCCTTTGCTCCGCAAAGCAAACAGCAGTGGACAGGGTGCAAGGAGGGAAGCAAATGGTGCAGATTGGGGAACTACAGTTCTCCCTTTACATAAACTCTAAGAGCATCTAGTTTAGAAGAAATACCAACATTTATTTCAACATCACATGTACCCCAGGAAACTGCCCACAGATCACTAAGCAGTTTGGGTTTATTGTAATCACTGTTGCTCTTGGCCCATCGCTGGAAAAATTCTGCAGATATAAGCTTGGCTGGAAAGCCTATAGGCAAATACTCAGAAGTCCTTTGAGTTATTCCATCTCGGTACACACCACTTACATTAGGGCTTGCAGGGGTGCGGGGGGGGGGGGGTGGGGGTAGCGGTTGCAGTAAGACAGGAAGAGAGGTGTGGAGAAAGCTCTCCAAGTCCCAGTTATTATATTGAGTGTCATCTGTCAAAACCCGGTGGCCTCGTAAAGGTGGACTGGAACCTGGATGGTCACGAAAAATTCTATTTCTAGGGAGGTTTCCTAGGTTTGTCAGGGAAAGAAGTAATGTGGGAAGGAGAAATATGCAGTGAAGGAGAGGAAAGAAGGCTGTGAGCAGCAACAAAATTTGCCTTGTGCTTGTAGTAAGTTATTAAAGTTGTGCCAGGGATACCCTCAGAGCCTGGCCTTTTCCCTTGACCCGTAGACCTTCCGGAGCCCAGAGGCACCTATGCCCTCAGGGGGAGTGTTTGGGTTGGAGGAGGGATTGTCTTGAATTCCAACCTCAGCAAAACTCCCCAGGACTCTGCCAATCCAAGTATGGCAAATGATGGGCTGTGCTTTTACTTCTTTTTCTCTTTCCATTCTTGCCAGTCAGAGTGAGTGGATTCTGTGCTTGCAGTGGTGTTTTATTTAATTTTTGATGGAAAAGAAAAAGAGGATGGGGGTTAACATGAAAGCCTGTTACACAAAAGCAAAGCAATTTCTGGAAGGTCAGGAGTTGTGGCTGGCAAATGTGTCCAGGAGTTAGGAACAATGTGCTTGCTGTTTCGGGAGCAAACCAGCAAAGCAATTCCAGGCTGGTGAAGGCTCTCTTGACATAACTCAGGGTTGGGTTGGTCTGGATTCACACAAGCCTCTCTGAGAGCTGAGTGAGGAGGCAGGGCTGTCTGCAGTGGTCCATCGATAGTCCAAAGCTGATTCTTCAGTCTTTACAACACAGCGCTCCCATGTGATCTGGAGAGAGTGGGGCGAGTGGGGAAGCAGCTAAGGGACCCTTTGTTTCCCTATCACGTAGCACAGTGTTTGGCATGTAGTAGGTGGTCATTGTGTGCTTGTTAATAAAAGGGGAGCTAACCAAAGCTCTCTATAATTTTTCACTGAGGAGGAGAAAACAAGATACAGAAGCTGTTAAATGGAGGAAAATAGGTAGGAATCTCCTTTACTTCTCTCTTTTTAACTATAAAAATTGATTATATGCCATTAAGATTTGTGAGATAGATGTAACCCATGTTTATTGCCTCCACTTTTGGGGGCAAGAAACCAGTTTGGTGTTGTGGATAAGAACATGGTCTCACTGTCCAGACTGTCTGGGTCAGCGTCCCCATTCTGCCATGTTCAAGCTGTCTGACCTTGGGCAAGTTAGCTAACCTTTCTGTGCTATGGCTCCCCATTTAGAAATTGGTAATATTAACAAGACCTATCTCAGGGGCTTTTTTTGGACAAGTAAATGAATTAACATGCATATAGCACATATAACAATGCCTGGTGCATAGTAAATGCTACTTAAGCATTGTTATTAGTATTAGTAATTGTTATTACTCTGAGTCAGTCATCATATTTGGAACTTTATGTAGATTGTCTTATGTTTTATATACAGGGCCTGTGTAAAGTAAATACTATTTTGTTTATTTTACTGGTATAACTGAGGAAACGGAATCTGAGAAAGTAAATAATTTGTCCATGGTCAAGCATCTAGTGATTCTGGACCTTGTATTTGAGTTTAACTCTGTCTGACTCCAAAGCCTGTGGTTTTTCTATTAAGCTACACTAGAGGGACAAGTTTGAAGCTGCCCCTGCTTGGCATCCTGTTGGCATTCTCTGAGCCCGTGAAGTTTATGAAAACAAGGCATGGGGGTTAGCTTCCCTTGGACACTGACAGAAGAGCAATTGTACCTCCGTCAAAAACGTGATCAACACCAATATGGTTCTAGCTCATGTGGAATACCTAACAGGAAGTGAATTTAGGAGATCTCACTTAGGTTTTAGAGCTCCTAAGACTTTAAGCACATGAAAGAAATGGAATAATTCTTCTTCTACTATGCTTGGAGAGATAAAAAAAAAACTCCCTTTATTTATCTTATAAAGAGTAAAGTTCCAGGACTCACTCAGGAATAGAGTTCTCAGCTATTGTATATTAAAATACAACAGAGCTCTAAATATATTCAATCAGTCCATCCCATCTCTAGGGAAAGTAAGTCTAAGCTGCCTGGTGTAGAGAGCCATTTGTCCTGTGAGTAAAACCACTTCCTGCAAGACTTAACCGTGGATAGCAGCAGGAAAGAGGGAGATCAGTTGCTAGAAGAACAGAATTGTGTGACAGTTCTGACTTCATGACCTTGTTCTCTTGACCAGATAGTGCTGAGATGAATCCCTCTGGATGTTTCCAGAAACGATTTCTTTGGTGTGGTAGCCACTAGACCAGATGACCTTTAAAGTGTAATATATTGGAGGCATCTGGGTCTTTGCTATGTGGGCATTTCCAAGTCATATTTATTTATTTAGTTAGTGATTTAGTTAGTTAGTTAGATTTTATTTATTGATTTGAGAAAGAGAGGGAGAAAGAGAGGAAGAAAGAGAGAGAGAGAGAAGGAGAGAGACCAAGAGAGAAATTTATTGTTCTATTTATTGATGCATTCATTGGTTGATTCCTGTATGTGCTCTAACCAGGATCAAATCCACAACATTCGTGCATTGGGAAGACACTCCAACCAACCAAGCTACCCGGCCAGGGCCCAAGTCACATTTCTTTGTCCAGCTTCTTTTCAATCTCACTTAAGCATTTGTACAGCTACTGTGTCTTACCCAACTCTTGGGGTTGAAACACAGAGTTGGAAAATACTAGTAAGTAGTTAGTTGTTGGTCTTTTCTTTTCTCAAATAGATTTTAAAACCTTTTAATTATTTGATACATACAGAAAAGCACACAAATCTGTGTATAGCACAATGACCTGTCACAAAGTGAAAATGCCCATGTAAGTACCAATCAGGTCAAAGAATAGAGCATTACTAGTACCCCCAATATTCCCTGTGGGCATTCTCCCTTCAATTATCATCCTCTCTCTATCTCCTGACTTATAACACCATAGGTTAATTTTGTCTGTGTTTGGGCCACATACAAGTAGAATTAAATGTTATATATTCTTTCTGATTTGGCTACTTCTACTTAGCATTATATTTGAAAGTTTTCATGTATTTGTGTGTATTAGGAGTTTATTTCTTTTCATTGCTATATAATATTCCATTCTCTAAATATACCATAGTATATTTATCTTATTGTTCATTTAATAGACATTTAGGTTGTTTACAGTTTGAGGCTATAATGAATAATTCTGCCATGATATTCTTATACATGTTTTTGGCACACATTTCTGGGGAGGAATAGACAAGGAGTGAAATTTCTGAGGCAGAGATAATTCATACATTCAGCTTAGAGAAACTTGCCAATGAGTTTTCCAAAATGAGTGTGCCAATTTACACTTCCACCATAGTGTGAATGCTCAAAATCCTTGCTAACATTTGGTATTGTCAGTCTTTTAAATTATGATCATTCTGGTGGGTATATGGTAGTATCTCATTGCGGTTTTGATGTTCATTTCCCTGACGATTAATGAGGTTGGGTATGTTCTAAAATGTTTATTGTGAATCTGGCTACCTTCTTTTGTGAAGTGTCTGATTATATCATCTGATATTTGTCTTGTTCTTATTGATTTGTAGTTATATATTCCTGATATGTGTCATATGTGTTGCAAATAACTTCTTCCACTCTGCAGATTGTTTCTTCATTCTTTTAGTGGTATTTTTTATGAAACGAAGATCCCAAATTTAGAGGAATACAATGTATCTTTTTCTTCATGATTAGTAGTTTTTATGTTTATTTAAGAATCTTCTTAATGTTACCTTCTAGGACAAGGGTTGACAAACTACAGACGATGGTCCAATCCTGTTTTATTGGAACAAAGTCACTCACTTATTTACATATTTTCTACAACTGTTTTTGCTCTATAATGGCAGACAGTATGGCCTGCAAAGCCCAAAATGTTTACTAACTGGCTCTTCACATAAAATATTTGCCAAACCTTGTTCTAGAAGTTTTATTATTTTGCCTTTCACATTTGGTATTGGCATTTTTGTGTGGTATGTGGTACAGACCAAGATTCGTTTTTTCTATATGTATATTCAATTAAGCCAGTACCGTGTATTGAAAAGATTATCTATTCCCCAGGCCCTGTAGTGTCATATATCAAATATATGGACATGCATGTATCTGTTTCTGGATTTTCTATTTTGTGTCATTTTTCTTTCTGTTTTGGTCCATTTTTCTAGCCATGACCAATGCCACTCTGTTTAAGTTGGTGCATTTTTCCAGCAAGTCATGGTATCCTCTCACTTTATTTTTCTTCCTGAAACTTTTGCATCTTCATGTAAATTTTGCGGTCAACTTGACAATTTCCTCAAAACAGCTTTCTGGGACTTGAATTGGCTGACTCTGTAAATCAATTTGGAGAGATTTTACTTATTTACAATAAGTCTTCTCATTCATAAACATCATGCATTTTTATATTTATTTAGGTCTTTTTAAATTTCTTTCAATAATATTTACATTTTCTGACTTTGATACCTTGTATATATTTGATACGTTTATTTCTAGGTATTTTTATGCTGTTATAAATTTTTGTCAGCACTAGTTTTGTAGGGAGAAAATGAACCAACTACTGACTAGTCACCCACCAAATACCATGCCCTAATAAAAATTTGTGGGAATCTAAATTGACATTTCATGTTCCAAGAAATAAAAAGATTCAAATGGGAAAGGGAAATGCAAGCATGACCAAAAAGAAAAAGAAAAAAGCACACATAGTATATGTATAAATGTATTTACTTAAGTATCTCTTCCATGGGGGTTGAATGTCTGCTGGTATTGGCTCACAGGCCCGTGTGCTCTTAAGGCTGCACCATAGCATGAAAAGAACACCAGTGGAGTCTCAGTGTTACCAGACCAGTTCCGAGCCGGGGTCCCTCCAGGATCTTGACTTGTACAGGAAAGAACTCAAGAATGAGTCTGAGTGAGAGCAAAGCAAGTTTTATTCAGGTAGAGAAAAAGAGGCTGTGGTGTGGATTCCTGAAGTCAGAATCAAGGGTTTATCCCAGGACTGGTTGCCCCTCCCACTGCCCCACCCTGGTTGCAGGTCTCATGTGAAAGTTCATATCCGAGTGGATGTGGCCAAACTCAAGAGTGGAGAAGTAGTATTTGTCACTCTGAGCCGAGGCAATTGAGAAGTAACTATAGCTTCTTCACCCTCATTTTCTCTCTCTCTCTGTTTATTTTTAAACTTTTATGTTATTATTTTTTAATAAAGGGGAGCTATTCTTTTATAAAAAATATTGTTATTGATTTCAGAGAGGAAGGAAGAGGAAGAGGGAGATAGAAACATAATGAAAATCATCAATGGGTTACCTCCTGTACGCCCCACATTGGAGAAAGAGCCCACAACCTGGACATATGCCCTGATTGGGAATTACCGTATTTTTCCGTGTATAAGATGCCCTCCACTTTTCCAACCCCAAATTAAGAAATCAATCTTTTAAACATTTTGCTGGTTTTCCTCTTAAGGCCTTCTTCTTTTTTGGCATCTTAAGGAGTTGTTCTTCCTGTTTTCTCCACTATCTGATCATACACTCAGTGGGAGGAGATCCAAATTGTCTCTCTGCAGCTATATTTCCATGCTCTTTTGCATAGATGATTACATTCTGTTTGAATTTTACAGAGTAAGACAATCACTTACCAGTATTTAACTTTTTTTTTTTTTTTTACATCATTATGGGCTCCGAACGCTCTGGTCCCTGTTGCATCTGCGCACTCTCCACCTCTACCTCCAATTAAGGCATCAGCTGACCTCAGTAACAATAAGGCTCCTGGTTGGAGGAATCCTGTTTGACAAGGTATGGGCAGCTACCAACCGCATGGCTCTCTCCTCGGCTGACTTCCATGTATAAGACACCCCTCAAGTTTTAGTCTAACGATTTTAGAAAAAAATAGTGTTTTATACATGGAAAAATACAGTAAACCATGACCTCCTGGTTCATAGGTTGAAACTCAACCACTGAGCCATGCCAGCCATGCTCTCTCTGTATTTAGATACCAAGGACATCCAGTTCCTATGAGATAGTAAAGCTGTGAGATGTCAGGTGCCTCAACCCTTGAGTTATCTCATCAAGGAAAGTTGTGTGCTCACCAGGAATACCTGCATTGGACTGTTCTGTGAATGAGGAAATAAACTTCTGTTGTGTAAGTCACTAGAGTTTGGGTTTATTTTTTACCGCAGCTACAGTTACCCCAACTAATGCAGTTGGTTTCTGAAATAATTCACAGAATTGGCAGAAAGGAATAAAGCACCATGTTATTCTATTACTGCCATTTCATTTGAGAAAAGATAAAAACTGAGAAGGGAGGATAACTCAAAAGAAGTTTCCCCAAGCTTTCTTAAGTCATTGGAGGATATTCACAATTAGTATAAAAATGAAACAATAATAATGCCACTACATAGTAACTGTGCCTAATAGATTTTCACTCCCCAAATTTGCATTTTAATTTCCTTAAATTGGCTCATGACACATTCTTATGTGGGATTCAACATTTAGCAACAAATAAGACTTCCTTCTCTCTGAGCTCTTCTTACTCCTCCCTTTTCCCCCGACACATCCATATCCCTGTTGCCTTCTCCTTCCCACAGAGCTCATTTTTGGCAAAATGGCTTTTATAAACCACACATTTTAATGAATTAAGTGTAGTCCCACAGTCACACTTGCATTCTCCCACAGTCCCCTGACTTCCACACTCCTCCAGCTATGGGAATTCTCCCTTACACCTCCAGAAAAGAAGAAATGCGTTAAAAATTCTGTCTATAAATAGAGAAGTTATGCATAGGATGTGGTAGCTCTTCCATTTTTTTCTTTTTTGAAAATGGAAAAAGGAAGATGATTTTCAAACATTGCATGTCCTCTGAGAAACTAAGAAAAACATTGCTGCTTTTCTTTTGGCAGTCACAAAACTGGTTATGATCATAAATCCATAGTTCACCCTGCATCCTTTTTAGTGGGAGCTTCATAGACCGGCTTCTACCTGCCAAAGAAGAAAACTGAAGTGCTTAACAGCAGGAAAATTTAAGAGAATTTCAGAGAAAAAAGGACATTATAAGTCATAGTTCCTAAACTCCTCATTTTACCTCTGAGTTTCATATAGGTGGTTTAATTTGTCCAAAGTCATACAATGGCTTCTGGGGGAAATTTTTGTAATGTTTTTATTGATTTTCAATAGGAAAGAGCGGGGGGAGATTGATCAGCTGCTTCCTGCATGTCACCTACTGGGGATTGAGCCTACAACCAGGCATGTGCCCTGACCAGGAATTGAACCTGTGACTCTTTGGTGCATGGGAAAATGCTCAACCAACTAAGCCACATTGGCCAGGGTGGCTCCTGGAAAATTAAGCTGTATCCAACCTTTGCAGTTTATGTCCCATGGAGTTTCAAGCACATGATCTTCCAGAATCATCACAGCCACATGACAGTGAGAAATTACCTCTGTTAGAGCTGGGGGGGGGGGGGCATTGGAGCACTTAGAAGAATGCCAGGTCTTAGGATCTAGCCCCTCATCACTAAATCCATGACCTAAAGCCCACCCAGTAGTTTCTTCTTTCTTTGGGCACCAACAATGCATCAGACACTTGACTGGGGTCTGGTGTTACCCAGACAGAATACATGATCTCTGCCCTCTAAAAGCACACACTTCTCACCCTAGCCAGTTTGGCTCAGTGGATAGAGTGTCAGCCTGTGGACTGAATGGTCCCAGGATTGATTCCGGTTGGGGGTATGTACCTCAGTTGCAGGTTCCATCAGGGTGGGAGGCAACCAATCAATGTGTCTCTCTCACATAAATGTTTCTCTCTCTCTCTCTCTCTCTCTCTCTCTCTCTCTCTCTCTCTCTCCCTCTCTGTGTGTGTGTGTGTGTGTGTGTGTGTGTCTCCCCTCCCTTCCACTCTCTAAAAATCAATGGAAAAATATCCTCTGGTGAGGATTAGCAAGTAAAGTAAAATAAAATATAAAATAAAAAGTAAAAGCCCACAGTTCTCTGAGGGCAGATAAACAAACAGATGATTCTAATCCAGTATAATAAATGCGCCCATCTTATGTTCCTGGCATGCAATCACTTCCAAAGCAGTGGCTGCTTTTCCCAGGAGGGAAACATCAGCGGCAGTAGCAGCAACAGCACTAGCCAATCACTGAATCATCATGTGAGGAGGCACCAACAGCTCTGCCTCTCAACTAGGGAACATCTCACCCAATCTCCCTCCCACCCACCATCACCACCTGTAGGTTTGGAATCAAGAAAGGCTTTGGAAACTCAAGATAATGTGCTAACAGGATGTTAAAGCAAAACCACCCTCACCACCCACCCCCAGAGGTAGTTTGTATAAACGCGTTATTCCTGAGCCCTGCTTCATTTCTCAACTCCAGCTCCTGGCACCTTGCTAGGTTTGAAAGTGTCGATTATCCAGAGAGCTCCAAGATTGCTTTTGGCAAAGGGCTCAAAGCAGGCAGATCCAACCCTTCTCACTGTCTCTATCTTGTTGCCAAAACATAAGAATCTTAGTTTTATGAAAAACTCATGTGATTTTTTCCTTCCTATAAATAGCCTGAGATTGCAGTTAAAATCAACTAGTAGAGGAAGACTGGGAATTGGGAGAAGTAGTATTTGGTCCTGAATTTACTACTTATTAATTGCAACCCTTGGATAAGTCCATTTACCTCTGAGTTTTCTTTCTTTTTTCTTTTTTTCATTCTCTTTTCTATTTTTGTTTTTGGTCCAAATTAATTTAATTTTATCTTATTTTTCATCTTTGAAATTAGAAGAGTGGACTAAACTATTTCTAAGGTTTCTAACAATTCTGGCACTGTATACATTCAAAATTTTGTTACTTCATTTCAGAGAATAGCTATTGAATGTGTATTACATGCCAGTCACTGTGGTAGGCACTGGGGTAAAGAGATGAAAGTCCCAATTCCCTTCCAACAGACTCACTAGATTCAAGTAGTTAAACAATGAGTTCAGCGGGGGGTGTGGGATTGCAGATGTGTGCATGAGAGGCTGTGGGGCGCACAAGAAGTATTAGGTAGGAGGTTAGATATAAGTGGCTGGGTTGGGGCCTGCCTTGGGGTCCTGAACAGGGTTTGGACCAACACTGCCTTCAGACCACCTCTCTATGGGTGGCGCAGCAGACAGGTTGGGAGCCAGCTGGTTCCTGGCACAAGCTCAGAGGAAAACAACATGACCTCAATGACAATGTGACCTTACTATGGTCCTAGACTAATTATAATAAAATTTGCATTTCAGTTTTAACTCCGCCCCCATGGGTTTTTCTGTATACATTATGGGTAAGGGCATGCCCAGAGGAAAGATAGTTTTTGTCAATCATCCCTGAATACAAATGAAAGGCTCCACCCAGAAAATCCCTCTTTTAAGTCCAAGAGTTGGAGGCCATGCTCTTTCTCACATGCTCTACCTCCAAGGAGCACCGCCATGCCATTCCCTTTCCCCTTCCATTCCCTCACAGGCACACATCCCCCAACTTCTGAGGGACCTCATGAGACTTGCAACCAGGGAGAAATGGGCAGCAGCAGCTCGCCCTAGGCTAACCCCCTGAACCTGTCTCCAAGACCCCTTTTTCTGACCTCCCAGTGAGCTAAAGCAGTTCAACCATTTTGTCTCTTTCTCAATTAGTCCGCTCCTTGTTTGCAATGTATCTTCAATAAACCTAATTTTGCTTTACTTTTATTTTTGTTGATTTTAAAATCTTTTCTGCATTGGCAAAAAGAACTGGTAACCCCAAGCAGTCACAGAAGGATGCTGTGTCCCTCCTGATCCACTCCTGACCTTTCTCCACTGAAGGGGATTGGAACATACTATTGTCGGTAGAAATCAGTGTCTTCCTCAGGATCTCAAGGAAAGCATTCCAAGGACCCATGCTCCAGGAGATTGTGGGGTGGCAAGATGTATTTGTGATGCAAAGTCACAGGAGTTCTCCTGGGTACCCAATGCCCCATCTTCCTCTGTCCCACCATGGAAAAGTCTAACTTGTCTTAATTGAGGCTAAAACAAAGGCCAGGGTCTAGAGTTTCTGTTTCATATTAAAGCTTAGCCCTTTGGAACCCTAGAGGTCTGCCAAGGGCCCTTGTAGCTGCTAGACCTGTGTGGTCATGTTCCTGGGCGAGAGAGTGAAGGAACAAACAGATGAGTGTGTTATTGGGTGGGAGAGAGCACTTCTTTGTTCCCCTGGGGTTAAAACCAATAGCTTTCTCAAAATCATCAGTCAGCTTCCCAAGCTTTCCCAGGCTTCTGATGGGTCCATTTCCTAGCCAACAACCCCTTTCTCAGGTTAAACTGACTGGCCTCTATGGCCCAGCACATCCTCTTGTGCCATTTTGACTTCTATTGCTCATGTCCTTACCTCTCCTGTTCCCTGCTCCCTCAATCCAGTATCAGGGGGAATAGAGAGGTGTTAATTCCTGGTGGGGCAATGCTTCGATCCACTGGAATGTGTGTGAAGCTCTAGCTTTCTGGCAAAGCAAGCAGGCTAGCTACCTTAAGCTTTGGCATATCAATTGTTTTCATCTTCTACCTTAAAAGTAGGATACAAATTTCCCATGAGAAAAGTGCCTTCCCTACACAAAAGGATGTGAATACTTTCATCACCCCAAATCTGATGACACCAAGATGCATCTGTACAAGCAAACCTACTAAAATAACCCCTTTCTTCCACTTGTTTCCACCATATATTTTCTAGTCACTTTCCCATAATTTACCACCCCAGCCCAGATCCTTTTTTCCCTTGTATTGTCATATATCCTCAATTTATTGTTCTTTGTGAATATAGTATTTAAGCTCTCAGAACTATCCACTTTTTTGGGTCTTCATTTCTTTTTTATGAACATTCCTGTGTTATGTAAAGATATTAACATCAAATAGAATGTGCATGTTTTTCTCCTCTTTTTTTTTCTCAACTTTTTTTTTATTAAGGTATTATATGTGTACATATTGTTTTTCTCCTCTTAATCTGTCTTTTGTCAGTATAATTCTCAGGACCAGCCACAGAATTTGTATGGTGATTGCCAGAGAGAAGGGAGTGGGGTGGTAGAAGAGGGTAAAGGAAGGATAAATGGTGAGGGAAGGAGACTTGACTTGAGGTAGTAAACACATGATACAATATGCAGATGATGTATTGTAGAATTGTATAACTGAAACCTATATAAGTTATTAACCATTATCACCCCTATAAATTCAATTTTTAAAAAAGGTGGAAGAGTGGGGTAAAAAAGAGTAGAGGAAATGTCTTTCCTCCTCCCTACTATCTTTTGGTCTTCCCTAGGAGGCTGGTCTACATGGACCATGGCAACAAGGCTCCTGGGCCCTCTAGCTTCTTGTTGGCTTCCATCAATAAGGACCATTTCAGAAGATCAGTGGGAGAGAGGATGGGAGCTCAGAGTATTAAATAAATACCCTCACTGGGAGGATAACTCAGTCAAAGTTATTGCTCATCCTGAATGACCTACTGTCTCCCTCACCTACTCCCTTCTGACCCAGGGATGGTGGCAGCTTTGTGGCTGTTACTGGCCTAGTTTCTACATCAGCTCCTGTGGTTCCACTTATACCCACCCACAATTTCCTAAGTAGTCCCTTATAAATAAGTCCTCTTCAAATTTAGACTGATCAGAGTGTGCCATCTGTTTCCTGTTGGGACCCTGGCTAATGCATGCATAAAACCCACTTTTGAGATATGTGTACATTAGAGGTAGTCAGGGCAATAGTGAGATGAAGAGAGGGAAAGGGCAAGACAGATGAACAACAACAAAAAAATGTCTCAGAGAAAAACAAAGCTAAGTCTTGAAAGATGTCTTGCAACCAGCCTGCTAAAGAAATGATGAGAAGGGAGAGATAATTTAAGAGAATAATATATGGATGTTCAGAGACACGAGGGTTTTCTGGGGAAGGTGCAATATTCAAGATGACTGGAGGGAAGAACAGGTGTGCAGGGGGGATGGTAAACTACGAAGCTGGGGGAGGGCGAAAGGAAAGGACAAGATCATGAAGGATTCTGTATATTGTGTTTGTGGACCCTAAGAAGAAAGATTCATTTGATGTGAACCTGAGAAGGAGTTTATCTGCTGAGATAGTCAACTGAGGGCCCATATTTTATGAATGATTAGAGTCTAGCAGTAATTTCTGACAGGGGCTCATGTACTCTGTACACCAGGAAGAAGCTCAGACTGAACTCTTGGCTTCTCACACTATGCCCTGCTCATTTACTCCATCTGAGGAAAGACCTGGTTTCATTTTTTTGACCAATGGACTAAGACCTGTGCCATCGAATCAGAACTACTCCATAACAACCAATCAGAATGCATTAATACCAATCAATTAGACTGCACAATTCAGACCAATCAGAAGAGTATGAATTTGAATACCTCATTTACATAAAATGGATCTAATTGAGTTCCTGGGCAGGAACATTTTATTTAAAAGATGACTTCTTTGTCTCAGTGGAGTGCACTTTCGGTTTCCACTAGAGGCTGCATTTCCCCCATTTGCAAACAGTTTCACCAAATAGTCTCCTTTTCTATACCTCTTTGGAATTTTGGTATTACATGTTAGTGAGCTTGGATTCTACCCTGACAATAGGAAATATTGAAAAAAAAAATTTTAAACAGAAGAGTAACATGATCAGGTTTGTATTTTATTTTGTTTTGTTTTTAAAATATATTTTATTGATTTTTACTGAGAGGAAAGGAGAGGGATAGAGAGTTAGAAACATCGATGGGAGAGAAACATCCATCAGCTGCCTCCTGCACACCTCCTACTGGGGATGTGCCCACAACCAAGGTACATGCCCTTGACTGGAATCGAACCTGGGACCTTTCAGTCCGCAGGCCGATGCTCTATCCACTGAGCCAAATCAGTTAGGGCCAGATTTGTATTTTAGCAGATTACTCTGGGTGAGCAGTGTGAAAGAAAGCAGGCTTGAAGTAGGAAGATTGGTTGGCAAGTTTATTCAATGATCAAGGCAAGGATAAATGAAAATTTGTTATTTGTCTGAGGTAGTGGGGTATGAGTGGATGCATATGAGAACCTGGAGGAATAGTGGAAATTTAATGGGGAACTGCTTATGGTAGTAGTGAGTCTAGAATGATTCTCAGGTTTAGAGGTGAGGCAAGTTGATAGATGGTGAAATAGTTTTGTCAACTGGAAATCTTAAAGGGGAATCCAAATTCAATTCACTCTTCATTCATTCTTTTCAGCGTACTAATGAATTCCCTCTGCTTATTAGCTTTCATCAAACATTTGGCTTGTATATTGCTCTTCCTTCAGTGACTTCTGTTTTTATTACTCAGCTAATGGGGATAATATCACTTCCGTCCTCATATTTAAGAATTACTGAGTAAATTCATGCACGGTTATAGGCACAAAATAAATATTCAATAAAGGTTATTATCAAAACCAATGTGTGTAAATTCAATAAAAAAGTAGTCATAAAACTTATTTTATCATTTAACAAATACTTTTTGAGTGCCTACTTGTGCCTACCATTGTTTATTATTTATGTGGACAACTCTCAAAAAGCTGTGAAAAAAAGTCTTATACTATTAAAATACTTTTTACTTTTTTCCCCTTAGTATTCCTCTCTCTCTCTCTCTCTCCCTCCCTCCTCTCTCTCAGTTTTCTTTTTCAAATATTTTATAGCTTCCATTTCCAGAAGGAAAAAAGTCCAGAAGGCTAAATTTTTAGAGAGGATGAAAGAACTTGGCTGAATTATTGATTCATAGCTATATAATGCACCCAGGATAGTGAGGACATTTATAGATTTCATGAGCTGTTTAATATCTATTTGTGGAGCACCACCATGTGCAATCATCTTGGACTCATTATGTTTTTTCGGCTGCCCAATGAGTCATAATGAGCCTGTGAAAATGTAAAATAATGGGTTAGAACTAGAGGGAATGAAGTAACAGCCAAAGTCAGATATAAAATTATTCTTACATGCAGTCTATAAGAGCGATCAAGACAAGGAAGGGATGGAGGGCCTATTATTACACACACACATGTGCACACAAACTTTAAAGGGAGTTTGCAGTAAAGGGGAGGTAAGTGGGAAGCCCTAAGAACAAGATCCTTAAAAAGGGGTGGGTTACAGATCTATTTTCCATTAAGATTCAAGCAAGTGGAGGTGGGGAGCTCAAATAATGGGGAAGAAATAGACATGCCAGTGGAGACCCTTTTGAGAAGATGGAGCCCTGTACAGAGAAGATAAAAGAGACTTTATATTTCAGCACTTAAAATGAAGAGAAAGAGATCATTTCTGAACCAGGCTCAAGAAATAGCTTCATTTCTCCCTATTAACCTCGGTTTCCCCAAAGAAAATCAGTGGAACACAATGAAGAATGCCTTCTGGAATTGGAGCCATATTTTGAACAAATATTAATATAATTTTCTGTTTCAGTTTGCAAGTATAGGTCCTTCCTCCTAATTGGTCCCAGGGTCATCTGCCCAGAGGTCTGTGTCATATATGATATGCAAAGAGAAAAAACTATTGACATTCAGCTTTTGATATTCAACATAAAATTTTAAGCAAGCTAATGGTCTTGCAAGAAGACTAGTTTTTATCTGAGATAATTTCCTCCTTTGGCCTATTAAGCACCGACCAGAGGCACCCAGGATCTTAGAAGTTATTCCTGCAGGTAGAAAAGTTATTCCTCTGAAGGTATACATAAGCCTTGAGGCTTGCTACTCCATGGAAGGAGGAGATGCTATGGGGAAGGCAGGAAAGTCCTGCCCTTCTTGTCCCGGGAAATGATGAGAAGAAGAATGAGGAGAGGAGAGGGGAGGAGTTGATTTAAGAATATCCAAAAGGAGTTGATGCATATGTCAAGAGCCAGGGGGCACTGAGAGGAAATAGAAGAGCCCCCCCCCCTCCTTGTTAAGGGGATGGGTGGGCCTAAGGATAGGCTCTAGTGTGCACTTTTGGGAGATTATGTCAGCCCCTAGTGAGAGATAGAATACACAATTAGACAATGGACAGAGTATATTTAAAAATAGAACTCTGACTGACCATCTGCAGCAGTCTGCCCAGAAAACCAACCCCTTATCCATAATAATCAGTCTAGAAAGTCAGCCTGCTATGAGTCAGTCTTGTAGGAAGCTAGATAGCTATCTCTAGTAATAATCCAGGAAGCTAAACAATAAACTTCTATAACAATCAGCCCCAAATGGCCAAGAACTGATTAATTACTGACAGTTTCTCTAATTTTTGTTTCTGTTTTCCAACTTAGACCCAACCAGAGAAAGCTAAGTATGCACCTCTAACCAGTCACATAGCAAACCTTACCTCTAGCTAGCCAGCCTACAGCTTCTCCATGCCAACTGCCTCCTCCAATCAGGACACCCCTGAAGTCTTCCCCTTTGCCCCACTCCCCTGCCTGTCTTTGAGTCTGCTAAAATGCAAGTGATAGCCGAAACTGGTTTGGCTCAGTGGATAGAGCGTCGGTCTGCAGACTGAAAGGTCCCAGGTTCGATTCCGGTCAAGGGCATGTACAATTGTTGCGGGCACATCCCCAGCAGGGGGTGTGCAGAAGGCAACTGATGGATGTTTCTCTCTCATCGATGTTTATAGCTCTCTGTCCCTCTCCCTTCCTCTCTGTAAAAAATCAATAAAATATATTAAAATAAATAAATAAATAAATAAAATGCAAGTGATAGTGGCTGGCTCCCTTGCTACAACAAGCTCAGAATAAATAGGCTTTGCTTTACTCATTTGGTTGGGCTTTTATTTTTAAGGTAGAGATGCTTAAAATGGAGCAGTTGGTCTCATCTGGGGCCCTATGTCAGGGTGCCTTGGACTGAATGTGTGTGACCTCCCCCCAAAACGCATGTTTAAATCCTAATGGGCAATGCAATGGTATTAGCAGGTGGGGCCTTTGAGAGGTGCTTAGGTCATGAGGTGGATCCCTCATAAATGTGATTGGTCTTATAAAAAAGACCCCACAGAGAGTAGACCCAACAGACTAAGACGAAGGGTATAGGCCATCATTCCTGGGAAACAATGAAGAATGCACGTTATAAGTGTTTAGGAATGGCCAACGCTGAGAGGAGACTAATTCACCCAGAGAGAGCTGCCAGGCCTGAACCAAGTGAGAGGATCAGAACAAATGCTATCCTGGCCCATCAACCTTAGCTGTAAGTCCAGCAGGGCAGGGAGCAAGCAGGTGGCCAAGGGTCATTGTTCTGGAGGCCGCAGGAACCAGCCTTAGCTGTCTAAGACAATACCCAAGTCACATCGCTTCCTCATACACCCAGACACAATCTTGAAGCAGAGTTGGAGAGAAGAGTGGAAGTGTGACAATTAAAGAGATTGGGCATTTTTACTTAGAGAGGCTGAGTATTAGCTAAAGGGCTGTTTAAATGACTGCATCACTGATTTTATTTCCCCACTAACCAGCACACCCAGAAGAGCAGACCAGTTGTGAGCAAAATATTAAAACCGCGTTTTTTCTGCAAGTATACATTATATTATAAGCAAATTTTGCAAACCCATAAGCACTGAAACTAACATATTTTCCTGTTCCTGTGCTAAACAATTCTGGGATAAAGTATAGTTTCCTGGTTTTGAGCTGAACAATGCTGGGTTTAGGCAAAAATAACTTAGCTACTTGTTCTAACAAATACTTGCTCCTGAAAAATTAGACTGTGAAACTACTAAAATAGCTACCTTAGGAAGACTAACAGGTCACTCATCTTAGCTCACTTTTAGATTCTCACCTCTGTGTGCTACCAATCCATAGCTATCGTGTCATACATTCTGTCCAATCCCAACCAGTTCTCTGCCTTGCAAGACCCACCTTAAAATCTCCCAGCACAGGCTCTGAACCCTGAATAATCCACACCTGACCTCTCCCTTCTGAGATGCTTCTAAATTCTATCAAAGTGATATTCCCCTTATTGCAATATGTAAAAACAAACAAACAAACAAAACAAAAAAACCTAGCTTTGTTTAGCCAGCAATTAGTTTTTCTAGCAGTCTTTTGGACACTCCATAGCCAATGACCGTGACACTTTAAACTGTGTGGTCTGGCTGCGGAATGCTAGGGGAAACATCCGTGAGCAGCAAGTTAAGCACGTGGCAAAGAGAAATGGATAGGTCCTCCTGAGCAAGAGTGGCTACAATTCAGGAGACCAAAGGCCAGAAGTATATACATAAGAGGATCTTAAACACATATCCTACTAGCAAATGCAGGGTAGTTTATGTATGTGGGAGAGACTAATCCCACCACTATCATTTTCAGTCATCCCCTGCATATAGGAAGAGCAACAATTAAACTGAAGGAGAAATAGTATAAAAAGGAACATACCAAACATCTACATAAATAAAATGGGTAACTGGGAACACACAATTTAAGAACTCTTTTCCCCTGTTTTTATACCTTGTATTAAATTGACCCAGTGTTTTGAAAAGAAGGAGGAAGGGGAGAAGAACAAGAAGATGGCCCTGGTTTTCCCCAGGCTCTCGTGGAGCAGATAACTTCATGCTCTCCTTTGCAAGCCCGGGCATAGAGAGGCTAAGACAGGTCCTGGCTGAGTACTTTCCCTTTGCAGACCCACGTGGCCAGTCCCTTCACCGGCTCCAGGGCCCTACTGCAGGGCCGCAGGTATTGGCAAAAGGCCCAAAAGCAGACTGCATGTTGTCCACACAAGCATTTAGGCTGTATTTATACCCGGGGAATTAATTCCGTGGGTACCCCATTCTATAAACTTAAATCTGTGTCACCCCCAAAACTGAATGCTTTATCCCATCTCCTGGGCTGTCCAGTGAGAACTGCAGCCACTTGCTTCTCTTTTTAGCCCCCAGAAAAGTGGCTGAGTGGCTGCCGAGTCACGCGCCCAGCTCCACCTCACTTGAGTGGTCATCTCCCCACTGTCGGTTCTGATTACACCTGCCTGGGTTCTTGGGCTTCTACTGCCTCGCATCAGGCCTCCAGGAAGACATCTGCCTGGACAGCAGCTGATCCCTTGCTTTCTCTCCACCTCATGTCTCCACCTGGGAGGCCCAGGGCCACCAAACCCCCACTGAGAGTCACTTGATTCCTTTTGCTGGCAGACACCAGCCTGTTTCTGTTTTCCTCCTTATATGGCTCCTGACTAGACCAGAGAGTCACTTCCTGTCCCCAAACATCTGTTCTCCAAACATCTCTTTGCCTAAATGAGTCTTCTGCCCTGTACATTTCCTTACTACATCTTGTCATAGCAAAATTGATTGAAAGAAGTAAGATTATATAACTGAAAGGAAAAACTTACGGGGAGTCAGATATTTAACTTCAAATGCTTAAATGTAAATATTGCATTTATTTTGTGAAACTCTATAGTGCTCAAACAGTTGGTGGAAATCAGAGGAAGGGAGCTTTTGGCTAAAATAAGGAAGACTTATCTAACAATTAGTGAATTAAAGTTAGCAAGTCTACTTGTCAAGTTTCTAAATTTGGATGCATGTTATTTGGGTGTGTTCTGTTTGTGAAAAATGACCTGTGCACTGTTATGTATAGTGTTCTTTATAAGTAAATGGTTTTAAAAAATGAACAGGTCCATGTTCCTGTTGTGAGCTGTGGAAGAGCCCCAGAGGCATCTTATTTGACCAATCATGGGAGATTCATACCTAAGACAGAGAGCCGGGCAGCATCTCAGTTTCCTTGGACTCGATGATTCTACTTTCCGATTCTTCCTAAGATAGTGAAAGCTCCCACCACCAAAATCAATCCTCAAGAAACCATAGACACGAAGGGAAAGATGGATTCTGGGAACTGAGAACAGTAATAACCACACAAAACCTTAAGTAGTCACTGGGTGACGAAGCTCATCTTCATTTGCTGTGCATGTGGGAGGCAGAGGACTGAAGTCTGGGTGCTGGGGAGACTGACCAGAAGTGGCAGTGGGGAAAGAGGTTGAAAGAAAGCTTTGGAATTCTGCTCCACTCCACCCCACCCCACCCTACCCCCACCTCTAGTAGACTGACTGCCCTTACATTACAGATTGGCCGCATTGTCTCAGTGCTAGCAGAAGAAACCCCAATGGAAGGGGTAGTAATGATGTCTGAGCAGCCACCCTCAGGCTCTAACTCCCCTACCCCGAGCCCCTCAGGGTTCCCCCGTCTGAAGACTGTTGCCTCCCCCTCCCGGTGCAGATTCACTCTAAGTGGTCAAAGTCAAAGCTAAGCAGAGAGGTTCTTGTGGAATGACAGACAGTGGTCCTGGGGTGATTGGGGGCTCCCCATGGATTATGTGATGCCTTCTTGACCTCACACAGCATTGGAGAACTGCAGCTGCTATTCCCAGGGGACTGTGAGCTCGCCCCAGCACAGTTAGACCTCGGAGGAGTCCTACTGCCGAAAAAGACTGTAAACCGCACAATAAATACCCTCTGTTGCAGAAGTATTAGAAGGGCTGGGATTCAAACTGATCATGATAAATGTAAGTGGTGAAATACAGGAAGGTATTATCAATATAAAACAGTGTGAAGAAAGATAAGAAAAGTTGAAGCCCTAGGTATGAAAATAACATGGGTTCAGATATACCACTGTCCTCAGTGCTCCACACACATTACTCATTTATTTCTCACAACAACATGAGATAGGTGCTATTCTTTTTTTAATTGTTTAAATTTTTATTGATTTCAGAGAGGAAGGGAGAGGAAGAGAGAGATACATCAATGATGAGAATCATCGATCAGCTGCCTCTTGCACACCCCCTACTGGGGATGGAGCCTGAAACCTGGGCATGTGTCTTGACCTGGAATCCAACAGTGACCTTCTGGTTCCTAGGTTCATGTTCAACCACTGAGCAACACCGGCTGGGCAGATAGGTGCTATGAGGTTATTGGGACAAAGAGAGGTTAAGTAACGCCTGTAACTACAGACAGAGGTAGAATTTGAAGATGAACAGTCTATTTCTGAGTCAAGCCCTGACCACTATTCCTATTCTCATGTTGCATTAAAGATCACAGTGGAAGGAGAAAGTGGTGGAATGGAGGCAGCTAAAGAAGGAAACATGGGTTGGAATATTAGGCTGAAGAGGAATGTGTAAAGTGATAGAAAATATAAAAGAAAAGCTAATAGATAGGGTAAAGTCAGTATCAACACTGAGATTATAAAAGAACTGGAAAGAGAAAAAGAGGTGGAAAATAAGAGAATTCTATGATTCTAAACCAGATTGCTTAAGGAATGTCCTTACACCTCTTCTGAATTGACAAGGGGTGGGGTGAGTTTCAGCACCTACAATATCTACCTGTCTGGTTCCTGCAAGTGGTGGGAAATTTATCAACAAAATCATGACCCCTGGAGTCAGCACCCTGCTGGCTTTCATTTAGGAGGCCACCCTGTGGCCCTGTGAAGGTAAATGGCCAGTTCCAGCCCTGGGGTTTGTACTAAAGGAGCAGGGTGGAGAAAGCAGAGTCACAGAAAGGTTTGGGGAGCAGGGAGGCACCCTGGCCTCCTCTGCCTGATATGGCCAGCTAAATAGAACCATGGAAAGGGCCAAAGGGAAGGGGCATTCTTCTAGGTCCGAGCTCAGAAGACTGCAACCCACAGACCAAATCCGCCGGCTGCCTGTGGTAAACCATCTTTTATTGGAACACAGACACACCCATTCGTTTACCAATTGTCTGTGGCCGATTTTGTCCTACCAGGGCAGAGTTGAGTAGTTGCGACAGAGACCGACTGACTCACAAAGAGAACAAATTATTTACTATCTGGCCCTTTACAGAAAAAGTTTGCTGAACCCTGACCTAGGTTACTGCTTCTCAAAACCTGGCAGGACACTTTAACCCCTGCTTCTTGCCCATCCCTTCATCCCACCACACCCACACATGACTCTTCCTCTCCCTTCCCCCTTGACATACTCCTACCCGAACAATGGGTTATGTAACTGAAATTCATCTCTCATGAGTGGGCTCTCAGTAGGAAGTTTAGATCCTTTGTTTGTGCCTGAGCAATGAGAGGGTGGTTTCTATTCCTCTGTGGTCCAACGTGGGGCACACCTGTAAATTTAAATGAGGCTCGACCTCCTTGATGGTGTGTGGAATTAAGGAGGGAAAAGCCATAACAAAGAGAGGGTAGTCTTCAGCCACAAGCAGCATTCCTAGTTCACTTAATTTACACAAAGAAGAGAGAGAGAACTTGACTTACTGTTTAAGAGAAAAAAAATACAGCTGGAGCTGGGGCTGGGAGGGACAGAAGGGGGGCTCTCCTTTGGACAGCCTGTTGTTTGCATTGTGTTGCGCGAGTCCCTGCCTGGCCCTCCATCCCCCTGCTGTGATAACATTTCACAATGAGGAAGGAGGAGGTGGCTCCCTCCTGCAGAGGTTCATGACTTGGCTGGATTGCTTTGCTGACACACTTTTTCTCTTCTCAAGTTAGCTGAGCACACAGATCACCCCACGCTTATTTGCAAAGTCCATATGTGAGATAAAGGCGAGACAGTTGGACTGCAGACAGAAGACGAGGGTGAAGGGAAGGAGGAAATCTAGGGGCTGAGATGCCTGAGCCGTCTTCAAATTAGGACACTGTTTATGTAAAGAGTTAAAATGAAACCAAGGACTATTTTCCAAGATTTCTGACATTGAGCATGGCTCTGTACACCATCCCTGAAATGCAGTGCAATAAACATCACAGAGCACCTTACATCATGTCCAGAGAAACATGAATCACAAAATCATGCTGAGGGAGAAGCAATGAATTCCAGACTCTACAGAATTATGCTGGAAGTGAACAGCATACTTGTTCTCTCTCTTTCCTCTAAGTTTCCTGACTGTTTATTTTTTTCTTCTTCTAATTCCCACATTTTTATCCATGGGCAGTCACATCCCCTGAGAGCCACCACACATAGGGACTCTATCCCCATTTGGTCTACAGCATGGAGCCTGTCTCCTGCTCCAGCAAACTGTTACTACTTGACATTGCCTCACTGACTCCTCAATAGGATCCCTCAAGGTCTGTATTGTTATTACTGATTTGCAGATGGAAAATGAGAGTTTTAGGGGTTTGTCCAAGGTCACAGAGCAGGTGAGCTGCTGAGAGGCGCTCCAAGACAGTTTCAGTAGCTTCTCACTACACCACCGCTCACCTCTGACCTCCCTGTGCTCTGCGCACCTCCGTACCTTCCACATGTTCCATGGCAATTAGAAGGGATGTTCCCTAAGAGCAGGAAATCTGTCGGTGACCCTCCTCAATGTGTCCCTAAAACCCAGCACAGTGTCTGCCTCATAATAGGCACTCAATAAGTTCTCGTCAGTGAAGGTCCTTCTATTGCCTGTTAGCTGTGTGTTTGACTTGCTTCCCTAGTACCCCCGAAGGCCCATGAAGGGCTGGATTGTGGTTTTTCTTTAATGTGGGGCTAAGCCAATAACCTCAACCTCTGTCTCGGAAAGATCGGAATGGAAATAAAATACTGAGTATAAGGTGAACCCACCCAATCCAAGCACTGTTCTTTCTATGGCTTCCCTGCATGCCTCCTTTCGTGCCCAGCCGGGCATTGTTGACTCCATCGCTGACACCCGGCAGCTCCATCTGGTCCTCAGATTTCTCCTCCCTGCTTGAATTCCATATCTCTGTGTTTAAATAAGCTGGAAAACACCCACTTCAGCAGCTCCAAGTGAGTTCTTCCTTTCATGCCGGCTCTGTTTCCTGGCTCAATGCCAGAATCTCCCTCCCTTCGAATTAGGACATGGCACTCAGAGTCATATGTCTTCACCTAGTTAGCTCCTCTCTTCTGGGACAGTTTCTCTCGTGGTGGCTCCCACAGGTGCCCGGCTTTCCAGCTGGTAATCCCCAGGTTGTTAGTGTCAGGGGCAGGGATGAGGGGGTGTGAATCTGAGCTCTGGCTTTCTGTGCTGGGGCGGGCTAGGAAGGGACTGAAGGAAACAGTTTCTTGGCCACACGTCCAGGATGTGTTTTAAGGAAGCCAGGAAGGATTGCTCATATCTTGTGAAGAGCTGTGTTTGAAATCTTTATATAAATAACAGAATCTTGTCTCTCCTCCTTGTTTGCCTCTCCAGGTATTTTTGTTTTTATTTTTTATACTGAGTTTCCATAAAGACACCTGGAATTAAATCACCCCAAGTCAGGACTTCTTTCATAGAAGTCCGTAGCCAACCAGATCTTTCCCTCTGGGATTGCCTGTCTTGAGAAGTTGCCTCAGCTCTGCCCTTCCTCCCCATCCTCCCCCATGGCTGTGTATGGTCCTTCACAGCACTTACCACACTGCACCTGATTACTGGCTTCCTTGTCTCTTCCTCCCTCCCCCTCTCCTCCATTCACATGGAGCCTGGCATGTAATAGAAGGTCAACAGGAGACTGTTGAGTGAACAAATAAGTGAATGAAATTTTCATGACATCTAGTTTTCTTCCCCCCAGATTTCAACAAAGGACAACATTGTACAAGTATCATAGAAATGACCTGAGGGAAATTTCCTCGCTTGTGATCATTTAATTCCTTTTTCTATTTTAAAATATACTGCTCTTGCATTCCTCCTATTGTGGTTACCCGTTACTTTGTAACAACCCCCCCACCACCCCCGCATTAGTTTCTTAGTTTCTTGTGAGTCTGTAGTTGTCAACGTTCAGTAGGTGGTTTTTCAGCACCAAATGCAACACCTGAGAGGTGGGGCTGGAACATCCTGGGTGGCCTCATCCTCTGAGGTCCTTCTCCATGGAGTTGCTCATCAATCAGTGATTTGGCCCAAGCTTCTTTATAGCATGGCAGATGGATTCTAAGAAGAAGAATTTCAAGAGGACAAGCCCCAATGTGCAAGTGCTTATCTAGCCTCAGTTCCATCACATCTCTGCTGTTCTATTAGCCAAAACAAGTCACATGGCCAAGTCCAGAGTCACACAAGGGCAAGTGACAGTCTATGCACCTCCCATCCTCCATAAAATTTCCTTGCCTCATATCCTGATGGCTTTAATGCACCTTAGAGATTGACTACCTTATCTGGAATTGATCAACAACATATACTGAACACTGACCAGATGCCAGGTACTCTGGAGTTATAGAAAATAGGATCCTTGCCACAAGGACTACATATTTCATTTGGGGACACACAATATCTTTGAAAAGATTTTAAGCCATCCATCAGCATTATTTATGCACACGATGAAAATATTAGAAGAGCCACTGAAGGAAGCACAATGAACAATTTAGTTATCAGCATTACTACGTGATCCAGATTGACACCTATAATTTCTGTGCAGCAAAGTTTGTTGTCTGTTTATGCCAATTCTAAGTATGAGAACTCCAATAATTCTCTTGGGGGGGAAATGTCCCATGAATAAACATAGTTGTAGTTCTATGCCATAATTATCACAATCTACATAGTTGTTTTGTTTATTATTCAGCTTCCTTGCTCTTAAACACTCATCTAATGATCATCAAAGCTGCTCTAAGGGAGGTGAGTGAGAGGCAACATCACCTAAGGTGGTGGTTCTCACAGTGTGGTCCTTACGCAGCAGCACCTTGGAAGGTGTAAGGAATGCATATATGTAGGCCCCACAGAGAACCAATGAATCAGACACTCTCGGGGGGAGGGCCCAGTGATCTGTGTCAACAGCCCTCAGTGATTCTGATGCACACTGAAAAGTCTCAGATCCACCGCTTTAAGGACTACAACCTTTTTTTTCATTGTTGTTGTTGTTTTTAAATATGTTTTTATTGATTTCAGAGAGAAGAAGGGAGAGGGAGAGAGAGATAGAAACATCAATGATAAGAATCATTGATCAAATGCCTCCTGCACACCCACAACTGGGGATCGAGCCCACAACCTGGGCATGTGTCCTGACTAGGAATCGAACCGTGACATCCTGGTTCTTGTCGGCGCTCAACCATTGAACCACACTGGCTGGGCAGGACCACAATGTTTTTAATATGATGATGCTACAGGATGAATGCTTGTATTCTCCCAAATTCACATGTTGAAACCTAATTCCCAGTTCGATGACATTAGGAGGTGAGGCCTTTGGGAGGTGATTAGATCAGGAGGGCAGAGCCCTCATGGACGAGATAAGTGTTTTTATAAAAGATACCTAGAGATCTCCCTTGTCCCTTCTGCCATGTGAGGTTATAGTGAAAAAACAGACATCTTTGAAGCAGCAAGTAGGCTCTAAACAGAAACCAAGCCTGCCAGAGCCTTAACCTTGAACTCCCCAGCCTCCAGAGCTATGGGAAGTCTATGGTATTCTGCCACAGCAGTCCAAATGGACTAAGACAGGTGAATTAGCTAGAGCAGGTAATTCTAATCTTAGGATGATGTCTCTCGTACCTGTCCTCTGATCAGTGTTGCAGCATCTACCCTAATGAGCAATGAGGGATGAAATGTGATGTTTTCGGTAAAATCATACAATTTTTCAGAGGTAAGAAAATTCCCCAGAGAATTAGTACAGTATAGGTTTGGTGCATTGTATATACCAGTTATACATAACTATCAAAAAGTTTTTGTTTATTTTCTACAGAAATATTGCACAGATTATCTAGAATTTCAAGTTTAAGTTACTGCTAGAGAAACTCTCTGTGGAGTGTCTACTTTTACTCGATTTTTTTTTCATTCTCCTACTATATCCCAGGCAAAAATGGCAGAGGAGAAATCTGAAAATGGGGTTAAAAAGAAAGTAATCACATTTCTTTGGAAAAAGTTTATCCCAGACCCCAGATGAATATTATAAAGAAATTCATCTTTCCAGAATTGTCAAGCCATCTCGCAAAAGAGCTGACTGACTACATTTTCTGTTTTACCCACCACATTCTCATATCACATTCTCTATTCCTCATAAGTGTGGATATTTTCAAGTTAAATCTGCAGGGTCAGTGGTGGTGGTATGAGTGGTTCTTCACTGAAGCGCTGTTGATTTTTCCTTTTAAAATTAAGTGGAGGCAATTTAGAATTATGCATTAAAAGCCTTACACATTTACATCTTTGATTCAACAATAACATATCAAGAAATTTATACCAATAAAATAACTAAGAATGAGTATAAAAATAGTCATAAAGTATTCACATTTGTCTCAATTAATAATATGAAAAAGTCAAAAATTCGACAATAGATAATTGTTTTTAAAAAGTATGTATGTGCATGCATACAACCAAATGCACCCATTAAAATGACAATTGAAATGGATTACAGAAGAATATTAACTGACATGAAAAGATGTTCAGGATATATCACTAACAGGAAAAAGCAAATTTCAAAATAGTGTGTATAGCTACTTCGTACCCATTAGGATAACGGTTGTTAAAAACAAAACAGAAAATAACAAGTATTGGTGAGGATGTGGGAAAATCCGAACCCTTATGAATCACTGGAAATGCGCAATGGTACGGCCACTATGGAAAATAGTTGGGCAGCTCCTCAAAAAGTTAAACAAATTATCATGTGATCCAGCACTTCCACTCCTAGGTGTATACCTAAAAGACTTGAAAACAGGAATTCAAACAGATACTGCACATCAATGTTCATAGCAGCATTATTCACAATTGTCAAAAAGTTGAATTAACCCAAGTGCCCACAACAGATAAACAAAATGTGGTATATTATTCAACTGTAAAAAGGAATGAATTTGTAACACATGTTACACCATGGATGAAATTTGAAAACATTATGCTAAGTAAAATAAGCCAGACACATAAAAGGCAAATATTGTGTTATTCCACTTATATGAGGTACCCAGAATAGGCAAATTCATTGAGAGAGAAAGCAGCATAGAGGTTATCAGGGCCTGGGAGGAGGGAGAAGAGGCAGTTATTATTTAACGCATATAGAGTTTCTGTTTGTGATGGTGAAAAGTTCAGAAAATAGACATTGGTGATAATTACACAGCATTGTGAATGTTCTTAATTCCATTGAGTTATACACTTAAAAATGATTAAAATGATCAGTTTTATGTTATGTACTACACTTTACCACAATGAAAAAAAAAAAAAGAAAAAATTAGTATGTACAATATATTTTCTACAAATATATGACCCACATATTTCTTTGGTTTTAAGATGCCATCATTTGTAGGAAACAACATCCTATCTAATAAAGAGGGAATATGCTAATTGTCCCTCATGCCGTCACAAAGATGGCAGCTCCCACAGACAATGAGGAGGGAATATGCTAATTGACTGCCCTGCCCTCAAAGATGGTGGTGCCCACAGCCAATAAGGAGGGAATATGCTAATTGCTGCCATGCCCTTAAAGATGGTGGCACCCACAGCCACAAGATGGTGGTGCCCACAGCCAGAAGATGGTGGCGCCCAGTCCTCTCAGCCCCCCAGCTGCCCAGGGCCAGCCTGAGGTGCAGGCAAGCCTCAGATGGTGGCTGCTCAGCAGCCCAGGGCCAGCCAAGGCTCAGGTAACCAGGACCGGCCGAGGCTTGTGCTTCTGGCAGTGGCAGCAGCAGAGGTGTGATGGGGGTGTTGCCTTCCCCTGATGGCCGGGTCACCTCCCGCCCCTGAGGGCTCCCAGACTGTGAAAGGGGGCAGGCCGGGCTGAGAGAGCCCCCTTCCAGTGCATGAATTTTCATGCACCAGGCTTCTAGTTAACTTAATAATAGCCTTTTTGGACAAAAGGGAATGCTGCCTCAGTATATATACTCATATATTCTATCTATTTTCAGGAATACCAAACTTTGAAAAACTTGCCTCTTAGAAATTAGGAAATGTATACCTAAGCATGGAGAAAAATTCTGGAAAATGCTCAGAGCTAGTATTTTGGGTGATGGAGTTGTGAGTATCTCTTTTTATTCTAATTATTCCAGTATATATTTAAATTTTTCTGTGTACAGTACTATTTTTGTAATAGTAATCTTTATCCAATTAAAACATGTTTTTTTCTAGAGAGATATTTTGGAATCTGAGAACTTACGGCTTAGCCCAGCACGCACTCCCACCCTGGAAATACTGCTGGAGAACTAAGTGGATGTGACGAGACCTCTCCGCACTCAGTCTGGGCACAGGAACTTGCAGTCACTAAGTCTCTTCTGCTTCATCAAACTTCCCTGCGCCCAGCGTCCACATCAATATTTACACACTCCGTCATTCCCCGGCTTATTTATTTTCCTTGGTCCATTTTGCACAGTGACTAAGTTTTGCAGCATGGAAGTTGACAGAATTTGTCGCTGATATCAATCTTTATTAAGTTTACCGCTGAGAGCTCAGTAAATGGCCCTTCTGATGCAAGGCACGAGGTGGGAGCAGGGGGAATCACTGGGCAATGAGAGAATCGAGGTTCCTTTTTTTAACAAGTTTGTCATTGTTGCTCCAACCTTAACTGACCTATGTTTACACTTCTCTGTGATGTTTTTAATTTTTTTCCACAAACAAACAAAATCTACAACCCTGTAACCAGCCACTATCCCCAAGAGATAAAGAAGGGACCGCCCTCCCTGTCCCTCACTGTCCCAGACCTGAGGACTGAATCACGGGGCTTCCTTCTGTTGCACAGCCAATCTCTCACACAGAGCCGGTGCTGCAGAGAAATCTCCACACTGCAGGTGCCCTTCTGGACCTTCCAAAACTGAAGACGCCAAGACTGTGTGTGACATGACATTTGTTGTTTGTATCTTGTCTAATGTTTGTGTGTAAAGGCAGGGCTCTGGAAAGAGCCCTACTTGCTGGCATCCCTGCTTGTGTGATTTTTGTCAGAAAACTCAACTGTTCTCTGCCTGTTTTCTCATCAGTAGCGTGGGGCAGATAACATTTTCTGCCTGTCGGGGCTGCTATAAGAAAATACAATAGAGTGGGTGGTTTAAACAATAGACATTTATTTCTCACAGTTCTGGAGGCTGGAAGTCTGAGATCAGAGTGCCGCAGGGTTGGGTTCTTGTGAGAGACTCTGCCTGGGTTGCAGATGCCTTCTTGCTGTGTACTCTCCTGGCTGAGAGCAGAGAGAAAGGAAACAGGCTCTCTGGGTCTCTTAGGCAAGGGCACTAATCTTACCAAGAGGGCTCCGCCTCATGACCTAATCACCTCCCAAAGGTCCACCTCCACATCCCATCACACTATGGTGTAGGGTTTGAACACAGGAATTAGGGACACACAAACATTCAACCCATAACACTACCTCATACAATTATTATGTTATCAAAAAAGTTAATACATTTCAAGTACTTCGAACAATACCTGGAGCACAGGTGAACACAACAAAAATTGGTTTTTATTATTGTAAGTTGGAATAGGGTCCCATGAAAGTCAGAAATACTACTGGTGATTTCCTTTTCCCCTATACCGAGAGGATCTGTGTTAAGAATGGTAGCTCTTTCCCGCTGCTGGGTGTGCGAGAGAGAAGTGACCGTTTTAAGCTGGTTTTTGTGCTATATTTTATGTGTTGGTTGACAGCCTCAAGCTGCTGAAGCTAAACAAAAGAATGCCTGGGACCAAAATTAATCCAAAAATTTGCCTAGTGTGCAGCTGCAGGGTAGTTGGAGCAGGGTAGTTTTAACAGAGTCGAGAGTCGTAAACAGAGTTAGGGTTTCAAGCTCTCAGCCACTGTCTCAAAATAGCATCATTTTACATGCAGATGAACATGTAATAAATGGTTGGGTCATGTCAAACTCTTTAGCCATATCTGCAGGTGGAACATCTTTTGCTCCAGGGGAGAAGTAACAGACTTTTGCTTAAAGACTATGGCCCTCAAACTATAGAACTGGGTTGCCCAGGAAGCCATTGGCAGAGAGAGAGAGAGAGAGAGAGAGAGAGAGAGAGAGAGAGAGAGAGAGAGTCCTGAAACTGGGCAGTTGAGTGGGTAGAAAAAACTTTGTCCCCATTCTGCTACAGGGAGGCAGCTAATCCTCTGGTGGGAATGGATTTGGGGGGACTGTATTGTTGAAGTACAGTTCCACATGAGGGTCCACCTGGACTGAGCTTGGCTTAGGCGACCACTCTGTAACATGCACAGAGTACACACAGGTGACAGAAGACCAGCACAGGATAGAGCATCAAAGAGCAAAAGAATGAATTGGTGAGGGAGGGTCATAGTTATAGACTAAGAATCATGCTATTGCCCCATTCACATTTCATAATAATCATCATCAAAGTTATTATCAGAATGATACTTTCTGAATACTTGATATAAGACAATCATTGTTCTAAGCACTTACACATATGGTTTAATTCAATCTTCCACAACAACCTTCTAGAGACAAGAGAGGCAGTAATGCCCTCATTTTACTAATGAAGAGGCTGAACACAGAATGGTTCAGCAACTTGCCAACGTCCAGTGGTGATTTAGCAATGCAGCCCAGAGCCCAGCAGACCTGCATCGGATGGTCCTGGACCTCCCTCTGGGTGGGAGCCTGGAGCCACATGTAATTTGATTTTAAAGACTAAAGAACTGTTATGCCTCCTACTCCCTGATGAGAGGTTGGAGCTTTATTTGTAGAATTGAAGTGAGTTTGAGCAGAGCTATGCTTATGATAGGACCGCTCATACTCCTCAGTGTCAATGGAAAAACCTCCCAATTCCCTTTGTTGGGAAGATACGGAAAAAGGAGGAAACCGTCTCCCAGAAGCAGTAGAAATGCCTTCATTAGTCTGGAAGGTCTGGAAGATAATTACATGAGAAAAACAACAGCAGCAACACAAACAACAACAGCAAAGCCCCCTTTTCTTTGGCTTTTCTTCTTTGCATGTTTTGTTATTTTGTTTGTTTTGAATCTTGAATTTCTCCTTTTGGGTGGGCACAAATTCAACTGTTTTCCTATTCAACTTAAAATTTCAGTAGGAACTTCAATATAACTAGCAGCTTTTCAACTAAATATCTATTATTTCTATAATTTATACTACTTGGTCCAAGTTAAATTTCCCCAAATGTTTTGATCAGCATTTTTTAAGAGGCAGAGAATCAGGCAGACAATAGAACAAACTAAATGCAATTATCAATTACAAAATAATTAGAAAACTCAGGCTCTTAACTTCAAAAAGCTTACTCTAAATAGACATACCAGAAAAAGCACATCAAAGGGCTTAATACAATGCCCCAAACAAATCATTGCTGTGCACAATATGTGCACTCATACGAATGATAGCTATGGTTGTCATAATTTGTTGAGTATTTACTATGTGTAGGTACGTACTAGTAGGTAGTTTATATATACTATGGCATTTAATTTTCACTTTCGGCTGAGAAAATTAAGACCATAGAGGTTAAGTGACTTGTGCATAACCACACAGCTAGCCAATGACAGGACGAGGTCTTAAGGCCAAGTCTATCTGACTTCATCACCCCTGCTCTTACCACTGCCTTTCTAAAGACACACAGAGTAGTGGATTCTTAGATGCCAATTAAAATGGTAACATACAAATCCAAGACAGCTAAATTTGAGATCAGCTTAGCTGGGAAGACCTTGCATAGATTGCACATTTGATCATTTAAAAAATAAAATACCGTCATATGATAGTAGAGTCAATAAAAAAAAAAGCTTAAAATTAAAAAATAGCAATAATAAAGAAAAACCAGATAGAAAAGGAAGAGGGCATGTTGACCCCTGTTTCAACTTCCCGGGTATCTTCCTCACAAAATCATTTAGGGAATAGAGAGACAATAATGGGAGGGCAGAGGCACTTAATCAGAGATTTTACAAACCACTAAATCAAAAGAGACTGTGAAATTCCCGTCTGGGGAAGCTAACAGTGGGATTAAGTGGATTAGTCTACTGTACAGGAATCCGGGGAATGCGGCTGCATGTGCTTTTGTTGTGATTACTCAGCAGCAACAGGATGGTTTTCCATCTCCCAGGAACATATGGGCACGTGCCCTTCCGCAGACCAGCAGGAAAGAGCAGCGCCTGGCCTGCTGCTTCCCTGCACCAGGCGGTCTGGCTGCAAGAGGTGGCAGAGACTGGCATTTACCGAGTTGGTGCAGGAAACATGTTGGAGACAAAAAGGCAAGGCAACCCGGCTAATCACACCCATCATTTCTGCGCTCAGTTCTTGCAAAGAAAGGGGAGACGGACAGCGTGGCTCCCAAACTTCAGATGAAATTGCCACCTAATGACGGTCGGGAAGGTTCTTTCTAAGCTTCTTTCCTTTGCCGTTACATGCACCAGCAGCACGTGGAATTAAACTGTACAAATTGCTCCTTTTCAGAAATCCACATTCAAACTCCAAAAACTCGAGTGCCAGATAGATACATGAACAAATCGTGACCTGCCGGAGCTAACAGTTTACATCAGCAGCCTATAATAAATAATTAATATAGCCCTAGGAGATGTAAAGCCAGTGACATGGCATCTCTCCCTCGGCTCTAAATGGAACTCCAGATAACCTACTTTGAACAGTAATGTGTTCACAGTATGTGGGAATTAACTGCTCGATATAATAAGTGCTATTGAATTTCCCATCTCCATGCAGATAAAGGGCAACCGCCACCAAAAACATCGTAATAACAGTAGCCGAGTGATGGAAAACACACACACACACACACACACACACACACACACACACACACCCTTTCTTTATTACGACCTTAAAATGTTATAGGTTAAAATAATCTTAAAGGGTTTAAAAAACAGCAATTAAATCTTTCCATTTCTGTTTTCCAAGATTGCAGCTGAGAAAAGGAGGGCCGGAGAGCCATACGGTGTGAGCCTTGCTAATAACGCTCTGTGAAATATCTCATTAATTCAGTCTGGCTCTTCAGATCAGCCGCTAAATCCTTGTATTGTCACTCATCCTCTGGCCTTTTCAGGATTTCCATAGCCTAACTAGCAGTATCTCCATGGAAACCAAGCAGTCCTGCTTTGCACATCCCGGAACTTTTTGTTCCTGACAAAGCTTGACAAATCACATGCAGCATGGAGAGTTTAACACAGCGAACTAAACCCTGACCCGCACTTAGAAACGATAAACCCGAGCATCCCAGCTTTATTATAAATGATTTCCTTACAAGAGACTTAACCAAGCCGGTGAAATGTTGAACCAGACAAGTTTCAAGAACAAGGTGCTGGGGGGAGAAGGAAATAAAAAAAGTCAAATAAGTAAATACATAACTAGGTAAATAAGAACCCCAGGCATGTTCAGCTATAGGCTCTGCAATCTTATTTTCTGTCTAATTGACTTAAATTGAAAGCAACCAAAAGAGAAAAAGAGCGGGAAGGGTGCTATTTCCATGTCACTCCGGAGCCTGAGAAATGGCCTTCCTTTTCCGTTCTGAGTCAGAAAGGGAAATCCCCAGTCCATTCCCTTGTTTTCCCTAACTCCTGCAGAGGATGGGCTTGGGAATCTAACAGGTCTCTAGGCCTGGCGACCACTTTCTGGCTGTTCAGTCTTGCTCTTCGGAGCTGAGGCTCATAGTACTGGGAGGTGTGAAGGCCCTAGAAAGTGGGGCTGGCCTAACCGGGGCAACAAAAATACCAAAGAGGGCGGGGACTGGGTTTTCTAGGGTCATATTTGCATCTGAAGTGCCAGCGGCTCCATTCATTCCTATGGTTTACCTGGCAAGCTTCCCTTCCCATCCTCCTCTCCCTCAGAACCAGATGATGGAGCCAGGTTGGAGGTCCTCTCCACAGAGAAAGGAGAGCGCTGACAAAAAGGAAGGTGTGTAGGTGGGACAGGGCAGGCGAAGCCGACAAGGACCCTGCAGAGAATACACACCTGTGTTCTGGCCTTTAGCTTTCACTTCTTCACAGAGTGGGTGTCATAGGCCCATGTGAAGGCGGTATCATGACTTATAAACCTATCCCTCCGCCAGTCAACAGCACGGCATGGGGCAGGGTGAGGCAGCTGTGCATGCTTAAAGAGGAAGGGCCATTCGTGGCCTCCTCTGTGTTATTGCTGCATTACCTGCCACTAACGAGGTTTCCTGAGTGCAGACAGATCCTTAGTTAGGGATGACACAGGAGCGTGAGGATCACCATCATCGTTAGCCCCTTCAGTCTCCTGCCTTTGTTTTGTCATCTATGCAATACAACAGAACGTCATTGTGACAGAAAAAGGCATGGGGGTGGGAGAGAGAGGCCCAGGAAATATCACAGTCTCAACTTGATTCTGTCTCCTTGTGCCAGGCTTTGGCTACACTTGCAATCAGGGGTGCTCAGGGTCGTGGCTACACTTTGAGTTAGGGGTGTGCAAAAGTCTAAGACTAGGTTTTCCTTATTTTGTTCTTGGTTTTGAGACTGGTGATGTTTTAGAGACAACACAATACTTGTACATCGGGAACACTTTGCCTTGGCAAGCAACACAGGACTAGATTGAACTCTGTGTTGGCAGCAATGTTGACAACTTCATTAGTCAGCAACTTGCCAGCACAGTGTTATTGGATGTTTACAACAATGACTAGTTCTGGACACATTGTACATGTTCTACAAATATTTGCTGATGAACTGGTACCTGGAAGATCCCACAGTTCCCTCTGCTTCCTCAAAGCAAGAGTAAATGAGGCTTAGTCTCATTTCAGCCTTCGGGGAACTTTACTGCATTCTTTTCTTTGAAAGTTGATAATCTATATAATAATAATAATAATAACAACAACAACAGCAACTTGCTCTTATCAAGTTCCTACTCTGTAATATCAGGCATTCTTCTGTTTCACATATATTAGCTCCTTTAATCTTCCTAACTATTGTTTGGAGAAGGTACTATTAATATACCCATATTATTAATTTCATTTTGTCAATGAAAATATTGAGACAAGGAGAGCTTATCTATAACTTGCTTAAGTTCACATAACTGGTTAGGGGTAGAAGTGGGCTTTGATCCTAGCAAACACATTTCACCGCTGTCTTTTGCTGTCTCATTACACTAATGCCAAGTGCCTCAAATCAGAATAATCAGTTAATTATACTAGCCAACAGTTACTGTTTGCTATATGCCAGGCAGTATTCTAACATCACATGCATCACCTCATTTACCCTCCACAACAACCCTACAGGGTTGTACTGCAAGGCAGGTACCATTATTAGCATCATTTTACAAATTAGGAAACTAAGACACTGAGAGGTTAAGTAACTCACCCAAAGTCATATAACTCATATAATGACAGAACCAGATTCTAACCCAAGCAGCATGATTCCAGAAGCTTCTGTCAGCCAGGCCCCTGTTTCTCTAATTATTCAGGCAAAATGGAGAATAATGTTCCATGGAACTGTTATTCCCGGAAAACATTCTCTCTCTGAATGTCCCCACTCAGCCCACCAGACAAGCCTGGTATTGTGTATTTTTTCTAAGACTCCCTTTCGGACTGCTTTCTCAGAGGTATCCAAAACAAGTTGAGGCCCGGGAGCAGGCCTGTGAGAAGAGCTGTCTTTTCCCTGGTGTTAAGACATCACACCTGAGCAGGCTAGCCTCCTGTCCTGTCCCAGGGAACTCAGGCTCAGAAAAGGGCCACCCCACCACTTGCCCACGGGACTGTCAGTGCATTCAGCTGAGTCCAGCTCTTGGCACAGCCTCCGGGAGATCACACAGAGCTCACTGGATAGAGGGACGCTGCCAATGCTTAGGGACCTAAAATTAGAGCCACCAGCTGTGTTTTGGTTTTGCAGGCACGTACATGTCTGCTCCATTCTTGAGGACACCGGGTGTTGAAATATATATGAAGCCTGCTCTCTGAAGTACAGAGAAAGCACAAAATTATTGCACCTTTTCTTTTATTTAGTGTTTCTCTTCTGAGGCCCCAAATTCGTTGCAACCTAGAGAATGGCATGTCCTCCCTGTTAATTTCCCTCTATGGGCTGCTGCCTCATGCTTGTTAATACCCACCCTTAAGAACCCAGCCAGTATCCCTGGAGCCTGAGCGCCAGCATGGGATTCCCACTCAGTCCAGGCTCTCTGCTTCCTGATCACAGCCTCTTCTGGAATGTGCAGCCTGCTGGACTTTGCAAATGGGCTCACAGCTGAGCCCAGGAGATGCAAGAGGTGATTCTTGGCCTGGGAGTAGACAGGACTTGTGTGTGATTGTGGGACTTGGAATAAAGAGGATGAGGTCCACATCCCTGAAGAGGGCAAGACAGGCACTAAATATGGTCAAGGATGGGCGGCTTAGGAAAGCAGGCAGGACACCTGTATGAGCTCATACAGACTGCTGTAACAAATACCACTGCTGGATGGGTAATAAACAATAGAAATTTATTTATCAACTCTGAAAGCTGGCAGTCTCAGATCAAGGCAGGCCCTGGCAGATTTGGTGTCTTGTGAGATTCCACTTTCTGATTCATAGATGGCCAGCTTTTTGCGGTGTCCTTACATGATGGAAGGGGCGAGGAAGGCCTCTGAGGTCTCTTTTATAAGGGCTCCACCCTCATGGCCTAATCACCCAAAGCCGCACCGCCTAATGTCATCACCTTGGAAGTTGAGATCTCAACGTATGAATTCAGACCACACCAGCTTCCAAAACAAAAAGGTCAGCGACAGAACTGATAAGATGAAGCTGGGATTATCAGGTAGTGCCTAGAAATATTCCCGGAGATATTTGATCTAAGAAAATGAGAACTGTCTATGGCCGCACTGTCCAATAGAACTTCCTTAATTATGGAAACATTCTGCAGCAATGCTAACCAATGAGTGGCCACTAGCCACATGTGGCACTTAAAGACTTGAAATGTGGCTAGCATGACTGAAGACCTGAATTTTTAATTTAATTTAACAATTTTAGATTTCAATAGCCACATGTCGTAAGTGAATGTCCATATGGGACAACACAGTGGGAAGGAGCTCAGCCAGTGTACACATAAAATACCACAGATTGGAATGAATGCCCAGGGCAACTTCAGGGTTTTCGTTCCAGCTCCCTTTCTCCTCACAGGGCCACCCAAAATTGTTCAACACGTGACTGACTTTCTAGCCCCTTTCCTGTGCCCTCGTGGAAGACATGCACATTTTCTCTCTGTAGTCTCCTAACTCACTCCTCTGATCAGCATTTGCCTCAGACAGTCATTTGTCCACACAGCAATCCAAATGGTTTTTGAAAATAGGAAATGAAGCTTCTCACTCTTATGTGTTAAAGCATCCTGGTTTCCCATTGCATGATTCAGTTCTGCTCACTTCTCCATCTCATCATACTGTTCTCCCTGTCACCTCCCCTCCCTATCATGTCACCTTGGGCACTTAACACTACAAATCCCCTAGGGAGAGGCCTGTCTATTGTGTTCATGGCTGGGGATGCAGTGCCTGGTATATAGAAGTTACTTAATGTAATTTATTTAATGAATGATTGAGGGGTGAATACTCGATTGGTAATCACTCCTCACTTGAGACCATATATTTCAAGTCTGTGACTCTCCTCCAAAATAGTATCTTGGACTTGGGTCTCAAATGTACCATTGAACCCTGTCCCAGCCATAGCTACACATGAGCATGTGCCACTTTGGAACTAAGGTTTTCATAGAGAAAAGAGAGCTTAGGATTTGGGTACCAAGTAAACCTACTTAACTGTATACAGGTGTTTTTTTTTCAATAAAATAAAACAGTAATGGTAGCATAATAAATCAATGGGTTGGAGTTGGCATTTATCAGTCCTTAAATGAGAATATAGTCCACATACAGTGTTTTTTTTGTGTGTGTGTGTTTTTGTTTACCATTCCTCACTCAGTTCAAACCCTTCCAATAGTTTCAAGGATACTAGGGCCATGAAGAGGTCTGCATGTTCTGTATCTGCCCAAACACTTTATGCCTTTCTGGTCCTGAGTCTCGAGGTTGTGGATATCCACTAGTCAGTTCCTGTCCTTCAGGGCTCCCCGTGGTCACAAAGGGAGAGTCATCTGTTTGATCAAGGATGAGAAATCTTTGGGAAGCCTTTACTTAAGAAAAATCTATGATTCCATAGGGATTTCCTGAACCCTTTCTTGAACATAAGAGTTATGCACTTTTAGTTCTGCCCATGATACCATGGCAAGGCAGGCAGAGTGGAGGATGGCAGAACACTCCCCCAGCTCAGCCCACCGCTGAACCCATGCAGGCCTCCTCAGCCCAGCAGACCTTAGGGTCTCACATAAAGACCCTTCCCTGCCTTCACCTCTCTTTGACCATCCCAAGCCAGTGTTATGGGCTGCATTGTGTTCCCTCAAGTTCATATGTTCAAGTTCTAGCTCCCAGAACCTCCAAATGTAACTGTATTTGGAGATAGATCCTTTTAAAAGGTAATTAAGTAAAAATAAAGTCAAATGTGTCAGCCCTAATCCAATTGGTGTCCTTATAAGAAGAGGACACACAGAGGAAAGGCTATGTAAAGATACAGAGAAAAGACGGCCATCTACAAATCAAGAGAGAAACTAACTCTGCGGACACCTGGATCTTGGACTTCCAGCCTCTGGGACTATAAGAAAATAAAATGCTGTTGTTTAAGACTCCCAGTGTGTGATATTTTGTTATGACAACCCTAGCAAACTAATATAATCAGGTTCCAAAGCCTCTCTCTCCCTGACTCTGCTCTTCACTCACTTGTCTTTGCCCTTCCCACTACAAGCTCCTTCTTCTAATCAATTTTATCAGATACAAGCAGCCATTCGTGAGTAATTAAATTAAAATTCTCAGACCTGAAAAACATATACTAGAAAAAAAATACCACTACACCTGTGAGAATTGCTCATTAGGGAGATTTGCTGCTAGGGCTGCAAGCTTAAAAGGCCCTATAGGCATATCCACACTACTTTATGAACTTAGCAGGGGTTTCCGGGTAAGACTAGAATGAAATCAAAATCATCCTGTGAGATGCCCTGATGGGCCACTAGACTGTGGAAATCCTAGATTGTCTAAGGGTAAGGATGCCTATGAGAAGGATAATTTGTGTGTGGTTATCTGTGGGAAGAGAGAAAAACCACAGGAAGAGTAGATGGAGTCTGACACCAAACTCATCTGAGCCCCTGAAGAAAGAGAGGCTTGGGAGGGGCTCCCTGAGAGGCTGTGCTTCATAGCCCAGGTGACAAAGTGGCAGGCAGAGTAAGGGAGGGGCATTTTCCCTATCTGCTTCGACAGGACTGAAATAAACATTGTATCACATTGGCAGCAGGTGGATTTACAGCTGGGAGATGCTGGGAGACATTACCGTAGGCAAGGCATCTGGGAGAAATGTTTACAGGTCCATATGAGAGGCTTCTGGGGTGGCACGGTATAGGCAGGGAGGCTGGAGGTCTTGAGGACATCACACAGGCAGCTGTGACATGCCATTGAAATTTCAGGTGCTGCTGCTGGCGGGACCTTGTCCACACACAGGTGTTGGTGAAACATGAGGAGATGTGGGCCATAAGTTCAGGTCATTGAACATCCAGATGAATACTGTCTTTTATGAGTAAGGATGTTCCTATGTCACTCTCCAGATGACATCTTTCAAAGGCTTGTAGTAATAGAAATATAAAATTATTTCTGACTTGAGAAAACTGTTTCAATTACTCAAAAAGGCAGAGAAAAATCAGAGAACTACATTCCACTTGGAGAGTAGACTGTTTCTTCTGTTTTGTTCTGAAATTAATTCTAATAAACCCCAATAGATGTAAATGAGCTTCACAAAATTTTATTTAGGTGCACCTGTCCATGAACAGGCTTCCTATACTGACCTCAAAATATCTACTGTTAGAGCTCTCTTCTGAGGCCATGATGTTCCCCTCATACTTCACTCACGTTCCTGTCCAACCTAGGATCTAACGTCTGTGATTCCAACCCCTCTCTGCTTTGAGCATCCTTCAATGTCCTCTCCCCTAGCCTTTCCATAAATCCTATTCAGCAAATCCAACTCCTAAACCCACCTAGTCATCCACCACTTCTGTGCCTGTAGCTGCACTGCTGAGCTCTGCTTGAGCCCACTGAAGAAAGTAGCTCCTTTAGTTATCTGTATTTTTCAACCCTCCCCTCTCCCTTACCTCCTTCCCTACAGCCTGCAAACATGCTCAATGCCTCTCCCTTTTTTTAAAATACATTTTATTGATTTTTACTGAGAGGAAGGGAGAGGGATAGAGAATCAGAAACATTGATGAGAGAGAAACATCGATCAGCTGCCTCCTGCACACCCCCAACCGAGGATATGCCCGCAACCAAGATACATGCCCTTGACCGAAATCGAACCTGGGACCCTTCAGTCCGCAGGCTGATGCCCTATCCACTGAGCCAAACCGGTTTGGGCTGCCTCTCCTTTTTTAAGAAAACAGTCAACTTTTTATTAGCTACATCCTATGTCTGTCCTTCTCTTAACACCAAGCCCATAGGAAAATGAGTCTATATTTCATCTCCTCGTCTTCCACCATGACATTCTATCATCCTGGCTCATTCCCAACTACAGAACCTACCTTGTGCTGACAAAGGATATCACTGATAAACTTGATATTATAAATCCAACCAAATTTTTTTCAGGGCTTATTTTACTTTCCCTTTCTGAACCATTTGACTCTGCTAACTATCCCCCGCCCCCCAACCACACACACATACCACCACCATCCACTTTTTAAAAAATTAAATTCCCCCTTTCTTTATATTAGTTTTAAAAGTTGACTTCCATAATAATACTATTCCTGAAATGTACTCCAGACTCTTGCTTCCAGGCAAACCCTGCCTCATCTTCTTACATTCAATTCAAGTATCATACCTTGAAGAATTCTTTCATGATCTTTCCAGGTAAACATGGCCACTTCCTCCTTTCTCTCTCTGAGCAGAGACTATCTTTTAGTCCCTATAACATATGAGTGACTGTCCCTGTAGCCTGGAGAGTACTTGCACAGCCTAAATGTTCTCAAATGCACCAGAACTAAAATGATTGTGCTCAAGCTAACAACACACATCTCAGGGCTGGCTTTCTCCTACAGGCTGCTGCTTTGCGTCCCCTGATCTAGAAGAATGTCTGAATAACAGTTTGGAGTGGCATCATGGTGTCATTCAAAAGGTGGAGTCCCGGAGTCAAAGAGATTAGTTCCAAGTTTCTAATTGTTTTCCTGGCAGGTCCTGTGAGCAGAAGACTCTAGTTTATTTCCCAGTGTATGCCATGAAGAAAAATAGTGCCATGTATATAAACAAGTGTAATTTTTAAAAAGGTGGTTGTGATCAAATATTTCAGAACACATTGGGTGAACCAAATTACAGAGGTATTTACCTCTACCACAGGCCACATGCATCCTGACTCTGCCTATCCCCACACCAGTGTGACTTGAGACACAAGGTTTGGAACTGAATGAATTACAGTAAAATTCAGGTTCAGTTTGGAGGTGATCTTGATATGCTAGATTTAGTTGTTTTGGAAAAACTTGTTAAAGAAAATCAGTTGATACAGTTCCAGTTTGAACTGGTTCCATGGTTTGTTTGTATGTGTATGCGTGTGCTCATGCACGTGTGCAGTTTGTTTATTGAGGAAATCTAGGTTGTATTTTTTTAAAATATATTTTATTGATTTTTTACAGAGAGGAAGGGAGAGGGATAAAGAGTTAGAAACATCGATGAGAGACAAACATCAATCAGCCCTCCTGCACAACCCCCACTGGGGATGTGCCCGCAACCAAGGTACATGCCCTTGACCAGAATCGAACCCGGGGCCCTTCAGTCTGCAGGCCGACGCTCTATCCACTGAGCCAAACCGGTTAGGGCTAGGTTGTATTTTATAATTCAAATGAATTCATGAGTAGAGAGGAGAATTTGAGCATAGTAAATCCATATATTTTCATCTTTAGTAGCCAAGTTCTTCACTGCACTGAAGCTCCCAAATCAAGAGCACAGCCCGCAGGCCCATTCCTACTGTTCGTCTGCAGGATGGAGAGGTGATTCCTGCCCAGGACTGCCAGGCCCCGAGGTTTGCTGCCCGACGGAAGAAGGTGGAGGTAGCAGGAAAGGAGTAGCAGACAGAAGTTGAAATCCTGCCCTATCCCTTGAGAAGGGTAAGAGGAGAGGCAGTCGTGCTGAAGCCAATGATGCGGGATCTGTGTCTTGACTTTCCAGCAAGCCAGAGCTGATGGGGAAGCCCAAAGCAGGGGCCTGAGTTCCCTGCCCCCTCTTTGGGACACCATAGGGGACTGTCCCATGGAATGAGCCTGCTGAACAAAAATTGAAAAGACGGTGTGGTGACGTGAGAGTGAAAGTCTGAGGCAGCACTCCGGTTATTTATTTCTGTGTAACAAATTACTCCAAAATCTTGAGGCTTAAAAAACTATACAATTTTATTCTCTCACACAGTTTCTTTGAGTCAGGAATGTGAGAGTGAGTTAGCTGCATGGTTCTGGCTTGGGGTCTCTCCTGTGGTTGCAGTCACGATGTGGGCCAGGGTAACAGCTGGCTGGGAGCTTGACTAAGGTTGGAGCATTGACATTGAAGATGGCTCTTTCACTTGTTCGGCAGGTCAGCACTGGCCGTCCACAGGAAGCCATAGTTCCTTGAGCTGCTTAAGTATCTTCATGACATGGCAGCCGGCTTCCTCCAGAAAAAGTGATCCGAAACAGCAAGACAGAAGCAGCGGTGCTTTAAGTGGCTTAACCTCAGAGGTCGCACGCCAGGACTTGCGCCATATTCTGTGGGTCACAGAGAGCAGCCCTGATGGAGTGAGGAAGGGGACTACATAGGAGTGTGACTCCCAGGAGGTGGGACTCCTTGGGGGCCATCTCGAAGGCTGGCATTTTTGAGTTTATATTTGAGTTGACTTAATAAACACCAGAAAGTAATTGATTTAACCAGAAGAGCCTGGGAAGTTCAGATAGGACTGAAGTTCAGATGAAGAGACTATTCTACCTTTAACTAGGAAAATTTCAATTTTTCCAGGTCAACCCATAAAGGCGTGAGAAGCAAAGTTGATATCAGCTATTTGAAAAAATCAAAAACAAAGTTTAGGTTTGTCCAGTGCTGAGCTGTAACAACATAAGCAAACCTGTTGCAGTGTGTCTCGGGTTAAGCTCCACCTTGGACAAATGAGTGTAGTTCTTTCTAGTTTGGGATTCGTAGTTTCTTCCACTTCATGTCTCTCGGGCTTAGTCTCTTTATTACTTAAAAATGCATGAGGTATTTTATCTCTCCCTTAAGGAATTTATACTATGGATAAGAAGAGAACAAAAACAAAGACAAAAGTCTAATTTCCCAAAGCCGCACCCCAGAGCAGCACACTCATTGGTGGGAGGTGAAGTGTCAGGTGGCAGCCAGGTGAAGCAGGTTCTCTGATGTTCGGGGCTCCAAGCACCAGGAGGGAATATCAAGTTCCTGGCGCTTCCCAACCACCAGGCAGCCCTGACCCCATCAGATGGGCATTCTGCTCCTCCCCAGAAAAGGGGCAAACAAACCACCCTCATGAGTGTCTCAGAGAACGGTCCTGCCAGTGGCTCCTGGAGACCAGAAAAATCTCCGTAGGACCTGGGGGCTCGGGAATGCATTTTCCTGAACAGGATTCTAATAACACCCCAGAGCTCAGGTTTCCAGGATAATTGAAACCTTTAGTATTAATTAGAGAAGGGGATGGGGTGGAGAGGCAGAGAATGGGAAACCTTTTCCTGCCATTGCTGGAAAAGTTCATGCTGTGGTTTTGGGGGGAACAAATAGCCCAGTGTTATGCCTTGGACCTGAAGTGGGGGAAAGGAGGAGGGGGAGTGCTGCGTGGGGAGGGGGATGTACTCTGTCTGCTTTTGGGTTGGCCAGAGACAGATGGCTCAGCATGGTGCACTGGGAAAGGAATTCCAAAATACTTATTTCAAAACTTGCGGCTTTGTACCAGGCACCCAGGGCCCAGCCTCATGCACATGTTATGAATTCGTCAATCAGCAGATACCCTGATTTCCCACGGCAACTGGTACGTCCACATAGACATTCAATACAGTGTTCAGTGACGATGAACGGAAATTATACAGTCTTTTTTTATATATAATATTGCCATTGCTACCTCAGGGAGAGTAGAGCAGTCCAGCAGGCAGAAGTGAGAACTAAAAATAAAATTTCTCATTTAGTATTCATTTGTCTTAGACTTGGATCTACTTAATAAGCACCCTGTCTCTGGGTTATAAAGTTAATCCTCCCTCCCCTCTTACTTTCCTTCCTTCCTTTCAAATAATACACAGAGGCCTGAGGGTTCACATTGGAAGATTCCAGGACTATTGGTTCCCAGAAACTTCCAGAAGAATACCCAGGGGGAACCTGGAAGATCCAAGGCACCTTAGCCTAGCACTGACATTCCAAAAAAACTGATGTTGTGGCCTTGGTCTTCAAATCCAGTACTTAGAAACCCTTCTCCTTGGCTTTCACTAAATAGACAACTTTTTGCTTTATTCCTAAACAGGACTGCTGCCTCAGTTTTCTTGTCTATAAAGTAGATATAATTTGACATATGTTATAGAGCTGTGAGATTTTAATGAAAAAACATCTAAAGCATTCAGCACAGTACCTGGAATGAAAAATGTAACTCTGTTCCCTAGCCTAGGGGTGGGGAACCTTTTTCTGTCAAAGGCCATTTGAATATTTATAACATCATTCGAGACCACACAAAATTATCAATTTAAAAATTAGTCTGCTATATTTGGTCAAACTCATCCCTAATGCCCTGGCAGGGCTATACGAAATGATTTCAAGGGCCTTATATGGTCTGTGGGCTGGACGTTCCCTACCCCTATCCTAGCCTAATCCATAACAGAGGGAAGTATTTCCTCACAAAGTTATGAGGACTCCATGAAAAACATATAAAAGCATCAAGTATTATATCTGATATATAGAAGATTTCATAGGATGAACTTGATAAATAATAATAATACATTTACATAATAATATTATTGATCGTCACCTCTACAATTTCAATAAGGAATATACATATATTTTTTGCTATTATTTCTACAGTCCACCCTGCCCCACCCCTGACCTTGCACACAGTTGTGAATCTTTGTGAGTCTTTTGAGACCTTGAGTTCTGGGCTGCCTTGCCCCAAGAGGAGTCAATGGATTTTCATGTGTTTCAGGAGCTGTGTTTAAAGATAACTGGCAGCCAGACTTTTGCTTAGCAAGGCAAGGCTCAGCTGGGGGAATTCATCTTTGTGTTGAAGAGCAGACAGGACTGACCCTAAAGATGAATATCTGGAGGCTGGGAAGAGAATGGGCAATGGAAGGGGAAAGGCAGTCATGTCTACGGTGGCACACTGGGCTTTGCTGAGACAACACCTGGGAGGTGGCAGGCCTTTGCATGGCTCCAGCTGGGTGGCTACCCAGGAGGACAGGTCTTTATTCTTCCTGGGTCCAGGGAGCCGCAGTGAAGGTCTCTGTGGTATCACGCATTGCCCCCTTGATGTGAAGACGCAATATTACACTTTAGCCAACAGCACTGAAGAGAGTGACCAACACAGACAAAGAAGCAAGACTCCCTGCTCCCTGCCTTCCCTTTTGGTCTATTTCTACCCCCGCCTGGAATCCTGAGACCATAAGAACACATAATCCAGCAGTCTGAAAACTTCCATACAAAAATGAGTCTTTCATGATAGAAGAGCTTTGATATTTCTGGTGGGCACAGAGGCGTAGGGGTGGGTAGAATGATTTCTTGCTCACTAATACCTCCAGATAGACAACAGTGTTCCAAATTTATCCTGCCATTGGTTATGTTCCCAGGGTGTCTCAGATAAACAAGACACAGAGCATGATCCCTGGGGCCTAATTTCACATCACCCCCCTGTGAAAGTTCATTTTATATTTCAGCTTGATGGGGTCAATGGGTACTCAGATAGTTCATCAGACATTTTTCTGTATGTTTCTATTACAGTGTTCTGGAATGAGATTAGCCTTTGAATTGGTAGACTCTGGGTAAAGCAAATCATTTGGCCTGATTGGGTAAGCCTTGTCCAATCAGTTGAAGGCCTGAATGGAACAAAAAGGTGGACCCTCCCCTAAGCAAGAGAAAAATATTTTTGCCTGCCTGACTGCCTTCAGGACTGGGACATTGACTTTGTTTCTGCCTTTGAATTCAAATGGAAACATTGGCTCTTCCTGAGTCCTGAGCCTGCTGGCCTTCCAACTGGAACTCGGCTCCCCAGCTGGCCAGCTCACCTTGCAGAGCTTGGGGCTTGCCCACCTAATTTCTGAGCCACTTTTTTTTTAAATATATTTTATTGGTTTTTTTTTTTTTACAGAGAGGAAGGGAGAGGGATAGAGAGTTAGAAACATCGATGAGAAAGAAACATCGATCAGCTGCCTCCTGCACACTCCCTACTGGGTATGTGCCCGCAACCAAGATACATGCACTTGACCAGAATTGAACCTGGGACCCTTGAGTCTGCAGGCTGACGCTCTATCCACTGAGCCAAACCGGTTAGGGCTGAGCCACTTTTTTTTATTCTCTCTCTCTCTCCCTCTCTCTCTCTCTCTCTTTCTTCTTCTTCTTCTTCTTCTTCTTCTTCTTCTTCTTCTTCTTCTCTCTCTCTCTCTCTCTCTCTCTCTCTCTCTCTCTCTCTCTCTCTCTCTCCCCCCTCTTCTGTTTCGCTGGAAAACCCTGACTAACACATGCCCTCTCCCCCAGTTCCCAAAGTCCTCTTCATCCAACATTTGCCTTCCATGGGGACTATACATCTTTCAGTAATACAACACTGGGAAATCCTTCAGAGAGTAGCCTGAAATTGCAACTCTGGTTCCAGGCCTGTGTTTTTGTGCCAGATCCTAAGAAAAAGATAAATGAGAGCAGGAGGAGGAAGAAAATGGTATGTGAGGCCATGATTGATGTGGAACATCTGAAGGAGCTCCTGTGTGGGTCATGCTTTTGGCCAAAACTGCTGGCCATTGTGTGGTTTTGCACTTCAGGGCTGCTTCTATTTATATCTGCTATGTTTTCAAAAAATCAAAAGGAAGATCCATCATTAGGAACACACAGATCATTACAGAGCTGGACAGTTTAGCAAGAGAGCAAGCTGAAGTTTCCATCATTACACGTAAAATAAAATGCTCGGAGCAGCGATGGGTGCTGGCTTCCCCTGAGAAAGGTGCATCTGCTTTTGAGTTCTTGGGGTTGGGGGAAGCATTTAGAATGTTTTCGAAGCGTCAGTAGCTCTGTTACGCGATTTGTCTCGAGCTTGTTAGAAAGTATTTACTTGAGGCCTTCTTGATCCTTCGTCTGTCTGATTTGTCATAACTTTCATGATACAGGAATCACCAAACTGAAGAAGCAGAGACAACTCAGATTATCTGCCAGTTCTCCCAAGACCACCGGCCATTAGACGAAGAGCACGCTGCATAGTTTACGAGAGCAGAATGCGTCTGCGGGAGTGAAATAAAGCCTGCGCTCTGCGGTGGTCGTAATGAACAAAATAAATTCCATCCTTATGCAGATGTTCCTCGGGGTCTGTCAGCACGTGGAGGAAATTTACTCCCTGTCTCTGACGCTGGAGACAAACAACTCCACGCGATGAAAAACAGCACGGCGGAGAAAGTAGAACCTGGCTCTCGGTCTTCCCCAGGAAGTTTACTCCAGGCCGGGAGGGCGCACTTCCATGGCATTAATGCTCATGAGCCGGTGTCCTCCTGCAACAATAGACAGGGACACTTTTTTAGCCGGGTATTTTCACCGGGAAACATTTGCTGGGAAATAAGGAAAGACTATCCACTGGGGTTGTTTTGAGGGAAAGGTACTATATTGCTTTGTGGAAACCAGAGATTATTTACAGTCCCCTCAGCCTGCGTGACCTGCCTTCCCTTTAAAGAAATCCAGAAATGATTCTCTCCAGTGTCCAGTGGCCCGGTGGCCATCTACTCTGCCAGCTACAGCAAACACGGCCCAAAGTCTCCGATTCCTGACAGTCTCCGTGAGGAGCAATCTCCCCTCACCTCTGTGTCTGGTTTGTTAACATTTAGAAACTGCTGTGGTTCCTTAAATGGTGCCAAGGAGTTATGTAGTCAGGTCTCCGAGCCACCTACTATTACTTGTCTTGGCTATGATCTGTACTGTACCCAGTCCCAGTGGTCACCATAAATCAAATCTCTCTCCTTTCATTTTATTTGGAGGGAGGGACTCCTCAATAGGAACGACTTTCTCATTACATGGCTTCGTTAAAATCGCCAACGTGCTTGGCAGCAGAAACCTTTTATGAATCAAAGGAGGTTGAGCTATGGCTATTCAGCCCTGAGGATTTCCCCCTGGCGAGGCCATTAGCCAGGTTCCCGCCATCTGGAATGCACCTGATTTGGCCCCCAAATTGTATGTATTGGCACCTTTTTTGGCGTCCTTTTTTTAAGTAAAAAAACGCAAAAGTGAATATTAATTTCTCTATGAAACGTTCCTGAAGACATGAAGGAGAAGACAGCTTGCTTTTCCTTCTCTGGATTTCCAGAAAAGCATACCAACCAGTAGGTAGACAGAGCTCAGAAAAACAAAATTTATGCTGGAACCCTTCCCCCCAAATCATCCAACCTCAGTTGCTAAGAGGGCAAGTCAAAAGTCTTCCCTTCTCACATTTGCTAAAACAAAGAGAATCACCCAAACCATGAGTCTACAGTGGGCCTAAACTGGTGACCTTGTTTCAGGAGCCAAATAACTGCAACCCAGCAGTTTTATTTAGCTTGGGCTTCTCTCACAGTTTCTGCATAAATTTACTCTAAAATCATAAAGCAAAACATAAAAGGAAAATAGCAACAGTAAAGTAGCTATGCCACAAACTCGACAACAATTATATATTCTATCTAGGGCACACTTAACTCTCTAATTGCTAATTGTAATTTAAATGAAAACATGTGTTTCTTGTTAAATTCATCAACTATACTTTTAAGTGCTACTGAGGAGAACTGTGATTAAGGCTGAACGCACACCTCGGGGTTTTGACGAGCACAGCGCTCAGACCGTTCCTGGGATGCCATCTGAAGTTGGAGGTCCTTCACGGGACTGCTGCTTTCCAGACCAGATAGCTGGGCAGGATGGAGAGGGAGCATCTGGGAGAAATCGCTTGGCCAGGATTCTTTGCACGGCATGTGCTGCTCTTTCCCACGTGTCCAATTGTTAATGTCCTTAGAAGTTCATCTGGATCCAGCCCTATTTGGAATCTAGCCCTTAGTCTGCTAAAGATATTCTGTGGGGTTATAAAGTTCTGACCAACTGGAGCAGCCTCCAGATTAAGGATCTGGTTCACCCTGCTACTCTCTGCTCTCATAGATGCCATCAAGAAAGACAGCAAGCAAGGTGATGCTTGTGAAGATCACAAGACAGATAACATGTAAGGACTGAATGAAACTGTCTGGCACTAAGTAGTTGCTCAGCAAATGTCAGTCTCATCCTCCTGTCAAGCACAGATTTGATATTGAAAATTAAAATGTAAGAAGCTTCTTCATTCAGCTTTGTTTAGGAAAAAGCCAACCTTACATCATAAAAGTTGGAACTAGAGAACAGTTTTTAAGAGCAACTTTGTTATTTTCAATTAGATTTAGTAAGTAGAAGTAGCTAATTAAATTACATTTTGTTTAATTTTTTATCGGGCTGGCAAGAATAACTTGTAAATAGCTTATCAACCTATCTATGTGGGAAAATGTTTGTAAAGTGTTTAGGAGTCAGTATTAGCCTAGATTTCCCAGGGAAATAAAACCAAAATTATATATATATATATATATATATATATATATATATATATATATATCCCCCACCCAATATATTTTTTTGTTTTATTTCTCTGGGAAAATATATATGAATTGGCCCATGTTATAAAGGGTGAGATGTCCCAGCTCCCAGACAGGCAGAGAGAGAATTCTCAGCCTTTTTGTTCTATTCGGGCTTTCATTGGATTGGATGAGGTCCACGCACATGAGGGAGGGCAATCTGCTTTACTCCGTCTACCGATTAAATGTTTGTCTCATCCCGAAACCTCTGCGCCTACACCCAGAATAACGTTTAAACAAATATCTGAGGACCTGTGACCAGTCAAGATGACATAAAATTCACCATCACAGAGTCTAAGATTATCTCTGGAGTATTTAAAGCAATATCTCGCTGCATGCCACGGAATGTGCATGGGTTTGGGAATCAGGCTGTTATGCACTGAATTCTGGTTCCTTCACTTACTAGGTCTGGGTCTCTGGGAATTTACATGATCTCTCTGAGTCTCACTTATCTTAATGACCCACCGTGGACCATAATCACTATGTGCCCAGTTCACTATGTTTGTCACTTGTGTGCTTCAAGGGGCAGCTGGCATGCCCCCCGGCCCATGGAACTTCCTAGTACTAGAACCACCAGTCTCTGTCCAGGTGGGCCTAAGGGATTAGGGTTTGTTTTCTGTTACTGTGACTATGATGGGAGCATTGGTGGTAAAGGATTAGTGAACTGGGGAGCTGGTCCAGTTGGCTGGTTGCTTCATTCCAGACACTTCTCGTTCCCATATTCACTCACTCTTGTTCACCCTCTGGGTTGCATGCTGATCCTTAAGTACTTGGTCAGAACTTCCTGGTATTTGCTAACTCACAGACACAGGGCACCCCAAATCTCCTTTCTTCTCAGTCTCCTCCTGGGGTCCGGATGCTTCTCCTTCAGATTGGTTATGCGTTGAATTGTGTCTATCCAAAATTCAAATGCATGCCAGCTGCCCCTTGAAGCACACAAGTGACAAAATGTTGAAACCCTAACCCCTAGCACCTCAGAATGTCACTATTTTGGGAAATAGGATCTTTAAAAATGATTAAGTTAAAATGAGGCCAGTAGAGTGGGTCCTAATCCAATCTGACTTGTGTCCTTATAAGAAAAGGAAATTTAAACACAGAGAGAAACTCTAGGAGTGTGCACACACAGAGAAAAACTATGTGAGGACAGAGATAAGGTGCCGTTGGCAAGCTGAGGTGAGAGGCCTCGGGAGAAATAACTCTTCCAACACCTTGACCTTGGATTTCCAGCCTCAGGAAGTATGAGAAATAAATTTTTGTTGTTTAAGTCATCAAGTCTATGACACTTTTTTATGAAAGCCCTAGCAAACTGATATAGGATCCTTAAACCACAAAAGTCTGTTTACACACCCTTTCCTGGACAATAGTGGGCTCCCATCAACAGCTCTATTCACTGCTTTGGTGACAACTTTCCTTCTGAACAGTGATGATGGTCACTTTTGGATAACTCACTACCCTGAACAGAGGAGGAAATACAAGTTTACCCTCCTGTACAGCATCCTGCTACACTGCAAAACACTACCACCCTGCTTGTCACAGAGCAGTCACTCGGCACATGTCTATTTTCTTCTCTGGCTCTACCCTGTATGTTTATTTTTCCTCCTCACTGCAGCTATGGAGTCTCTACCACTCTCCCCTGGTCTGATGGGAGGAACTTATTTTCTTTCTTGAATTTTCTTTTTGAGTCTCAAATGCACAGAATTGGATTTATTATAATTCTTGGTTCTTGAAACACTCTGACCATTGGCCCATGCATGACCCTCTTTTAAAAGAATTAAATAACTAATTAGAATATAGACTCCCTTGACCCCCTCATCCAACTTGAGAAACACTGACAGGAATTTACATTTATTTATGTCTTCCTCTCCTATCCTGTTCCTTGATCTTCCTCACTACAGGTAACTGCTTGTGTTTATTATTGCTTTGGTTTTTAAAAATACAGTCTTTATCCCACTTATCTGTATTCCTAAAAGGTATATTTAGCCCACTTTATTTACATTTTCCATTTTTTTAGCATAAACTTGTTGATGATATTCTCCACTTCTCCACTTTCTGGATTCTACTTACCTGTCCGTGTGTCCCTGTTCATGTATGGATTTAATACTTGTACTTCCTGTTTTTTTGTTTTTTTTTTTTTCTTTTCTTGATCAGGCTCATCAGAGATTAATCTATTTGCTCATCTTTCCAAAGAATCAACTTTAAGCTTTATTACTCTTCTCTATTGAATTACATTTTCTACTTCATTGCTTCCTACTCTCATTTTTGTAATTTTATTCCTTCTACTCTCTTTGGGTTTATGCTTTTGTTGTAGGTTTTTAAGCTAGACAACATAGGGCATTTATTTTCAGCCTTTCTATTCTACTAGAAGCATTGAATGCTTTGACTTTACTGTGATTCCACATTCATTTCATACACAAGTTTTAATATTTAGTGTTTTTATTATCACGCAGTCCTGAGTATTTTTAAATCTTCCATATGATTTCTTCTTTCACCCATGAGTTATTTGGAGCTTTTTAAGCAAAATGCTAATTTTAGAAAATTTATCTTTTCATTAATAAATTTTATTTCCTTGTTTCCCTCTGTCTTCCTTTCTGTTTCTCCAGTACTGATCTTGGAAAGGGAGCCTGCAGTTTGTGCTAAATCACAGTTGGAGGGAACTAGAGCTCCCTCGACCTTTCTTTCTCCTTTCCCATCAAAGTAAAGTCCATTTCCGGCCCACCCCTGTACCCCTGCCCAGGCCCTGCAGCGGACTCTGTACCCACAGCTCAGTGGACATGGTGTTTTAATGTGGATCTCATGCCCCTGCCTCTGCTTCAGACTTTCCTTTCTGATGATCTCCTCTCTCTTTCAGTCTCTCCCCCTCTACAAATTCCTTTCTTCAGAACACAAAAATGTAATTATTTTCCCAACCTTAAAAATAAACTAATAGCAATGAGAATAAACCCTTCCTATAGTCCTGCCTCCAGTTCAAACTACCATCTTATCTCTCTCATTCCTTGTACCATGAGATCCCATTAAAGTACCTACTCATATTCTCTCCTCTTTGCAACTTACTCCAGCTTCCATGGCACAGATTGCTTGTCTAAAGGCCAGAGGCTCCCAATTCACAAATTCGGCACCTTGTCTTGGTCTTCATGGCATGACCTCTCTGGGGCACAGGACCCCATTGTCTCCTTCGCTGTCTCATCTTCTCTGCCTATTCTTGTATATGTGTGCTACCAACGGTTCTCATTTTGACCTTCTCCACTAGACATTCTTCATCTTGCCATGCCGTGTCTTGATGGGCTCCTGTCCATCCTAAGAAGACTCATGGCTTAGCCACCTAAGCTTCCTCAACCTACCCTGCTCTCACCTGTTACCCGGCCCTTGGGCTCAGTGAACGATACATACTGTAGCACCTTGACAGATTCCAGGTGGAGGGAGCCTCAGTTGCTCAGAGGTCATTGTGTCAGAGCAACTTCAGTTGGGCAGGAATAATGCACAAGATTCTGGTGATCAAAGCCCTGCGAACAGACAAGCAGAAAGAAGTGCCTGCCCATCAACCCTCATTGGTATGCTCTGGTCAGTGTTTAATATGGTTTTAAAACAGAATTTGGTCAAACTTATTATGAACACAGACATAATTCTTATGGATAAACCTTGTGGAACAGGTAAAATTTCATACAGTGCATTAGTTTCCTAGGGCTACATTGAGAAAGCACCATAAACATGGCGGCTTAAAGACCAGAAATTTATTTTCTCAGAGTTCTGGATGCAAGAAGCCTTCAATCAAGGTGTCAGGAGGAAGACTAATGGAAGGTCTCACAGCATCCAGGTGATCACCCTGCCCCATTCTTGTAGAAGAAAAAAGGTTTAGTCCTTTGAGAAATTCAAGCAAAGGAGCCTTGGCCTTGGGGAAAGCAGACCAAAGGAGGATGGGATAAGATGCTGGACAGAAACAACAGAATCAGAGCACTCTGAAGCCCCCCAAAGCTTTTTGAAGCAAGTTATAAAGGATCAGGATTCAGGATCCCTAGTGGACTTCTCCACAGCAATGCTGGGAGCAGGACAGTGGTGCAGCAGTGGGTGCAGCAGTGCCTTGGAAATGATGAGAGGAAAAAACTCCAACCAAAAATTCAATTCCAGCCAAATGATCAAACAAGTGGAAGTGTTAAAATAAAGACACTTTCAAATATGCAATGCCTGAAACTTTACCCTCAATGCCTTGCTGAATACGTTCTCCCAAAACAAGAGAATAAACTGAATAAGGAAGATATGGGGTCTGGAAACAGGGAGTCCCCAAAGGGAGAGGGGCAAATGAAAGTCTCTACAAGGTGATAAAGACAGATACCAGCGTGACAGCTGTGCATCAAGTCGGGGAGGGTAGAAGGCTCCGGGGGGATATTTCTAAGAAAATCAAAGGGTCTCTTCTGTTGAGTAGTCTGAAAGCGGTATTAGTTATAGGAACATATAAAATTAACTAATAAAGAAATTAATTATTAATGCCAGGAAAAACAAATTTGTAGAAGAAAGAAAATATAACCAAAATGTGTTACGATTACATATCTCCACTGTGAACAAAATTTCTAGTCATAATAATGTAAACACCTAATCTGACCATGTATTATCATATAGCTGTTTTGGGAGGATGGCGGGACAGAACAGGTACAGGTGTGTGTGACGATGGGTATCTATGAGATTTTCCATATACGATTTCCCATATATCTTTTATACAAGAAGTCAATAGATAATATCCCAGTTAGAAAAGTAAAGACATAATAAGCATGTTAATTAGAAAAGTGGAGGAAAATACCAGAAATAACACTAAAGGAATTAAAATTGTTGCCTTGGGGGTAGGGATTGAGAAGTGTGGAAGGCAAAAGAAGCGGATACTTTTTTAAAATGCCTTGTGGTACTCTTTGACCTTGTAAATCATTCATATATATTACTTACATGAAAATTAAAATATGGTCAAATCTCTTTTAGAGAAGCTTTGAGTATTCTCTTTTAATTTATTCTCTACCTCAGCCCTGGTAGCCTGTGCCCCAAGCTGTTCAGAACTACACAGGTACTTGGGGTTGACATTTCTTCAACCTGATCTGAGATCAGGGGTGACAAGGTAACACTATTGATGGGTAAAGGATTTTAATTAAGTTTCTAAGTGAGCACCGCTAAGCAGTGAACGGGAAGAGTTCACAGCTCTCTCAATGTCCTGTGTCTCACCTCCCTGATTGAATGGTAGGAAATTTATAGCTAAGGATGTCTTTGTAGACCTAAAGGTGAGAGATTTGGGGGTTGTTAATTTCAAACTCAGTTTATAAACCCATAAGCTTTTAAAGCAAATAATATTACGTAGCCCAGATCATCCAGATGGGTGGACATTACCTACTTTAGAAATAAAATGTCTAGCAGGCTACAAGATGATGCCATGCTCCCATGACTGTGTCCACCCAAGGAAGACCAAAGTCAGCATTTAGACAAGCCCCCACGCTCAACGCCTCTGGCCCTCCAGCCTCCCTCCCAAGCTCCTGCTAAACACTTTTCATTGGTAGACATAGTGGGAAAAGGGCAGCCTGGAGAATTCTCTTTTGATGTGAAAGTGAGTTGCAGGGGGAGAACCAGGGTCTTCCCTTTTCTGTTCAAGCTCTGATAGAAAGCATCATCAAAACCCTTCAAACACACACATTCCCCAACCACAGGGAGGAATCCAAGAGTGCAGTCAGAACTGGGTGCATGATTTCAGAACCCAGTTTCCACAAGATGATAATGCAGGGACCCTTGCTAAAGAAATAGTGAGGATTTCATTACGGAGACAGCAACACATGAAACCAAGCAGAGTCCTGTGTGGCTGCACAGGGTCTCAGGCCCAGGGAGCTGGCCCGGAGTGAACAACAACTCCCAACAAAAACAAGGCTGGTGGCTGCACCCTGGTGAGAATGTGGTCTGGATGGGGGTGGAGGCGCAGGCTTTTCATTGTGCATTTGAAGTTCACATCACAGTCACTTCTATAGGGACAACCGCTCTACGTATCTGAAACCTAGACAAGCTCTCTCCTTTGACCCCACTGCCATAGCGATGGGCTCTGACCAAGGAGGAAGTGAAATCAGAGCAGACACCAGGCTGTCTGCCCGGCAGCTGTCTGCATCCCTATTGATCTGGAGGTTTAGGCTGCTTCCTGGCCTTATTAGCTGGTGACATCAGCGCTTCCATCGCCCTCTCTTGCTGCCAATGCAGAAAGCACTTATGAGGGCAACAAGCGCCTAATAGCAAAGATTCCGAACCCCCAAATAAACAGCACCTCTGCAAGGGACTAGAAGCCTTGTGCCTTTGAAGGCAGTGTCTCAATAGCTCTTCCACATAAGGCAAAAAATATAAAGGAGAAAATTAAAAGCATCTATGTAGACATGCTATTTTCCCTATGGAGCAGGGAAAATAGTCCATGTCTTAGGAAAATTATCATTTACTAATTTTCCACTTCTCCGAGGTGGGTCAGCTGTGGTTTTTATATTGCTTGTTTGTTTGTTTCAGCTCAGATTCACAAGGTTCTAGGGAACAACCATATTGAGTAAGTGAAGATGAGGCAACAGAAATCTGATCTGAGATCCTGTTCAAATTACCTGACACTCTTCCAGGAGTTCCTGAAGTTGCTTCTATCCCTTCAAAGTCTGGCTCAAACTTAACCTGTCTTCCTGAAGCCAATTCTGAATATCTTACACCCTGGAAATGAAATCTCCACCTTTCCTACCCTTTTCTCTTACATTTTCAGACAGGATTATATTTGTTTGCCCGTAGTCATCCTGTGGTTTATAAGAATCTTTGCATTTATCCTGTGGTTTATAAGAATCTTTGCATTTATCCTGTGGTTTATAAGAACCTTTGCATTTTTCTCTCAGGTGTTCACACCATTCACCCTTGCTTGGAAGGCAGTCTTTGAGAAGAGCCTGGGTCTCCCCCCCAGAGCTCCTAGGCAGGACTCTGCCCCCATTTGCCCCCAGCACTCCTATTGTCTCCCTCTCTCACTCTGAATGTTTGCACTAGCCACCAAAATGAATGTATCCTTTGATCTGCTACAGGAAATCCATGATTAAAAATCATGTGAAAATTTTATGCTTGGAAAAACAAATTATGTAAGGATTTTTTTTTTTCGTAATACCTGAAATCTGATGTAAAGGGCATGCTTATTTTACAAAATATATTAAATAAATACATTGTAAGCCACAGTGGTTGTTAAATAAGCAAAATTATGATTAAGATAACAGCTGTGATAAATGGCTTAAAATAAATGGTGAAATTCTCAGAAGTTTAAAAGGAACAAGAGAAATGGAAAGAGTATAAGATCAGGAATCAGAACATTGATGTTCTTGATTCAGATTGGGACTTCAGTTTCCTTGTCTTAAACAGACTGGGTATGATCTTCATGAATTCTGTAAGATTTAACATTCCTTGTTTACTTTTCTTTGTAAAAGTTGTTCCCAAGCTTACAAGGTATCATATGACCCTTATAAAAATGACCATTCCTTATTACTCCTCCCTGCCAGACCCCTATGCATTTCTATATACCATGTGTGTGTGCATGTGAACACGCAGGGAGTTTTTAGTAATAAATGACATCATAACATACATATTATTGTGCCATGCTATTGTGGCTCAGTGGTTGAGCATTTACCTATGAACCAGGAGGTCACAGTTCAATTCCCGGTCAGGACACATGCCTCAGTTTCAGGCTCGATCCCCAGTAGGGAGCATGCAGGAGAAAGACAATCAATGATTCTCTTTCATCATTAATGTTTCTCTCTCTCCCTCTCCCTTCCTCTCTGAAATCAATAAAAATATATTTTAAAAAATAATAATATAAATATTGTTCAAAGCTTTACTCTTTTCACTTAATACATCTTTTCTTATTGGTACAGTCAGATCTGTTTTATCCCACTAATGGGGTACATAATCTATATATATAAAAGCCCAGTGACTATTACAACAGAATGACCAGAATGACCAGACGTCCCTTCGGCCAGTCACTATGATGTGCACTGACCACCAGGGGGCAGACACTCAATGCAGGAGCTGACCTCTGGTGGTCAGTGCGCTCCCACGGGGGGGAGCACCGCTCAGCCAGAAGCCGGGCTCATGGCTGGCGACCCTCAGCAGTACCAAGCGGTGGCAGAAGGCGCAGTGGCCGAGATGAGCATGAGCCGCGTGGCACCCAGCCCCAGTTCAGGCTCCTCCCTGGCCGCCTGCTGCTTGGTGCACTGCTACATCCCTCAAGAGGTCCCAGATTGTGAGAGGGCACAGGCCGGGCTGACGCTCAATGCAGGAGGAGGGGGAGAGGGATGCAGTGAGGCCTTGGGGGTGCATGCTATGTCCCAGGGATCCCAGGAACCACAAGCCCAGAGCTTGCTTTCCAATAAAAAAAATTTGGAAAAAAAAAAATGGCCAGACGCCACCCTGGGAAGAGTGGCTCCAGGAGGGAAAAGCTTCCTCAGGCCCTGCCCGGCCCGGCTGACATGCTGTGAAGGACCACGCATCAACCATGGTAGTGCCCCCCATCCTGCTGCCCCTTAGTCACATGGCTCGTGGTGACTCACTGGTGACGTGCAGGAAGCACAGCCCCTCTGACTCCAAACACAGTGCTGCCCGGCTGCACTGCATCAGCTCTGGATTCTGGCTTCCTGCCTGCCCCTTTGTATACTACATGTGTTCTGGGGCATGGCTTCGGCCTCCCTAGCCAATAGCGAGACTGCACAGCCAGAGAGTGGAAGGATATAGCCACCATGGCTGGCTAGGCATTGATTTGGTCATGTGACTGACATCCATGTCCAGTTACACTGTTTACATTTGTAGGGAAACAGGGCAGCCCACTCCTGCCACCCGTGTCACGTTCTAGGCTAAGAAAGGCCCACTGATCTCCATGTTTCTCCTCCCGTCTGGAATCAAAACCTCTTGGGGATGAAAGATCCCAGCAATGGTCCCAACACACGCTCAGTGTCACTGTCACAGACATTTCCAATCATTACAGCCCATTCCTCAGCCTGCAGTGCCCTGCTCCACCCACTGCCACTCCTCACTTGTCAGCCCCTGAAGACCACCTTATGTTATCCTACCTGAAATATGAGCAGGATCTCAAATGCCCCCCGTCCTTTTTTTTTTTTTTTCAATAGCTCCCTTGCCCTACATTTCTTCCTCTAAAAACCTTGCATTTTAAAAATATATATTTGATTGATTTTGGAGAAGGAAATAGACTTAGAAACATAAATGATGATAGAGAATCATTGATCGGCTGCCTCCTGCATGTTCCAAACTGGGGATCAAAACCTCCTGTAGCCTTTCCCCCTGGCTGGCAGGCCCTGATTGGCGATAAGGGAAGGAGAGCAGGGAAGGCAGGGAGGTGGGGAACCTGATTGGCCCTGATTGCCGGCCAGGCCTAGGGACCCTACCTGCGCACGAATTTCATGCACCGGGCCTCTAGTATTCTATGTAAGCATTTTATCATCATATTCCTCTGGTGAAAGCCACTTGAATTGTGCCTTATTTTTTTTTTAATATATTTTTATTGATTTCAGAGAGGGACAGGGAGAGAAAAACATCAATGAGAAGAGAGAATCATTGATCAGCTGTGTCCTGCATGCCCCACCCTGGGGAATGAGCCTGCAACATGGCATGTGCCCTGATCAGGAATCAAAATGTGACCTCCTGGTTCATAGGTTGATGCTCAACCACTGAGTCATGCCTGCTGGGCTATTTTTTTTATATTAAACGTAGTGCTTCAGTGAACATTCTTACACATATATCTTTGAGTGTGCATATGAATATTTATGTAGGAAAGTTTTTAGAAGAATTTCTGAGTCCAAAATTTTGTATACTTTTATTTTGGATGGGTATTTTCAAATTAACTTCCTATCACTGACAGTATATGAGTGTCCATTTCCTCACAGCTTTACCAACACTGGATGTTATTATCCTTTTTATTTTTTGCCTCTCTAATAGGTAAAAATTAAGATACTTTAATTTGCATTTACCTGATATTACTAGTGGAAAGTATTTTTATTAGTATTGAATTTTGTTTGTCTTCTCTTTTATACCTGTTGATTTTGTCCAATGTCTGATAACCTTTGTTGATCATTCCTCTTTATGAACGAATTAATAAGTACAGCAGTGTCAGCAGTTGGGTTGCATCTCTTCTGCAGCCATAAGCTTCTTTTTCTCAATAAGCCTTTCCACTGTGGAGGGCTCTGGTGGGGGTGAGCAGTCCATAGTGGGAGGCTGGCCCAAAAGCTACAGGCTGCACCTTTTCTAAGGAAAGAAGGCTTTGTGCTGGGGTCTTCATTTTCCTTTTAGGCAGAGCTATCCTTCTGGCTTTTTTCCTTCCATGCTGTTGTTAACATTTAAGTCTCTACTTCTCTCTCCATCCTCAGTATCTAAACTAGAAGCTCTTCCTCCCAGATCCTTCAGTTTATTTCAATGGTAGCTCTATGAGCTTTGGATTAGAAGCAAATCTCTTGTAGCTAGTCCATCTCTGTGGGCCAGGAGGGAGAAGGCTGTGACTGTCCCAGCTGTTCTGCAGACAGGTCTTCCATTACTAACTTTGCATGTCACCTCCACAGCCCACTCCTGCGGGGGCCTGAATGCGGAGGGGGCCAGACATGGCGGGGATCTCCCTTTTCCGCGTCCCACGCGGAAAGAGAGATGAACGAACCGGTTCTAAATGGAGGCGGCCAGGGATTGAGAAATATTAGAAATAAAGAAAACAAGACGCAGAAATAGATTCATGAAGCTGGGAGCCTGGGTGGATCTTTCTGTGCCTGGCTGAGGCCACAGAACAGATCCTGACTGCAAAGCTGAGGCTTTATTTATAATCAGGGACAAACAAGGCAATTGAGAATGTTCTTGTAAGTTTCACTTGTTTTGGCAGCACTTGCTGCCCCTCCCACAGCCCACTAGCTGCCCAGGAAAGATTTAGGGATCAGTTACAGGATCAAGCTTAATTATGCTTAGAGGACTGTGCCCTTCCAAGCTTGGGACTTGTTTGTGACTTTGCCAGCAGGTCAGTCCGAGGCTTAACCCTGTAACTGCTTCCTACACACTCCTGCTCCATCTGTACCTGACTGACGTTTCTCTTACTCCCAATTCCCCCAATCCACCAAAGCAAGTGGTTCTCCACTGGGGACCATTTGCTCCCCATGGGGCATTTGGAAATGTTTGGAGATAGTTGTCATGACTTAGGGGTGCTGTCACTGGTACCTAGTAAGTAAAGCTCATGTTAATAAACATCCTACAATGTACAGGACAGTCCCCATAACAAAGAAAGATCTAATCCAAATTGTTAATAGTGCTGAGTTGAAGCAACTCAGATCTAATCCTACCTACTTTCTATTTGAGTGTTCCCTTTTCTGTTTCCCAATGCTTGTTCTTTTAAAACTTTTTTTTTTGTAATTTTAATGAGAGAGGACAAGTATATGCATGAGTTTAATCTGCTATCATTAACAAAACAATATGTTCTATGATTTTGTTACTACACTTGGGTGCAGGGTGTTGTGCAAGCATTTCCTAAACACACAGGTTCAACTTTCATTCTTTAACTCTTGTCTTGCTGATGGTTTTACACTAGTGTCATCTAACTAAAATGAATGCATTGTGTAATAAAAAATGATAATATGTATAAAAGGCTGTGTATCACAGGGGAAAAATCATGCCTATTTTGTCATCCTGGTGATAGGAGGGAATTTGTAGGTTGCTTGTGCTATAGAAGTGTGTTCCATTCCTATGAATTAATCCTACTGAAAATTTAGAACTAGTGTTTGATATGATAGATAGATAGATAGATAGATAGATAGATAGATAGATAGATGATAGATACAAAGGGAGAGTCAGAGAGGTCATAAAAACATTTTATAATAGCAAAAAATGATGAACAAGCTATATGTCTACTGAAAAGACACTGGTTAAATAAATAAGAATAGGATATATTTATATTATACAATTATTTAAAATAATGTTACATGTTTTAACTGTTGAGGTGAAACAATATCCTATGGGGTATGATCATAAACAATCTATATTACTCTCTTATACTTTTTCTAAAGCTTAGATTTTTTTTTACAATCATCACCTATTATGTTTACAAGTATATAAAACAATAAACCTACACAAATTGTAGTACAAAATAAAAATTCAACTCATGGTTTCAGTGCAGTACTTCTTCAGTGCTCACAGTTCACTGACCTGCCTTCCCAGGAGACCTAGTGACAGGAAAATACAGTGAGGGTGATGTCAGGTGTGACAAGTTCACAGAAGTAAGGCAGGATAGCAGAGGGCAAATTAGACAGGGTTATTTGGAGCTAACTCTCCACCCAGTCCACGTACTTCTCATCTCTGCAGCCAAGTGCTGGACTCCATTCTGCTCTAGAAGGAAGAACACCCATTCCTGTGCTGAGACTTGAACTCAAAGTGAATGTTCTGAGTCCATGAGCCATCCTCTCTGGCCAACTGTTAAAACAGAGTTATGATCTAACTAGAACAGAACATGCCACACACACGGTTTTGGCTTATAGCTTTCAGAAACTGCAAGGCATCTGAGATTTAACTCTCCCTGCAAGCTAACCAGGTAGTCTGCAACTGCTCCCTGGATGCTGGGAGAAGACATGAGACCCTCAAGTCAGATAAAGAACAGTTTTTTTCTCATAGCACTACCAGTACTCAGAGGATCATCATTATCTTGCTCTGGTTTCCTGAGCCCCAATTCCCACAGGATAGTGTGTAAAAGGCCAGGGGATGCCTGCATACACAGTGGTTGTACTAAGAGGAACTTCAACCTAGGAAATATGAATCTTTCATAATAGGCTGCCAACAACCTGCCCTCTGCCCTGGAAAAAGACATTGTCTTTATTATACTGGACAGCTCTGCCCTTTGTTTTGGAATAAGACACCGTCTCTCCATCTTCTAAGGCTGTCTGCTACGCAAATATCTTTGAAATGATGAGAGCACCATGGAGAATTGGCTCCCAGTAGCAGTCTGTTAACTTTTCACCTTTTTCACATAGAGAGAGGAGTGGGCTCAAAGGCCAGCATTCAGCAGTGACCAAATGTGTTTATTTGACTCTTTATGAAAGAGTCCAGCTGAGGGATTATTGCTGAATGAACCCAGGAAGAGAAAAGTGGTGTCCTCCTAAGTTCCTAATAGGTCAATTTTATGAGTTACCTTCCTGAGAGGAAAGGTCTAGCTACACTTGGTGAAACTTTCATTCAGAATGTCTAAATCTGATCAAACAAACAAGAACACACTACCTTAGGGCCACGTTAAGTGTCCAGGATATTTCTTGATTCATATATAAAGGCATTTTAGAAATCTTAAAAATAAACATGGGGTGGGTGTTGATTGGGAAGGGGCACACAAAAATTTCTGGGGTGACAGAAGTGTTCTATAGCTTGACAGGGGTGTGGATTACATGGGTGTGTCATTTGTCAGAGCTCACATCATTCTACCCTTAAGATCTGTACATTTCATTATATGTAAATTATGCATCAATTAAAAGAAAAAACACAGTCAACTCTCACTCTCACTCAGGGGCCCATGAATTTATCACAGGTAATCCAGGTTTTTGTTTATTTTTACATGACTATTTTTTCCTCTACATTTTATTAACTAATACCTACCTCTCTGTCATGTTGCACATATTAATGCCTCTGCTGCATAGAATGTGATGAAGCAAATGGTGGAAAAACGCAGCTTAGTTAAATAAATTGCTTGTTAAAAAACCCAGCTTACCATAGTTCCTGGCATCCAGCAGGTGTTCACTGTGTGTTTCCTGAAATGAATAACTTGAAAGTTAATAGTAGAATTGGTGTGGATGGAGGTTGAATACAAGATTACAAAACTATAGGTCAAGCACGTTTTGGATATATTTGTATATTTTTATTACCTACAGCATTTTAAAGCCATTTTGTAGATAACTCAAAAGGCTGGAAGTAAATGAATAAGAGCTCTGTGTCTCATTTTGATCAGGTAAAAAGCTGGTCCTAATTGGTGGTTAGAGTCCCTCCTCTTTACCTTTGATATGTCCTTTTTTCTAATTATGGGGGGGGCAATTAGAAAGAACAGAACAATGGATGCTGAAGGTCAGGGTCACAGAGACACAGACAAAGAAGCACTTGTGAATCTCATTCTTGGGGTAATGAACTAAGCAGCTAGCACACCCTTCCTCCTTTCTTCTTATTTGAGATTCAGTCATAGCAGGTGCTCTATCCTGGATATATTTCTAATGTGGATTTGAAGGGAGGAGATTATGCCATTAGAAATACATGTAACTCAAGTATCTTTAGGATTCCATAGCTTCTAAGTTCAAATACGTATGTCATGTTAAGTTTTGCTAACCAAAATCTCCAACCTGCTTAGTCAGGAATGCCAGACCTGCAGGGTTTTATCCACGATTCCTTCTTGCTCTCCATATATCACTAGGAGCCCCTTACAAACCTGCCTGTCTGCTCTGCTCACCTCCCAGGCTCTCCACAACTGTGCCTCACAAAGTATCCTGAGGGACAGTCCCTACCCTCACTACACTGTGGCCATCATCAGATGATCACTGTCCTGTCAAGGCTTCAGTCTTCTCACATTCTCTTAGCTGGTCATCTTTGAGCAGCCATTGCAATAGGGGGTCTATGCAAAAGCATTGAGAAGGGTTTCCTTCCCAACTGCTGGCTGTTTCTCGGCCCAAAGTATAAAGTCTTGCATGAAAACAGTTCCTTCAGCTTCTATCCCGCCTCCTGATCACATACCCCAATCAGTCAATGCACTGTAGTAAGGGACAGATGCCATGCTTCTCCTCAGTGGTCCTGTCTACAAATCACAAGTCACACAACTCTTCCTTCCTCCTTCCATCCCTCCCACTCCCACCAAATGCCACTGGGTAGATCGGTCATGCAAACAAATCCCCAGAGGATTCCTGACTGACCCATTCAGCAAATAACCCAATTCAGTCTCAGGGGAGTGCAGCTATGCCCCGCAGTACCTGGGCTCCCAGTGTGTCCTGAATGCAGAGTCGGTCTGATATCACGGGAGAAAAGGGATGCCTAATTTGCTTTTATTGAAGGCAAATAAATAGAACATGACATTAGAGAACTTTGAATGCTGCTCTTTTTCTGACATCATCCCCAAACATTCCAATTACGATTTGGTTTAAAGTCATTGAGATCCAGGAGTTCCTGATGCTATTTTACCTTTAACAGCAATAAGAACACATAGAATACATGCTTGATTTCAGGCCCTAGTCTAGGTCCTTACACAGAGTTGACTCTCATTATCTCCATTTTATAGATGAGTAAGTGAGGTTTAGGGGATGAATAAGGTCATATAATAAAGAAGTGCAGAATTAGGTGAACCTACCCAATATGAAAGGAAGCCTAAGTATTTAGCCATTCTGCTGCCCTGACTCACAGGAAGAGCCATGCTCCAGGGAGCCTGGGGCCCAGGGTGTGGAAAGAAGAGGGTGAGCAAGATGCAGAAGCTCATGGTCATCAGAGGCTTGTCGGCATAAGCTTCTCACCCAAAAGAGAGTAGGTGGCATGTGAAAAGCATGGGCCAGGCATTCCCTGGGACACCAGGCCACTGATAACCTCAGAAGAATGAAAGGATTTAAATCTGTCCAATCCAACATCTAACTGAAAGTATAGCAGACAACTAGACAAGTGTGCTAGATTGGATTTAAGGCTTGTGTGGTTTTGGCTCTTAAAAGAAATTGGGAGCTGAAGTTTTACTCAGACTCCCAAGAAGAGCTGTGCCCAGGGGACATTGCCTAAGAACACACACACAACACTATACATGTACTATAGCATGGTAATGAATCTTTATGTCTTTCCACTCACCAAGTGAGCTGTTTGTTACTAGGAGCAGGAAAGAGGGAATAGAGACAGGGGAAGAAACCTGAGTCTGCAGCACCCAATGACTTGTGTACCAGCACCATTTCTCCGAGGAGGAGATTCAAAGAATGTTTTTTAAACTACTTGGTTCTCTCTTTTCCTTCCATGATACTCCACAGTTTAAGAAGGCACAGGACATTTCTAGAAGAGGGAACAACCTGTGCAGAGAAATGTCAAAGGAGACCACATTTGAAGAGTGATGGGGGTCTGGTGAGGTTGCTGGGGCTGAGAGACATGGAAAGGGAAGCGAGGCTGCTGGCTTGATTTGTACAAATTGTGGGATGCATTAACCATCTCAGGGTAAAAAAATAGATTTTTCAGACTCCATCTTGATCAAATTAATGATGTTTGTGTAATGGAATCTCTCTAACCCAATATTATATATAGTTACTAGGGGCCCAGTGCATGAATTCGTGCACCTTGAAAGGAACTTTGGGATGCTAGGCTGTGGTAGGCACAGGGGCAGATCTCAGCCCATCCTCCGTGCCCCTGCCCAGTCCCTCCCACTGCAGCCCCTGGTCCCCTGTCTGCTGGCAGCCCCGTTCCCACTGCTGCCACTCCCATGGGCTGATGGCACCAGCCCCACTTGCACCACTGGAGTGATTGGGGCTGGTGCCAGCAGTGGGTGCGAGCAGGGCCAGCGCAGTCAGCAGGTGCAAGTGGCGGCTGCTGCCCCAATTGCCCCTCAGGAGCAGGGGGAGGTGGAAAAGCCCTCAGGGGTGATCAGGGCCAGCAATCACCACTAGCACCCACTGATGGTGCCAAGCGATTGGAACTGGTGCCTCGCACCAGCAGTGGGTGCCAGCGGTGGCTCCAGCACTGGCTGTGGGTGTAAGTGGGGCTGGTGCCAGCAGTGGGTGCGAGTAGGGCCAGCGCAGTCAGCAGGTGCAAGTGGCGGCTGCTGCCCCAATCTCCCCTCAGGAAAAGGGGGAGGTGGAGAAGCCCTGAGGGGCGATTGGGGCCAGCAGCCACCGCTCACACTCGCTGATGGCTCTGAGCTATTGGGGCTGGCACAGGGTGCTGGCAGTGAGTGCGAGTGGTGGCTCCGGTGCCAGCAGTGGGTGCGAGAGGGGCTGGTGTTGGCAGCAGATGCGAGTGCCAGGTGAGACCGTGGCATGCAGGAGCAAAGAATTTTCAGTAACCACCAGAGGCTCGCCCCAAAGACAGCGACCGGTGCCCCGCCTTGGTCTGGTGCTCCCGCTCACCTGCTCTACCATCCTGTTGTGGCTGACACCCGCCATGTTCCGCGCACCCCCCCCCCCGCCCCCGGCCCCCCCCTCCCTCCGTGGTCAGCGCACGTCATAGCGACCGGTTGTTCGGTTGTTCCTTTGTTGCAGTTGTTCCGTTGTTCGGTCTATTTGCTTATTAACCTTTTATTATATAGGATTGGTTTTCAAACTCTATTTTTTATATTGAACAAAGTAGGAATACACTAGTACCACCTATTGAAGGCCTTTCTTGAGAAGGTTCTGGTCTTTTGTATAGTTTATATCTCCTCAAAGTGCTAAAAGTCCTGATGTGAAACAAATAAACTGGCCAATAACAAGTCCATTTTTTTAGGCAGAATTACCAAGGCATACTGTTATGGGCCGAATTGTGCTCCACCCCACCTTACCCCCTAATTCTTATTTTGGAAACCTAATTCCTAGTATCTCAGAATGTGACCAGAGTTAGAGATAGGGTGTTTGAAAACAATTGATCTGCTCATCTGCTGATGGGCACTTAGGCTGTTTCCAAATCTTAGCTATTGTAAATTGTTCTTCTAACATGCATATAAGCATAACCAATGGACACAGACAGTAGAGGGGCGAGGGCATATGCTGGGGGGCGGGAGTGGCCGGGGAGTGGTCAATAGGGGAAAAGGAGACATATGTAATACTTTCAACAATAAATAATTTAAATAAAAATAAATTAATTCATTCCTTAAAATAAATAAATTAAAAAGACATAATTAAGTAAAATAAAGTCAGTAGGATGGGCCCTAATCTTATATGAGTGCTATTCTTACATGAGAATCAGATTAGGACATATATACACTCAGAGGAAAGGCCATGTGAAGACACAGGGAGAAGACAGCTGTCTACAAGCCAAGATAAAGGCCTTAGAAGAAATCAACCCACCAGCACCTTAATTTCAGACTTCCAGCCTCCAAAACTGTGAGAAAGCACCTTGCTGTTGTTTAAGCTCCCAGTCTATGGCAGCCCTAGGACTAGGTGCCATTTCTCAACCACATGTTAGGAGTCCAAGCACTTAGCCTCATCTAGAGTCTGCATCAATGTCAAAATGATGCTACTTCCTCTCACTTGAGTTGATAGAGAAAAGCTGTCCTCTTCCCTATATTCTCTAATCAAAAATTATCACAAGGTTGCAGAAAGAAGCTGGACAGAAATCTGAGACGACCATGGGATAAACAAGGAGTCCTTTTAGGGGACAATAGGACACTGCTGGATGCAGGACTGAGTGGCCTCTGTGGGGTCTGTGCCCAGTCTTGCCCCACAGACACTATCAGGAGTATTTTGAAGGGAATGTGGGGTGAAGAAAGAAGCAGTAGTCCCTGGAAGGACCATCCTTCAGTTCAGATGGCCCCAGCGAATCCTGGCAGAGCAACTCAGCCAGAGGATGGTGGGCTTCTCACCTGCCCCTTGGCTACCAAGCCCATGGTCCCAGCAGCCAGCAGTGTGGCCCACTTCCAGTTTCCGAAAGAAACACTAACACAAGGAGGTAGCCCCATGTGTGAGAAGCCTCATTCTGGAGGTCACTCCATTTAACCCTTTTCTTCTGCCTTTCTCTTTGCTTTGAGGCCAGAAAGGTTGCCTGGTCATTATTTTTATTTTTTTAAATCACATCCTGCCTTTTGGTTTAGAGGAGCCTGCAGAATTCACACCCAGCAGCAGGGTGGCCCTTAAGCCAGCTGATGCAATGGGATTAATTGGGCCAGAGCCTTGCAATCCCTAATCTCTGTGGGGTTTTTTAGTGGATCTTCTTGCTCTCTCCCAGCAAGGCCAGTGTCTGTGGGATGTACCAAGTCTTTACCGAGAATGCATCTGAAAGGAGCGGATGAAAGCTGCTTCTCTGAGCCCGCCTAATTGGGGAGAATTGCGGTTATGAGGTAAGGGCTGGGCCTAATAAGCAAGAGGGGGAGCGGTACAGGCAGGAGGGGGCGGGCTAGAAGGACAGGGGATCTTTTTGATAAAAACATGGGCCTCTCCACAGTCATTCCTCTTCAGCTGCTGCCTCGCAGATGGACCCTTTAATTGAATTTTCCTATAGGCCTGGGGGAGGGAGCTGTTTCAGGCCAGGAGAGCAATTGAAGTGAATCGGATGGCTTTGGTTTCTTTTCATTGGGAGCTGAAGGAGCAGGTGGGGTGGTTGTCAGTCTTGGTGTTTTCATCTAATGCCTCCCATCCTCTTCTACTTTTCAATTCACCTGCATTTTTTTTACCTTTTAAAAAAATCCCCACTCAGGACTATTTGCTACATTCTGGCCCTAGTCATCAGGCTAAGCTCAAAGAAAGATGGGTTAGAAAGATAGTGGTTTATTTAACTCCACTGGATTCAGCAACACTTGATGGACACCTGCTGTTAGCCCCGGCCTGTGTTCTACTCTGAAGAAGATGGACCGTTAAGTTTATGCCTCCTGAGAATGAATCCTCAATCAGGAAAAATGCTCTTAAAAAGAAAAACAAAAAATAAAATGAAACAGAGAACAAATAAACAAAACCAGTTGAGGAATAATTGAAGCCAGCATGCAGCTCTCAACTGAATAGGCAAGGGGCTGAAATGCATGGGCAAGGTAACTGTAACAAGTCCTTGGAGTTGGAGGCATTCTGGGACATTTCATTTGGATGACAGCCAGTAGATTGGCTAGGGAAGAAAAATACATCTATTTAAGGCAGAATGCCTGTCTGCCTAGGGAATACTCAGGAGAACAGAAGAAATATAAGGCCCAGTGCCCTAACCCCTGTGAAAATAGTGAGGTGTGCCTGTGATCAGCATGCTATTGAGTGGACTATAGATGCCAGAGGTTCCCAGAAATGCCGTGAGGAAGCCCAAATGTCCTCCTGTCCACATCTCCTGTGATCTTCATAAAACTTATGAGACGGAGAGTTTCATGGAGGAGAAGGGAGGAAAGTTTATCACAAAAACTACGCATGGGCTACATGTTCATCCATGCTTGCTAGGTTTGCCTGCTCTATTTCTGACTCTTTGTCAAAGTCTGGAGATTCAAAGCCAAATATCACATGGCCCCTGAGGCTTAGAGGAGGGAAGAGCTATGTAGTCACACTTCATTCTGTTAAATAAATAGTACATTTGACTCCTGAATAACATGGGGTTAGAGGCCCGCAGAGTTTGAAAATCTACGTATAACTTTGAACTCCCCCAAAACATAGCTGTCCTCAGTATCCACTGGGGATTAGTCCCAAGACACTATGTGGAAGCAAAATCTGCAGATGCTCAAGTTCCCTATATAAAATGGTGTGGGTCAATGCATACATTCGCCTTCTACATCCATACCGCAGACTTGCAACCACTGTTGAAAACAATATAGGTACTTAGTGAGAAACATTCATAAATAAGTGAACCTGCATAGTTCAAATCTATGTTGTTCAAGTGTCATTGTGTTTTATAGCGAGAAAACTTTTGTGTTGAAATTTGGGCAAGGACTACTTAAAGGATATACAGTATTAGTAGTAAGTGAACTGTCTTTGCTTAATAGATATCCCTAGATACAAACATTCTAAACTAAGCAGGAAGTCCATAAATTCTACATCTTGGCCCTTCATGGCAGCCACAGAAGCATATTGGTTCTACTTGGCAAAGAAGTCATTCTCTGGTCCTCAGGCAAACCTGATGGAGGCTGTTAGGGAAGATGGAATGACCGGGAAAGATGACACCAGAGCTGTGGTTCAAGAGAGGAAGAGAATTTGGATGGAGAGAGAAAGAAGGCTACTCTGAGTATCCCACTACTGGCAAAGGTGTAGAGGTGGCAATGAGAATGGATGTAGAAAGAGAAAGGGAGGTGGCTAGCCTATTTGGGCAGAAGGATCATGACCATGAGTAAGGGGGAGGGAAGTATATTTAGTCAGGTTAAGTACAACCATGAAGGCAGATCCTCAGTTGCATAAAGAATTTATTTTTTTCCTTAAAGAAAAGTAAAAAATATATACATTAACTTTTATCAAGTTTCCACTATAGCCAGTTACATTCATATTAATTATGTAGCATCATCATCATCATCTACTGATAACAAAAATACCATGAAGTTATATGACCCATTTTAGAGGGAAGGAAATTGAAGTTCAAATCGTATAACAGACTCACCCAGGGTCATGCAGCTCTTGTGTAGATGGAACTGAGAGTCACACACCATCTTCTGCACCATAGCTGCCTTCCTGGCCAGGTGGCAGGAGAACTGGGTCATGGTCAGCATTCTCCCATATGCTCCCTCAGGCCCTCGAGGTGTTTTAACAATCCTCAAGACATGCTTCAGCAAGGGCTGGCTCAAGTCTACTGCTGAGGACTCTCAGGCAGCGCTGGAGTGGCCATCTCAACTCATGGCACCAAACTGCGTAGGCATGTGCCTGGGTGTGCGGGGACCAGCGGAAAGGTGAGTGAAGCTCTCCAATCAGCATTCAGCTCACTATTATAACAAATAGGCCACACTTCAGACAATCCTCCGAGGCCAGCCCGTCCTAATCTTGTCCTAAGCATAGAACCATTTAAGTGTCTATTATGCCACCTGCTGTGTTAGGCACTTTACATTTATTATTTCAATTAATTCTCACACCAACCCTTGAATGTAAGAATTAGTACTCTAATTTTAGTACTCTAGTTTTATATTTTAGGAATGGTAACTCTGAGGAGGGGTTGAACTGTGATTCAAAAGCCAGTTCTGACCCCCACAACTGTGCTCTTTCCCCTTGGCTATACAGCCTTTAGAGCCTCCGACCCCTATGCCCACCCAAGTCTTGGAGTTCAGACTCAATTCATGTCACCCACTGCTAGTCACATCCCTTGTCTCCTCTGAAAAGCAAGAACAAAACCTCATCACTGAGTGTATCAATTTATAAGGCGTTACACAGGCTAATGAGAGAACTAGTGCTAGAGGTGCAGCTGGGCGGCCAGATTCCAGTGTGTGCTGGCTCTAGTGACTTACGCAGTCACGGAGAGGGGACAGCAAGGAGTTCTTCCTCGCTCACCCCTGAGAGGGCCCCAAGGATCACCAACATGGTGATGCTGATGCTAAATAAGCTAACATTTGTTGTTGGCTGTGTGCCAGCCACTGTGCTAAGAACTTCCCGCCCATGGCAGGATATGATTTCAAAGCAGAATTACCTAACACTGCTGACATTTTGTTCCAGCTCTTCCTTTCTGTGGGGCTGTTTGATGCATTCTAAGATGCTCAGCAGCACCCCTGGGTCCTACCCACTAGGTGCCAGAGGCATACCCACTCCCAGTTATGATAGCCAAAAATACTTCCAGATGTCCAGATTGCCAAGTGTCTCCTGAATGACAAAACTGCCCCAGTTGAGGACCACTGTTTTAAAGTATTAACTGATGTGTCTCTAAATTAATGCAATGGCACTACTTGCCTGTAGTTCCGGCTAAGCACAAGGTCTGAAGGCAACCCTGTCAGTGTCTACTCAGGTCCCCCGAGGCCGTCTGCACATCTGCCTGGTGTTCTGGGTAACAGCATCATGCCTGCAGGTTGTCTCTCCATGGAGTCAATGCATAACAATATGAACCCGCTAATGAAAGACCCAACACAGAATGAATTGCCCCAAACACCTGGGCCTTGGGTTTTCAGAGTTGCTGAGCTTAGGAATAGCGGCCAGTGGACATAAAACCTTTGGAGAACTCTTTCAAATTCTTTCTGGCCACTAATTAGTTGTACAGTCTTACAAAGTGACTTTCACTCTCTTCTCTGTAAAATCTGACGATAGTAACCACACTTTCATTACATGGACTTTTGGGAGGATTAAACAGGATGTTAAATTGAATGCTCCTACTCCTACGAGGGCACACAGTAGGTTTAATAAAGCTAAATTGTCTTTGCCCTCACCCTTATCTCACTGAGACAAAGAGGATTTGATTTGGAACAAAACCAGTGAAGGGTGTACAACAAATTCCCCTGATCAAAGCCTGTGCTATGAATGGGCTACTGTGTTTCCTTCCAAGCATGACATTCAGGCTTGGCATAAGCCAACTCCTTTGTGCATCTCCAGGTAATCTCCCTTTGACCATGCGCACAGACCTGTTGGATCAAGACTGCCAGTGAGGCCTTCATGAAAAAGGTGTGGGCCCCTCTGCAGGTGTCTGCTGTCCGATAAGCTTGTCAGCAGAGGCTTTTCTGCGCCTGGCTCGTCTGTCAGATGTCCAGGTGCGCCTGGGCTCAGCTTACACTCTGAGTCAGGGTCATGGTTACCAGGACGGAGGAGTTTTCCCTCAGGAATGGAAGCTTTTATCAACTTGAATAACAACGTGCAGCAGCTTGGATCCCACAGAAGTTGATGAATAGATTTCTCTTTGCCCTGCATCTGAAAACCAAGAGCCAGTGCTCCTGCACGGATTGTATTGCTGACATTCTCGGGGGAAGCAGGTTGGGAAGGCTCTGGGTACAGCTGCAGGTCACAGGTAAAAAGAACCAGGGCGGTAGATTGTGGCTGCCCAGTAAACTTCTGTGTCTTCTAAGGTATGGCTAATTACACAAGCCTTGGCTATGCCAGGAATGGAAATCCAGTCTTGGATTGCCTCTACTCATCTAGTCTTCTTTCTCAGGAATTCATTTCTCAGACAGAGAGGGGGTGGGGGGGGGGGGAGAAAATGGAATCAATTTAAAAATAATCTGAAAATCTTTCTAATGTTAACAATTAGAAAAATCATTTCAATGGAAGAGGAAGGAAGGTAAAGCTTTTGAGCAAAATGGAATTTGGGAGTAATTCATATTTCTTATTATTTGCTTCCTTCTTCTCTCTTTAAGTCAGTGGAGTCCTCTAAGAGTGGCTATAAAATGATCCGCATCTAGCAGCTTGCTTCTGCTGTGATATGGGAGGCATATGCTGTATGAACAATCTCCCCAAGGGTCACGGAGGAAGAACGTCAGTACCAGCCTGCTGTACCCAGCTGAGCTTGGAGGCCTTGCTATGTGAAGCTTATAAAAATTGCATGATTTGAGCATAGACTCAGCTGGGGTAAGGAGGACAAAACTTCAGATAAACATCCGAACAAATAATGCCTCTTAGGATTGGAGTATGGTACAGTATATCAAAATGTAGAAGTTGAAAATAAAAACGTTTGTGGTCACCCCCCAAAAAACAATGAAGTTACCCAGAACCCAGCTGAATAGCATCTAATAATCAAGAGCACAGACACCAAGTCAGCCCAGGTTTCTCGAGAGCTCTCCACAGGCTAAGCAGGGTCTGAAGGCAACCCTGTCTGTGTCTACTCAGGCCACTGAGGCCATCTGCACAGCTGTGTCTTCATCTGTCAAAATGAAGATATCTGTGTCAGTTTCCTAAGGCTGCCTTAACAAGTCACCACAAATTTTGTGATTTAAGATTTGGTGACTTAAAACAACAGACATTTATTCTCTCACAGTTCTGTAGGCTAGAAGTCCAACATCCAGCTGTCAGCAGGGCTATCACTCCACACTCCTTCTAGAGTGACTTGGCTTTCTATCATAATCTATTCCTGTTTATTTTCCTTGTAATACTCACTTCCCAACTCCCTTCCTGTCTCATCCAGCTTCTGGTGTTTACCATCAATCCTTGGTGTTTCTTGGCTTAGAGATGCTTCACTCAGTCCTCCCCTATCATCACATGGAATTCTCTTTGTGTATAAATCTTAATCTCCTTATAAAGACACCAGTTGGCCCAGCTGGTGTGGCTCAGTGGTTGAGCATCAACCTATGAGCCAGGAGATCACATTTCAATTCCCAGTCAGGGCACATGCCCAGGTTGCAGGCTCAATCCCCAGGAGGGGGCTTGCAGGAGGCAGCCAATCAATGCAGCCAATCAATGATTCTCTCTCATCATTGATGTTTCTTTCTATCTCTCTCTCACTCTCCCTTCCTCTCTGAAATCAATTACACACACACACACACACACATATATATATATCCTATATTATAAAAAGCCTGTGGTTGTCACACCATCATGCCATAATGACTGATCAGCAGGAGGCTGCGTGCACAGCAGGTACTGCAGGTGGGTGGGGCTGTGTGCGCTGCGAGGTGCGCGTAGGTGGGCAGGGACTTGATGCTGCATCCCCATGGGCACTGGTGGGGACTTGACCAGGAGGTGCATAAGGGGAGTCCTGTGGCGCCGGCCCCACAGGGCAGGACTCTGGGACTCAGGGGGTCCCCTGGTGCCAGCTCTCCAGGGGCCAGGCGGCAAAGAGGGGCAGGGGATGGGCGCCGGGCAGGCGGGGACGGGGAGCATGGCACGGATCCCCAGGTGGCGAGCAGAGGTGCTCCCTCCACGGGGGGAGGGGCAGGGGTGCACGCGGCCTGCGGCGGGGGATGCAGTGCACAGGGGAAGGGCATGAGCTGGGAGAGGAATTGAGGCAGAAGCTAAAAGCTGTTACTAAGGGAAAGAGCCAAACTGTTCAGAGCAGCCAACAACTCAGACACTCATCATTGGGGAGAAAGGAATGGGGACCAGCCAGGCACAAATGTGCTTGTGAGGCCCTCGGCGGTGGTGGCTCAGAAAAGGCATGGGCGGGGCCATGTGATTTTGCCTGCTGGGCTTCTAGTATATATATATTTTTAAAGACACCAGTTGTATTAGATTAAGGGCCCACCCTGCTCCAGTCTGATCTCATCTAAATTTAATTACATCTGCAATGACCTTGTTTCCAAAAATGGTCAAATTCACAGGTACCCGGTGTTAGGACTTCATCATATCTTTTTGGAAGGCATAATTCAACCCACAGCAGTACCCCCATGGGTTTGTTGTAAGAATCAAATGAGATAATGTGAAAAGAAATTAGACCAGTGGCTGGCACATTGCAACACAATATTACTATTATTTCTAAATTCCTATAAGGGTGAGTATTACTGTCCTTTGACAGAGGAAGAAACCTGGATTGGAGGTTAGGGAAATTGGTGTAAGGCACTGAGCTAATGAGAGGTGGAGTGGGAGATGGTGACTCCAGAACCCACATACTTCTTTTAGACCCTCATTCAAAGTCCTTCTAGAGTGACTTTGATTTCTATCATAATCTATTCCTGTTTATTTTCCTTATAAGACTCACTTCCCAACTCTCAGGTTCTTCTACTTGCCCTCTCAAAATGTATTCACTACTTTAGAATCCAAAATTAAAAAGCACTCAGCTAGAACAGTATTGATTCTAACATTCAACACACATGTCTTAAGCCCTTCATTGTGCTAAGAGCCATGCCAGGTTTAAATACAAAGTACCATTCACAGGTTTAGGACACCAAGTGACATTGTTTCACTTCAAGAGTTTGCAGATGAGATATGTCCAGAACTAGCCATTTGTAAATCAATGTACAGTGTGTCAGGTACTAAGTACTTTAACAAATATTAACATGTTTCTAGCAACTCTGTAAAGGAGGTACTAGTTTATTCTTATTTCACAGATTCGAATAAGGAGGCACAGAAAGGCTAAGATCACAGAGGTGGAATACTCTAGAATGTTCCAGAATGGTGACTTGACCTGGGTAGTCTGCCTTTTGGCTCCAGAGTCTTCACTTTACTAGCAATGTGTGTGTCCCAGGCAAAATAGATCTATTTAAATTTTCCTTGTGCAATGTTATTTTAAACTAGGGACCCAGTGCACGAATTCGTGCACCTTGAAAGGAACAGTGGGACGCGAGGTTGCAGTAGGCACAGGGATGGGTCTCAGCCCATCCTCCACGCCCCTGCCCAGCCCCTCCCACCGAAGCCTTGTTTACTGTCTTCCAAAAGGCCCACTCCTGCCGCTGCTCCCAGGTGCTGACAGCGATGGTCCTGCTTGTATCCCCTGAAGGTGTGGAGTGATTGGGGCCAGCACCAGCAGCGAGTGCGAGCAGGGCCAGCGCTATCAGCAGGTGCAAGTGGCAGCTCCTCCCTGTTCACCCCTCAGGAGCAGGGGGAAGTGGAGAAGCCCTCAGGGGCGATCAAGGCTGGCAGCCACCCCTTGCACCTACTGATGGTGCCGAGCAATCAGTACCGGCATTAGGTACTCACAGCGGGTGCAAGCGGTGGCTGCTGGCTCCGATTGCCCCTCAGGAGCAGGGGGAGGTAGAGAAGCCCTCAGGGGCAATGGGGGCCAGCAGCTGCCACTCACACCCACTGACAATACTGAGTGATTGGGGCTGACGCCAGGCACCAGGAGTGGGTATGAGCGGTAGCCAGTGCTGGCAGCAGGTGCGAACACCGGGCAGGACCTTGGCGTGTGGGAGAAAGAATTTTCAGTAACCACCAGAAGCTTGCCCCATTGACAGCGATCAGTGCCACGCCTTGGTCTGGTGCCCCTGCTCATCTGCTCTACTATCCCACTGAGGCCAATACCTGCCATGTTCTGCACACACCCCCTGGTGGTCAGCGCACATCATAGCGACTGGTTGTTCGTTTGTTTGGTCTATTTGCATATTAGCCTTTTATAATATAGGATATTTTAACATTAGAGACAGTGCTATAGTAAACATTCTTAAGCTAAATCTTTGTGCACATTCTGAATTATTTTTCTTGTAAGAGAATTGCTGTGTCAAAGAATAGGCATATTATTAAGGCTTTGGTACATAATGTCAAATTGCAAGAATGAGGGAAGGAGTCCTCAAGAAGTAAAAATATAATTGGCAAAAGCATGAAATGGAAAGCATGGGGTTATACCTGGAAAATGGCAAACACTCCAATCTGAATGGAATGTAAAGTGCTTGGAGACGAGAGATTGAAGGGCTGCCTCTAAAGTGGTCTGGAGCCAGCTTGTGGAGAGCTTTGAATGCCGTACTGTAGAATTCAGACTTCGTCAAGCAGCACTCAAAAACCAGCATATATTTTTGAACTGAGAAATGAAATGATCAGATTCTGTCTAAAATAATTTCAAGAAAACTTCCTCTGTCTCCTGAGAGAGGTGTCTTTCATCGCAATTGCTTTCATGCAGATGGACTTGGGAGGAGGGGGTTACTATATATTTTACTTGTATTTTTAACATGGTGCATTCTTAAAATCATCTACTTACATACATTAACAATATAGGAAATAATACAAAGAATAATATATTGATAATATATATTTATATGTCATATTTTATATTATGACTAGAGGTCCAGTACACAAATTCGTGCATGGGTGGGGTTCAGCCGGCCTGCCCCAATCAGGGTGTGGGGGGTCGATTGGGGGTGCGGCTGGCCAGGGGGAGGGACCCCAGGCAGTTGGTGGATTGGCCCCACCCCTGGTTGAACTCTGGTTGAATGCCCGGTCAAGAGGACAATTTGCATATTACCCTTTTATTATATAGGATATATTTTGTATGTTATATTGTATGTAAAATATAATATATTTAATATATGATTATATATTATGACATAATATATTATACTATAAAAAACAATAATAAATAGTAACCATTCTTCTGACTCTGGAGTTTATCATTCCCATACATTTTTTTTAAAACTTCTACTATGTATGTAAGTATATAGGAGCAAAATAAAATGGTATATTGCCTATTTTTAAATTTCATATAAGTACAATCATATAATATATATTTTACTGCAATTTGATTTTATATTTGCCATGAGACTCTTTTATATTTGCCCTTATTGATATATGTGATTCTAGGTCATCTGTTTGCTTGTTGTTGTTTTTTAATAATATAGCTTTCCATTGTAGGAATATGCCATGATATTTTTCTCATTTTGATGGACATTTAGTTTGTTTTGAAAAAAAATTTTTTACAAACAATGTTCTCATGACATTCTTCATGTCTTCTTGTTCACTTGCCAAGTGGACAGCCTTTCTCAACCAGGGTTCCTCCTCTGAACCACAGAACAAAGAGGGTATTTGGAATAACTAATTTCTCACGTTCCAATGAAAGATGTATGAGAAGCACCATTCTAGATGCATAAATGAGAAGTTAATTCATTTCATTCAATGATGCCTCAGGATATTAGGGCTTAATTCTCTTCATAAATGGTTGAGGAAACTGCTGGGATATAGCTTAGGAGCAAGACTGCTGTGGGTTTGTACAATTTCAATTTTCCTTTATACTGACGGTACTAGACGTGCTCTTCCAAGTCGTTGTGCCAATTACACTCATACCAACAATGTAAGCAGCCCACTGTTCCATGGTGTGGCCAACAAATGCAACAGTCAGATTTTTAAAGTGCTCATTACTCTGAAGGGAGTAAAATAGAATATCAGTGTTTTGAACTTGCATTTCCACAATCACTTGTAAGAAAGCTTTCTTTTTGTATTTTTAAGGACTGTATGGGTTTCCCTCTTCGTGAATTTTCTGTTCAATGGTTGATCCATCAGTTTCTCAGTTGAATTATTTGTCTTTTTTTTCTGTCAATTTGTAAACCTTCTTTACATATTATGATAGTAATCCTTTACTGGTGATATGCATCATGCAAGTATTAAATAAAGTAATCCTTTTTGGTGAATTTTAGGAGGTTTTGAGTCCAGCTGTAAGGCTAATGCTTGGCAAAAAGAGAGGTTTCCCAGATGGACAGCCAACATATGGGTTACAATTTATTTGATCAGTATTGACAAATGTTGCATTTCTTCTATGGATTAGACTCCATGGGGAAAGGTTTAGGGATACAGAAATAAACCACACAGGATCTCTGCCCTTAAGAGATTTTCAATCTAGAGGAAGAAACACAAATAACCATTTAAATTCTATTACAACCATCAACACCATCATGGTTAGCAAAACAGTATCAGTGTCTTACCACAGCGATGCCACGTTAGGGTAAAAGGACAAAGTGTTTCTGCTGGTCGTTATCACGAGCTTGAGAGAAGAGGAGCAATGGGAAAAGCTTCTCTCCTGGGTGTCAGGTCCTACCTTCTGGTGGGCACAAGGTGGCCAGCTCAGGGGTGTGGCTGCTCCGCCATCCTCTAGTTCCGGCACACCAGGCTGGACTGAAGGCCTCCTTAAAAGACATTTCTAAGTACAGGTGTTCTTTGTTCCCTTGCACCTCTGCAAACAAGGCTTTTTGCTCCTGTTCCTATCAAGCTGTTCCCTGCAACCACGTAGGACTGTCACAACAGCACTTGTCAGGAACTGCAGCAGAGCGAGCCACGACAGCTGGTGGCACGAGGAGCCCACGCATCTGCTTTCCTCTCCCTGGCAGGCCTCCCTGGATAATGGCAGGTCTTGTGTACACAAGAATGGTGCTATTGATCTGCCAACAGTAGGCCCCAAGCTCTGTGTTGTTTTTCAAATAGCTGGGGGTTGCCTTTACACTGGCCCCCTCACACACTGTCACCTAATTCTCCCTGGGACCCAAGGAGCACATTTGCACTTGGTTATAAGTGCAAAGAGTCCTGCAGTCCTTGTCAGGAGAACATAGTTTTGCCCGTGGACCTGTCACATCCTAGCCGGGTGGCCACGGGGAAGTCCGTGGGCCTTTCTGAATCTCTTTTCTCACATGTAAAATAGGAAACTATTACTTGTCTTGTACTTACATATGAAATTACTTTTGATATTGATTTGTGAACTCTACAGTGTGAAGCAATATCAGGGATTAAGATGATTTGTAAAGATAGAGCAGTGCCGTGCTTGACTGTGCAAGGCACAGCTCTGAGGGGCCCATTAACTGCATCTTGTGTTTTCTGAGCCAACACATTTGCTGCCCAACACAAGTGGGCACAAACTTTTTTCCTTGGACAGCTGATGCACTCAGCTTTACTGGGGGAATCTAAGAAAAACAACTGAGGATGCTTCTCAAACACAGAGACTCGTGGACTATTAAATCCAAAGGGACCCTCCCGCCATCTGTGGAATGACCCGGATAGGTTAAATCAGTGGTCTCCAAACATTTGGTCCACATGCTTCCATCAGTAAAGCATTTTCAGTACACCCTTACACCATATGCATAGTTATTCATTTATAAGCAACAGACATGCACTACTATGCTAATATATCATGTGCATTATAAAAACATTTGCAATTAGAAATTGTTAAAGTTCAAAGGAAGTTCTATTATGTCTCTCCTGCACCACACAGTGAATCATTTTGCCGATCCCATGAGAATGTGTACCCATGAATTTGGAGTCCCCTGGACAAATGAAGAAACCGAGGCCCAGAGAGATGAAGTGATTTGCTCAAAGCCATGAAGCTAGTTGGTGATGGGGCTGACACACTGGTCTGAAATTGCTGTTTACTGACAATGTGTATAATCCTAAAGTGTACCTTATATTGAAAATTACCTCAATGGAATAATTGCACATGATATTTCATTCTTAGTTTATTCCTGATGCATTGAGAGCATTTTTTCTTAAAGCTCTTTTTTTTTTTTTTGTAAAATTTTAATTTCTGAGAATAGACCTGAAAGAGTGGGTATAGATTTCCTTCACATAACAATATGAGAAATAAAAGAGCAGGATTGTATGTCACAGATGAAAATGCTATATTTATGCTCATTGTAATCCATTCATTGCTTTATGGATCCAACGTCCCCTTGGGAGAGTCACAAATCCACATAATGTTCCTGAGCGCCGGATTTGGCATTTGGGTCTCTGATTTAGCTGTCAGATATGTAAAATCACATGTAACCAGACAACTCCCTGGGGACTCCACAGCTGCGAACGCTGAAGAGTGCGAGTTATTCCAACAAGGTCGGCATTAATTTGCGCACAGATGCTGGTCCCCTCGAGCTGCCCTTTTGCTACCCCATGTTATTTTCAGCATGGCTCAGAGGGCTTGAGAGGAGTGACTCCAGTAGAATCCTCTTCTCAGGGACTGTTCCAAGTTCAACTGAGGTGACTTTCAAAGGTTGCCCTTAACAGAGACAACAGTTATCAAAGGACATCTGACCTTCTGAGGCCATTGCTAGCGCTGCTCAGTACCAGCACCCTCCTTTCCCTTCTTTTCAGCTTCCCAGCTCCTCCACACAGTGGCCTCATTGTAAGGACCCCACACACGCCATGTAAATGACGGATGGATGGTTCGCCCTCTGGACCCCATATCTTCTCTCATGTCCAGCTTAGTTCTAATCAGTGGTTGATAAAGAATGTAAATGGACACTAAATACATTTTAAAGAAAAAATAAGCTGGCAGGTAAGTTGTCATTCCCTTCAACACCAGGGGTGCACCAAGAGAAATTATTCTACTGGGTGAAAGGTTGAAGTGAATGGTCTATTCATTTCCTTCTAAATCTATAGTAGAGAGAACCAGGAGTGTAAATCGAAATGCCTGGATTTAAAATCTTCCTTTGCCAGTTGGTAGCTAAAGGGCCTAGCACATAAAGAGTCAAGAAATGCTTGTTAAATAGTGCAAGTTCTTTCACTTTTCTGTGCTCCAGCTTTATCGGTAAAATGGTGGGGGGGTGATGATAACTGTTGAACAGGATTGTTGTAGTGATTAGTGCTTAATAAATATTTATGTAAAGAACAAAACAATAAAATTGAAAAAGATACAGGAAATGTCTACATATTTTAATCAACTAGTGCTTTGCGACCCTTAAAAGTAGATAACTCTATAGCTGAGATTTCCATGTGGCTTCAAAGTGTGGTACCATTTCCAGGTGTGACAAGTCTGGACACCATTGCAGTCCTCTTAGGTCCCCTCCTAAGAATAATGAATTAAAGTACTAATAATTAACTAAAATAACTAAATGAATTAAAATTCAGGATAATTGAGTGGTCACTGAATCAAATCTTACTTGTCTACTGCTTCATACCCTTTTGGCCTCAGCATTTACTCCCAGCCACCTCCTCAATAATGACCCATACATGCCCCATGCTTCTTATCCCTGGGCATTTCTAACCCCAGGACATCTGCAGAGTTCACTCTATACCCACAAGTAAACCCAGAAGTGCAGGAGAGTTGAAAACTCATAGGGCAAACCTTGGCCAGTTAGGAAATGTGAGTTGTCTAATAAATGAACATCTCTTGAGTGAGTAGTTGTTTTTTAATAGTGAATAGTTTTATTATTTATTATTATTATTATTTTTCAATCCTCACCAGAAGATATGTTTTTATTGATTGTTTTTTAGAAAGAGAAAGAAACATCGATCACTTTCCTCCTGGACTGATGGATGCCCGGATTGGGGATTGAACCCACAATCTAGGTATGTGCTCTGACAGGGAATCGAACCCACAACCTTTGGGTGTATGGGACAGCACTCTAACCAATTGAGTTGCCCAGCCATGGTGAGTGAGTAGTTTTGAGATGCATTCCATCCGGCTTCTCAGATAGTCCTGAGAAATAAACCTCTAATTGCCCTAGTGGTGGCCAAATCAATAATGTACTTTGTATGGAATCTCTTTCTCCCTGTAGTACCCAAACCACTCACCTGGCATGGCAGTCTGTCTCAGGTCCTGCTTTTGGGGGAGCTAAGGCACCACCATGTACCCAGCTGCCATAAGCTATCTTATTTTATCCTCTAGTGGTATCCGCAAACTACAATCCAGGAGCCAAATTTTGCCCGCCTGCCTCCTACAGTGTAAATAAAGTGTTATTGAAGCCCATCCAGGTTCATTTATGTACCATCTACATGGCTCTCTAACTACAGTGGCAGAGGTGTGTTGTTGTAACAAAGAGCATATGGCCCACAGAGCCTCAAATATCTACGCTCTGGCCCTTTACAGAAACCCTGATCAAGTGTGATATCTGGGCCACCTGCATGAGAATCACAGTGTTAAAATGCAGATTTACATCTCTAGCTCCATCCAACCTCCGCCACAGAGGGGGCATCAAAAGGACTGTCTGGAACTTAGTCTATGCTGGGTCACAAACTCAGCACCCGCAGACACCAGGCAGGGAACAGGTGAATAAGTAGGACAAGTCTGTTGTTTGGGCACAGACACAAATTTGTAGTATTAAAAATGTATGGGAAGTGTTTTCTATTCTATAAAGAAATATTCTTTCCCCATATTTCCTGAGACAGACTGCTCTTGTCCCTCTTTTGCCTTCTACTTTGAAATAGACATAGATATGGAGAAATTGTTCCCGACAGTGAGCCAGTCGTGCAGGCTGAAATGCCACTCATGCTTGGCCACACGATCACCCTGGGAAACCAGCCCTGTACACAGAAGGCAGCTGCTACTCAGTCCAGACAACTATTGCCAGGTGGGAATTGTGTGCTCTGGGGTGCCCAATGCCAGGCTGTGTGAAAATAGACTTTTCCCCCATTTTGAAGGTTGATCTGTATTTTTTTTTTATTACCCTACTAGAGGCCCGGTGCACAAAATTCGTGCATGGGATGGGGAGAGGTCCCTCAGCCCGGCCTGCAACCTCTCCAATCTGGGACCCCTTGGGGGATGTCCAACTGCCGGTTATCCCTCTCGCAATCCGGGAGTGCTGGCTCCTAACCGCTTGCCTGCCTGCCTGATCACCCCTAACTTCCTCTGCCTGCCTGCCTGCCTGCTTGCCCCTAACTGCCCCCTTGCCAGCCTGATTGCCCTTGCCTTGCCCCCCTGCCAGCCTGATCGCCCCTACCTTGCCCCCCTGCTTGCCTGATCGCCCCTACCTTCCCCCCCTGCTGGCCATATCGCACCTACCTTACCTTCCTGCTGGCCTGATCACCCCTACCTTGGCCCCTGCTGGCCTGATTGCCCCTACCTTGCCCCCCTGCCAGCCTCATCACCCCTAACTGCCTCTGCCTCAGCCCCCAGCCTAAGCCGCAGTCTGGCCTCCCTCTGCTGGAGACGACCTGGTGGATCATGGGAAGGTGCCACCCCCATCACCCCGCTGCTGCTGCCACTGGTGGCCACCATGGCTGCCTGAGCCTCAAGCAGCGCAGTGGCTTTGTCCGGAAGGACGTCGGATGGTCTGTCCGGAAGACGTCTGCCCTAATTAGAATATTACCCTTTTATTAGTATAGATGGGGTAAACAAGACAAGATTTCAGGCCAGATTCCACCCAAGAAACATTGATATACTAATATTTGTTGGTTTTCATGCTTTTATTCTTTACCTCTGGCTAAGCTGTCATTAAAATAGTACTAACAGGTGGGCCTGGGTACAGTTGTCAAAATGTTGAAATGTACTTGTGCTATGTGGTAAATGGATACTGCCCCACCCCACCACCATCTCCAGTGCCTCCCCTTCCTTGGGCCACAGCTCCAGGTGCCTGCTCTTCCCCAGGACCTGAGAACTTCACCTGGTTCAGAGACCAAAGGCCCCCCAGGGCAGGTGGGGCCTACTCTGGCCCTGGGCTGCCATCTCTTCTGATTAGTTGGTGTTTGTGCCCTACGGTGGGTAAATATATTTACCCTTACCCCACAGCAGTGTTCTACTGATGGCAAGACTTTTAACTCTTTCATTTTGCCTTCAGACAGGCAGTTAGATAGGGCAGGACTGATCCTGCTGGGCAATTCATAACTTAAAGTAATCAAGTCCCAATTCTGCATCCTTTCCCTTCCCCCACTTCTTTGGGAATTCTGTTCTCTTCTCCCACCCTCAGGCTTCCTTTTCCTCCCTAATGCTCTGCAAGATCCTCCTATTAACTAGGGATCCCACTTGCTATAAGGTGCTGGGCTTAAACCCTGGCTCTTTACTCACAAGGCATGTGGCCATGGGCAAGTCACTCCTTTCTGACTTAGGTTTTCATTTGTCAGTGAGGAATAATGGGCCCCATCCCACAGGGCTTTTTGAGACTCAAGTGAACAAGGTATGTGAAGTTCCTGGCGTAGGGTGAGCACCCAGTAAATCACAGACTTGTCTCCCTCATTCCTGAGTGCCACACAGCCAGGCCTTATTGATTTAAGTTGGAATCAGCTCCTTGAACTAAGGGAGCTAGCACTAATGACAGTCCTTCCTCTAACCCCCATGGGAAGGTCCATACTCTCATTGTATAACCCATGGCACTTTGGACCTCTCCACTGTGCAGTTACAGTATTTTAACATTATGTATCTACTAGAGGCCCAGTGCACAAAATTCATGCATGAGTAGGGTCCCTAGGCCTGGCAGAGCCGATCAGGGCCTTCCTTCCACCGGCTGCCAGCTGCCAGCTGAGGCCTTCCTTCATTCTGTGCCTCCCTCTGGTGGTCACCACACGTTATAGCAAGCGGTCAAACTCCTGGTCAGTTGAAATCTCAAGGGGACAATTTGCATATTAGACTTTTATTATATAGGATTGCTGCAATCCTTTGGTTCATATTTTCTTCTTATGGTGCTGGTATAGAAACAGACACATAGACCAATGGAGCATAATTGAGAGCTAAAAAACAAACCTAAGCATATACTGTCTACTAATATTAATGGAGAAAAGATAGTCTCTTCAATAAATGGTGATGGTAAAATTGAATATTCACATGTAAAGAATGAAACTAGACCCCTATTTTACTCCACTAGCAAAAATTAACTTGAAATGGACTATAGACTTAAATGTAAGACCTGAAACCATAAAACTCCTAGAAGAAAACATAGTAACAAAGCTCCTTGACATGACTCATAGCAATGCTTTTTTGATATGACACCTAAAGCACAGTGACAAGATAAAAAGTAATCAATCGAACTACATCAAACTAAAACATTTCTGCACAGAAAAAAGGAGCCCCATTTATGATGTCAGGGACTACATGGCTGGAGATTTGACAGAAACAGACCTGATCCTAGGCCTCATGCTTAAAAATAATGAGCGGGGATATTTGTAAACACAATGGCGATAACTTCCCAAAGCCGAGGCTTGTGGAGAGTAGAGGCAAAGAAGGTACAAAACTGGCTGGAGCCCTACTCTGCCTGTGCCCTTGGGAGTGGGAGTCAAAGGCATAGACTTTGGTCTGCAAGGGTCTGTACAAACTCTGAGCTCTTTCCAGATTTTTTTTTCAAACTCTGGATATTGTACATAAATAGGCCCAACTTGCATGGACCCTCCAGAACAGGGAAAAGCAACATTCTGTTTGGGTCTCCCACATTCCTTCAGGAGCCCAGACATGATATTTAGGTTCTAACCCATCCCAACCTGTCAAGTCTGGAGCCCTGGTCCCACCCCGAAAGCTCAGAGATGACCGTCAGCTTCTCAGCATATTTGTGTTAGCAAAGGCCATTGCTGAACCTTCCTGAGCTCCCTTTAACTTAAGTTTCCCAAGGCCAAGCCCAGGCAGAAGAAAGTACATTATCAGTGGGGCCCAGTGCCTGTACCAGCGCACCAAGAACAGTTTATTTAGTCATAAATGCTTTATGGAGACATGTTTTTAAAAGGGGAAGAGAGTGGAAAGTTGTCCTAATAAATGATTCACCGATATTATAAAAGTAAAAAATTGCCTGTATTTCCAAGCCAAGATTTATGGGAGTCTAAGAACTGTCCCTTCTCATTCTTCTCCCCAAATCCAACTCATTTTTATAGAATTCAAGCAATTTCTTGAATCTGAGTGACCACCAATACCTAGAAGCTGAATTCCCAACTGATCACAGTACATAGGGACACCTTGCTAACTTTTATTTTATATTTACAATTTAGGACAGGATTTTTGTTTTGAGGTTTTCTGTTTCACAAGCCAGTGTTCTCTCTATTATTGTTGTTCAGCACAAGCATTGATATATTAACGAGAACACGGGAATACGAAAGCAGAGCTTGGTCCCATGTCAGCATACATTACTGTTGGGAGGATATAGCATCGCCCAGAGATGAATAGCAAGTTGGGAGCAGGGGCCCTGTTCAGATGGGCAGAGAAAGCAATGACCTTGGAGGGGGATCAGAGGTGGGAGTGGCCACTGCTGGTGAGAACTACAGTTCTATGATTGTTAATTACTGGACTGAGACCAAGCTGCAAATGATTGTTGACACTACATCAAATCTCTTGAGTCCCTCCCCATATCAGGCACAAAAACCAAAATTGAACATAATCTGTCATTGTGTGAATTCTGATGATTGTAACCCAGAGTTCCCCTTAAATGTATAGCTTTTTAGTACTATATAGGCATCAAAATAGTAATTAGAATGTCTTACAGATATTTAATGAAAGCCTTATCACTAGCTCTCTGGACCACTATTTCCTCATCTATAAAGTAAATAAGTTCAGCTGGATTAATTCTACCACTTCTCAGAGCTGGAAACAAGATTTTTTTTTTTGTTTCTGATCATAAAAGTAATGTAGATTCTCATTGTAAAATAATTTAGGCAATACAGAAAAGTATAAAGGAAAAAAAAACAAAATTATTTCAAATAGATATTAACTTTTAGGTACATATTCTTTGAGATACTTTTACAAACAGTTTTCCTCCTTTTTTATAAAAATGTGATTGCACTATACATAATCTCTTAATATATATATATATATATATATATATATATATATATATATATGTCATGGATGTTTGTCCAGATCAGTGTAAGTATAGCTACGTTTTATTTTTAGTTATTGCATAGTTGTCTGCTTAGCACAATCACTTAGACTCTTTTCAATTTTTACTATTAACAACAAGACACCAATAATTATTATTTGACATATGTCTTTGTATACTTGTACACTACTTCCTTAGGACCCACTTTTAGAAATGCACTTCCTAGGCCAAAGGTGTGTGCATTTTTGATGCAGGGCTGGAGTACTTCCAGGCCCTAACATCTGAGCCTGAGAGTGACCATTCCCCCACCTCACTCCAGGTGTTACCATTCTTCTTTAGCGTTTCCAATCAGATGGTGGAAAAATAGAAAGCTTTGTTTTTGTAATTGCCTCATAACTCAAATGTCATTCATTGCCTGACATGATGCCTAGCAAACACTTGGTATGCAATAAGTACTCGTTAACTTTCATGGCCCTGTTAATTATCAATGAAGTATCTACAGCAAAGCTTAGAAAGAAACTTGTGGTTTAATTATAAGCAAAAGTATAGGCTATTGTTCTATGTATTTTTTTCTTAGCCTTCCCCATATTTTTTTATAACCACTTTTAATTTTTTTTCTTATTGTATGCATTATATATGTTGCCTTAAATTATTAGAGAATGAATGGGTGCATGAATGTAACAGTAAGATAAGCCTGTTGGTGGTTGCTGGTGATGTGGTACAATGATGCCATCATGTCACAGAGCCCCATGACCCTCTTCTGCAACATGAAGATAGTGGCAATCCTTGGGTGTCCCTTTATTACAGGAAGATTCAAAGTGTAGAGAGCATTTGGTGATACTGAACAGGCCCTCATGGAGTCCAGCTGGTTCTGGGAAACAGGGAAAAGGTCCTAGGAAGCACTGAGATGGGCAGAGGCCATGGAGCACCAGGAGGAGTACTCCAAAGCAAAATTGTGCATCCAGGAGGCAATGCTCCAGATAGGTGTGAAGTTGCAGTTTCTGGACTTCGTTCTAGGACACTAAGCTGAAGGGAACACCTTTCTTAAATGAAATAACATGTGTGTCCATTAAATATCTCCATACCAAGTCCAAGGCAACTTGACCTAGATGAATTATTAATAAATAGACTCAGTAAAGTGTCAGTAAAGCTTTTCCATCCCTGAAAGTATTCAAATAGCCTGTAGACCAGGCGGGATAATAAAGAATCTGACAGGACTCCTCGGGAAGAGCTCCCTGCATTATGTGACTAGATGCCAAAGGTATTTTTCATTACTTTAAAATCTGTCACTATTTGATCAGTCAATTCAGTTCAACAATTAAGTGAGAAGAAAAAGAGTCAAACTGATTGTTTTACCTTTTTCTAAGAATTGATTGTTCAACTCAGACAAAAATGTTGATCCCATTTTGCATGTGCAGATAGTCAATTTAGAAGAATTGTTCTTGCTGGCCTGAGCCCAGGGAGACAGAGATTAAATCTGACACTGTAGCAGAGGCAGCATGTGGGAGAAGGGGAATGAATCACTAAAATCCTCAGAGATTTTCCCTCTGGGTCCTCGGCATTTTGCAATCTGGTGGCTGTAGCAGAGTGGTATTGATTATTGACAATTCAATAAACATTAAGCAAACACTTATAATTGGTGGTAATTCGATGATGCAGAATCACCAAGCGATTCTCTCTGAGCAGCGCAATCATGAGAGGTATTGGATGATGGGGTGGCTGTAAAAAGTAGCACTGAGAGCAAGGTCTTCCAGAGTCTGGGACAGGTATTCTTACCTTTGGAGTCTCAATCCTAACCAGGCAGAGTGAAGCCAGCAGGAAGTCTCCCTGTGACCTGTACTCTGTAGAAGATGTTTGCAAGAAAAAGCAGCATTCATTGCAAATGCAAACCACTGTTCACAATTGAGACTCATGGAAAGGGTGCAAGAACTGTCTCTTTGTATGTTACATATTAGGGGGTACTCTTAGGGAAAATGCAAGGGATAATGAAAAATAAAACCAGAAAATTTTAAATATGGGGGGAAAAATAAAACTGGAGAGATTAGGGAAATGTGACATTGAGGGAAAATGCCTGAGGGAAGACATTTTTCACCCTTAGAGTTTTGCACGTGATATGAGACTTGTCCAATGAAGGTGAGACCCAAACTTTGGGGCAAAAAAGTGGAATGGTGAGGAGTCTAACCAATCCTTGATAATGTAAGTGAATTCGCTTATAGCTTAAGACAAAAGGGGCATGCTATGGTATTGAAACTCTATTGAGGAATGAAGGAAATGTCTTGTAGAATGGTCATTACTGAATTTCCTGGACCAAGTATGTGGGGTGACAAAAAGCCTTCTAAGATTTATTAAATTCACAAACCATATCCATTTCTATTAACCCCAGGGGTATATATAATGTCATTTGAAGTGACCAGGAATATATTTTTAAGGGTTATGAAATTTGAAGCAACAACTGAAGGATTTTAAAGTCCAGGTGGTGTTTTCATTGCTCCTTCACATCAGTAGCTGGGGCTCAAGATGAGAGAGGGAAGTGGAGGAGCTGATCAGTTGGCTCTGCAGATGGTATTTTAGGCTAGATCTAGATTGCTGGACCATAGTTTAAGATGCCCAAAGGATGGCGTCTTGCCTAAGGATAGAATGCATTTCATGAGGATGAGAAAGAACTTTTCCTGAGCCTCACTAATCTGATAAAAAGTGTTTTAATAATTCAAGAATGGCAGAACATTGATAATATTTTTAGGGCAGACACAGAAATAGGCTGACTGCCTCTAAGAAAGGAAGCTTGGCCTAGCTGCAAAGCGGGTGGTTAGACACAGTCTTCAGATGGTAACTACTTTTGTTCCAACTCAGCTTTTGAGCCAAGGCCACACTCTTTTCAGGGTGGTCCCAGCCAATGCTGAGCAAGACTATGGCCCAAGGGTTTATCTATTTAAACTTAACTCGAGACTCCTATAATGGGCTCCAGACTTCTCCACGGGGCTGGCAGAGTCTATCCGATGGGCGTGCAAGTCTGACAGCTTTTCTCTACCCTTCCCTGCTTTCACTATTTTTCTTTCATGGCTGTGTTGCATTCCTAACTCCACCTCAGCATCTGCCTCCCAAAGACGGTACCAGAAGAGATCCAAAAAAGCAGGCAGTATTATGCAGTTTAGGCTATGTGTTCATCAGGGATGAATGCATAAACAAATTTGGTATCCTATCCTATCTAATATAAGAGTAATATGCAAATTGACTGTCACTCCAAGACACAAGATGGCTGCCCCATGTGGTCAAAGATGGCTGCCCCCATGTGGACACAAGATGGCCACCACAAGATGGCCGTCACAAGATGGCCTGCAGGGGAGGGCAGTTGTGAGAAGTTAGGGGTGACCAGGCCATCAGAGGACGGCAGTCAGGGGTGACCAGGCTGGCAGAGGAGGCCAGTTGGGGGAGACCAGGCCAACAAGGGAGGGCAATTGGGGGGGGGGGGGGGGGCCCAGGCCTGCAGGGGAGGGCAGTTGTGGGGGACCCAGGCCTGCAGTGAAGGGCAGTTGGGGGGGACCAGGCCTGTAGGGGAGGGCAGTTTGGGGGGAACCCAGGCCTGCAGGGGAGGGCAGTTGGAGGGGACCAGGCCAGCAGGGGAAGGCAGTTGGGAGCCAGCAGTCCTGGATTGTGAGAGGGATGTCCAACCACCCGTTTAGGCCCAATCCCAGTGGGTCCCAGATTGAAGAGCATGCAGGCTGGGCTGAGGGTCTCAGATTGGAGAGGGTGCAGGCTGGGCTGAGGGACACCCCCCCCCCCCGTGGACAAATTTTGTGCACCAGGCCTCTAGTATCTATATAATGGAATATATAATGGAAATATGAATGAGCCTTCAAGACATTATACTAAGTAAAAGCAAGCCAATCACTAAAGGACACATACTGTATGATTTCACTCTGTAAGTTCCTAGAGTCGCCAAATTCACAGAGGCATAAAGTAGAATGATGTTTGCTACAGGTTGGGAGGAGTGGGGTAAGCCCCCAGGAGAGGGTGTAAACTATGTACTGGATGACTACTAAAAACCTGGGGAAAGCTGTGATCCCTGCTGAACAAAGATTGTGGAGGAAAGGATATACAGGCTTAGAAAAGTGGGTGTGCTCAAGTATTATACAAGGTCAGAAGACTCACCTGAGCTTTATGTGCACCAAGAAGGACCTGACAGCAGACCATTCAGGAAGGCCATCAGGAAGGCACTGGTGAGGGGCACCAGCATCACTAAGTTCAGTATTGGCTCTTCTCTGCAGGTCATGGTTGACCCACTGGAAGGAGAGGCTGTCACAGAACTTGACTCCTTGTTAGCAATGGGAACAATGGAACCTTGATGAAACAGAGTCTAGGGGGCAGTCTTGAATGTCAGAAGGCAGGAGTTGAAGTTATTGAAATAACCAGCAATATGGGAGTAACAGCAACAGAGTTGGAGAATTGTGAAGATGATTAAAGGAGCATAGCATCCATAAGGCAAAATAAATGGGCAGTCAACAAGGGCACTGCTTAACATATATAATCAAAGTAAAGAGTATGAGTGAGTTGGAGTCTGGGGAAGTTCACTCCAATAAAAGAGTCATGATCCCTTGCCCAGTTCCCAAACCTGAGCTAGTTTTCAGAGCCAGAATTTGTTGACTGCAAAGGTGGCTGGGTCCTAAGGCAGAAGGACCCTGGAACACCATGGCAAGTATATAGTATAACAAGTCCCCTCACTGCACACTAGGGAAAGGGAATACTTAGGTATTTTGAGAACAATTGAACACAAAATCTAAGTTGACATTTATATTTAGAGACCTGCCCCCCTGTTACAGTAAGCAGGGTGAGGTAATAAACAGAGTCTTGGCCAAAGTGCAATTTATATTATGTCCACTGGATCTAAGAACACACCCAGTAGCCTCTTCTCCAGTCCCCAAATGTATAAATGGGATTGACATACTCCGCAATTGGGACAATCCCCAATTTAGATTCTTGGTCTGAAGTACATCTAGCATAGTGGGCAAAATGTAGAAGTCTCTGTAACTGCCCTCCTTACTTCCTCTGGGAAAAATAGTGAGACCAAAAATAATCATCAGCACTGTTGGGGAGAGATGATGACAGGTTAGTGCCCTTGTTAAATATCTAAAGGTGCAGTGGTAGTAACATAGCTCCACTTCATTCATCAGTCTGACCCCTATGGAAATTGTTCGGAATGGCCTTCTGAAGAAGCATTTGAAGCGCCATCTGCAAAGACAAGAAGCAAAGATCCTCTAGGACAGTGGTCGGCAAACTGTGGCTCGCGAGCCTCATGCGGCTCTTTGGCCCCTTCAGTATGGCTCTTCCACAAAATACCACGTGCGGGCGCGCACATACAGTGTGATTGAAACTTCGTGGCCCATGTGCAGAATTCGGTTTTCGGCTCTCAAAAGAATTTTCAATCGTTGTACTGTTGATATTTGGCTCTGTTGACTAATGAGTTTGCCGACCACTGCTCTAGGATGCAGTTGATGTAGTGAATCAGATACCTCTGTAGGACTCTGTGTCCCCAATTTAAAAAAAAAAAAAAGTGGATCTGGAAAACAAGGGATGTAACCAGGAGTTGCCCACTCATCATTATTCCCAATGACCCCTGGGAATCTTTATGCCTCCTGCCCATGGAATTCTGGGCTTTTCAGGGTTAAAAGTCATGGTTTCCAAAGGTTCCCATTAAACCACAAGCTAGGGCTACTGCCTGGGCACTTTGAACTCCTGTGTCCAGGGGCCAGCAGATAAGAAGAGCAGTTACCACCTTGGCATTGGTAATTGGCCTTAATCAACAGGATGAAATAAAGCTGCCATTACATAGCGGAAGCCGAGAGGAACACATGTGACCCAGGGGATCCACCTGAGTACCTCTTGGTCCATTCTTGCTCAACTGTGATTGTGAATGAAAACATGCAGCAACCTTGACTTAAGAAAGATATGTCTACCAAGGAACACTTTGTCCAGCTTTTACAAGTGTGATCAGCTGACATCTTCTAGCTATTAATTCCTTCAGGTACATCAGACATCACAGTCTTATGAGGGTGGCCATAGCCAATGATTAAATAAGACTGTGGTCCAAGGGTCCAGGCATTTCTGCCAATATAGGGCTCCTGCTAAGACAGTCTTGGTCCTAGATCTCCTCATTGGACTGTGACAAACTTTGTCAGATATGCATCGCCAACTGATGGCACCCTCTGCGCAATCCTGCTTCTCCCCATTTTCTTCCATGGATATAACTTCTCAATGAGACTTTTGCTTTTTTAACTCCATCTCAATATTTGTTTCCCAAAGGAAATAACTGACATACCGTTAAAGCCAAGTGATATACATGAAGTTTCATTGTTAGTCTCTCTACTTTATAATTTTTTTAGCACTTTTACAATGGAAAGATTTTAAAAGGAAAGAGAATTGAAATGAGGAAAAGAATGTCTTAAACATTAACTGTAGATGAGAAGAAATAAAAATGCACAGATAAATCTATAAAACTAATTGTTGTGAAAATTAGAAGATATAGCACAGAAAAAATAAATAAAAATCAGTAAAGTGTCTGGTTATTTTTTTTTTTTTAACTAGAAAGCAATTGAGTCAGGGCAGGGAAACAGAAAAAATTGTTCTATCTTAGAAGTTTTACTTTATGCCAGTCAGCAGAGCGTAACAAAATGAATTGGAGATAATTTAAAAGAAATTCTTACAGCATGGGGCAATAAACATGAACTTGTTTCACAAAGCTTGGGAGAGAAGAGACACAAAATTGAAATATGTTGATGGAAGCACATGCTTTATTCAAGACAAATGGCCAGCTCAAAGAAGAGATTGACGAGAGATGTCAAGAAGACAGACATCTTTGTGCAAATCCATGAACCTGTAGATGGATGCATGCTGATGAGCAGAGATAAAGGGACAGGAATAGAAAGGATATTGTTGTGGTACAGATCAGTGTGTCTTAAATTTATCCAATCATCAAAATTGTTTAGGGGACCTTTAAGATGCAATTTCTTGAGCCCCAACTACATCATAAATTCAGGGATTGGATCTTAAAATCAGTATTTTTACAACTCTCCAAGTAGTTCTGAGAATCAATTATATGTGTGACTCGGTAATATACTGACTGAGCTCCTGGGCCAGGTGAATAAAAAGGATGACAGATTCCTAACATAGTTTTTTAAAATGCCATATAGGCATATTTGGTAATGATGTGGGGATTTGAACTATACAAACATCTATTAGAAGCCCCATTTAGCTGCATAAAACTTGGGTTGCTAAGTTTCTAAAAAGATCAAGCACACAAATGGAAAAACTATTCTCCTAGATTTGATTCTGACCTACTAGAATAATATTCATCAAAGAGGAGAAGGGGGCTTTAGGGAAGCAGTCACTGAGTTCACATCATGTGAGCCAGAAGACACAGAGATAGCATAATTCAGAGATAAAACTCAAAGGTAAAGAAAAGCATAATTCCTCCAACATTTCAATCTCACGTTGCAGACACAGGTGATGCAAATGATTACAAAAAAAAAAAAAAAGAAAATTTAAAACAAGTAGCAAAACCCAGCAAGTAAACACAGAAACAAACAAAACTAATATGTCACTCCATTTTTGTTCCAACATTGGCTGTCTATTAGGGGACTTCGGAAAAAATACAAATGCCTCCATCACTCCCTGAAGTTTTGATTCAATTTGTCCAGGGAAATCAGCATGAGTCATTTTAAAAATCTCCTCAAATGATTCCAATATTCAATTATGGTTGCAAACCACTGCTCTGGAAGCTCAGCTTTTGAAGGACACACACCAAAGAAGTGTGTAAGAAAGTGACACTGATAGAATTTTATCAAAATGACCTAAAGTTGGCAAACAAATAAAAACACAAAAACAAAGTATTTTCAGCTGTATTTGGGACTAGTTGCAGAGCAGAGACAGGCTAAGCCTGCTGCCTGGGAAGGAGCCAGGACACCTTCGAAGGCTGGAAACGGCAAGTATCTTTAGAATTTTCTAAAATGGATAGAAAATGGATTCTGTAAAGTATGGATGATTGAGCTTGATATGGATCTCAGACAAGGTTCCAGAATGAATACTAAAAGGATGTTATAATAGGCACCCAAATGACAAAAAAGTGATTATAGGACCCAGCATGGGTTCACAGAAACAAGCCCCTCGCATTTCCATTCCTCAGTGGGGGGCTGGCAGATAAAGACAATGTGCACACATTTCTATTCAGGCAGCTGGACTTCAGCAAAACAATTGGCAATGTCTCTCGTAATATACGTGGGGTTAAGATAGAGAAAAAAGGGTTGGATGCTAGAATATTTTAGTGGGTTATTAACCATTCAGAAGTCATATCCAAAGAATGGATTGATGTCATACCTGGTGAGGGCTTCCTAGAATCCGGGTGATCTGACAAAGAAATAGTTCATTGCTCTGTGCATGCTCAATGTTTATACCAGTGACCTAGATGAACATTCAAAGACTATGTCATCACTTCTACAGGAGACATAGATTGGCATGAGAATGTAGATATTTTATAGTAGAACCAGAGTCTAAAAGGATTTTTGATGGACTAGAATGATAAGCAAAATCTAAGAATAATTAGATTTAATAAAGTTAATTTTCTAGCACTTGAGTCCTAAACTCTTACAGTACACAGAGGAAAAATTTGACATAAAGGCAGATGACATTTTTAAGAACCTTGAGAGTCATCGTAAATAATTAAGTTAATATCAGTTAAAAGCAATACGGTTGCCAAAAAAACCTGAAAGTGAGCAACTTTTTTAAAATAAAAATAAAAATCCTATAGTTAAGGAGGGCACGAACACCCTGCACACTGTGCTGCTCAGGTCTTACCTGAAAGTTTGCATTCATTTCTGGTCTCCACATATTAAAAGTGAGGTATGAAATCTGGAATATATTTCAGGAAGAATCACCAGTAAGGTGAAAGAAACACATCCCAGCAATCAAAGAGGAGGAGGAGGAGGAGGAGGAGGAGGAGGAGGAGGAGGAGGAGGAGGAGGAGGAGGAGGAGGAGGAGGAAGAATAAGCAGCAGAAGAAGGAATCATATTGCTTGTTGAGAGAAGACATAGAGGGATAAGAAGCCTGTCTTCAAATAATTAAAAGGCTGTCTATGGAAAGGAATTAAACCTAGCTTGTATGTTCCAAAGTAATTAAAGGAAAACAAGTACCAGGAATCTTTGGGAAGGCTGAAAGACTTTCCACATGTAGAATCAAATATTAGCAATAAGCTATTTGAAACGAGAATCAGCTTCCTCTGGAAGCTGAGTTCTCCATCATTGGCTATATTAGGGTGGAAGCTGGGTACTCACTACAAGGGATGTTATGCAGAAAAATCAGGCAACAAATAAAACTGGATGACCTTAGAGGACATTTAGATGCTGTTATGTTATGACTCTAAGAATATAGAATAGACTTGTATAGCACATTAGGCACACTTCTGTCATGGTGGAAGGTGTAAAGTATTTCTAGCTAAAATAAGGTTGTTTGCTTCATCTAATCCAGAAAAATAGCACTTGCTTTTTCTGATATCCCCGGGTCTCTGGGTGTCATAAACACCCTGGCTCATTTGAACAGGGTCCAGCTACATTTTTTACTTACATGAGAGCGTTCTCCAGGTATCTTGGTAATGAAACAGGGTTTTTGTCAGACATAAATTAAACTTCCATTGCCCAATGGCTCTTTGTCCCAGGTGGGAAATCTCCCAGCTGCCTGATGCTTGTCAGAGCAGCCCCCAAACACACAGCAGTGGGGGGAGGGGAGGAGCCTACAAAGTTAGTCATTACACCATCTGTCTGGAGTTCTGGGTTAAGAAATCATAAAGCCTGGCAGGAGGAAGATAGTGAAGTAAGCGCCAAATAAGGCCTAGGGATTATTGGTATATTTAATTTATCCAGATTATCCCCTAGACCCCACTAACACAAGAAATGGGCAAGTCTGCACATTTATTAAATGACGCTGAACTTAATGCTCTGTGCTAAAATGTTAATCACTCATTCACCGCCCAAATGTTCGTATCAAATGGATAGAATTTCGGGCCATGATGGCCAACTCCGAGCCCCAGAAAGAAGTTATATTTAAGGAATATTCAACTTGAGAAGTTATTTTAAACGAGGGGTATTTTTAAGGCAGGCAAACATGACAATAAACTGTTAACTTGTGCAAGCTAATTATAGCTTCCATTCAAAAGAATAAAACTAGCAAATGAGAGTAATAATTATAAATAATGATGATGAGGCACCATGCTAAGGGCTTATAGGTGGTAATTTAACCCTCACAACAGCCCTGTGACATAGCACTTTCCCCCCATTTTATAGATGAGAACATTGAGGCAAAGAGTGGGTTAAGTCACTCTGAAAGAGGCCACATAAAAAAATAAGTGGTAGACCTTTTACTTAGACCCAGGCAGTCTCTGCCAGGACTGTGTTCTTGACCACTATGGTGTACTGTTTCTTCCAGTTCCTGGAGGCACATCCCTAAGCTCTGGGAGAAAACACCAGATTTGGCACAGATGTACATTGAAGGAGAAGTTGATTCTCTCAGAGGCAGGTTCGTTTGTTCATTCTCTCATTCATTTCAACTCCTATTCCACAAAAGAAAAGGGTCATACTCTCAGATAAGAAGATGTAGGGGTGAATAGCAATACACAGTATAGCCCACTCTTCCACCACCTCACCCCAGACCTAGCTCCATTCCTATGGCATATCCCCGGGGTGTGCTAAGACCTGCTTGTAGAGGCTTTTGGATGACCGTGCACCTGTCTTCCCAACTCCATGTTCAGTAACATCATGCTGGCTATAAAATCAGCTATGGGAGAGAATTTACACCATGAAGTCAGCAGATGTTACAAATAAAGGAGTGTGTGTGTGTGTGTGTGTGTGTGTGTGTGTGTGTGTGTGTGTTTGATCTTTCAGAGAGCGGCTTACCAGCCCACCACTGCACATATCACAGGCTGCCTCCCCGAGAGGCAGACTGACAAGCCTTGTGCCATTCCTCTCTCTCCAGTAACTGCATTTAGAATAATGCAGAGTACACACTTGTCTTCCCTTGTGGTTCCCTCCAGAGCCATTATCATCTGTCAAGCAGAACTTTCATTATGAACATTTTCACTCCAAAAAGGCACTAAACCACCAAAGTCAGCTGACTCGTGCCTTTGCTGGTCACATCATGCACAGACCCAGCATTTCTTCACATCTGCTGATGCCCTTCCCAAATTCCTAGTTCCCACTTTTGGTTCTTTCATCCCTCTCAACTCTGTCATCTCTACTCCTGGTGTGAGTTATACGTATTTAGACCTACATTTGGATCCCAGCTTCATCACTTTGGAGATTCCTTTAGGCCTCAGTCTTATCTATAATAATAAAAGTGTAATATGCTAATTAGACCAGATGTCCTTCTGGACATCCTTCCTTCTGGACAAAGCCACAGCAGGCGAGGGCCGGGGCCAAAGCCCTTGCATGAATTTCGTGCATTGGGCCTCTAGTCATTTATAAAATGGGATGGTTATAGTTTCCAAACTCATAGAATTGGTTTAGGATTAAACTTTTAAAAGTATGTAAATCACACAGAAGTCCCTGGAATGAAAATAAGCGTTACTATTATAATACACTCCCTACAAGCCTGCTTCCTGCCCTGCCCAGGGATAGTATACTCAGGGCACATGTGCCACCCTCTTCCCTACCTCCTTAATGTTGTTCACATTGCTCCCTATTCCGGAATGCCTTTCCCTGTCTATCAAAGTCTTACGTGTCCTTCAAAACCATACTCAAATGTCACCTCTATATGAAATATTTGCTGATTTTTCCTGCAATTAAACTTGGCTTCTTTTCTCTGGGGATGCCATTGGGTTACTCAAATGGCAGCATCTCCTTTCCCCTCCCTGTCTTCTTCACTTCGCCTGTAAGGCTGACAGGACTCTATTTCTGTGGGCTAAGGTATAGAAACACATTATTAAAAATGCAAATGGGCATTGGTAGAGACATTTTCCCACATTGCTGCATTTTCAGGTTTTCCTTAGCACCAGTTAAGTTTCTGGCATCGTGGGCTCATAGCACTGGAAGGGCTCCTGGAGGTCATGTACTGACCTGCATATTTGATAGATGAGGGAACACAGGCCTAGCAAGCCAGTTAGCCGATATCACGCAGCTGGACTTAGAACCAGATGCTGTGACTACCGTCTGATGTTCTGTCTATTCCATGATGCTCCTAGAGGACAGGACACAGCCCGACAGAGATAGGTGGAAGGACAACAGTAAGAGTGTGAAGGGCTTCCAAGGAGGCTGGTGGGGTGGCCAATAGGTCAGGGAAGCTAGGGGCAGGGTCTAGAGCAGGACATGGGTCTAGAGCAGGGAAAGAATCCAGAAACTCAGAAGCCAAAGTCCTGGAGAGCAATTATCTGCCTGTCCCATCCTGTTGTCCACATTGGCAACTTCCCTACCCATAGCCCTGAGCCAGCCACAAATGGTCAAATGCAGAGGCATCAGGCTGGAAGCCAATCATTATTCTATTATTTAGTATGTGGGCTTTTCCATTTCCTAATGGCTACGTGAGTTCCTGTCCTTGGAAGAAATCCTGAAGTCTAAAACAGCCACCATCAACTTCCCACCTCTAACTCACCCTCTATTCTTTTACTCTGCTGTATGTTCTTCAGCTTTGATGTGCTTCTCACTACTTGAAATTATTCTGTTTGTTCATTCATTCATTCATCAATTTATTCATTTTTAAATGTCCTGTCTGTGCCCCCATCAGAAGAGAAGCTTGAGGGTTAAGGGACTTTGTGTTTTTCCTAGTATATACCAAATGCTCAATAAATATTGGTTGAATGAATGAGGATCAAAATCATCCCATGTTATATTAATAGATATATGTTCTTTTCTCCCTACTGATTCAGGAATTTCATTATCTATTCTTTTACTTCTTAAGTTTGATGCTTAGCTCAATAATTTTCATCCTCCCTGCTTTTCTAATGTAAACATTAACTTTCTAAGTACTGATTTAATTGCATTCCCAAATCTTGATTTATAATATATTCAAGATTCAGTCCTAGATATTTTAAATTTTTTATTAGTATTTCTTTTTTTACCCATAAGTTTTTTTTGGGAAGCATGTATATACATTAGATATATATGTTTAATTTCCAAATGAATGGCTTTTTTCTAGATTTTATTCAGTATATTATTTCTATATTTATTTGTGTCTGAGACCACAATATGGGTGAATACAATCTTTTGAAATCCAGTCATGGGGCCTAGCACTTAAGCAATCAGCTGTAATATTCCATGTATTTGAAAACAAGGTATTTTCTCCTACAGCTGGGTGCCATGTTTTAATTAGGTCCATTTGATCAAAGTCGCTAATTGTCCTGTCCTAATCCTCTGTATCCCTGCTTCTGGATAAGTCATTTTTTTTTCTATTCTACTTTTACCCTCTAGATGTTTGAAAGTTAAAGAAGGTGGTCTGCTCTTCAATGCAAATAAGATAAGGGCCTTATATCCCTAACTTTCTCTGGTCAAGCTTCTCCCACCTTATATGCTGTTTTTCTTTAATATTTTAATTTCATTAACCTAAATTTCCACACAAACTAGACATCACTTTTATGGTTTTAAAGTCTTCATTCAGACTAACCAGCATCTTTGCTCATCATTCTTATTTATTATCTCAGACCTCTCACCAGGAATAATCTTCCTTCTGCCTAAAATAATCTTTCAGAATTTCCTTTGGTGGAGATCTTTCCAAGGTAAACTCTGTTGGATATGGTTTGCCTGTAAGTGTCTTATTTTGCCCTCATTCTTAAAAGGTGGTTTCACAGGAGAAAGTGCTGTAAATTAATAGATGTTCCCTGAACACACTGAGGATGCTATTCCTTTATCCAGCAATTTCCACCAGTGCTGACAAGGAGCAGCTATGTGGGTGGTCTGGCTTCTCTCACTGGCTACTTCCTCTGTCCAAACCTTTTTTTTCCTTTGCTCTCCTGCAGTTGGCCTACAGTGGACAATGTATATATTCCTTTTTATTTATCTTGCTTAAATGTGGGGGATTTCTAGAATAAATATTGTCTTTCAATAACGAAAATATCAGCCATTATCTCTTTGAATACATCTCTTCCCCATTCAAACTTTCTTCTGACCACACAAAGGTTAAACCTGTGATGTCCACTATAGTAACCACTTGCCACATTGACTCTTTAGGACATTTCCATTATTGGCGAAGATTCTTTTAGACAGTACTGGCCAACTTTCTCATTTTGTTCTTATTTTCTCTTAACCTTTCTTTCCTATTTTCTAAATCTTTGTCTCAAAGGACCACAGACTGGATGATTTGTTGAGATTAATCTTCTGATTTAAATTCTCAATTTCTTCAGTCTGTTTAATCATTGGTTTTTAAAATTTCCACTTATTAGAATTTGTTAAACTATTTATTCCATATAAATAATATATTATATATTATATTAATATCCTATACTAGGGGCCCAGTGCACAAATTTGTGCCCCTTGAAAGGAACTGTGGGTCACGAGGCTGTGGTGGGCACGGGGGCGAGTCTTGGCCCATCCTCTGTGCCCCTGCCCGGCCCCTCCCACTTGCAGACCCCAGTCCCCTGTCTGCCGGTAGCCCCACTCCTATCGCCGCCACTCCTACATGCTGATGGTGCCAGCCCCGCTTGAACCCAATGCCCTGATCGCCCCTCAGGAGCAGGGAGAGGTGGAGAAGCCCTCAGGGGCGATTGGGGCAGGCAGCCGCTTCTCGCATCTGTTGACTGTGCCGAGCGATCAGGACCAGCGCTGGGCACTGGCAGCGGGTGCAAGCGCCGGGTGGACAGGGGCACACGAGAGCAAAGAATTTTCAGTAACCACCAGAGGCTCACCCTGATGACAGCAACCAGCACCCCCTCTTGGTCTGGAACCCCCGCTCACCTGCTCCACCATCCTACTTCGATCGACACCGGCCATGTTCCACGCTCTGCTGCCTGCTGCTGACACCTGCCATGTTCCATGCACGCACCCTGGTGGTCAGCGCACATCATAGCGACCGGTTGTTCGGTTGTTCTGCCTTTTGGTCTATTTGCATATTAGGGTTTTATATAGAGAGAGATAATAAAAGGCTAATATGCAAATTGACTGAACAGCAAGAAAGACCGGTCGCTATGACATGCACTGACCACCAGGGGGCAGACGCTCCCTGGTGATCAGTGCGCTCCCACTGGGGGAGTGCTGCTCAGTCAGAAGCTGGGCTCATGGATGGCGAGAGCAGCAGTGGTGGCGGGAGCCTCTACCGCCTATGCGGCAGTGCTAAGGATGTTCAACTGACAGCTTACTAGTAGGCCCGCTCCCCATAGCCATCAATTGGACATCCACCATGGGCTCCCGGACTGAGAGAGGGCACAGGTCGGGCTGAGTCCCCCCCCCCCCCTGATTGCATGAATTTTGTGCACTGGGCCTCTATTTAAATATAATACTAAATAAATACTGATAACTACTAAGTATAATACAGAATATACCTAGTGGTGATTTTATCCCAGGACTCCTTTAAATTACATTTTGGTGAGTATGAAATTTCTTCAGCCCCCCACAGATAGTGTGAATTCAGATAAAGGTTGGCTTCTACTTACACATCTCATGGGAAACTTTCTTTTCCTCCACCCAGCACCTAGGATTGTGCCAGACACATTTTCTAGTTGCCCCTTTCTGTGTGGTGAAGATTATTTTGCATTAATCTAATGGAACCTATAGTTCCTTGGGCTCCCAGTTGAACATGTGGGGGGTAGAGACAGGAAGTGAATGGTGTTTTTCCATTGTATTCCTCACCATGGGGAAGCCCTAGATTCTATGTTCTGCTCCCCAAACCCTGTGAGGGCATCAGAAATAAGAGCTCAGGTTTTCCAGGTCTAGCAGTAAGTCCTGGGGAGATTTAGTATTCACTTATTTTCTAGTGCCCCTTATTTACTTTGTTTAAATCACTACAACCCTAGGAAAAACATCAGACAAACCCAAATTGAAGGCAGTCTACAAACTACCAAGATCATGAAAGACAAGAGTAGACTAACGTGACATGACAACTCAATGCATTGTGGCCCCTGGACTGGATTCTGGGATGGTAAAAACTGGTGCATGCTGTACAAAGCCTGAAATTTAGCTGATAGTAACATACCAGTGTCGTCATATTAGTTTTGACAAATGAACCATAGGAATGTAAGATGATACCTTAGGAAAAACTGAAACTGGAACTCTTTACTATGTTTGCAAATTTATGTAAACCTGAAATTATTATAAAGTTAAGAAGTTTATTTAAAAAGGAGACTCTGATGATATCTTTCTTTTATTCCAGCTCAGTAGTACATTTAAAAAGATGTTTCATTTTTTAAAATCAATATTTTAGTTGTTTCATTAGGGAGAGTCCTGTAAGGAATCTACCATACCTACCATACAACCAAAATAAAGTCCAAATGAGGCCATTTTAATAAGTAAAATGTTAGGGGATCAGAGTAAAATGTGCTTACGTAAGCAGATCCCAGAACAGAAGGGACATTTGAGAGAACACAAATGGTAGCAGTGATAGAAAAGTGAGGTCAGCTCACACTTACCCTTCAACAAAGGGAAGTTAATCAAATCCACTATCTGTACATAAAAATAATATAAGACAAAAAAAAGTTCACTACTTGCCTTGAATAGAGTTTATTGTGGGTTGAGTTTTGTCCCCTGAAAATTCCTATGTTGAAGCCTTCAACTCCCATACCTCAGAATGTGACCTTATTTAGAGATGGGCAATCCTTATAAGGTAATCAAGTCAAATGAGATCATTAGGGTAGGATGAAATCCAATCTGATTGGATTCCATAAAAAAGGAAAAATTTGGACACAAAGACACATGCACAAAGGGAGAATCTCATGTGAAGATGAAGGCAGAGATCTGTGGGATGCGTCTACAAGCCAAGGAATGTCAAACCACCAGAAGCTGGGAGAGAGGCATGGCACAGATTGTCCTCATAGCCCTCATGGGACCAGCCCTGCCCACACCTTGATATCAGATGTCTAGCCTCCAGAACTTTGAGATAATGCATTTCTGTTGTTTAAGCCCCTCAACAAGTGATACTTGGCTATGGCAGCCTTAACAACCTAATGCAGTTATTCCCTAGAACTCCACATAATGTCCTCATAGTAGGAGAGACAGCCCCCTGGGTGTGCTCTGTGGAGCTAGGTCAGACCACATATTCTTGAACTGTTTGGAATAACCTAGAGAAGGAAGAGGGATCCTGTGACTTGGAATTTATTTCTACCTCTTGCAACATTCCCAGAATTGAGCAATGTCCTCTTCTATTACTATTTCAGTTTCACAGAAAGGTCCTAGAATACCATTGATTATTCTCCTTCAAAGTGCTCTCTACCTGATAAACCTTAATGCTCCCATTGACACTGCACATTTAAAAAGTTCTGGAGTCAATCTGCAGAGCTCTGGCTTTTAAGATCCGAAGACTGGTTAACCGATAAGGACATAAAGACGAGAGAGACGCTTCAGCCAGGTCCCATAGCCAACTGTGTCAGAGACTGGAATAGAATGAAGGCTCCACAGCAGAGCATGGTCCAGAGCTCATATGACCTCCAATAGTTCACTCTGAGGTAGGGGCCAGTGAGTAGAGTTTTCCAGCCTAGGAAGCCGCTATTGTCTCTGACAGCCCAGTGAAGCCCAATTCCAGTCTCTCACAAGTTAAAAATTTAAGCAAGGTATGGGTTAACCCAGAATTTACCTAGCAAGGATCTGAAATCACACAGTGATAAAGACTTGCTAGACTCTCAGAACCTCCAGAAGAGCAAATGTAGGATGTCCAGAAACAGACCCAACTCCTCTAAAGAAGACAGACCTCTTCTCTATTGTCAGGTGTGTATCCTATCCCATTTCCCTTCCCATTCATGTTATAGTATTAGAAGCAAAAGAGAAGCAGGTACGGCAGAGATTTCTGAACTAAAAAGCTTTGGGGGGGGGGGTTGGTGTTGAGTATGATTAAAGCATTATCACACACTATTCTTTAAAAATGCATGTCAACATCACATGTCACAGGGCTGCTCAGCCCACACAAAACCCTCCTCTGGATTTTGAACCTTGGCATCAACTTATCTCCAGCTAAGTTTTCCCCAGGTCTCACACTAGACCCCCTCACCACAAAGTGAGTGTCGGGGAAAGCACATTGACTGTGGTCCTCTCAGCATCTCTTGACCCATTCCTTCTTTCTCATCCACAGCGCTGATGCCAGCATCCTCCAAACCAGTGCTGTCCAAAAGGGAGATGATGAGAGCCACAAAGATAGATCATGCAGAGAAATTTATACTTAAGCACCCCTTCTAAGAATGTGAAAAGAAACACATAAAATGAAGTTTAATGATGTGCTCTATTTATCCCAACTTATCAAAAATATCATTTCAACATGCAATCAATGTAAAAAGTTATTAATGGGATAGTTTAGTCTTTTGGGTTAAGCCTTCAAGTTTGAGTGTGTATTCTATACTTAACACCACATTTGATTAGGACTAGCCACATTTCAAGAAGAGAATAGCAACCTGTACCTCGTGGCTACTATACTGAACGGTATCAATCCAAGACTTTCTAGTGATCTCATGGCTTCAAGTCTTGACGAGTTGCATGAATTCAGAGGACAGCCGTTTTCTTTCTCTCATATTTTATTTTTTTTCAGTGGGGTTCATGAAAGAAAGTTTTAATAAAAATTTTCCCCCAATTAATACTTATTGAACTCAATTCCCTGCCTTTTCATACCCAGGCCTTTGCCTGAAGAAAACCCTTCCCACTTGCATTTCTCCATTTGCCTCAAGGACACCCATGTTCTTCTCCCATTCAACAGGCAGTTCTTCAGTGAAGCAAAGCTGAAACATGGCTTCCCTGAGACTCCATGGGCAGTTTGCCCATTCCATGGCACTGCGCTTACTTGAGAACATGTTGCCTCTCTTGTGAGATTGAATGATTTTTAAAAAAGAAGGCATGTGTCTTCCTTCTGTGTACCTCATAGTCAGCACCGCTCTAACACAAGACTACTCATGACATGGCATCCCGGTTCCCCTGGATTGGATGGCCAGAAAGAGGAAAAAATGATGAAGAGCAAGCAAGACAAAAGCCACAGTGTCTTTTAGACCCTAACCTTGGAAGTGACGCACTATCACTTTTGCCATATTCTCTCTTGCTTGCACAGATCATGCCTGGTCCAGTGTGAAAGGGGACAACACAAGGTGTGAGTCCCAGGAGGTGGGGATTCTTGGGTGCTGTCTTGGAAGCTGGTAAGGAATGGAATACAATACTTCTAGGCAGAGGAAACCCTCAATGTAGTCCTTGATGGCACATAAGTCATTGACTTTAAGATATTATGCAACTAACAAAGTCAAGCCCTTTCCATTCTTGGCACATTCATTGTCCTGTCCCCCTGACTCTGTGTCTCAGTGTTCGTGCTATTTAATTATGTCTTGCATGCTTCAGAGCCACTTCACAAGTGTCATCTCGGTAAGTGAGCCCCAATGTCTGATAAGTCAGCGTAAGTAACCTTGATATGTAAAAATAGAGTTCAGTTTATCAAGGTTTTCTCAATTTTTTTGAAGCTCTAATTCAAAGAGGAGTTATATATACATCTAGGCTTTCTGAAACGGCAAAGAATTAACCATGCAGAAATTGTAAAGTAACATAAAGGAAATAGTTGATTCACAAGTTGAAAAAATACTAAATATTTATCTCAAGGTAGGCAATAAGATTTTGGTATTAACAGTAATAATAACATAAGTTCAATGTTATATGTTTTAAGTTTTAATGTTATTGTATGGATCTAAAAGTCTTGGTAGGCAAAGATTGTGTCAATTTCCTAAAAGTTGAAAACAAAATAGTTTTGCCACCCTATTGATAAATAAAACGGGTAAACAGGCATAATATCCAAGTAAAACCTGTACCACAGTGAACCTTCAAATGTAAATTATTAAGTACACTAACATGATGAGGTGTCTGGGGCCTCTGAGGCCCACAAATCCATATTGTGAACAATACTGTTTTGCCTACTTTAATAAAACTGTACCCTATTAGGAAAAATGTTTGACTATAAATTGCAACATTTGTATATGTTTTATATACATGCATGTAGGAAAATTTAAAAACATAAAATTAAAAATAAATAGAAACTCTATTTTTTCATTCCCATATCATCTTATAAAGCTCACTTTGGAGACCATTGCCTTAGACAAAATTACCCTCCACTTATTCAGTTGAACTTGCCAATGGGACATGTCTAGCAGGTGGAATTGGGATAAGGGGTTGGAGGAGGGGGATTATCCCCTAGATCTGTTCATACTTAAATATCCATCTGTATAGGAACATTTGTCCATGATGGACAAAGTGGGTTGGGCTCTAATATCCATGGATTTCTGGAATATAACAGAATGTCTGATGACCAGTAGCAGTTCCAGATGGAGGCTGGATAGAAAGAGGGAGCAGTGGGTCTCAGAGAGGGAACTCAGAGTAAAGGGTGAGAAGAGGGTAAATGCTGGGGTGGAGGCATACGTATGAGTTGATAGAGCCAGACTACATTCAGTCCAGGCAGTTTTACTGCAAAATTCCTGCCAATTTAATGTAGAACTGGGGGAAGGAGTATTCTACCTCACTGTGGAGACATTATCTAGATAGACTGACAAAGATCTACTGAGAGCATGTAGGGGTCACTGCCTGATTGGAGCCCATCCCTACAGATCTGTTAGGGCTTGACCTGGGAAGTCAAAGCTCAGTCCCCGCAGGGCACCAGGTATGTCTTTACACAGAAAGATCCAAGAACTCCGGGTCCTAAGTGCTCCAACCTAGAACTTGTCTCTTACTTCCCAAGGGTGACTGGTGTTGGGGCTGACGGAGATGCTTGCTCCAGTTTCTCTGCCTTTGGGAGAGGGTGAGCCTGTTTTCACCAACAATGTCACCTCTACCTGCAACAGCAGTGGGAGAAAGTTTCTAACTGCAGGTGACACCCTAGCAGAAGTTTCCCACTCAGAGCCATTGTGTGGTCCTGGCCTGACCAGAGATAACTTCTTAAATGACCAGAACTGATTTCTGGACACATGTGAAAACCCTTAAGGATTCTCAGGGTTGGGTGTGTGTGTGTGTGTGTGTGTGTGTGTGTGTGTGCAGAATTTGATAAAAGAATCTTGGAAGCAATTCAGTTTTCTGCAGTTAGGAGGACTACTTTTACAACCATGGTTTCACTTGTATGAGCATGCAAGTGAGACTGAGACATTTCTGTTAAACAAACAGCATGAACCTTTTTGCTAGAGCCACGAGATGAAGTCTGAGGATAAAATAAAAAAAGAGAGCTATAAATTCTGGCTACCTCATCAGATATCTCACAACTTGCTAAAATAAATAATGTAATGGCAACTAGTGCAATAACTCCATTTCAGAACATCACAAAAACATCTGTAGGAAAATAAACAATCCCATGCCTTTGGCAGAGAAGTTAGACCGAGTAATCAGCCGCCAGTATGGAGGTGTTGACACACCCATTCTTCTCGCCCTGTCGAAGCCTCACTAAAATGCAGGCAAGAAATAAAATGTGGCTCAAACCCATATGGCCAAAGAGACATGAAGAGGAGACAACAAAACTGAGAGCTGGAAAGTAGATTGCAGCTGACTCTGCAGACCAGGGAAAGCAGACACTCCAGCCTGCAGCAGAGCAAGCCATCAAAACTAGCTATTTTCCCAGGAAGGATCCTGGAGAAACCTATGTGTTTCATCACAGGTCCCTCAGAAGGCCAGGAAAATAGCAGGCCTGGTAGGAAGACTTATTAAAGAGCATCTGCTCCCCCAGACTCTGTCCTCTACTTTCTACAATCAGATGAGGATCCCTCTCCCATTGCCTCAAAAGACTGGAAGGCTAGAGAGGTTAAACAAGATAGGTTTTGGACTCCAAATAGCTGAATGCAGAATGAGATCTGGATTGCAAAAAGAAAATTTAGGTGAAAGTCTGCACTCTGCACAGGTTTCCCTCCACCTTGACTAGTATAAGATTGGCAGCAAGGTAAAAGGTTAATGTGGAGCTATGTGATGTGGTAGCCACCAGCCACAGTGGCTATTTATGTTTAAAGTAAATAACATTAAATAAAATTTAAAACTTACTTTTTTTTAGTCATAGTAGCCATATGTGACTAGAGGCTACCATTTTGGACAGCACTGATATTGACCACTTCCATCACCACACAGTTTCTGCTGGACAATAGTAAATTAAAGAACCCACACTGAGGAAACTGACCAGGCTGAAAAAGACCTACAGGGACTACAGTAACATTCATTTATCATCCGGAGTGAAACCTAACAGTTAACAAGACCCACTCATGCCAACAGAGCTGCCAATCAGAAATGCAATGTCTAATTCTTAAAGATAAATTGGCACGTTTGAATGAGGAAATTCCAACCATGAAAAGACATAAGGAGGTAATATGTTGTATCCATGAAAGAAAAAGAAGAGAGTATGAAAATATGCTAGGCAAATAAAAAATGGAATGGATTAGATGGTAAAGTCTCTTGAGACATCAAACAAAATAAAAGTTGAAAATAGAAGAGGAAACTAAAGATAATATACTTTTCCATGAGATTTGTCTTTCAACTAAAAAGAGTTAAAAAAGCAAAAGAAAAAGAAGGGAGAAAATTGCCAAAGAAATAACAAAATGAGACTTTCCAGAACTTTTTTGAGTCCTGAGGATAAAGAGAAGACTCTCAAGTTTTCTGAGAGCAAAAACAAGTCACATACAAAGGAACAGGCATCAAGATCACACACGTATCATCGAAAGGGACTCTTAAAGCTAGAAGACAGAACAACATCTCCAAAGTGCTAAGAAAAAATGACCTTCAACCTAAAATTCTATACCCCGAAGTGGAGTATAGAATTTTACTCCACTGTCAAGCATGCAATGGGGAGGCACCGAGGGAGGAATTACTCCTGAACCTGGAGAGACAGCTGCAGCCAGGAGACAACCACCTGACAAGCACCGCCAACTCACAGCTCAACAAGGATGAGTTGGGGAGTAAAGACCCCTACTTCCTTTTCCTTTTCCTCCCACTCAACTTTGGTAATTTTCATGGACCAAAGTCAACTGAAAGGCAGAAGGCAAGGAGCCTACTGATGAAGTCTCCAAGGCACAGAGCTCTGGAATGACAGTTGGAGAACCGCTGTATGTACTCTTGCTAAGGAGGCCAATGAAAGATACGAGTCAGTACAATGGGAGAATAAACCAAAAAAGAAAGGACACAGGATCCTGGAAACAAAACAGAAAAAAGAAAAGAAAAAAATCTCAGAATTATAGTGAAGGGAAGTTTCTAGAAAATAGCAATGCTGTATCCCAAGAAAGCAAGATTCCACATGGGAGAAGGGAGAGTGCTCTTGAAGAGTGGTGCCAAGAAAAGAAAGATAAAGTTGAAAAAAGAGTTGGCATGTTTAGGAATTAAGAGATTATCATCTTTATCTGACAGTTCAGGGGTAAATGAATGATGGACACAGTTTTAAAAATAAGCAACTGAGGGGAAAGTAGCAGTTTTCACTCCAAAGAAAATTGAAAGCTATATAGAAAGGAACTATAATTATGATATATTATAACATACATTATAGTATAACATAGAGAGCAATATTTATATAGGAGAATAATGGCCACCAAAGATGTTCATGTTCTAGACCTCGGAACCTGTGAATGGTATCTGCATGGCAAAGAGATTTGCATATGTGATTAAATTAATATTGAGATGAAGGGATTGTCTTGGAGGATATGGCTGGTCCCAACATAATCACAAGTGAGAGAGGGAGGCAGAAGGGTCAGAGTCAGATAAGGAGATATGATGAGTGACACAATGTGAGAAAGATTCTACTCACCATTGCAGGCTTTGAAGATGAAAAGAGGCTACAAGGTGAGGACTGCAGGAGCTTCTAAGAGCTGGGAAAGGCAAGAAACATATTCTTCCCTAGAGTCTCTGGGAGGAACACAGCCCTGCCAACACCTTGGTTTTAGTCCAGGAGGACCCATTTCAGACTTTCAAACTTCTAGAACTATAAGAAAATAAATCTGTATTGTTTTGAGCCAATATATTTGTGGTAATTTGTTACAGCAAAAATACAAAACTAATACACTAGCCATAGTAATATAATTCAATAATACAGGGTTGGGCAAAAGTAGGTTACAGTTGTTCAGATGGAAAATAATACAATAATTAATAAATAATAACGAAAGAATAAAATCTGTGTTTTGTGTACTCACAACTGTAAATCTACTTTTGCCTACCACTATATTATTTAATAAAAATTTTTTGAAGAATTTGTGGTGATTTTACAATATGTTCACAAATTCTTTGACATTCCTTTTCTCAAAAAGGCCTAATTTTCTTCCCTTTGGTGATTCACTTTTAATGAATAGAAGATATCAGAAGTGATGGTGTGTGACCTCTGGGGCTTTGGCTCATACTTCTTGGAGCACTCATTCTGGGGAAGCTACTTGTCATGTCATGAGGACACTCAAGCAGCCTGTAAAAGGCACAAGGGCTCTGGCCAACAATGAACACCAAGTGGCCATCCGTGTGAGTGACCTTGAAATCAGATCCTTTAGCTCCAAAACCCCCAAATGTCTAACCCATGAAAACTGTGAGATAGCAGATGTTTATTATATGATGGCACTAACTTCTACAGTAATTTGTTATACAGTAGCAGATATCTGATACATAATTAAATTGGGAAAATTAGAGAAGGGAGAGAATGTGGTGTGTGTGTGTGTGTGTGTGTGTGTGTGTGTGTGTGTGTGTGTTGTAAGTGCAAAAAGCTAAATAATTATTTTTCATGAAAGAAAGTAAAAAAGTAGTATAGAAAACTGAGTATCAGGTTACAAAGGCATAAACATATTACTTGAAATGCAGAAGAAGAAACATCTGAAAGAGTGGAAAATGTTTGTTTCAAGGTAGCAAGAATTAAGAGTGGAGGGTGGGATTGAATTTTATTAGCAACAGTAAGAGTTATATTTGAATTTTAAACTACAGACATACCACAATTTTATAAAATAAAAAATTTAAAAAGCAACTTTCATGGACCTTCCTACATGATCCAATGTCAGAGGCCATCTTGCTCAGAAAGAAGTAAGTGCCCAGCTCTTTGATTTGGCAAGAAGAATATTAAGAGCCAGATTGGAGAGGCAAAGTTAGGGCCCAAATGATTGAAATATGACCTGAGACCGAAAGCACAACGAGTGAAAGCCCAGAGCCGTGTGAAGCAAATAAGGAATATCGACCCCAAGATTGGCTCTCCCCTCAGTATGGGTGGCCTTTCCTGTTCTCTTGTCTGCACTTCCTCAGGCAGTTGTGAATGATGAGGCCACCGACAGAGGCAGTAAGTCCCCCAGACCTCGGGGGTCCCTGTAGGTCCAGGGATTCTAGGTGGAGATACTCAGGGAAGAGAGTCTGACAGCCAGTCAGAGCTGGGCCATACATCCAAAGCAGGTAATGAGGTCCAAACACCCATGGCAACATGAAAACTAATTTAAGGCATGAAATAAGAAATGAGTTACCAGGTTGAAAAGAAGGAGACTGGCTAAGGAGAGGATCAGAAGATGTTAGACCATGGAAGGATCCTAGGAAGATGTTGATCCTAATGAGGCAGAACTGGACCAACTTAATATATGGACTATTTTCAGGAAAAAAAGGCAGTGAACAAAGACTTAACTGGTTTTACATATACTTAATGGACATCTAATGATACTAATGAGAAATCTACAAAGTGGCTCCTGTCGCATTGCATTACTACTTTATCATCTGCACAACAGATTATGTTAATGCACTTCGTGGACTAAAACCCTGTGCTAAGCAGATAAGAAATTCACATTCAAATCACAATACCATTATTATTATTATTATTATTATTATTATTATTATTATATTGTTATTACATTTACTATAGTCTTAACATATTCTTTAGTAGGCACATATTTTAAATTGTTGAAATAACAGTCTTAGAATTGCCTGCAAAATGCCCAGAATCATTAACTTCTGAGTCAATGCCAGATTCCCATAAAATAAATCAGCAACACCATAAGATTTTTAGTGTCATATATATGCGATCCTCCATGATTGCCAAAATGATGATGATGATTATCATAATATGCTGTAAATCTTGTATCTTTTCAGAGCAGCTTCTCCCATGAGAAGCTCATGGTGGTCTGCTGGGAACAGCTCCCACAACCCTCTGCCCCACACCATGAAGGAATCTCTTAGCTGGAAAAGGGTGTAACAATGCCAAGGTTTGGGGGACTTACTGCCTCTGTCGGTGGCCTCATCATTCACAACTGCCTGAGGAAGTGCAGACAAGAGAACAGGAAAGGCCACCCATACTGAGAGGAGAGCTAATCTTGGGGTCGATATTCCTTATTTGCTTCACACGGCTCTGGGCTTTCACTTGTTGTGCTTTCAGTCTCAGGTCATATTTTAATCATCTCTCCCTTTCTGTTGCCTTATTATATGCTCTTTCCCAACCCATGGGTAATGCTTGGGCCCTAACTTTGCCTCTCCAATCTGGCTGCAACTTCCCTCAATCTTCTGACCCTTCTTTCTTCTTTCTTGCTTCTTCCCAGCTGCTGCCTCTCTCTCTCTCTCTCTCTCTCTCTCTCTCTCTCTCTCTCTCTCTCTCTCTCTCTCTCTCTCTCTCTCTGCTTTTCTGGCACCAAATCATCAAAGTAAGTAGAACTATGTCAATACAATAAGAACATTTCAATGTCCTCTTTCTGTATTTCCTTACCCATCTTTGGGTTTCCTTTGACTCCAAGGAATTCCCTATTTCATCACTCAAGACTGGGTATCCTAGTGAACCACTCCCAAGCAGACATTCACCACAGCCAGGCTACCTCAACCAACTTGCCTATCCCTGGATTTTGCTAACATCTATCTACTAGATGGTTTTTAAATTTAAAAAAAAATACATCTCCCTAAAAGCCCTCGGTTCACAATAAGGATAACAGTGTAAATTTGTCACCAGAGAATCCGGTGCCTTTCAGTGGTAAAGCCCCAAATCAAACTATTTTTACCTTGTTTGTGTAGACAACAAACACAGGCTCGGGGCAATAAACCCATCAACAAACAGGGAGATGGAAGAGCAGAAAGATGGTTCCTGTCCATAGTGGCCTCATATGAGGACAGGAAAGACCCAGAGAGGCAACAGTCAAGTAAACCAGTCATTGTAACTCACTGTAGAGGTCTCAGAAACCAAGTGATAGGCTGCATGTTCAGGCTGGGGATGGATCACATGAAGGAAATGATCCCTATAATGTGACTAAGGGAGAGGTCAGAAGACAGTGAGAAGGTTCAGAGAGCTCAACCTTCAGGAGAGGACCAAGTACCTTGGAAGCTCCATTCATGATCTCGATGAAGCTTAAAACTGTGTCCAAGGGCCCTAGCTGGTTTGGCTCAGTGGATAGAGCATAGGCCTGGGGACTGAAGGGTCCCAGGTTCAATTCTGGTCAAGGGCATATTCCCGGGTTTCAGGCTCAATCCCCAGTAGGGGGCGTGCAAGAGATGGCTGATCAATGATTCTCTTTCATCGTTGATATTTCTGTCTCTCTCCCTCTCCCTTCCTCTCTGAAATCAATAAAAAACATATTAAAAAAAAAAAAAACTGTGTCCAAGGGATCAATACTATGAAGACTATGCTGAACTAGTTATTGCTTCTCCATCTTCATTATTTTTTTGATGTTCTGTTTTCCCTTCACAATTAGCAGTAAAATCCTTAAAAACAAAAAGATCTTTTGTGTTTGTCTTGGGAAGGTATTTAGGAAAATCTCTAAAAGATGGTGGCAGCTTCTGAAGGCAAGGGAAGTAGATTGATTTCCTGGACCATGCTGCAGGGAGAGAGGGGTGTGGGGGAAAGAGAGCGTGAGAAACTGAATAGAATTTTAGGAAAAAGAAAAAAAAAATCCAGGGCTGCAACAGAAAATACATCCTGGAGTTGCACCAAAATTGGTAGCAGAGCATGTGGTGCCGTGGCATCTCTTACATCACAGCACAAATAATCATCACTTTCCCCTTGGGCTTTGCTGCTCCTCTGCCAAGAACTACTTTTGGCTGGCAGATTGTCCGAAGCCTGCTGATGGCATCAAATGCTACAAGTCCCATCGTCCTCCACCCTCCCAGTTGTTGACTGAATTCCTCTTGTAATGTTATAAAACCATCTACATCACCTTAAACCTAGGCCTGAGCAAACTCCTCATCTTCCTCATGGAAATTCACTGAGTGCATTGAATGTCTGGCTCCACAGCAGGCTTCAAGACTACCCCGGGGGTGAGAGCTGGTTTTTTAGATATAAAAGTGAGACTATTCTCATTGAGCAGCTGCATGGTGTAATGGTTAGGAAAATTAGTTTTTTGGACACAGTCTGCCAATTTTCAGACTGCAGCTCTGTCACTTTCTGGCTCTATGATCTTTGATCAGTTATGTAACCTCTCTGTGACTCAGTTCCTCATCCATATAATGGGGATAGGACTAGTACCTCTCTCGTAGGGTAGTTTTTCCAGAAAAAGGTTCACCTTGATCTGTGTTTGAAGAAAGCATAGAACACACATAAATAAAGAGAAAGACAGGAGCACTCCATGCAAAGGGGTCAGGCAAAGGCACAGTCAAACCCGAGGTAGGAGATCCACATGCTCCATTTGGCACCTCCTGGCTTTGTGGTCCTCAGGGCTGATCACAGGAGGCACTGGTGGTGGGAACTGCACACATGCTTCTAATGCTGGCTTTACAGTGTCTCCTCCTCGGGACCCGATGCAGCTCATACACAAAGAGGAAACCTCTCATGCAGAAGATGATGGACAGACGAACATCTTTCTCCTTTGGATCCCATCTGCCTTCACCAAGTGCCTACTTAGCACCCTCGGGAGATGGCAGAGCACAGGACAGTTCAAAGGGACAATCCAAATGGATACGTCTGTTCAAATCCATCTTGGCACAGATTTAACTTCACTCCTCCAAGTCTCAGTTTCCTTAGAGGCCTACGTGAATCTGCTACAATAACACGCAGGTTGTTATTTGCAGCTCCTCAAGCTCCACTGCCTCCCAGTGATTTGCCTTGGTGAATGCTGCAGTGGGGCTAAAATTGGAATTTAGGTCCATTTGATGGCACAGTCTGAGCTTTTATTATGTCACAGTGCTGGGCATATTACAGACGGCCAACACATGCATAACGGCCCATCAGAGCTACCTCTCTGAAACCTGGGCACGCACCTCGTACATGCACAGACCTCAAGTCTATACCAGCACGTTGCAGGCTAGTTTCCAAAGGACCAGAAACTGCTCCCAACATCTCGAGGAGAGGCCAATAATTGTGCATGGAGCTCCTGCTCACACAGAATTACTCAGTTTTCACATGCAAATATCCATCTGCACATGGTTTCTTTGGTAAATGCCAACTTCATAGGTGCAATCTAGGTGCCCAAATTTGAGAACCTGCCACTCCAGCTCTGAGTCAGTTATGGACTCAGATCATTATTATAATTAGTCCCAATGAATACAGCTGCCATTTGGTAACAATGGTGGGTGATTCTGTCTCATCTCTTACCCTCCTCCCTCACTCACCCCCTTTGTAAGAAAAGCCAGCCACATCTTGCTTTACTTTCCTTCCCATCCTTACACCCGCCTTTAAAATGAAAAGCCCAGATGTGGGTGACCCATCTGTAGTGTGTGTCACGTTTTTAGGATCTTTTTTTAGAGCTGGGAGAAAGGGACTCGTTAGAGAGAAAGTCCACAGAAAAATTAGTAAACATTTGATCAGATCATTGTCCCCACACAATAGTGCAATGAGGGAGATGCAGGAATTGGCTGCAAACCCAAAGTGTGTTTCAGCCTCAATGGCTTGCTCATCACTGACTTCTTCCCAAAGCATGACCAGAAAAGGGAGCCCAACAGCTCCCTAGGTAGAATATGAGCTTCTGGAAGTGGGGATGCCATAAGGTAGGCAAATTCTCTCTCTCTCTCTTTCTTTCTTTCTTTCAGCTTTATATTTTTAGAGAAGTTTTAGGCTCATGGAAAAATTAAGAGGAAAGTACAGAGGCGTCCCATCAATTCCTTGCTCCCACACATGCATAGTCTTCCCCATTTTCAATATCCCCCACCAGACTGGTGCATTTGTTAAAATGATGGACCACCATTGACATATCAGTATCACCACAGTCTGGATGTCTACAGTTTACAACACAGTTCACTCTTGGTGTTGCACCTTGTATGGGTTTGGACAAAGTATGATGGCATGCATCCAGCATTATGGAAATACTGAGTATTTTCACTGCCCTAAAAATCTTCCATGCTTCACCTATTCATCCCTCCACCTCCAAGCCCTGGCAACTACTGATCTTTTTACTGGCTCCAGAGTTTTGCCTTTTCCAGAATGTCATAAAGTTGGAATCCTGCAGTGTATAGCCTTTTCAGATTGGCTCCTTTCACTTAGAAATATGCAATTAGGTTTCCTCCAAGTCTTTTCATGGCTTGATAGCTTGTTTCTTTTTAGCCCTGAATAATGTCCCATTGTCTGGATGGACCAGAGTTTATTTAGCAAATTCTCTTTTCCCAATAGCTTCACTTTGCTGTGGAAGCCAGGACTTCTGGAGCTGGGAGTTAGGAGACCCAGCCTTCACCAGGCTCAGCCATTCCCTGTTGCCTTAGAAGAGGCATCTATAGGATCCAGTGCTGAGGAATAATTCCTCCAAAAGCAAGGAGCCTTTGGCAGCAGGCCTTTCCCTCAGCTTCAGGGCATGTGAAGTGCAGGGGTATTTTTCATGAAGAAGAGACCAAGGTCAGAAATACATCAACTCCCAAACAGGCACTGATGATACACTTAAGTACCAGGGAAACCATTGGCCATAAGGATGTTCCGTCACATCTCCAAATACTAGTATTTAACCCACATGGCATCAAAATCAGCCCAATACTACATAAGCAGAAATTAAGGCACAAAGAAGTGATGCTTAGAGCCCTGATTGGAGAGAGAAAAGACTGTATTTGAGAGAATAAAGATGGGTTCTAGCCCTGACTGGGCCACCAGCTTTCAGCCATTAGGTTCCTTAGCCTCACTTGTAACAGAGCTCAGAGTAGTTATCTTCCCTCACTCAGAAGGAACTTGTAAAAGTACAATATGAACATAATTATTAAAGCAATAGGGAAAATTAAAACCTTATATTAAAGTAAATTGTTTAGTTTTATTACTAACAGGCCACCCAGCAAATTCTCTGTGCTTTGTGGGATTAGAATTTGTTCTCCATCTGGTACTTAACCCACTGCTTCTTCATCTGTTTAGGTGGCACATGAGACTTGCTGTTCTCAAAAGACATGGGAGAGCCATTTCTTGGTCTGAGTTACAAGGCACAATGTTTATAACTGAGCACAGGATCTTGAATAGCCGTTGACTAAATAGCTCAATTCATGTCGGCATTCATTGATCCACATTCAGCATCTGGCACATTGTAGGTATGCAAAACACACTTGATGCATCAATTAATTAATACAAAACATGTAGAGAAAATCCCATTAAAAATAAAGGCAAGTTTATTCAGCAAATACTTAATATCAGTGACGACCTAATGTGTATCTGCTTCTGTTGTTTATCTAATACATAAGTTGAGTCAAAACTCTGTATCCATAAGCCAGTTCTCCATGAACTTTTTCTGTAGAACTTTGGTGAGCAAGCAAAGAAAAAAAAAATTGTGGTCCTATTTAACTTTATTTAATTCATAATTTCAAAAAGCTTATTTCCCCACCAACTATCAATTAAAAGAAGAGAGAGGATAAAGTAGAGAGGCATACAGAAAACAGTGAGGAGTGACAACTGACAATATAGAAACCAAATGAGATGGCAGAAAAACTGAAAACAAATTTATAAGAATTGTGAGTTTGGGGTAAATACCTCATATAGTTCCATAAATCTTGGGGTCATCGCTGTATTGATTTTTTTTAAAAACATTGTGGTATACGAGTTCACTTTTTTTTCATTATTGCATTAACCATGATAACATTAAAGCTAACTTAACACTTTCCTAATAACTCACCATGCATTGTTTAAAAGGCAGGAAATGTCTATGATTTATTTTAGTGGAGCCTCATGCTAAGCAGAGAACGCACAAGGGCTAGTTAATGATAAGAGCTTCTTTACTTTTATTTTCCACTACTCCTTTAGACCTGTTCTGAGGGATAATTATTTTATTCTTCTGGAGGAAACCTCAGGAGATCTCCATGGCTTTTTCGTTCTCTTAGGTAAAATCTTATACTCAGGAGCCAGGGACCAGTTCCTTGTGTCTTCTGCCTGAGAGGACATGTACCAACATGAAGTGGTCTCACTGAAGCTCTTCCTTGCTTGATTGCCTTATTCTCCTGTATCCCCCTGACTCACCTGGGTGAGAGGACCCTGGAAGAGAGGCACAAAATTTGTGCAATTAGTTTCTAGATATTTTCTTTCAGTATTCGCATCTCAGTGCCCTGTCTCAGACTTCACTGTGCTATCTGATATCTAGCAGTCCAAACCTCCAATTTAACATTTGATTATATTAGAAACTTTCCACATAAAATAATATACATTGGGGATGGGAGTCAAGTCTTTAGTAGAATAGCCATTCAGCATGAAGAATTACTTATTCACCAAAGGGTTTGATAAGTCTTTTTCTTTTCTTTTCTTTTTTTTTTTTTTTTTTACTATATTTGGAAACATTTGGATTTTTTATGAGATGTTTCCGATTTAAACCCAGGTATTTGAGATCAAGTAAGTAAATTACAATGTAGCAAAGGAGTCCTGTTTTTGCTATTATTATTTAGACTAGAGGCCCAGTGCACGAAATTTGTGCAAGAGGGCGGGGGGTGGGTGGTGGTGGCCCTCAGCCCAGCCTGCAACCGCTCCAATCTGGGACCCCTCAAGGGATGTCTGACTGCCCGACATCCCTCTCACAATCCAGGACTACTGGCTCCCAACTGCTCACCTGCCTCTGTCTGATCGCCCCTAACCACTCCCCTGCCAGCCTGATCGACACCTAACTGCTCCCCGGCCAGCCCAACTGCCCCTAACTGCCCTTCCCTGCTGGCCTGGTCACCCTTAACTGCCCTCCCTTGGCAGCCTATCACCCCTAACTGCCCTCCTCTGGCAGCCTGGTCGCCCCCAACTGACCTCCCCTGCAGGCCTGGTCCCCACCAACTGCCCTCCCCTGTAGGCCTGGTCACCCCCAACTACCCTCCTCTGCAGTCCTGCCCCCCCAACTGCCCTCCCTGCAGGTCTGATCCCCCCCAACTACCCTCCCCTACAGGCCTGGGTTTCCCCCCCCAACTGTGGAGGCCTGGGTCCCCCCAACTGTCCTCCCATGCAAGCCTGGCCCCCCCAACTCCCCTCCCTTGCAGGCCTGGTCCCCCCCAACTGTCCTTTCCTACAGGCCTGGATCCCTCAAGTGCCCTCCCCTGCAGGCCTGGTTCCCCCCACAACTGTTCTCCACTGCAGGCCTGGTCCCCCCCCAGTAGTCCCCCACTGCAACCCTGGTCCCCCCAACTGCTCTCCCCTACAGGCCTGCCCCCCCCAACTGCCCTCCTCTGCAGTCCTGGTCCCCCCATCTGCCCTCCCCTGCTGACCTGGTTTCCCCCAACTGTCCTCCTCTGCAGGCCTGGGTCCCCTGCAACTGCCCTCCCCTGCATGTCTGGTCCCCCCCAACTGTCCTCCACTGCAGGCCTGGTTCCCCCCCAACTGCCCTCCCCTGCTGACCTGGTCTCCCCCAACTGCCCTCCTCTGCCAGCCCGGTCACCCCTAACTGCCTTCCCTGCTTGCCTGATTGCCCCTCACTGCCCTCCCTGCAGACCTGTTTCCCCCCAACTGCCCTCCCCTGCAGGCCTGGTCCCCCCAACTGCCCTCCCCTGCAGGGCTGGTCCCCCCAACTGCCCTCCCCTGCAGGCCTGGGTCCCCCGCAACTGCCCTCCCCTGCATGCCTGGTCCCCCAGAACTGTCCTCCACTGCAGGCCTGGTTCCCCCCCCAACTGCTCCCACTGCAGGCCTGGTCCCCCCAACTGCTCTCCCCTATAGGCCTGCCCTCCCCTGCAGTCCTGGTCCCCCCCAACTGCCCTCCCCTGCTGACCTGTTCTCTCCCAACTGCCTTCCTCTGCCAGCCCGATCATCCCTAACTGCCCTCCCTGCTTGTCTGATCGCCCCCAACTGCCCTCCCTGCAGGCCTGGTCCCCCAACTGCCCTCCCCTGCAGGCCTGGTCCCCCCAACTGCCCTTCCTTGCTGGCCTGGTCTCCCCCAACTGCCCTCCTCTTCTGGCCTGGTCACCCCTAAATGCCCTCCCCTGCAGGCCATCTTGTGGAGGCCATCTTGTGTCCACATGGGGGCAGCCATCTTTGACCACATGGGCACGGCCATCTTGTGTCTTGGAGTTACGGCAATTTGCATATTACTCTTTTATTAGATAGGATAGTAGATGACTATACAGAATTATATATCTAGATCCAAGTCTAAATTTGGACATTGAATTTCCCTGTACCTAAAAGAAGCTACTTATGACTCTGAACTCAATATCTTTTTGTAAAAAAATATTTTTATTGATTTCAGAGAGGGAAAGAGAATAGAAACATCAATGATGAGAGAGAATAATTGATCAGCTGCCTCCTGCATGCCCCACACTGGGGATCGAGCACATAATCTGGGCATGGTGCCCTGACTGGGAAGTGAACTGTGACCTCCTGGTTCATAGATTGATGCTCAACCACTAAACCACACCGACCGGACTGAACTCAATTTCTGTATAACTAATAAAAAGATCTTTGTATTGTGTTCTGAAAACCCAATAATGTAAGTAGCAACCCCTATTGTGAGAAACTTTTATTTTGTTTGAAATATAAACAATAAAAATGCAATTTATACAAAGTAACTCGTATTGCTTTTACAACATGTGCACACATTTCTTTGATACTCACCCCTTCACAAAGTGGCATCCCATTGTCCTTCCCTGCAGTGTGGGCTGTGCTTAGTGACTGACTTCTAGCAAACAGAACGTGCAGAAGGGACAGTGCCTGACCTCCGAGATTCGGACAAAAAGGCATCATGGTTTCCCCCTTACCCTCTCTCAGATCACTCCCTCTGGAAGAAGCCAGCTGCCATGTCATGAGATCGTGCAGGCAGCCCTGAGAGGCCCGCACTGTGAGAAGCGGAGGCCTCCTGCCAGCAGTCATGTGGAATAAGCCATACAGGAAGCCCCAGTCAAGCCTCAGATGATAGAAACCCCAGTTCGTAGTCTGACCGCAATGAGACTTCAAGCCAGAGGTACTCAGCTTAGCCACTCCCAAACACCTGACCCTCAGAAACTATGTATAAACAAATGTCTGCTGTTTTAACCACGTTTCAGAGTAGTTTGTTATGCAATAATAGAGAATTAATACAACATTGAACAGATGTTCTGTCTATTATGAGAATCAACAATACTCAAGAAATCAACACACATCTTACTTTTTGAATCTAAAAAACAGCATTCCAGATTTTTGTTATTGAATTTTACTTAAGAAAAAATTTTGAATTTGCCCCCTTAAATCAATTGCTCATTGAAGGTAGTATGTATACTCAAAAATTTGCATGGTAACTAAAATTATGTTTAAATGTGTGGTAAAAGCACAGATATTCACTACTTCAAACTGTGTTTCGTGTATGGCTGACACTGAAAAACTTCTTAACAATGCAGCTAAAGCTTCTTCTAGACACTTGTATTAACTCCTTTTTATAAGGGCATCACTTTTCTTTTAACTTAAGAAATTTACTTTAAAAAAAGAAAGCAGATGCATGTTTATTATAAAACAAAACGTAACCTTTTGTGAGAATGCACTCAGGATACTCAATACCGCTCCTGCAGCATAGAACATGACCGCCTGCACTGTGGGGAAGTCACAGTTTCATGTCCTGACCTCATTTCAAGCTCCCAGCCATCCTGGAGAGTGGGCCTTACATTTCCCATTGTGCATATATGATGGTGCAGAAACTATTAATGTGAAAATCGTCAGGGACTTAGCCTCCTCTTCCAGACAGCCAAAAATACCCTTCCATGCGCAAGCCCAAAGTCTCCTTTCCTTTTCCCTCCTAAAGATGTAGAATTCTTTCTGGGAAAAGGCACCAACTGAAGTGCTAAGGATGGGCAAGTTGAATGAAAGAAAGTCTCCACAGCTACAGTTAAGGAGGATGGGAGAGAAGTTCTCACGAGAAGAGGCCATGAAGGAGAGAGAGACACTGGAGCAGCTGTCGGGTGAGAGGAAAGTGGGTTTTAACGTATTTCGTGGGCAGTGTATTTGCAGCTCCCTCACATCCATTTGAAAGATGTGAGAAATTAATCGGATTTGTTTTAATTATTTTGGCCTGTTGAACTGTGTTTTCCAACACATCATTTGAAAACTCGAGTTTTGAGATGGCACCTTGAGAACGTTCAGGTGCAGAGAATATAAATGACCTTCCCAGGAATTTAGATCTTCTAATTAAATCAAGTGTTTTCCTCACTTTATCACTTGGCCTCCTTGTTCATTCATTCATTCATTCAGCACATAGCAACTGATTACATACCAGACTCCAGGCACTATCTTAGTAAATAACATGGCTTAAAGCTGCAAAATCTGTCATTTTCAAATTCAGCAAAAGAGCCAGAGACATGGATTCAGTCACCTTTGAGTCTGACTGCTCCCATGTTTGGAATAAACAACCTGGGTGGACTCTTTAATTATCCAAATGCAAAGCAAATACACACTCATTATTCAGAGCCAAAGCTGGGAAATGAGAGTAATACTATGTGTTAGAATGAGAACAAAAGCCTTCGTAATTGTAAATTTTTACCTATGGTTGAGCCAAAGCCTTTGTTGAATTTTTTCTTTTGTTGTTGTTCTTTCTGTTGTTTTAGAGATTGAGTGGTGGGAATGCGTTTTTTTCTCTCCATGTCTCTAGTATATCCTGTGCCAATAAATCTTCGTTTGTCTTAAGGAGAGAAGGACATCCAGGCATGATTCTAACACTGGGATAAAAGAAGGTAAGGCTCTTTGTAGTTCAGGCTGTACTGGGATGTGGGTGTCCTGCACACTGTTTTATTTAAGACCAAATAAAACACACCTTGGGAAATTCATCAGTGTTGGGATACTGTGTGTTTTATGTGATAGCCTTGTTAGGGCTATTTCCACTACCTTAGAATACAAAACCAGAGCCAGGGAAGTGGCCCCGATCTGGGCTGAAGAGGAAAAGAATGAACATTTCTCTGTCTTCTCTTTAAAGTTTCCGACATTCCACTTGACTACTTTGTCCCTCTTAAAATTCTCTCCTCTCTCGAGTTCCAAAATACCACTGTTTGGGTTTTCTCCTCCTCCATAACTACATGCTCTTGTCCAAATTTGTTTTCTGGCCCTTATCATCCACTCAAGTTCAATGATCTCAGAGCTTGGTTGTGGATCTCTCTCTCTCTCTCTCTCTCTCTCTCTCTCTCTCTCTCTCTCTCTATATATATATATATATATATATATATATATATATATATATATATATGTATGTATGTATTTTGCTGGCTCCTAAATTCAAATCTCTAGTCCTTTTCATTAAATGCAAAACGTGCATATATATCATAGCCACTGGATAACCAATAGGTATCTCAAACTAAACATCTGAAAAGAAGCCCTGATTTGGCTCCAAACCCTTTTTTCCCCACCAATTTTGCTCTTCTAAGGAAATGGTGCCTTCACCCACTCATTTGCTCAACTGAAAACTGGAATTCAAATAGATTCTTCCCTTTTCTTCCACATGCATAACTACTCAGAGGTTGCATCAGTCTTTATCTCCAATGCACACCCACTGTTTTCCATCTCTACCTCCACCACCAGCCTACAGGGCTGCTGTAGGGATCTCCCACCGAAGTCCCTGCTTACCATATTGCTGAGCTACTGCACTCATTTTCAGTAGCCAGAGTAATCTTTTAAATAAATGTTATCAAATCATGACTCTCTCTGAGTAATATTACCTGCTGCATTTGGACTAAAACCCAAACTCTTTGCCATATCTGCAAGCCTAGCTCCCACCCGGCTCTCGACATTTGTGTCCATTTTATACCACTCTCCCCCTCACTTCTCCCATAATGTCCTCCAGTTAGGGGAGGACAGCTCACCTCCATGCCTCCCACTCCGTAACAGCGGAAGCCAAACTGTCCTAATGAGAGTGGGTGGTCCTGAACCTACTGGGAGGTGACAGCAGGAGCTCAGTGAAGATCCTGAGGAAGGCGAGACAGAGGCAGCGTCACAGACCCCCCCTCAGCTGAGCCCCATGAACGTGGGACACCATGAGATGCCCTGAGAGCTGCAGAGGCCAGGGGACATCAGGAGTGGGGGAGGCTGCTCTTAGCCATATACTCATTGTATAGTGTTAACAGAAAGGTGACCTTCCCACTTGGTGACAAGCACCTCAGACATCCAGTCTTTGCACCAATGGATCAGATAGAGCCTCTGCCCTCCAGGACTTTCCAGCCTAGTAGGAGAGACAGACAGATAAACAAATAATCGCAATACCGTGTGATAAGTGTTCTCCTAGGACTAGATGTTAGTCAGAGCGATGGCACAAAGGCAGTGCAGCTAATCCTCGCTCCAGGGTGGCACTAAGCAGGCTCGGCTGTCAGAGGATTATTCCGCTGTGGCTGGAGTTAGGGTCCCTCTGGGCTTTTCCAGAGAAAATTTCCAAATGCTCAGATTTTAGATTTCAATATGTTGGTGGGAAAAGACCCCAGTGCTGTGTTTAGAGAAACAAAGCAAACCATGTTTCCTAGATGGTGCTCTTGATTTAAAAGTGCCACTAAAAATACGTTCACAATTTTTATAAAGGAAAGTAAAACCCAGTACAGTGAGTTGTTTTCTTTGTGTACATCTTTTGGTGCCATAGTGATATTATTAATACAGTAATGTTAATAGTATTAACAGTATTAATAGTATTAACAGTATTGATAGTATTGATAGTATTTTGGGGGTGAGGGTCTGTTTTTCATTACAATCTCTGAAAACCAGGGAGCCACCAAAGGGAGCAATGGAGAGGCCTTAATTCCTGTCGCATAAATTCTGTCATTTTGAGAGTGGCAGGGAGGCAGGCACAGATCAACAGAAACCAAGAGATGCCAGCAAAGTCTCTGCTTTGCTTCCTCCTCTCTGTAGTTTAAATGGCACATTTGATTCTTACCCTGCTTTTCCCTCTGGAGAAGATGTTAAAAAGAAAACTTCATCCTGAATATTTGTGGCTCTTCCCTTACTGGGGATCCGAACAGTCCCAAAGAGATAAAGTAGGATGTTTTTCCTAACACCACTGGACTGCAGATCCTGGACTAGCTTCCATTCCAAAGCTGTCGCAATAGAGAAGCACTTCCGACATGCAGATGGGCCTTCATTCCAATTCGCCAACCATTTGCTAACGATAAGGCGCACAATTAGATTAGTTTTCTGGAGACGGGAATCAATATGCTGGTGTATGTAGACCCGATTAGCCATAACTAATTAGAACTCTCAGACATTAATCAAATACCACGTATGGGGCTAATCAACCAATGTGGGAAGCAAAAAAATCTATCGTCTCCCCTTGGATTCTCCAACCGGGTTCACCTTGAAATCAGATCTGAAGACAGGAATTCTTGAAGTGGGTCTGCATTAACTGGGCTGGGGGGCTGTGCTCACTCACCAGTTCCTGAGATTTCTGGAGTGGGAGGCCGATGTGATGTCATCCGCCTCTTTCTTAAACAAACACAGGCTCCCTCCCACAGCCTGGACACACTTGTCACTGACACTGTGACAGTTATGGATGAGTGCCAGCTGCCGGCTGGACTCAGAGAAGCAGACCAGTACTCCTACGCTTAAACGATAAATAAAACTAAATGCTCACTAACTAATATATTATTCATGAAATAGCCCAATTGCCCATCATACTACGTGCTTGTATTCATACAATTATTTCTGGGTCTTTAAATAATGAATGTTAGCTTTGTGTTCACTCGTACAAATTGCTGATTAATCCGTATTCAAATCAAACAGTGACTTATACGAACTCTTCGAGATTCTGCACTAGCTCTGTTCGCCTTCCCCAGTTGGAAATAGTTTCTGTAATGCTAATTCTAAGGCATGTGACTGAGCCCTTTAATTTGACAAAATCTACTGGATAAACCAGGCTTGCATGAAGATCCTCTGATAACACGGGGCAAATCCAGATGTGAGTTAGGATTTATAAAACATATGGAAAATTTTTTTAGCACCTATGTCCTTAATTCCTGTTTATTTTTTTAATGTTTCCAAATATTACCTTGCAAAAAGCCATTTATTACCCAACAAGCTCTTTCAATTCTATCATAATCTCCTTTTAAAAGATATGTTGCTGAAAAGCCCTATGTGTACATGCTATCATTATAATTTTTTCTTCAAAAATAGAAAGTTAATTGAAATCCCAAAATGTTCACATGAGATTTGAAATTCACAACCTATAAGAATTGATCAATTTTTAGCCCCTAAGAAAGCACATTTCCTAACCATTCTTAACATTATCAGCTTTCAACTTAAGCACTGAGAGAGAAATAGAATTCCTAGGATTTAATTAGAGGACAAACTAAATATCACTGGAGGGAAAAATAGTATAAAATTATAAAAATAAGCATGAAATCAAATCCTAATTCACAACACATTAGTTGTGTGACCTTGGAAAATATTTAGTGTCTCTGAGCCTCTCAGATGAGAACATGGATGTGCAAGGTCATAGTATGTTTCTGAAGGTGACATGAAGTAATACATGTGTGTGCTTGAGAGAATATCTTCCTAGAGTTAGACAATCAGTAAGCACCAGCTCCCTCGACCTCATATCAAAATTCTGGTTCTAAAGACCATAGTGTTCCAGAAGCAGGAATTGTATCTGTATCTTTAGTGCCTAGCAATGTGGTGGCACTCAACAAATCATGATTGATCCAAAATTAACTGCCAGAAAAGCCACCAAAAGAACATTTGGGGGAACATGTGAATGTTTCTTTACCCACCTTCCCAAAAGTCAGTGTTGGCGAGAATCGCTAAGGCAGTCATTTCCAGAAATCAGAGGGAATATTTCAGAAGCTTCAAGGCAAATCCCTCCAGCTTTGAAAGTGCGGTTATTGGGGAAAAAAATCTCTTTCACCTAACTGGCCTCTTCCTCTTGTCATTTGATATTCATGCATGGAAAATGTAAGGCAGGGCATGGAACACAAATATGATGGGTATTCAAAATATTTGTTTTGTGAACCATAAAGCTGGGTAGACCTTTGGAAAAAACACAAACATAGAGTATGGCACATAGGTATTAAAGAAAGGGCAAAGCTTAATTGAGGGACATCATTAATATCTGATATGATCCTCAAGATAAACATGTCAAGTGGGAATCAGGGAATCAGGGATACACATGGACTTCTGCTTAACTTGAGTGTTGAGAAAATAGATGAAATGGTGGGTCCCTACAATGTGCCTTAGCCATCAAGGGAAAGGCAGTGTACCCATAAACAGGGCTAGTAGTGAAATGTCACATGCTTACTGAAGGGACTGGGCTTAGGAAAAGGTCATTGAATATAATTAAGAACATTTTTTTGATTATTCTCTATACATTTTTTAAAGTTCTGTTTTGCATTGTTGTATGCTGATACTTTTTGCAGACCCCCTACTGTCTATGACTCCTTAACATGAGGGTTCATGTTTGTTTCGGTTCTTTCTTTATCCTTCAATCCTTACATAGCAGTCACTTAATAAATGTGTAATAAACAAACAAACCTTGAAAACAAGAAAGGCAACATAAATATAACTTACTACATTCCCAGGACCACAAACATACACAAAAAAAGAACATATCTTTCAAGCTTTACAAAAGTTAGAAACTTGTTAACTTTTTATATGTTGATTATTTAACATATTATTTAGCCTTTTCCCATGTTCAACCAAACCCCATTGTGACACAGTTTAGAGGCAAATTGGGAAGAAAGATGGCACACCAAAGCAATCTCTCCTGCCAAGTTCTACATTACTGTTGGTCTCAGCTGACCTGTCTTTTTTTTCACAATGATTCCTAATTTAGCAAATCATAAGTCTTTATTTACAACTGAAGAATATCTAAATTGAATAGTAGGCACCACCTCTTTTTGTGTGTTTAGGAATTAAATCTCTGCCATTTGGAACCAAATTCCCAATTACAAAAAAACTGGGAGTCCCCAGATAAGCCAAGTCTTCACCCAGGGACTCTAGAGAGTAGTAGAGATTCAGCTGAGTCACATCAGAGAGCATCCGGCAGCTAAGCCTTTGCTGCTGTTGTTGTTCAGAATTTATTCAAATGGATATGGGCTTTACAAGCAACTTGGTGTTCTAGAAGAAAAACAACAGATGCTGACATACAAGGGGGAAGGGCTAAATTTTTCCTTAAAAATCTGAGCTTCTGAATTCATGGTTTCATCCCAAAACCCCTTCTCCAGTGCCACACCTGCCAGACAGAACTCTATTCATTAGACTCCATCATCCCAAGTCAATTCAAATACACAACACAAATTTCCTGTAATGAGGGACTGCTGAGACACAAACACTATACAGCTTAATAAGTTATGACTCAAGTTATTGTATTAGTTGGCATAATTTTAAATATTAAACAATCTTCCCAGCCTCTGGTTATTGTCACTCACTCCAGTAGACATGTGTCAGATTATCATTGTTTCTCCCTTTCTGACAAGAGGACCCCCTTTTCCTGTAGGTAATTATCCTTCTGCCACTCCATATGCAGCTGAGGTATCTGGGGAAATAAAGGTTTCCCAGGTAGGACCATCAGAGACCTTCCTTAGATTTTACATGTGGACACTGAGAGAAGACAGTTTTTTTTTCTTTGAGTGTTACTTTCTCTGGCTTTATAAAACCTGGATCTCTCTCTCTCTCTCTCTCTCTCTCTCTCTCTCTCTCTCTCTCCCTTTCTCTCTCTCTCTCTCCAGACTTGTGTACCCCACACCCAACCTTGGCCTTATGTTGGAAGGTCAACAAAAAAATAAGTAGAGAGACCTGATGGCATCATCTAAATCTTTGGATAAAGTCACGCCTGAGGCCAGCTCAGCCTCTGGACTTCCAAATTACATGGGCATTTACAAACTTTGTGAACTTTCTATGCCTTTCACATTTTGTAGTCCATGGATCACATTTTTAGGCTCCTCAGTTTGTTACTCAACACTTCTACCCACAGGCTGGGTTGAAAATTCCTTCCCACTTACCTAAATACAAAACATTGGTCATTTCTTTTCTTGGTTACAGATACAGCCAATTTTATTTCATGCTGAAAGTACTTGCCTCACCAATTTAGCTGCTGTCCTCAGGGATCTGTCCCCTGGAAAGTTCTAGTGAAACCTTTTCTCATTAAGGCACTGGGTTCTTGTTTCACTTCCCTGGTGTAACTATCTCTAATTATACTGTCTGCATTTTCCCTTCCACTACTTACTCTCTGTTCTTATTTCTGTTCTTTCTTTGCTGTCTTTTCATGTTTTCCTAGAGCAGGGGTTATTAACAAGGTCCATACACTATCCATTAATGGGCTTCAGGGATTTCTCAAAGTCTCTTGAAATTATATGCGAGGTTTGCATGAATATGCATATATACATGTTATCAATTGCTGTGTAACAAATTACTCCATAATGGAGCAGTTTAAAACAACAAACATTTATTATTGCAGTTTCTATGGGTCAGAAATCACATGTGCTTGGGCTGGGTGCCTCTGCCTCTCAGAATGCAGCAATCAAGGTGTCAGTCAGGAATTGTGTCCCGTCTAAGGCCCTAAAAAAGGAAAACACACTTCTCAGCTCACTTATGTGATTGTTGCCAGGATGCAGTTTCTCATGGGCTGTTGGCTGGGGACCTCCTCATTCCTTGCCACATGGACCTCTCACAGGGCAGCTCACACCATGCAAATGTCAAGATAGTGAGAAAAGAAAAATACCCTTAATATTATTATGAAAATAGTTTCGGTTTCATGGACACATTAAAAGTCTCTTGAGGACCCCCCAGGACCCATGGACTATACCTTGAAACCCATTGTTACAGACTATTTTGTATTGGGGTTTCTAAAATTCTAAAAGTCATTGTTACACTGAGGAAACAAGATTCATTATACTGTGTACTCACTCCTGCTTATCTAGATCTGGTGGGAGAAGAAAGTTCTCTAGTAACATTACTATTTTGATTTATTGAGCATGGACCTTCAAGTATTTCTCAAATGTCTAATTTACAAGTTTTGCCAGAAACACATAGTCATTTTTAAAGTTAAATATTTAAAAGGACTTTTTATCAAGCTGAAAAATAAGTATATTTACCACAAGTAGAAGAAATATATTAATACCCCTAAAGTAAATATATAACTGCTCAAATTTTTAAAGAATTTTTCATCGAGTGTACACCTAAAATCATTCCAGGTACTACCGTTGGTATTCCAGACAGCTTACTTCTTGAAAGACCAAAATAATTCCTTCCTACCATCAAGCTCCTTCGCTTTGCCAAATTCCAATGTATGCAAATTTATTTCCATATTTCTTTCAGCATCTTATATCTACAGATTGCCAGTCACTCCTGTTGGGGATAATTAGGAAAAAGGAAACTGGGGGTAGGGGGGGAAGGGGGAGGTAAAGCAGATGGCTGTGAAGAAGCAGAAGTTTGGGCATGAAGCTCTGGGAGAAATAAAGGGAAGGTAAGAGAAGGAAGCCAGAGCCCTTCATTGCCGTCCAGAGTCTACTGAAGCAGGGAGATGAGGTGAGTGTAAAGAGACTAGTATATGTTCTTTAGTCTAGCGACTATTGAGTTCTGATATTGGAAACAAACAAACAAACAAAAAATGCCTATCCAGCTTTGTTAAATAAAGCTTACTGGAAATTTTTCCACTTGAAATATCCAAGTACTTTTGTGCCTGTGAGACCAAGCAAAGATTCAGGACCTGGGAATAACCAAAGTTCTAAGTTATAAAATCAGAAAAGCATTGAGCATTTGGATGGACCAAGTGTGGGAGTGCACACACGTGCATTATCTCGTGGCATGCGTATTTTCTGCAATGAATCAAAACAAATTTGAAAGCATCTTGTAACTGTCAGGAGAAGAGATTGTGAAAAGTCTCCATTGAATAAGAGAGAGTAAATGGAAATTAATAGTATAATGTTCCTTATAACACATTCATATTGTGAAAATGCCTTTCATATTCTTATTTCTCCTGTTACCTTTATTGTTTAGTGCTAGCAAATATTTTATAAAGTATTTATGAGGACTTTTATAGGTTCACTTGTTATGTTAGATCTTAAAAACTATCTTTGCTGTAAGGCAATGATTTCAGGTTCAATGGAATCCATTAGGGGTCATGGGTGGGAAAGGACCCGCGATCCTCCTCCTTCCTTCTACAAGAACTTCTCTGCTTTCACCTATTTTGCATGTTAGTTTTCTCCCTCAGATTTCATCTGAAGAAAGGGCTCTGGTGCTATAAATGACACATTTTTAAGTAAGAAAGCCAAGATTGTAAGGTCTAAAGTCCCTCAACAGATATTCTTCCAACTTTCAAAAAAATGAACAATTGCTACATGCCAAAAATATATTCAAAATAACATACAGAGACCGGCACCTCATAAAAGAGGACATGCACATAGCCAATAGGCAATAAAAAGGGTTTGACTTATTAGGTATCTGGAAAATGCAAATCAAAACCACAAAAGTATGCCATTGCACACCCAATGGATTGGCTCAATTAAAAAGACTAATTTGTTGGCAAGAAAATGGGAAAATTGGAACTTTTATTAAATGCTGGCAGGTGTGCAAGGTGGCATAACCAATCAGAAGACAGAGAATATTTATTAAACGCATCTGTACTCCTAGGTATATACTCAATGTATGAGCATCAAAAGACATTCAAGAATGTTCATAATAGTACTATTGTTAACAGGCAAAAAATAGAATAAAAATAAATGCCATGAACAATAAAGTAGACAATTAAATAGCAGCATGTGCACACAATGGAAAACTATACAGCAATGAAAAAGAATGAACTTTTGCTAAATATAATGGCATGAATAAAAATGAGTTAAGCACAAAAGAGAATATATATTGTATAAATCCATTTATATAATGTTTGAAAATAGTCAAAACTAATTTAGAGGTTAGGATAAGAGTTATCTTCGTAGGGAAGTGACTGGAGGGGGTTCAAGGCGGGCTTTGGTACACTGGCAGTGTTGTTTCTTGACTGAGGGGTTTTGCTCCTGCTTGTTCCTTTTCTGAAAATTCATCAAGATGTACATGTTCTATACACCTTTGTGTACTGTGCACTCCACTGTATTTCAATACAAAATTTACTTGAAAAAAGAATATTGTAATTTAATTTTTAATTATGTAGCATTTTAGGATCCTTTCGTGTCTCAGTATTTCTGTTAACCATCTTCCTCCTTTTTCAGTTTTATTTTCTAGATTCTGAAGTTATTAAAAATTTGCTCACTATTTTTCAACAAGTTTCATTACAACGTATTGCTATAGTAAAAGTGGAAGAACTGGCTCTCCTCATCCTTGTGTACCTGCCCTGAAAAGACGAATTAATGAACTAATTCAATACATATGTTTTGATCATGTACATGTGCCAGGCACTGCTCTGGGCTCTGGAAATAAAGAGGTGAAAAGGGGAGAAACAGTCTTGGCCTCGGGGTTTTACTGTCTAAGGAGGGAAATCCACAATTAAAAGCAGTTGTTAGAGAGTTGCTGTGGCAAGTGATGATCCGGATGCCACACAGCAGGATGGCTGTCTCTTCCCCTGTCTCTGGGACCACGCTTCTCTCTCGTTTTTGAGGGCCAGCTGTACTTGCAGTCAGTGCCACAGAGGGGGAGCACTCAGTTTTTCTCTAATTGTTTTCTGGTCTTAACCTATCACCCCCACCTGAGCACAGGGAATTGGTCTGATTCTGCATCTCCTGTTGGACTTCATTCTGGGCAGGAACTGGATCATTTAAAATACCCAATGTGGGAGAAAGTAGGGAGACACACCTATAAAGAAAGGGAATTTTCAAAGGAAACAGTGGGAGCCTTGCTGAGATGCAGGCAGAAGCAGAGAGCATCTCTGCTTCAGGGGTCAGAGGGAAGCAGCCTGAGGAGGTCCCAGGGGCTCTATCTGGACTTTCAGAACCTGTAAAAGGAAGGCTTTACAAGTACCCGCCCCACTGAAGTCAAACAAGACAAAATATTTCTCTGGCTTAACTTGTCTCCTATGGAAACCAGGATATGTTTGGGGGATAGAAAAGGATCACTCCAATCACATATCTTCAGCATTAGAAACTTGTTTGACAAGTCATCTGTGGTAGCTAACGTCTTGATATCCTTCCACCAAGGGGATTTCAGAGCTGGCGCGGGGCTCACCTGATAAGATACACGCAAGGAACTTGCAGGATGCCTGGATTCCCAGCAGCAAAGCACTGACAGCTTAGGCTCCAGGAGAGATAAAAGTGGGGTGTGGAAGACAGGGGAGAAAGGGAGAGAAGGGAAGGGAGGGAGATTCTTGCCACAGCCAAAGGGCATCAGGATGTGGAGAAATAAAGGCAAAGGAAAGGTAGTGAGAGGCCAAAAGTGATGCACTCTTCAGTTCTCAGATTACCAGAGAATGAGCCTAATTACAGTTCTCCATCTGAAAACCTAACTAGAAATTCTATAATCAACAGGGCCCCCATCAAGTGGGGATTATCATGGCTATTGTTATTATTATCTAACCTAATAATAGACAAACATGCAAATTGACTGCACCTCTGCTACGCCCACAGCCAATCAGAGCGAACAAGATGGCGGTTAATTTGCATATGCGGGCGCTGAGCAGCCTGGGTCCCATAAACATCCTCCGGACCCAGGCCGCTCAGAGCCTGTAGGCCCGCGCTTAGGTCCTGAGCGGCAGGGGCCCAGAACGCCCCCTGGCCACGGGGAGCCTTGGCGGGGCGGGAACAGTTGCAGCAGTCTGGGGTCTGGGAAACATCCTTCAGACCCTAGCCTCTCAGATACTGTAGGCCTGAGCTTAAGTCCTGAGCGGCCTGGGTCCCATAAACATCCTCCGGACCCAGGTGGATCGCTTAGGTCCTGAGCGGCAGGGGCCCCAGAACGCCCCCTGGCCACTGGGAGCCTTGGCGGGGCGGGAACATTCCCGCGTCGCCATAGCGACGCGGGAATGTTCCCGCCCCCAAACACTTGCAGCAGTCTGGGGTCTGGGAAACATCCTTCAGACCCAAGCCTCTCAGATCCTATAGGCCTACGCTTAGGTCCTGAGCAGCCTGGGTCCCATAAACATCCTCCGGACCCAGGCCGATCAGAGCCTGTAGGCCCGCGCTTAGGTCCTGAGCGGCAGGGTCCCAGAACGCCCCCTGGCCACTTGGAGCCCAAGGGTGCAGGCGCCAAGGGGCTGGGTCCCGCAAACATCCTCAGGACCCAGGCCAGTCCGAGCCTGTAGGCCCCTTGCTTAGGTCCTGAGTGGCAGGGGTCCCAGAACGCCCCCTGGCCACTTTGAGCCTATAGGTGCAGGAGCCAAGGGGCTGGGGGCGGGGCGGAAACATCCCCTGTCGCCATAGTGCCCCCAGCCGCTTGGGAATGCTCCAGCACCAAGAGGCAGTTTGGGTCCACGCCCCCAGCCTGGCGCACATGATGGGGGGCGGGCTGCTGGCCTCTGGGGTGTGTGGAGACCCTTGGTGGCCACCACTGGGTGCGGCCCAGGGGTCCCTGCATGCCCCCCAGCCTGGCGCCCATGGTCAGGGCTCATACAGGAGGCAGCCAATCAAAGTGTCCCTCTCACATTGATGTTTCTCTCTGTCTCTCCCTCTCTCTTCCACACTCTAAAAATCAATGGGAACATACCCTCAGGTGAGGATTAAAAAAAAAATGCATATCCTATGAAAGACACATCTTGAAAATGCCTAAAGAAAGTTGTCATTTTTTCTTGGTGAAGGGACTGGAGTCCGTGTTGATGAAAACACCTTGGTGGCTGTGGTGACTGGTAGTGGCTGCAGCAGCGGGGTGATGGGGCTGGTGCCTTCCCCTGATCAGCCCAGTTGCCTCCCACAAAGGAGCATGGGGAGTGGGCCTAAGCCATCAGTAGGACATCCCCTGAGGGCACCCAGTATGTGAGAGGGGGCAGGTTGGGCTGAGGGACTCCCAACCCCAGTGCACAAATTTCGTGCACCGGGCCCCTAGTTTATTATATTTTGATATTCAAATATCTAAATTATGCAACCAATTCTCTTAAATGCCACATTCTAAGTGCTTTCCAGAATACCATCTCTTGTAACCATCATTTATCAACTAATTATATAGGATCCCAGGTCCACTTACCTCTTTACCAAGATACTTGAAGCAATTAAAGAAAAGCAAAATATGATAGGCATCAAAGAAATGTAAGTTCCTCCATGGATTCACAAACTTGTGGTTCCTGCCTTTGCGTTGATTGTCACAAACAGCATGAACACTGGTCCCCAACAAGGATTAACGCAGGCTGCGTGCGAGGTTCCTGTGCTGTACATTAATGCCACTTTACAGTTCCGGAGCCCACAGCCTCCAGACCCTTCTCCATTCCAGGAGCTCAGGCTTCCATCAGCTTCCGATGGCAGGATCTCTATTTATAATTCATGCTTCTCCTTGGGTTTTCTTTCCTGGTCTCTCTGGGCTGGTACTTAAACAAAATCTCTACCACATCAAGAACATGCTAGTCCTTCTTCAATTAATAATTAATAGTAATGATGATAGCCCAGCTGGTGTGGCTTGGTGGTTGAGCATTGACCTAGGAAACAGGAGGTCACAGTTTGATTCCCTGTCAGGGTACATGCCCCATTGTGGGCTCAATCCCCAGTGGGGGGGCGTGCAAAATGCAGCCGATCAATGATTTTCTCTCATTATTGGTGTTTCTATCTCTCTCTTCCTCTCCCTTTCTCTCTGAAATCAATAAAAATATATATTTTTTAAAAATAGTAATGATGATAATCATGAGCATATTTTAAAAGACTGTTTATCTTCCATCTCTCATCTAAGGGTCATTTCTTTCATTGCTTCAAGATGTACTACCGAGGCACAGACATGACTCAGACATCCCAAACATCACTGGCTAAGTTGTACGTTGCAGCTGACAAAAAAGCCCAGAGAGCCCAAAGTGGAAACTTGTTTTGCCACCAGAATCCAACCTGTCCTTCATGTGACATTATTTTGCTTTGAAGGAATGCTACCTCTACTCCCTGCCCCAACACTCAGCTCTTGTCCTCAGTTGAACCTGAGTCTACCCTCAGGCTACAAGGGTGGGAAATATACCTAGATTAAGCCAACAAGCCTACTCTGTATTCTTATTGCTGAGTGTGGTCCTTGGTTTAGCAGCATCAGCATCACCTGGGAGCATATTAGAAATGCAGAATCTCAGGTCCACCTGAGTCAGCATGTGCCTTTTAATAAAATTCACAGATGATTCCCAAGCATCTTCATAGTAATTGTCCCAGAGATAACAAATTAGGCAAATTAGGACCAGTGGGCTCTAATTCCCCAACTTTTGTGTTAACAGACAGGGAAGTAGAGTCTCTCAGTGACTGGATTTGAACCTGGGAGTGTGTATTTCCCAGCTGCTGTCAGTCCTTTGCAAACAGAAAGGAAAAGTCTGCATGAAAATCAGGTCCACACAGAGGAAGAGAGAGACCAACTAGAGCCCAGTTCCATCATTAAGCCTCTATATTTACCTGTGCCTTTAAGTCACATCTGTAATGACACTGTTCAGATACCTGAGACACATAATGAAGGCAACAGAAATTTGGCTTTCTGTCACCTACAACCAAAAGAATTCTAAATGATTCAGGACCCAATTGCCCAAAGAACTTATCCCCTGACTAACCACCAGGGCAGGCAGTTCTAACATTCTAAAGGCAAGTCTTGGCTACATGTTTTAAATCTGTTCTTTCAAAACATCTTCTAGGTTAGGCTTTTAAAATATGCACCACATCAGTTGGTGGGGGTGGGGGGCAGGGGGCACAGGTCAAAGGGTACCAAATTGCTTAAAGGTTTCCTTTCTGCTTTTAATATATTAGATGTGACCCTTGCTTCCCCTTCTTCTCTTAGGGATGAAAGACTTCTTGGAAATGCCATGCACGCAGCTGTCATTTGGAAATGACAGCCAGACTGGAGAAGGTTAATGCTCTCATCAAAAGTGCCCACCTTCTAAGTTGGTTAAATGGTCTTTCTGGTTCGCCAGACTGCTAGTTTCTTTCTCAAATAGCCCAGCATTTCAATGAAGTGTTCTTGCAATTTAGCTGCTTTTCTCAAGTGTAGTGAGCCTCCAGGTTTTCCTGTGGGTCATGGTTTAACTAAGCCCAACCATGGATCTGCCAAGCACAAGCCAAAGGAGGCAGATTATGACAGTCATCTGGGGTTTCTTTCTTCTTCTGCAGGAACAAAGAGAAAGGGATGCATGGAGAATTTGTTCCAAAAAATGAAAAAAACCAAATACTTGTCTCCACTCCATTGACTTCCCAATCTTAGTTACTTCACTGGAGTTGGAATTGATATGCTTAATGAAGGTCCTTTCTAACTCTGAAATTCAGTGATTCTGACAAGCAAGAGGGATAACCCCACCTCTAAAAGGCAAGTGGTAACGGGCATGGCTAACATGCTGAGAAAGAAGCTGCCAGGATGGGAAGAGGGCACAGTGGCCTTCACTCCACTCCATAGACTGGTTAACTCAGTTAGCCAATCATGCCGGTCTCTCAGTCAGTGAAACACTGAACCAGACAGTGTTATGGGAAGTTGGGGAGTAAGTGTGGGACTGGAGAAGAAGCAAAAGTGACTGTACATGGCAACTCCTCTGAGCAGCTTCTTACCAAAGCTCAGACACTCCCAGGAAAGCCCAAGTACCTTCCTGGACAGGATTAGCAGAGTTTATGAAGCATCTTCAAATGTAGGTGACTCTTAAACCCACTGACAGGCTGTCTGAAAAGCTTTGGGGCTTTTGTTTTTGTATTTTAGAAGAATTCCCTGGTATTATTTGTTTTTGTTTATTTTGTTTTGTTTAATCTTTACCTGAGGATATTCTTTTCCCATTGATTTTCAGAGACAGTGGTAAGGAGGGGGGGGGGGAGGGGGGTAGAGTGAGAGAGAAAGAGGAGAAAGAGAGAGAGAAACATCGAAGTGAGAGAAAAATACCAATTGGTTGTCTCCCTCATGTGCCCTGACCGTTCTGACCAGGGACTAGGGATCAAACCTGCAACTCAGGTGCATGCCCTTGACGGAGAATCAAACCTGTGACCCTGCAGTGCACAGGCCAATGTACTAACCACTGAGCCACGCCAGCCAGGGATATTAGTTTTAAAATTAGATTTGTTTCTAAGATATGTTTGAACAACTTAGCCCTTTACCTGGGCCAGTGGTCGGCAAACTGCAGCTCGAGAGCCGCGGTTTGCCGCTCTGTTGACTAATGAGTTTGCTGACCACTGGGATAGGGGCTTAATCACAAGGAACAACAACAGCCTGTAATTATTGGAATCGAGAGTCTAGGTCAGTGGTCAGCAAAGTCATTAGTCAACAGAGAAGCAAACTGCGGCTCGCGAGCCGCATGTGGCTCACGAGCCGCAGTTTGCCGACCACTGACTTGGGCCAGCTTCAGTAGGTAAGAGCACAAATACTGACTAACTCTATTGGAAGAGCCATCATCTGCTCAATTCTGCCATTATTCTCAGCAGAACGCTGCTCTGAGAAATAGCCTGAGTGTATTGATTGGGAACCCCTGTTTTTATCTCCCCAAGATCACACTTCAAGGTATTCTACATGCGGCGGGCAGCTCTTTAGTGTTCCAATAGCACTCGGATGAGAACCAGAGAGATGTCTCCCCTCACTCAGCAACTCTGACAAGCACAATATGTGAGTATCCTATTACTGCTGTAACAAACTACCACAAACTTAATAACTTAAAACAGAAATATACTGTCTCACAGTCTGGGGCCAAGAGTCTGAAAGGAATTTCATGAGGCTAACATCAAGGTATTGTCAGGGCTAGATCTGTCTGAAGGTTCCAGGAGATAATCTGTACCTTGACGCTCCCAGCTTCCAGTGGCTGCCAGCATTCCTTGGCTTGTGGCTGTCTCACTCTAATCTCTGCTACCATCAGACCACTGACGTCTCCTCTTCTGTGGTCAAATGCCTCTCTACCTTCCTCTTATAAATGCATGTGATAACTTTTAAGGCCCACTCAGACAATCCAGAATAATCTCCCCATCTCAAGGTATCTAATGTAATCATGTCTTCAAAATATTTCCATGTAAAATAACAAGGTTAGGATGTAGATATTTTGGGAGCTCATTATTCAGCCTGTTGCCATTAGGTTTGAGACATGTGGGTAAATATAGTGTCAGCAACTCCTGGGAAGCAGCCTTCAAGAGGTTGCGTGTCTGCCATCTGAAAGAGCACTTTCAGGCACCTACCCTGGCTCCCTCTCATCTCACAGAGCTGGAACATTTATAACCCTCAGAGTTACAACATGGAGGTGACAATATTGCAGCTTGACTCCAAGAAGTGGAATCAGGACACCCTCCCCCCCATCACTTGCTCATACTCAACATGTTGCACTTTTAGTTTGTACTGGACCACCTAACATGGGTGAGAGAGGAGAAGAAGTAACAGTCTACTTTACAAATCAGAGGACATTCCCAAAGTAAAAAGAGCTGACTCAGAATTCATCCCACTGCTTGTCTTCTGACGTGGATCCTAGTTTACCAGCAGTGCCAGGAAGGGAAAAGGGAGAAAATCTATTTTACACATTTTCAGTAGATGCTGAGAGATGCGTCTTTCTGTGTTCATGAAAGAGATGGTTTAAGACAGTCTGACTCTGTGGTCAGAGCAGGCATTTAATTATGGGGTTCTGTATCTTTTTATGTTTGCCTGGGAAAAGAATTCTTTTAAGTCAATGACATTAGCCATATGAAAAAATTACTGATTCTTTGAACTGAATTCCCACAAAGTAAAACAGAGTCAAGGCCAAACACATTTTCTGAAATTATGACATCATTTTATGACTCTACAGCATGTTGAAAACTTCAACTGGTATTTAGATGGTCCATTTTTCTGCCCCATTGTCTGGAAACCACAGGTCAACATGATAGATAAAACTATTTGAGTCTCCTAGGATGCAGTTCTCTAACTCCCAACATTTTACAGTCCACACATCATTGCCCCCACTCCCTCTGGCTCTGGAATGCATTGAAATACTTTACCCCAGAAGTTCATTCCGTCAAATGTTATAGATTACCCTGGACATTGGCGTACCCCTTCCTCCCTTACTCTGTCTAACCTAGACTCCCTGCAGGCACTTTTTTTTTTCTCAACATATTCTCCTCTTCTTCTCCTTCTGCCCCAGAAAACTAGACCTTGTTTTAACCTCTCTATCTTCTATTCTAGTCCCTTCTTCCTCAGTAAGAGTTTCTGGGCCTGGGATATTTATTTGTACAATCAAATAGTCTTACTTGGTGCCAGAATCCCACCCTGTGGGATCTCAGAATTGATTTTTTTTTTATCAGCAGCTTTTGAATATACAAATATTTGGATAAAGTTAGAATAGAAATAGCCCAGAGGTAGCATAATCCCTTTGAGATGTTGACAACTAAAAAATAGATATTTTTGGTTGAAGAGGAACAATGAATTTAGTAAGACCAGCTTTAGCTAGAGGCAGAAAAACAATTCTGCAATTTATACTGCATAGAAGGACATCATGAGGAGAGCAAATTTGAGAAACAAAATCCACCCCTTAAACCTTGAGCGTGAAATCTCTTCAGAATGGCCCCAGCAGTCTGAAAGGCAAATGGCATGGTTATTTTTTTAAGTCTATAAATGTGCTTTACCTGCCAACAGAGCTGTTAAAATTTAATAGGCTCATACTGATGCTCAAGGGTTTTCAGACACCTATTACAAGGGCTGTTTTCAAAACTGACTTTTCCCCACCCAAAAGCAAGGGAAATCAACTCATAAGAGAAACAGGAAATTAACTGCATGGATTTGACTTCAGTGACGTAGACTAGGCAGTTCTGAGCTGTTGCTGTCGTCATTTATTGGAACTCGAGCTCCCAAGATCTGCTGGCTCTGCACAAAGAAAAACCTTGTTTGGGCCTCCATACAGCACCATTAAGTGGAGACCTGGATCATGAGGGACACCAGTGGAGGCCCGACTCCCCATATAGAGTTACACTTGGCACATGCAGGCACCCGGTCCTCAATTTCACTCAGTGGCCTTGAGGCCAACAACTAATGTTCACAACAACCTTGTGGGTTGGTACTATTATTATTATTATTCCTATGTTAGACAAGGAAGTTGAGGCTTAGAGAATTCCAATCACTTGCCCAGTCACAGGTACTTAATGGCAGAGTTGGGGTTTGAGCCCAGGGCTGTCTGCCTGGGAAACATGACCACAAGCAATATGCCCTCTCAAATGTCTAAGGATAGTTGGGCTGCACGATTGCTGCAGTACCTGCCAGCTGTTTCTCTCTGGTTCTTACAATTTGTTAAGAAGTATTCATTAACTTGGGTTGTTTAGTTACAATTTTCTTTCCAGAATTTGTTTCTTCTGTGCCGTTTCTACACCACAAAGCTCTCAAGTTCTTTCTCTCTCTCCAGCTGTCTCTCTTTGTCTTCATGTAGACTACCCTCAGACCTTCAGACCTTGGGTGAGGCATTAATGTTTAGAGGATGAAATAGAACCAAGACTCTGATGACTTTGACTTTGCCTTCTCATCTGATTTTTTTGCATCCCATACCTTTTTCAGCCTCCCAATAACTCCCCAAAGTAGGGCGATTATTATCAAATTTTATAGATAAGCAACCTGCAGTCATTTGTCCAAAGGCCATAAGACTAGTTAATGATAGAGACAGGATTTGAATCCCGCTTAGTGTGATTTCACTTCTATTTCTTTTGCCTCCACTGCTCTGCCTTTCTGGCTCCCAGAAGAAGAGAGCTAGGCGTGCACCCTCTGTGACCCAGTGGCCTGCACATGACCCTGATGCAGTGGGCTTGTGCCTAGGCATCTCCTGGCCAGCTGCTGGGTGTCCAGGTGTTAGTTCACCTGACAATCTCCCTGGGGAAGTTCCGTAACATATTGGCAGCCTCTGCCCAGCAGGCTTGGCAGTTCAGAAACACAGCTTTCCCTGTCTGCAGTGACATACATGGACTCACAGATCATTTACAACAGACATCCCAAGGCTTGATGCGCATGCTGGTCAGGGAGTCAGGGTATCGAACAGTCGTGGACCTGCCTGACAGACCTGGCCACATCTGCCACACTCCATGGTTCAGCTGCCCCAGGACTAAGGAAGGACCCTCACCCGATGGGTGGCTGAGCTTCATACCGCAGACCAGGCAAAGTAAGGTGCCAAATATTTGCACAGAAGATACCTGAGTGGCAAGCCCTGTTGTCTTTCCTCTCCAGCTCAAAAACCCAGAGCATGTTACCCTAGATCACAGGTCATGAGGGCTGCGTGTCCAAGTCTCAGGATCATGAAGCCTACCACTGTTCACATTGGCCTTATGTCCAAGTGGACATAGTAAGTTTAGTCGACAAATGGGAAAAAAAGCGTTGGTCAAACTACTTGGGATTTATATCTCATTACAAGGCCAACTACTCTTAGTGTATTCAATAAATAAATATTTTAATAGATTTTATGATTATTTTCTTTATAATGCAATTCCACATCATTGACTTTTTGTGATAAGAGCTGTCATTTATTATCAGGATCAGCACACTTTTTCTGTAAGAGCCAGTTGGAAAACAGTTTAGACTTTGTGGTCACAATCTCTGTAGCATATTCCACTTTGTTTTGGGGGTTGTTCTTTTATGACCCTTTTAAAATGTAAAAACCATTCTTAGCTCACAGGCTGTTCAAAAACAGGCTGCAGGCCAAACTATGCAACCCATAGTTTGCCATCTCCTAAATTCAAGCACATAAAACATATTACAACCATTTTCATTACAGCTTCATTTTTTTTACTGGTTGCCTCAAAAAATATATATAAGTGGCTGGGATTGAGGTCCATCAGACCCAAGCCAGATTTCATGGAGTAAGGCCTATGGTCTATTCCTGGTCCATGCTTCCTGCCACTCCATGGAAATGTGGAATAATCCGCAGGAGGGAGATTTAAGAATAAGTGTGACAAACATCACACTATGAGCTTTGTATTGCATTTGGGTGAACCTTTGGAAATCATCCATCTTTCCACTTAGGTTTTCCCCATCTGTACAATGGGTTTAATAACATTGGCACAGGTCCTGGGCAGTAACCAATAGATGACCCGAACATTCTGCTCAGAATCTTAGTTTGTAGGTCATTTTTTATCCTGTGGCTTTTTAGTGAAAGCATTTAACTACTTCTTTTGGCGACAGTAGGAAATTGTTGATGGGAAGGTGAGTAATCCTGAGTCAGCAAAATACTTCAGAGTCTAACGGTGGCAGGGGGCTCTGCCACTCTCACCCCTGGAGTGCTCTACGCGTTGTGCAGAGATCTGGGGTGACTCCAGGTGACCCTTAACCACACCAGGCTCCCCTCTGCACTGACCCCTCTTCTCTGAACAGACCAAAGGCATTGAAACCAACCTCATCACCCAGATGGTTGGGAATCACAGAGGGCCTGCCCCAGGCAGCCACAACAACTCCATCCTCCAAGGTGGAGACAGAACAGTGATGCGTCCTCAGGGAGGCAGCGAGCATCCTGCAGGGCAGTGGTGCCTGACCTGAGAGCTGGCAGGCCTGGGTCCAAGTCCCTGCTCCATCACTCATCACCATGTCATTTTAGAAAATGTCTCAATTCATTTCAGCCTCGTTTTAGAAAATGAGGGCTTTGAAATAAATGATCACTAAGAAACTTCTGCCTCTAACTTTCTAAGTCCCACTAAAGAAACCCACCCATCCCATCCCCAGTAGATGCCCTTAATTCCCATTTCCCAGAAAGAATAAAGGGCAGGAAAGTTGAAATTACCCACATCCTCTGCTCTTCCTCCCTGCAAATTTGACCTCTCTCATGATTATTCCCTAATTTCATAGAAAGGAAGTAAAGCGTCTTTTTCTTCTGTGGCTAAATGTTCCCCTCTGCCTCATTTCCATTCTTTCCCTCAGTTCCCAGCATCAGTTACTTCCTCCAGCCTGCATCTCCACTCTCCCTCTCTATCTGTCCCCTTTTCTTCATGTGGAAATTCATCCCAGGTGCCCATTTTCTTGTTGTTGTTGTTTGTTTTTTTAATCCTCACCAGTAGATATTGTTTCCATTGCTTTGCAGAGAAAGTAGAAGGGAAGGAGGGAGGGATGGGGAGAAAGAGAGAGAGACATCGATGTAGAGGGAGACACATGGACTGGTTGCCTCCTGCATGTGCCCTGACCAAGAGACAGCAAGCAAGCCCAAAACCCCGGTACCTGCCCTTGACTGGAAATCGAACCCATGACCCTTCAGTGCACACAAAGATGCTTTAACCACTGAGCACAATGGCCAGGGCCAGTCACTCCTTTCTTAAACCACCATCACAAAACACTCTCACCGACCCTGCCTCTCCTTCAAAATGACGGGTCAAGAGCTGCCTCTAGTAGATCTGGCAAGTGGTCCTGACATGCTGTGCCCAGGGGGAGTCCTCTGCCATGGCACAGAGCCCTTTGAGGAAAAGTCCCTGAAAAGTGTTTCTCAACCCAACTGACCCAGCCCATGCTGGGACCCAGGGCCCCATGGACCCAGTGTTCCTCACGTCTGTATCTCAGAACCTACCACAGTGCTTGAAGGCATGTAGTAGACTTCCTGTCACGTGTTCTGAGTTATGAGAAAACAACAGCACCAAGGAATAATCCTTTTTAGAAAACGACACCCTACCGCTGCTTGGAGAAGGTGGCCCCTGCCAAAAACTACTGCTTTGTTCCCTGCAGTGAACTGGGCTCCTTAGTTTTAATCTGTTGGGGATCCTTACTGCCAGCTTAGGATGCAGGGTGTGATAGAAAGAAAGGCTTAAATGGATCTTTTATTATCTGGCCATGGTTTCCTCTTTCTCCTCCCTCTTAAAAAATAATAAGTGGGGGAGGAGTGATTAAGAAGCTGAAATTTTAAACATCCCCAGAGGTCAAACAAATTGCATTTTTGCTACCAAGAGGGGGAGGGGGAGAGGAGGGGCAGATGGTAAATCGGCTGCAGAGACCCTTCCGGTGATGTCTTTCTCTGGGCCCCCAGCTGGCAAAACTGATGGAGCGCGTGAGGCAGCCCCTCTGGTGGGCAGATCCAATCGCAAATAGAGAAACAAGGCATGCCAGCAGGAGCCTCACCAGCTGGGAAATTATTTCCTAATAAAACTACAAAGGGAAGAACGATAACTGGGCACTGCTGACAAGTATTGTTGTCTTGTATCAAAATCTCTTTATAAACCTGTTTGAAGAACAGAGCTGGCTTCCCTTTGATGTCCCAGTTCAAAGCCTGTGACATGCAGGGTTCCCAGCCATAGTGGGGGATGGCAGGGGAAGGGAAGTCGGGAGGCCCTTAGCAAACTCTCAGTGCAAATAAATACCTCGGTACTCCAGGACAATTTTTTGGTTAGATTTCCTTCGAGCTCCCACTTAGTAATAACAACCACCCCAGTCAAGCGCCCCTTGGTTCCAGGCACGTTCTGCAGACTATCTCATTTAACACTGACAACCCTGGCCGGTAGATACTGTCAACTGAGCGGTGAGGAAAGGGGGCCAATCCCCACCTCTCAGTCTGACTCCAAACCAGGCTCATCCTCCATCCCAGGGAAGTCCAACCCGTCATCACTGTACACAGGCTGAGTCGCCACATGGACCGATGGCCAGTTCTCTTGGACTTAGCAGCACCAAGCTGCAGGAGCTGGGGCTGGGATGGAAAGAAAAATCAATAGCACGGGTCTATTTCCCAGCAATTTCACATGTGCAGGCCTTCGACACAGGCCTTGTAGATCCTGAGAAAGGGATTCTGCTTTTAAAGTAGGGAGTGTTTTGCCACAAACTTTTCACTCCCAGGTGGAAATCAGGCCATCCAGGGCACAACCAGGACCCATCCTAGAGGAGAGGAAAACATACTTATGGATTGAACTGTGTCCCTCAAAAGAAATGGAAATCGTACCCCAGGACCTATGAATGCAGCCTCATTTGACAGTAGGATCTTTGCAGATGATCGAAAGGATCAGTAGGGTGGGTCCTGAACCAATAGGAGTGCTGTTCTTATAAAAGGGGGACATTTAGACACAGAGACAGACACACACAGGGGAAGGTAAAGTGAAGACACAGGGAGAAGCTCATGGACAAGCCAAGGAATGCAAAGGCCACTGGAAGCAGGAGAGAGGCCCGGGACAGACTCCCTCACAGCCCTCAGGAGGAACCAGCCCTGCCAACTCGTCGGTCTGGGAGTTCCAGGCTCCTGAAATGTGAGAAATTAATTAGTGTTGCTTGAGCCACTCAGATCATGGGACTTTGTTACAGCAGCCCTAGGAAACGAGTTCGCCTACCAACCCTGGAAATACCTGCAAGGTGCAGGAAAAGGCAAAACTTGAGAGGCTGGAGAACGAAGAGCATATCCCTGCATGTGCAGGTGCTGTTTCTAGAGGGAGGGGAAACCGAGGTGAGGGCCACCGGCCACGCCCAGAGTGGGAATGGGGAGAAGTTAGATTCCCCACCTGGGACCACCTCCTTGCCAGCTCCCAGTCATCCCTGAGTCTCACTCAGTGCTTAACTCTGAGGTCTCTTTACCTGGATGCCACCCTCCTCACCTGCCCCCTACCTCTATCTCCTTTAATCCGGATGCACTACCTTTGCCCCAGTGCCTCTCTCCAAAGGCAAGTTCGTTAGTTCTCAGAACAGTGGTTTTCCAAGTGTGGGCCTGGGACCAGCAGCATCAGGGTCACGCGGGAAGTTGTTAGAAATGAAATGCCTGGGCCCCACTTGAGACCTTCTGAAACTGACACTTTGGGAGTGAGGCCAGCTGATGTTTGAGAATCACTGTTCAGCAAAAAGTGACCTGCAGCTGGGTGTGGGTTTTCCTAAGTTCACAGTCACAGTACGTTGGAGTCAGGAACCAATTGTTCGTGCAGACATGGGCATATCCTCATAACCGAAGTACTCCAATGGTTCATTCAGCTGAGGTTTCAGGAGCTTAATGAATGGCCGTGGGGATGTCAGGGCACAATGATGACATTTCCTTTGACAGAGAGGCCACTGCCTTCCCACCCTCCTCTGGTTAAAGCATCTCCCTGGGAACATTCCAGGCTGGATAAAAAGCTCAGACCTCCTGATTTTACAGTGCAAGGTTGTGGGCCTTCTGACCCTTCTACTGCCACACTTAGCTTTGGAATTAGCTTGGGATCTCTCACAAGGTGTGCAGGAGACAGAGAAGGTGAGTCCTCTTGCCTCAAACAGGTAAAAGGACTGTTCATGGTTTGTTCTTCTATTTTTCTGGTGTAACTTGGTGGGAAACTGTTGGATTCCGTGCTCCCTCCCATGCATGCGACTCCGATAGTGCTTCCCCGTGTTGCAGTTCTGTTCTCTCTCTTCCACGTGGGCAGGAAGGGCGATCTGTTGGCAGAACGGCAGGACCGTTTGTTTCCTTGGCCCGTGGGCAAAGGTTCTTTTTCCTCATCATCCAAGCCTGAGGGATGGGGGTGGGGGGAAGAATTCGAAAGCAACGGTCCAGACACATCTTTCCTCCAGGGTGAATGCCGAGAAGACCTCACACCAATCCTAAATGCGTTCCCAGCTCTGGTCTCCCCTGCACTCCGTTTGCACAGCATGTCCCCTGCTCTCTCTTTGCCTTTGCCTTACTGCCACCAGACACATGACAACTATAAATGGGGCTTGTTTGTTGTTTCCTGTGTACCCCTCACTTAGAACATCAGCTCCGTGAGCCAGTGACATGGTCTGCTCACGGCCAATTTCCCCAAAGCTGACACACATGGCGTAGGCACACCATTGTCCCACAGAGTCCCTGCTGTCTGTCCCTAGCAGTCCCTGCCCAGCCCAGTCTGGAAGAGCAGCCCCAACCACCGTATCTCTAATCTCTGAAACAGCACAGACAGCGCCAATGGCGAGCTGCTGGCAGGAGGCGTGCTCCTCGGGCGGGCCCAGGACATTAGCATGCTGCCCGGCCGAGCAGCCAGTCGTCCGCTGATTACAGATGCCACTCTCACACTCACAAAAATCTCACCTCACGCCGTTCCCGTGAACCTGCTGCCCAGGGAGCAGAGGCCACAGCTTTGGGGCTGACGGGAGGTGGCAAGGAGGAGGCAGGGCATTGAGACGGGCATCTGTCGTCCCCAGCAGGTCTCCCCCTTGGCAGAGAATCCCGGAATCTGCTCCACTTCGTGCCATGCAAATGAGGTGCTGAGGAGGTCACCGCGTTCTGCCGGATTATTATCTCTGACATTTTATTCATAATAATTATAGAGCCTTTCCACCTTCAAAGTGCTTTGCAAACAATAATTAATTAATTAACACTCATAACACCCTGGCGAGGCAGCTTAGTATTATTAATTTATCTCTACAGTATATTATTACCCACCATTCCTGACCTCCCCACAGAAACAGCCGTCCAGCTTCTCGGCTGTGTTTCTAGTCCTTTCTGCACCAATCTTGCCAGTTTCCTACTTTAATTTTCGACTCTGCTCAGCAACATTATGCCTCGAAGGTTTGACAGCCGTACATATCACCCTTTAGATTTTAAGCCCGGTTTGATACAAACAGCGCCCCTGTTGTCTTTATATTGGAGTTACAGCCATCATTTTATTTGTTTCTCTCCAGTCCCAGGACTCCCACACCCAACACCTTTCATTAACTCAGTCACCCTCCTTCCCTCCACCCCCTTTATTCTTCCCATTCCTGCTGTATTTCTCCCATCTCCGAGTACAAACATATCTCTAACCCCTGTTTTTCATCTTGTCTTTGGTTCTGTGCTTCCTTTCCATCTCTACAATTTTATCTACTACTTGGCTCACCATTCATTCTCCCAGTTATTTGGATTTTAATTATGTAAATTAGACTTCTCTGAGGGGTGCTTAAAAGAAGGCTACCTTTTAACTCCTCTCTCCCTGATGGAACTCCTCATATTTTTAACCTCATTTTCTTCTCAGTACCTTTTGCCAGCTCTCTGTCTAATCCTGTCACCCCACACCCCATCTCTTTATTCATTCACTCAGTCCATGCCAGCCATTGAGTGCCTACACAGCCCCGACTCTGTGTGAGTGCGGGGGCAGGGGAGAGGTCAGAGATAAATTAGGACCCAGGCTCCAGCCTCAAAGAGGATGAGATAAGCATCTGAGAAGCTCTATGGGAATTCAGAGGTGGTGATTAATTGTATTGCTGCCTAGAAGTAGGAAGAGGGGAGGGGAGGTCACAGAAATCTTCACAAAAGTGAGGACACTTGAAAGATGAGGGGGTTGGCTTTTGCCTGGCAGAAAAAAAAAAGGAAAGGGTGTGCCAGGCATCGGCAACAGCGTGAACAAGAGAAGGTAGGCATGGGTTTGGAACACTCAGCCTCTGAGTCATATGGCTTGGATCACTCAGCCCCAGATTTCACCTTGAGCCATCTGTAGGCAAGTACCTCCATTGTTACCCATTGAAAGAAGCAGGGAGGGGAAAGGAGGGAAGGGGAAGAGGAGAGGAGGGGAGAGGAGGAGGAAATGAGAGAAAGGGAAAAGGAGGGAAAGGGATGGGAGATGAGGGGAGGGGAGGAGAAGGGAAAAGATGAATACCACTAGCATGGACGGGGCTTTGATTTTATCTAATATTTTACAGGAAGAGAGAACAGGGATGATTCACAGCACAGAGCAGGCCACATTTCTCTCCAAAAATCTCCCCTCAGCATTGTTGTCCTCCCTCTCTAAAGTTCCTTGGAAACCAACCCAGCTCATTCCTGCCCTGGATCACAGACTGCAAAGGCCCAAACCCCCAGCCCTGCAAATTTCCTCAAGCCCATGCTATCACGCACTCCCTTTCTCAACCGGAGCTGTTTTACTTTATCACTCTTTCTCTTCTCTTACACCCTCTCACGTTCTTGCCTCAACTGTCTTCTGGGGTACAGATGCCCCACAACCAAAGAGGAGCTTTGGGCACTAGGATCTTAGCAGATTGGGAGGAATAATTATAAATTCAAATAACTTCTTCCTATAACAAGTAATTTTTTGTTCCTTTTTATTTGTGGGATTACAAATAATCTAGTGTGGCATAGTGTGTGACTAAAGCTGTGTGTGTGTGTGTGTGTGTGTGTGTGTGTGTGTGTGTGTTAGAAAGGATAATGGACCTCAAATATTATGCTAAAAAATTTGGTTGGCTTCTACCGGTGATAAGGATTGTATTAGTGTCCCAAAGCTGCTGTAACAAGGTACCACAAACTGGGTGGCTTAAAACAACAGAAATGTATTGTCTCATAGTTCTAGAATCAAGGTGTCAGCAGGGTTGTGTCCTGCAGGCTGTGAGGGAAAATCCTTTCCATGCCTTCCTCCTAGCTTCTGGTGATGCTGGTAATTCTTGGCCTTCCTTGGCTTGTAGATGCAACATCCAATCTTTGCCTCACCTTGGCATTTCCCCTGGGTCTCTGTGTCTTCCTGTGGCCATGTTTTTATAAGGGCACCAGTCATATTGCACACCCTAATATAACCTCTTCTTTATTGATTATGTCTTCAATGCCCTATTTCAAAATAAGGTCACACCCTGAGGTCCTAGGGGTTAGGACAAGTCAGGGAGACACAATTCAACTCATTCAAGATTAATAGCAGATTTTTAAGTGTCAGGTAGTCACCTGACTAGATCCACATTTAGTCAGAAAGACAACCAGAGCAGCAGCAATGTGGGAGACAGAAGAGATGTCAGAGATCCTGGAGGCAGACAACCACTGGGACTCCACAAACAGTCAGGGTCAACAGTTCTGGTTTTCCTCATAGTGCATGTGCATGCATATGACCCCAAACCCAAACCGCATCTCCTCCTTCCCACCTCTCATATGGCAAGTTCCAACACAATTCTAAATGCCATGATAGTCACAGCAACCATTAACATTTATTATGTGCTAACCCTTTACTAGGCACTGGACTAAGCACCCTATGAATAACATCTCATTTAATCCCCATAATTATTTGTTGAAGCAGATGTTTATTTAACAAATACTTATATCAGGCGTCCTCAAACTATGGCCCGAGGGCCACATGCGGGTGTTTTTGCCCTTTTGTTTTTTTTTTCTTCAAAATAAGGTATGTGCAGTGTGCATAGGAATTTGTTCATAGTTTTTCTTAAACTATAGTCTGGCCCTCCAACGGTCTGAGGGACAGTGAACTGGCCCCCTGTTTAAAAAGTTTGAGGACCCCTGACTTATATAGTACCTACTCCATGCCAGGCACTGTTCTAGGGTATTTTTCAAATATTAGCTCATTTAATTCTCAAAACAACACAGTGAGGTGATGCTATTAATGTTCCCATATAATGAGACTATATCATTTGTACAGTAGTGTCATAGCTGGGCTTTCAACCCAGTCAATGATATTCTTGAGTCTGCCCCACCCCAGGGAGGCACTATTCTGCCTCCATAAACAGCAATAGATGGTCCCAGCAAGCCAGAAACAATTCACTGATGGGAATGGGATTCAATGCAATTTAAGTACAATAGAGGGAGACTTTTGTAGATTTGGGGGCATAGAGATGAGCCTCTGCCCATAAAAGAAGTGGAGGAAGGAGCAGGGAGGAATAGCAAAGCTTGGGAAAAAGTCTGTCTGTGATACTTGCTCTTTCCTTCCATTAAGGTTATGAGATCAGAGCAGAGACTCTCAAAATGACAAAAAATGGCCAAGCACATAGGAGATGATGTGCAGATGGCTGAGTTGCTGATGGAATGTGGAAATAGGGAAGGTGATGTCAACCGCCATGCTCCCAGGCAGCTGGAAGGACAGGCAGATGCTGGCCCTCTTCCTCAGCCACAGTGGAATGGGTGAAGCAGGGGCCAAGGCAAGGCTCTGCCTCTGGGCTCAACTCCATCCTCCACATGACCACCATGGTGATCTTTCTAGAACACCAATCTGATTATGCCACCCTCCTGCCAAAAATACTCCATGGCTCTTATCACCTGAAATCTAAACTAGGCCAATCTTCCCTCCCCTCCCCCACAACCTAGCCACACCGTTGCACTGTTCCCAGGCTGCTCTGCTCTCCCCAGTCCGGGACTGTGTGTGTGTCCTGCATGGGTTCTATGGCAGTTCTATTTTTAGTTTTTTGAGGAAACTATACTGTTTTCCATAAAGGCTGTTTCAACTTACATTTCTACCAACAATGTATAAGGGCTCTCTTTTCTACACATCCTCACCAACACTTGTTATCTTTCATTTTTTTATAATAGCCATCCTAAGAGGTATGAAGTGAAATTTCCATTTAACCACTTTTTAGTGTACAGTTCAACAACATTAAATGCACTCACATTGTTCTGCAACTCACATTGTTCTCCAGAACTCTTCATCTAGCAAAGCAGAAATTCTGCCCATTAAACAGAAACTCCCAATACCTCCTCCTCCCAGCCCTTGGCAACCACCATTTTACCTTCAGTCTCTATGAATATGATTACTCTAGATATCTCCCCTTTTACTTATGTATAGTTGTGTCATGGGTTTAGTATCAGATTCTATTACTTCAATGTGCAGAATATGTTATTTTTATTTTAAAGCATCTTAATCCCACTCTGAGGTCCCATCCTACTGGGGTGGTAGAATTCCAACACAGTCATGACCAAGCCCACCTAAAACAGGGGGTTGTGCAGTGACCAAGCCTTCTCCATCATCAAAGCACTGGGAAGTCCCTCCCCCAGTGGTTAGCCCTTCCTGGTCCCCAGAGTACCCCATCTTCCCCACCCATATGGACCTCCAGGGCCAGCAGCTCCTCTGCCTTGGGGTGTCATTTGGGGAGTTTAGGCTGTAGCTGGGATCCCCTGTACCTCACCAGTCTCTCTAGGTCTGCTAGACCAACACCTTCATGATCTTTTCACATTTCATCGCCTCTCTCTCTTCCTCCCTCTCTTTCATCACCTTCAAATCCCTCTCACTCTGCCTCTTGCCACCAGAGCCATCTATTTTGTGCTGCTGCCCTCAAAGGCCTCCTCTCTCTCACTTCCATCCCTGGGACCTTTAGTATCTTTTTTTCAAAGAGTTTGGAGTTTTGCAAAAGCCTTTTACTTCAAGCAGCTTCTGTTTTCTGCCTTGAAAATACCCTGAGGCAAGAACAGGCAAAAAACCCATCTACCTGTTGATCTGAGGGAACAGAAAAATAGAGCAAAATACAAAACAATTGCTCAAATATCATTTGCCATATTTATGTGTGTTCATACTTTTCTCCCTACTAAATTGGACCTGTGTTTAGGAATGGGTGTCGTCTCCTCTTGTATCTTTAACATCTCTACAACCAGAGTATCTTCTCAATAAACACTGTGAATGTAAATGAATGGATGAACGACCGCATGAATTAAGGCAACTCAGGATTTTTCAGCCCCAAACTTCTCTCCCTTTAATATGCACATAAGTGCACCAAAGACTCACTCTTGGGCTCAGGTAAGGGATGTATAAGTACAATTCCACTACCTACAATATTATTATATCTTTGGGTTTCTCCAACTAAATAAGCATGCACAATTCAAGATTTTAAATAATAGAAAAATATGTTTTATTTCAAAATCTTAGTTTATTCGGAGAGAAGGAGGCAGAGAAACAATGATCTCTTCACTCTACAAGGCAGCCTAAACTCACTGCTCCCACAATACAGCTTAGAATTAGTTCTATCCCACCCAGTACTAACCCAGGAAAGGGGTAATAAGGGCGGGGGAGAGAGAGAGAGAGAGAGAGAGAGAGAGAGAGAGAGAGAGAGAGAGAGAATAAATAAAGCATTTCACATAAAAACTGGAAGCAAACTCTGATGCACAAGGACATCAGGCTACACCTTATTGAATGAGGACCTGCTGTTTGTTATGCCCAGTTAGGAGTCTGAGAAGCCACGGTCTTCTCGAACATTGGCAATATCCAATGCTGCAGTTTTCATGAAAAATCTCAGCTCCTGCAATGCAGCAGCTTCCAGACAGGGCTCTCCAGTCCAGCCATCTGGAATGGCCAGCTCTATTAACTGACCCCTGATTCATCCTCTCTCCTATTCACTTCAAAGAATGCCCCATGAGGGAAAGAGACAAAAGGCAGTCATGGGGACTGGGGGGAAGGGAGGAAACTGGCTAAATAATTAGCCCTCCAACCTTCAAAGTACTCTATAATCATTAATTAATCCACCCAACTGGGATCTGTGGGCAGATGGATGCTCACCAACCCCCCTGACACACCCATTGCTAAATGGAGCCTGGGGTTGAGCAAATGCATACAGCACTTGGAGCACCTGAAAGGAAAGAGATCAAGACTACAACGCTTAGGCTTTGAGTCTGGCTTTTTAGACTGCTATTAATAAAAATCTTGGGATAAACCTGAGTAAGGTGGCAAAATGGGACCAGGAGGTTTTTGAGAAAAAAATAGAACCAGTGGGTGGGCTTCCATTTCAAAGGCCAGGCAGGAGTCAGAGAGGTGATGGCCCTGGGTCAGCAAGGAGACTGCTCTTACCTGAGGGTATCTGAGTCCTTGCAGAGCATATCCCAAGGAAGGAGACTCCTCTTCAATTTTAAGGAGCATCGTAGGGATCCTACCAGCAGCTGTAATGGCACCAGCATTGCCTTGAACAGGACCTTGTAGACACTGGGGAAGATGTCCAGGACAGATAGGTGTGTTCAAACTACAGGACTTCACAGACCTGTCCCATACCTCCACCCTGGATCCCACCACAGGTGAATTTGCCTGTATGGGGACTAGTTTAAATTGTTTCATTTTATATATATATATATATATAATTTTTTTTAACCAGGTCTCCCATCTACCAATGTGCAATCCTGAGGACTGCACAATATGACCAATTAAAATCACATTGCACTTGAATATTTCTTCCTCACAAGTGAGCTCACACTTCCAAATTCTCTTTTTTTACCAATGCTTAGAAAGGAAAATGAATGGTGAAACTGAGATGTCATCAGGAAGAAAAACTACTGATATCTCAAGATTCACCAGGTGTTATGCATCCCAGCAAATTCCCAGAAATGCCCAGCCCTCAGGCATGCATAATCCTAAACTCAATTTCAATATCTTAAAGTAGTTCAGACTCAAGGATAGGGAGTCATATTAACAAAATTTACAGGAAACTGGCACTTTTTTGAGTTATGTGGGTTTTTTTTATTATTATTATAATTATTATTATTCCTCTCAGAACCCCTAGTAGACAGGGACTCTTCTCATCCTTGTTTGTCACAAATGGAAGCTGAGCCTCCCAAGTACATGAACTTGCTCTCGTTCTGACATACTGTAAAAGGAAGAGCTGGTCTTCAAACTCTCAAACTTCTCCTATATTCTTGCTCTGACAATTCCACTCTCTTGCCAAGAAGAGTATAAGTGTCAAGCCAAAGAGATACCCGTGCCACCTTGTCCCATGTTTTCCCTCTTGCAGGCAGGCTTGGTGGAGAGTCAGATTTTTAGAAGGTTGCTCACTATTCATGAAATCAAGACCGGGGCAGCTCTGTGATTGAGAATTTCAAGGCCTCCCTCGGTGACTGCAGCCTTCTCCTTGGTTGGACATAGCTGCCAGGCCATTCCTAACAGCACCATCCTATCCAGGTTCGTGTGGGGTGGGGTGTGGTGGGTGTCCTGTCCAGGCTGCTCTGTGATTCTCCTTTTTCAATTCCCCATTGCTTCTGAGGAACCCTTTGCCAACATAGCCATGTTGCTGCTCTCTCTTTGAGGAGTCTTGGCAAATTTATGTTCTAAAAATAAATGAGGGAGATATTGTATGATTCTTCTAATATGAGGTACCTAGAATGGGAAAATTCATAAAGACAGAAAATAAAATGGTAGCCACCAGGGGCCGGGAGAAGGGAAAATTCGTGTTTAATGGGCACAGAGTTTATGTGGAAGATGATGAAAAAGTTTAGGGAATAGTAGTGGTGATGGTTACACAATGCTGTGAATGCATTTAGTGCCACTGAATTGTATACTTCTGAATGGTTAAAATGATAACTATTATGTTGTGTATATTTTGCCACAATAAAAATAAATAAAACTCTGATACATGGTACAACATGGATTACCCTTGAAAATATTTTGTGAAGTGAACTAAGAAAAAGACAAATACTGTATGATTCCACTCATATGAGGAACCTAGAGTGGTCACATTCACAAAGACAGAAAGTAGAATAGTGGTTGCCAAGGGCTGGGAGGAAGGGGAATAGGAAGAAGGGAACGAAGTTTCCATCTGAGATGAAGAAAAAGTTCAGGAGATGGATGGTGGTGATGGTGGCACAACAGTGTGAATGTATTTAATGCCACTGAACTATCCACTTAAAATAGTTAAAATGATCAATTTTATGTTATGTACTAGAGTCCCGGTGCATGAATTTGAGCAGGGCTGGTGGGTGGGGGGAGAGGGGCCACAGGAGGTTGGCTGGCTGGCCCCACCTTTGATAGGAGTCGGGGGTGGGGCAATCGGGGGTGGGGCTGGCCAGGGGGAGAGGCCATGGGAGGTTGGCCAACCGGCCCTGCCCCTGATCGGGCTGGTTGGCCGGCCACAGTGCACGTCATAGTGACCGGTCATTCTGGTCATTCTGGTCACTTGGCTTTTATATTTATAGATATTTTATCACAATAGAAAAAATTTTTTTTTTAAATGAGAAGGAAGCTGCTTCTCATGAAAGTTTCTCTCAAAGTGAGTCCCTGTGCTAAAATAGGTGATTCCCCTTCACTTGTCTCCAACCTCTGGGAAGGGCTTACCTGCTCCTGAGGGGGTGACGGACATGACCAGGCAGGACACAGAGCAGCCAAGAGGGGTGGGACTTTCACAGAGCTGCTGCAGCCCTCAGTGTCTCTACAGGATTGGTTGTGCATGGTGTCCTTCTTCCCAGGGCCACCAGCCTCTGTTTCCCTGGCTCAGCCATCCAGGAGGCTGTCAAGGTACTGCTCTTAGCTACTTTGTGGCTCTCAAAATATCTGCAGTCTCATTTCTGTTACCACTATCCTGCTTTCAGAAAACTCAATATTCCCAACTCTCCTCTTACAAACAGATAAGTCATGATTGCAATTCTTCAGAGTTCTTTTCAAAAAAAAAAAAAGAGCATATATTCTATTTTAGATATAGCAACACATCTTTTTAAACACACATACTCCATTTCTCAAGACCATGCACTTTTCATAAAGTAAGATACACTGACAATTCTCCCAGGGCCCCAAGGACGATAGTTACCACCCACAAAAGACAGCAGCCACCTTCCAGCCCACAAAAGACAGCAGCCACCTTCACATCCCTCCCACAGCCAGGCAGCAACCTGACAAGGACCCACCTTTAACCTGTGGTCTCCGACCTCCTCAGAGACAACTGGAGCCCCCCACCTTCCCTTCCCTTCTGGGACAGCCCTCAAAGCCCTGGTGAGAAAGTCACCCCCACAACCCAAGATCTGGAGGTCCTCCGCAGGTGAAGGAGGACTGTATCGGGTGCCCATATGCCTTTTGAGTGACACAAGCCCCCAGCAGTGCCAAGCCAGCTCTGAAAGTTGTCTGTTGGTACTAGGCCTTGAGGAATCCCCCCGAGCTAGCAGGGAGGAGGCCTCAACCTCAAATACCTGCCCAGGACAGTGTGTTCAGACTGGGCCTAATCAATGCTTCCTGACAACGCGTTGGCCCTGGGCTCCCGCCCTCTCAGGTCTCCCACAGCCATCTAGAGCTTCAGAAAGCGCTGGTTTTATGACTGGAGCTGTCAGCTGGAGAGACACATTTTAAAATTCATGACCTTTCCCATCAGGGTTCAGAAACGGATCAGACTTGAAGATGAAAGCTGAGCTGATTCTTTCACTGGTCCTGCCAGCCCCTCCCATCTGCCACCTCCACCTCTTCCTCCCAGAGCTTCCCTGGCCCCTGGTCCTCCAGGACCTTGTGCATTTATCCCATTTTAATCCCCACCCCCAGCCATCAGCCAAAGCAAAATGAAAATTCTCCTGTTTCCAAACGGAGCGCTCGTTCGTTCGGCTGGCAAGGCACACCTGACTCTCAAAGGTATCTCCCTTCGTCAAGTAGGGGAGGGCCACCTAAGGTGCAGCTGGGCAAAAGAGATAGAGCAGAGGTTGACTGAAAGGGAGTCAGGCGGCAGGGGCTGCGGCGTTTTCCTTTTTCCAGGAAAGGCATTTGCTACGGGACCATCCACCTGAGGCTGGGGCGGTGGGGCGTTGCACCGGCACAGCAGACGGGCTGGCAGGAGCTCTGCGCTGCAGACCTGCCAAGGAAAATTAAAGAGCAGTGTGTTTGCTTCCTGCCACAACTATAAACAACAACAGGGATCCTCTCAGTGGAATTCTTGCCTTGCGATTTCAGTCAGCTGTCCTCAGCCGCCCCTTCTTTGCAGCAGTTTCCCTCTTGGGCCTTTACGGAGGGCGTCCAGTATCCTAATTTATCCTGGGAATCAGGAAAGATCAATCTCCTCCCAGACATGGTGGCCACACAGGAGGCGTGCGGACTCTTTCACAGCCACAAGGAGGAGTAAATGGAAGAGAAGCAAAAACTGCTGAGTGCAGGAGCATTGCCCGGTGGCGGAAATGATCTGCCCAAGCCAAAGGAGCGAGAGCATGTCCATTTCTGGGAGGTAATGACAGGTAATGTTGCACGTGGACCGGGACCAAGGCAGGTCTGCTGGACCAGTCTGGAAATGGGTCCTTGTGCAAATTACAGGAAAAGCATTTTGGAAACTCATGCATGTAGGAGAATTTGAGCTATAGTGGCAAGATTCATGACAGGGACGTGCAGGGCATAGATGCCCCTGCAGAGGCTGCCGCGCTGCCTCATCCTCGACCAGGTGGCTCAGCTTTATCTTGCTGCGGAAGCCCAGCCTCCCAGGGCTGCAGGCCCACACTTGTCCTCACCAAGCACAGGAGGAGGGCCAGGACCCTGACCTGCTGAGCCTTTAGCCTGGCATCCGAGGCTCCAGTAGTCTAGCACAGTCTCTATTCCTGGCCAGCTGCTTTTAACAACTGAGCTTCGGCCCTCACGGCTGCCACACCCAGACCCATGAGACTGCAATGCAGAGAGAGCACAAACCCCTCGCTTTTGTTAAGCTTTGATATTTCCTTGGGTTTGAGAAAGAATAAACTTTCTTTCAAATTAACCAATCTCCTTCCTAACTTTTTGAGGACTTGTGCTGGGCCCTCCCCCTATCCAATCCCTTTCCTGAGTCTTCCAGGGTTTCTGCCTTTATCCTGTGATCTCTTTCCCAGATTTTCCCAGGCGAGACTCCTCCCTCTTATGGCGCCATTTTGGCTTCTACTGCACATGTCTCATAGTTTTGCCTTGTCATCTGGTTCCTACCACTAGTGCTTAGTAGAAGGACCTCCCCCTGTGCCATTTTTGTTTGTTTGTTTGTTTTAAACATATTTTTATTGATTTCAGAGAGGAAGGGGGAGAGAGAAAGAAAAACATCAATGATGAAAGAGAATCATTGATTGGCTGCCTCCTGCATGCCCTCTACTGGGGATCAAGCTTGCAACCCAGGCATGTGCCCTGACTGGGAATGGAACTGACCTTCTGGTTCATAGGTTGACGCTCAACCGCTGAGCCACACTGGCCTGGCTCCCTGTGCCAGTTTGGCTTCTGGCTGCATGCACCCAGCAAAGGAATTCTCCCCTTACTGTTTTATCCCTCCCCCCCCCCCCCCCCCCAGTAATTTGGGGGAACAGACCAATTGTTCCCAGGGGAGATTGGAAAGCCGGTCTTTCCTGACTGCTCAGAGATTAGTGTCTGTTTGGTGGAGGATACAGTTGTCCCCTGGGGTGTCTGTGAAGCTGTAGCTTCCTAGTTAATCCAGCTTAATTATATGGCTGGCTCCCTACTCTTTCATTAATATCTAACTACCTGCCTACTGTAACTGTAGCACTTAGCCAAAACTTACCTGTGCTGGGCAAGTTCTAAGCTCCATATATATGGAGCTCATTTAACTCATCCCATCAATTTTATCAGGTAAAATCTTGTTCGCCCCATGTGTCAACTCAGCTAGGCCCCAGTAGCCAGATATTTGGTCAGACATGAGTTAATCTCGTCAGATGAGATTAACATTTAAATCAACAGAATTTGAGTGAAACAGATTACCCTTTATAATATGGGTGGGCTTCATCCAATCAAATGAAGGTCTTAAGAGAAAAAAGACTGAAGTCCTCCAAGGAAAAGGGAATTCTGCCTCCAAACAGCCTTAGGACTCAACCTGCAACATCACCCCTTCCCTGGGTCTCTAGCCTGCTGGCCTGCCCTGGAGATTTCAGAGTTGTCAGCCTCCAGAAATACTTGAGCCAGTTCTTTAAAATAAATCTCTCGCTCTCTCTCTTTCATTCTCTCTCTCTCTCTCTCTCTCTCTCTCTCTCTCACACACACACACACACACACACACACACACACACACACTATTGATTCTATTTCTCTGGAGAACCCTGACTAAGACATCTCACTTTGCAGATGAGGAACTTGAGGTACGAAGTAGTTAGTTCCCTGGCCCAGGGTCTCAAGACCAGTAAGGGGTGCAGGCGGGATAGAAATGCATGCATCCTGGCTCCAGTATCTGCTCACTTATGCAGACACTGCTGCTTCTCTCAGCCACAGAAAGTCACAGCCCCATCTCCATCCGCAAACTAAAGTGGGGACGGGGATGGAAAATGCATTCAAGTAAAATTCAGCTGGGCCAGTGGACATGGACAGAACTGACTTAGAAATCAACAAGAGTTGTTTGCAATCTAAGTGTCATTTTGAGATCTGTGGCTTTGAGCATGTGGTTTAAATCTCTCTAGGCTTCCATTTGGCTGATCTGGAAAGTACCATAAAAACTTTGCAAGGTTATTGGGGGATTCAATTGGATAATTTTATATGCAAACAGTATTTCCCAGTTGAAATCACATAGATTGTGTGATTAGTCAACTACTCCAAATTCAAATGGTCTAAGCCCTCACATGCTTGACTTACCAGACACACAGTCTATAATTAACTCTCTCCTAAATTTGTTTCAGTTCCTCAAAGCCACTGATCTGTGTCCATCTCAGGGCAAGGTTCCCATTGTCAGAGATCACTCCCACCTTGAGTTACTATTGCTTATCAAAGCTACTAACATCCAGAACACAGCTGTACCTACCACAGGTACATGCTGAGTTTCAACATGGGGTCAACTGTCCCAGACCCTCACTCATTTTCCTGCTTTGGGCTTCTGCTGGGCCAGCTAATCATATCAGACTTCTCTTGTTCATGGGAATGGCCAGCCCAGGGCCCTAATCTCACTGTCCCCATGCCTACCACTCACCTGTCTATCAGATCTGTGTCAGTATGCCCAAAGCCTGCTGAGGAACAGGGCTTTTGTGTTTTTCTCTTAAGGGAAATAAGCATGTACATTCTCCCCCAAGATAATTAGTATGCACAAGGATTTGCAGAAGGAGGAACGTTTGCAAGTAACAACTCTGTGACATCCTGACAGGCCAAAAGAACAAGGAGCCTAGTTTATCTGGGATTTGGGAGGAAGCTTTTGTTTTATTTATTTGTTTTTTGTTTGGTTTTCATTGTTGTTTCCATTATATGTTGGAGAGTTTCCATGTGCTAGGAACTGTGGCAAAATACTTGACCTGCATCATCTCATTTAATCCTCCCAACTCCTCTCTTACTGCATCATGATTGTTCTCACTTTGTGGGTGATAAAAATGAGGCTCAAGGAAAAGCAGAAACATTCCAGGGCCTCACAAGTAGTGACCAAGTCAGGATTCACACCTCCACTTGTCTAACTCCAGAACCCTCATCCTTAACCTATGCTGTACCTTTATACTGGGGCGCCTATCTATTTTCCACAAATATTCGTTAGTTTTTCTAGGAGACAGGAGACATTAGTTCTATCCTGACTTAGAAGTCACATAGCTTTGAGCCAATCACTTAGTTCCTCTATAATTAACTTTTCATCTGTGAAAGGAGAGAAATGGAGTAAGAGAAGCTAATGGTGTCTTGAAGCTCTAAACATTCACAATTCTAAGAATTACTGGCCAGAGCACCGAAGCTAATACATGTACCCCACATCCTCCTCAACTGGTTCTCGGCACTAGGGAAAATTCTTAGAAACGGCAATAAACAAAAATATTAGGTAAAAGCTGTCTATCAGATTTACATATAGTGTTACAAAATTTATTGTGCTTTCTTTTTTTCTTGGAATGGGAACATCTAGGTCTAGGACCTATGGTCATAACAGTGCTGAGATAGGTCCTATTACTGACTAGCCAAACACATTTCCAGTTCCAAGAACCTTCTCTGAAATTGCATGCTTGGTAATGCTAATATTTAAAAACAAACAAACAAACAAAAAATACCTTCACCCAATAAGGGATCTGGAAAACATTTGTCTTTTTTATTTTAAAATAAATATTGAGTATCACTCTTTTTCAAATGGTGAAAATAATCATAGAGATAAGTATAGCCAGAAAAACCGTTGGAGAAGAAATAAAAGAGAATGAGGGAGAAACTTGATGTGGCATCCACCTCCTTGCATTTGTCTTTCTTTTGGCTCAATGCCACCTCCTTCATGAGCACAGAATTGGAACGCATGCCTGATGTTAAGGAACTTCCCAGCATAAAACAGGGAGGCAAAAAGTATTGCCTGCTTATCTCCTGTCCCAAACCCCTGGATGTGCCTACTCCCAAGCACACTTCGAGGCTCTGCGCGAGTCTGAGCGGATGCCAAGGAGGCAGCATGATGTCAGTTGCTTGCGGGGAGCCCTCTCTCTGATTGGTACATCCTGCCTAATATACTTCAGCTGCACTGAAATGAAAAATGAATAGGAAGTAGATCTTGCTGCTAAAACATATGTGTCAGAAAATCATTATGAGTATTAAATTACAGCAATAAAATGAACCAGAACTAATTTTGTAAATTAAGATCCAATCAATTTCTTTTCATAGCCACACGTTTTCCTAAAAAAAAAAAAAAAAAAGCAAAATAAGATTTAGCCTAACAGTATGAAAACTGAGTGTAAGGTTTCTTTGAGGGGGTGGAGTAAGAATATGTATAGAACCAGAAGTTTCAATATGATAAATAAATTAGTGTTTTGACAGGGAGGGATAAAAGCTATCCAACGGATGGTAAAAATACTGCCCCTGTGCCAAACAGTCTAGTGATCAGTTTTTAATCTGACATTCCTATGTATTTTACATGTTAAATTTATGTACACATATTCCCCTTCCTCTCTTCTGCTCCCCCCACTGCTGACACAAGAAACTAGTAAATTTCCAAATTTCTGACAAGCGATTATTTTTAGGAGAGACTATCGCTGTTGGTCAAATTAAATCTGAAGCTATAAACAGACCTTAGAGCTTTGCCTGTTCCTGAGAATAACAGGATATCTCCCTCCACCCACGGGCATGGGAGACTGTAATTAGCTCATTGTCCCTGAATAGGCACAGAGGAGGCGAAGCTCTCACCCGCTCCTTTCCGGGAGGTCTGGGGCAGGTGTTAATTAATTGAATAACCTCTACCATCTCCTGGGAACAAGGTTCAGTATAACTTCTCGATCCAAAGGGACACGGAGGAAGAGGATGAAATGCCCTGAGCAGGTGCTCACAGAGAGGGTCCGCCAAGAAGAGGAAGAAGCCGGAGGCTTCACCTCCCTGCTGCACATTCTCCTGGCCGGGCTCAGGAGCTTTCTGCTACACCCAGCGAACCAAACTATTTATAGCCGCACAATCATTATAAATAAAGCTGTTTATAACATCCAACCTTGGCCCTGCATTAGTTAAATCTGTAGACTGGCAGCTATAAATAACGCTGTTGCATGCTCAAGTGTGACTACTGACTGATACTCCCTCAAATTGTGACAAATAATGACAAGTTTGTTTGACAAACATCCCACTGACATTCATCTGATTTTGAATAAGCGGTGCTGCTTTTTTAATTTGGTCCCTGAGGCCCAGCTTCCTGCGAACTTTCTTTCTTCTTTCCCTGTCTCACCGCCTGCACCAGGAGACTGTCCTGTGTGTAGCTGTTTCCCCCCTAATCACTAGAAGGGATTTGGGGCCATTTAAGGGGAAGCTTATTAAATCCACTGTTTTTCTCATGGGACAGTTCTGCTGTAGGGGCTTTGCATGGGTCGGGGAGTTTCATTAATGACACCACAGCAATAGAAAGGGGAGAGAAATGTGGGCCAGACTAGGGTGTTGGATAAAAGTGGAGAGAGGATCCAAAAGGAAAGGCAGAACTAACCATCAGATTGTTGGAATCTGTCTTCAGGCTGGTGGCCCTCAACCTAGAAATGCTAGAAGTGGTTACATGTGAATCAATGAAAGACAAGAGTCCAGACAGAAGGATTTACAGACTGAGACTGGGTTCCCCACAGTTTGAGTTCTGTCACTAGGTGAGCCCACACGAACATATGTCAGGAGTTACATGCATTCCAGTGGACCTCTGGAACTGTCCACTGAAACTCAGTCATTGTACAGGTGGAAGAATTCAGGTCAAAGAGGCTCCCATTACTAATTAGAGCACAGCTAGACTAGAACTCAGCTCTGGGCCTCAGGCTACTCTCAGCATCATTAAATTAATATGTGAAATGCATTTGCAACCTGTCCTGGGTGGTGGTAAATGCTCCGTTAGTGCGAGTGCTTTTGTCAGTTCTCGCTGCCAGTCGCCGTCTATATGAACTCATTCTTGGGACTCTTACACTGTTCCCCACCTCCCGTGTCCCATGTCCTCTCTGTCTGACTGAACTCTTACTAGTATAATATGGCACTTACACACTCTCACCCCACCACACCCACTTTGCCAATCTCTTCTAAACTGAGTTTTCAGTCATTTGCTAACCATACAGCTTTAATCATAAAACTGGCTCGCCAGCTCCCCCATCTCCCTGTGCAGGCTGAACTACAGTAAGGAGGCATCACTCTCAGGGTCTGTAGTACAGAGTCCCCACCTGGGAGCGAACATCTCCTTCAGCTTGTTCCCTATGTGCCTCACTTGCCTTGCCCTGGTCCCAATCCAGCTCCCTCCTCCCCCAGAATAATCCACCAGTTAGCTCCCATGTCTGTCAAAATGATAACAGACTTACCACCCTGGCTGACAATGTGCTCAGTGACTGGTCCCACCCACTTCTCCAGTCCAAATCTATACTTTATCCTATACTAGACTCCTCACCCTTCCCAGAACACACATCCTTAGAGAATTTCCTGCTCCCTTTGGCAAGGATGCCCTCCCGTTACATTGCAAAACTCTGCCCATCTTTCAAGACTTATTGCAAATGCCTGAGGAAGCCCTTGCTGATTGATCAGGCAGCTGTGATGTTCTTTCCTTGGAATCCCCGTTACCCTATTTGTATGTCTCTTTCAGCACTAGTCTGTCTTAATCCTACCTTACAGTTATTTGTGAACATGCTTATGTTTAATCCTCTTTTCTAGTGGTAAGAGGAAACGCTTAATCATTTTGGTATCTAGCATAGTGTATATCTTGAAAAGGGTGAAGCATTTTAAAAGTCTACTTTCTAAAAGTACAAGCAAAAGCAAAAACAAAAAAGACCTTGAAAGTGATCAATGACAATATCAATTAGTGAACACTTGCTAAAATGTGTAAGTAAGTAGCAAAACCTGTAACGGATCCAAGTGATTTGCAGCAGCACCTTCTGCAGCTCCAGGAAGGTGACAGGAGGATGTCCGCCCAGCACATGTGCACAGATACTCACAAAATACTGAGAGAACTGCCGAAGCCGGTTTGGCTCAGTGGATAGAGCGTCGGCCTGCGGACTGAAAGGTCCCAGGTTCGATTCCGGTCAAGGGCATGTACCTTGGTTGCGGGAACATCCCCAGTAGGGGGTGTGCAAGAGGCAGCTGATCGATGTTTCTCTATCATAGATGTTTCTAACTCTCTATCCCTCTCTCTTCCTCTCTGTAAAAAATCAATAAAATATATTTAAAAAAAAATACTGAGAGAACTGGCAATGAAAGAGGCTGAATAACTGTGCAGTCAGGCAGTTTAACAAACTGAAGGATAAAAAGGGCAGGTATCTAATCAACCCATCAGTCAGCCGACCATCACACATTTATTTAGGGCCTGTGATGTATATGACATAGAACTACTCTGAAAGAATGGATGTTTTCCCTGCCTTCTGGAATTAACAATCAGCTCCACTTTCAACATTTCATCCATACTCCTTTAGTTTTTACAGTACTAAGTATAAGACACATGGAAGTCCAAGTCTCCAATTTGGCTGCCCCCAATTTTTTTTTTGATTGATTGATTGATTTGAGAGAAAGAGAGAGGGAGGAATTTGTTATTCCACTTATTTATGCATTCATTGGTTGACTCTTGTATGTGCCCTGACCAGGGGATCAAACCCGCAACCTTGGTGTATCGGGACAATGATCTGACCTACTGAGCTACCCGACCAGAGCCTGGCACCCAAGTTCTTATCCCTATGGTGAAAGAGTTTGCCAAGCTTTGCTGGGCCTCCCAGTGGGCTCCACATCCATTTCAGCCCTGGCCATCAGCCTCCCGCAGCCTGCCAAGATGCTGGGATGTTTGAGGCCCCTTAAAACTCCATGGACACAAGGCAGAACTTTCCACATCAGAACTAACCCATCTCCAGAGGAGAAGCAGATGAGAAGACTTCAGCTGACAAGCTAAGCACCGAAGAGGAAAAGTACAAACTGAACACTCCTAAACCAGCCAGTCCCCTTCCTTTCTCAAAAGAGAAGGAAGGCGCCAGGCAGGAGAGGGGCTTTAGGTGCCTTTGTGCTGTTCCATATTAACACAGTCACACTTTGCTATGCAGATGTCACTTCCAATAAACACCAGGCCTTTCCCTGGCCTGGGCTTTAATTGAAGGGATTGTTACTGTTGGTGAATGGCTAGGGAAATGATTAATGCAAAGCCAACCACTTCATAAATGCCTGCTTTGTGAGCAGTCCCAGTGTCCTGGGGACCTCGACTCCTGTGGTCAGCACAGCCCCAGGACTCCGCGTCAGCAAATGATATTTATTATCCCCGTCAACCCCTTTCTGAAACCACCAGGCGAACCAGGCCTCACCTGGAGGCTGGGGGACACAGCCAACCATCCTCCAGTTTCTCTGGAGCTGAGCATGCAGTGCAGAAAAATCTCCCACCCTCCAATCTGCTGGATGTTTCATGCATGACCTGACTTAGTTTTTGAAGGAAGGCTTATTTTTTTAATAAGTTATAAAGATGGAAACAGCAGTATAAGCAGATAAAAAGTTTTTCTCAGCCCACCCCTTTCCTAAGGTCGTTACTTGAGCTCTATGCAGATACATGAACACACACACACACACACACACACACACACACACACACATTTTCTCTGATCTGCATTACTCACAGTTTTCACCTAATTTAAAAATCAGTTTTGATTTGAATGCAGCAAATGGGCTCTTCAGGTGACTGAATTCCTAGGAATATAGGATGAAAATAGAAATGATAAGTGAATGTGCCAAGCCCTCTGCCTAATGTATACACACCTCACTGAATACACCGGTTAGGTGAGTTCATTTTCCATCAGGAAATTGGCCCCAGGTTCTATTGAGGTAGCATGTCCAGGCCCACTTCTGTTTCTGTAGTCTCCTCAGTCTAAACTCCGATGGATGCTGTCCTAAAAACTCCCTATGGGCTTAAAAAACAAAAAGAGCTACAATGTTCCCAATTTTAACAGTGATAGAACTGAGGATTTTTTTTTTTTAATTTTTATTTGTTGTGGCATCTAAATGTTCTAGAGTGTGGGTATGTGTTTTATATTTAATAAACAATGTATGATGTGAAAAAGGAAGAAATTATATTAGTTTCATAAAATCCCTCAGGATCCTGAGGTTTACTTGGGCAACTTCATCTGATTTTACAGAAGTGGTAGTTTGGTCTTGAAAATTAGCCTGAGTCATAAAAGACAGAGACTACGACATTCTCTGAAATTGGATCCTAAACCACTGGTTTCTGTATAACCTGAATGATCAAGCAGTGAGTCAAGAAATTTATCCTTGGAAACTATTCTCCCCTTTCCATGTTCTTATCCTTCTTTGCATACCCCTGCCACCCGTGCAGTTCCCATTACTTTTCCTGTTTTGCTTTGTTTTTTTATTCTTCCTTTTACTTAAAGCAGACTCTGAGGATAGTCTGATTTACACTTTAGTCTGAGTTAAAATAATCAGCATTTATTTAGCTTCAGTGTTATAAGCACATATTTACATTTTAATTCTAAATCCAATTGTATAATGAAAGATAATGGCTAACGAACAAAAGGGGTCGTCACCATCTCTGAAGTCAGATATCTAGGTTCCTGGCTCTGTGGGAAAGGCAGGCCCTGGGTCCAGTCACATAACTGACTGCACTAAATGCCACTTTAATTATAGAACAACACCATTTAGTATCTCTGTCCCTTTAAAACAGCATACACTCCAGGGATACTGCTAAATATGGGGATGGCTGAAAAGATGTGTCATCTGCAAAAATATTCACGGGCCCAGAGCTTTTGACAAACTATCATTACTCTTACTTGTAAAATTGTATTTGCTACACATATGTTGAGTATGTATACGAAGTGTCTGATAAATAAACATGAGTAATGATTTTGAGTGCTAGATTTTGGGAACAGATTTTAAAAAGTGTATCCCAGAGAAGTTAAATAACTGGCCAAGGTAGGGCGTGAATGAGAAAAGAGCGTTTCTGATTCCTTGCCTGGACTCTTTTTGCGTCAACATTATCTAATTCAAGTCCCAGGCAAATCTAACTACCTCTTGCTGATGAGAAGCTTCAGACTGACCCTCTCAAGGTTCTCTTTCTTGGCAAATAGGATAATAAATAAGGCTGAATGAGCAAGCCACATTTCTGGGCCTTCTCTACTTATTAGACCATGCTCTGCAGATAAAATGACAATATAGAAAAAAGGAAAACTTAGAAATAATCATTCGTTGTTGCTGCCTTTTTCATCATTCTCTTCCATAGCACAGTGTGCCTGATCCCTGGTCATCCACATACTGTCCAAGACCAAAAGAGAAAGAGAGGCAAGGCCACTAAGCATCTTTTCAGGGGACCACCCCTTAGGCAGAGTTTCCCAATAGAAATCCACCTCCCCAGAAAGCAGGGTGAATTAGTGGCAGTCTTCTGATATCCATAGGTGAATAGTCAACCGTTGACTCTGCACCTGTGTAGTTAGATCTGGGGTTACCTTCCATCATGCCCCATGTAGACAGCATCTAGGCACCTTAGTCATTGTGTACTCTGTATATTTACCACATTACCCTGTCTGCTGTCACCTAAAGCCAAAATAAGGTCTTGACCTTGACTCACCAACATGTGTTACATCAAGAATCCAAATACCTGCCATTTATAGATTTGTTTATTTATTCAGCTAAAACATGGTAGGTGGTTACTATGCACTGGGCACTGGGCCAGGTTCTTGCTCTATAAAGAAACCGGACACACAACTTTTGATTTTAACAAGCTAACATGGCAATCAGAAAGAAAGGGACAAATGACAGAGAGCCAAGTTAATTTATACCTAGATAGACAAATGCCTCTTAACTCTTTAAGACGCAGATCTGACCTTGCCCTCTGCAAACGGCTTCCTGGTCATCTGTAGGCAGGGACGTGCTTCTTCTTCTATGCCCTGATAATTTGGGGGTTGTTTCTAGACTACAAAATTTCTCATATTGTTAAAGTTATTTCTAGGCACCTCTGCCTCATTCTTTAGATTATGTGTAAAAGAGGAAGAGTAAAGGGAGAAAAGGCAGAAACTGTTATTTAACCTCTTCAAATATCCACAATATCTGGGACTTTTCAGATGAATGAATGAAGGAAGGAAGGAAAGAAGGAAGGAAGGAAGGAAGGAAGGAATGCATTTCCAAGCTCTCTTGTCCTCTACATAGATTTCCTTGATGCAAATGTATGTCCATTAGTCCAAGCAAGAAGTAAATTTCCTCATGCTCCATAACATGTAGAGTGTGGCTATTTCTAGGCCATTAAACAAATATACAGAATATGAAGAAGTGAAAGCCTCATCTCACTCAGTCAAAAGCACTATTTTGCTGTCTTTGTTTCTGTTTCTCCAGGAGCGTAATTAAAGTATGTGTGAGCATGTGTGAGTGTGGGTGTGTGTGGCATCCTCAATAACAGGTGTCCCTCCAGTAGGTTTCAGTGATGATGGAGGGCATGGAGGGGTGTGCCAGGAAGATGGGGAGAGGTGGCCTGCCAAAACCAATCACATTAAATCTTAACGCTCATTCAGGGCCTGTCACTGGAGGAGAAATCTGATGAACACCCGAATGTCAGGGTGTTAATAGCATCTGTTAAATGGCTTGTAAATGTGATTGTTGAGAATTTGACACAGAGATGACACTGTCTACAATCAAAGCAAGGCGGGCCTGGCTTCAAGCCAGCTTCTTCCAAGTCCCTTCACCATGTCAGGCCAGGTGGATGTGGGTTTTGCTGCTACCTGGCCTGGCCCTTTTCCACCATTGTGAGCTTTTTTTCTCTGATTTGTAATCTGTTTCTTCTAAGAAAAGACTAGCAATCTCCTTCCAAAAGATGTATAGTGTCATAATTTTTGCCTGATCTTACAAGTGAGATTTTCTACCAGCAATAAAGAGAGTTTTGTTTAAGAAAGAAAATAAAATAGTATACATAGGGTCTGATACTTTCAGAGGTTTCAGATATTCACAGGTGGTCTTGGAATATATCCCCCATAGATAAGGGGGGCAACTGTAGTCCTTTTTCTTAGGAACAAACTTTTCATGGATATCCTATTCTATCCTCTCCTATATTTGGTAGAAAGGGTATATATCAGAAAATATTTCATATTGATTTAACATCCACGGGATGAATCTATTTCATTGCATATCCAGGCAGCAATCATAGACTCGGAGTTACAGACCTTGGAAGTAATCTTACCAACCTTCTCAGGGTAAAGTCGAGGAAATTAATTTTCTCCTGCAAAGTAACTGAGCTACTTGGAGGTGGACTGGACAATAGGCTAGGTTACTGATGGTCAATCCAGCACACCGTTTAGCATCCCCCATTTGTCTTCAGTAACGAGAAACACAGGCTGCTCTCGCTGACCTGGGTCCGCGGACATCTCTTGACATCCCCTGCTATGAGCCACTCCTGTCTCTGAAGAAGGGATGCTGGGACCTCCTAAGTGCCACGTAGGTCCCCACCTATGTAGGTGAGGACTGAGTCCCCGTGAGGCCGAGTGACCTCAGGCTGGACAGCACAGGGCACTGCAGGGAACAGGCAGCCCAAACCAGCTCCTTATCATTGTTTACTTGGGAGGACAAAACTTTGCCTGCCTGGGTCCTTTTCTTTCAGCCCCTGGTGGCGACAAAAGATGATTTCTCAAAGGCCTGGCTTAGAAAAATGAATGTCCTCCCCATCCCCACTCTGCTTGCCACTGAGGTGCTTCTCGCTCTTCAGGAGCATGGACCTGAAGTACTTTCCTGGTCAACTGAAGTGCTGGCTGCAGAGCCTGCTCCAGTCTTCCTTCCGCAATTGTAGTAAGTGATGTGCTCCAGCTACTCCAACTCTTTAGCCCGAGTTGGAACTTCTTTCTGCTCCTCAAGGGCCCCGGAGATTAAGATCCTTCCTCCTCCTGCACCCCCAGCCTCTCGACAATTCAGTTCCTGTCCCCTAGGCTCCGCCAACAGGACTCCTTCACTTCGCCTTTGCCCTGTCTCTTCTTTCCAGCGCTGCGAGCCAAGCTCTGTGTGCTGGGTTTAATAGCTTTTCTTGAAGTTAGGTTACCCTCTGCATTCGTCTCCTAGGGCTGCCATGACCGTGAACTTGGCAAGGTTTACAACAACAGACATTTACTCTCTGGCAGTTCTAAAAGCTGCAAATACAAAATCAAGGTGTGGGCAGGGCCACACCCCCTCTGAAGGCTGCAGGGCAGAATCATCCTCACCTCTGGCAGCTTCTGGTGGCTCCAGGCGATCGCTGGCTTATGGCTGAATGATTCCAATCCCTGCCTCCATCTTCACATGGCCATCTCCTCGTCTCTCTGTGAGTTCTCTTTCTGTCACTATAAGGGCCCTTGTCATTGGAGTTAGGGCCTATCCAGATAATCAGGGTAATCTCATCTTGAGATCTTGAACTTAATTACTTCTAATAAGATCCTTTTCCCAAATAAGATTGCATTCACAGGTTCTCAAGGTAGGATGTGAGTATATCTCTTTGGAGTCCATCACTCAACCCACCACACCCTCCTCTAGCAATGCTGTTAGAGTTAAGCACAACTCAAGTGTGGAGTACTGTTTGTGCACTGGGTGCTCGGTATTAGTGCGGCATTGGAGATACAAGACGAATGAGGCATGGTTTCCACCCTCTAGATTCTAGAGTATAGAAGCTCTTAATCTGGTAAATCAGACAGAAAAGCAAGGCTGATCATTACAATTCAACGTGAAAAAACTACTGGAAAAGTCCCATCCCTCCAGGACTCTGTGGCCCATATTTCCCTGGTCCATATTCCAAGCTGTGTCGCTCTCTTTCTGTTCACACACCACTGCATCTGCTTAACCAGAAAAATGAAAACTGGAGGAAAGGGAGTGTCAACAGGAATAAGGGAGATTTTTTCCCCTGGAGAAATGTTTCTAGGCCACAGATGTATCCATCTGAATATTAAAAAAATAAGGCGGACATTTGGTAAGAACAGTGCACTGGGGCGTAATGTTTTGGAAAATGGAGCAGAGAACATCTCAAGAGTCAGAAACGGCTCAGACTTGGACAGAAGTGACGGCTCCCTGAAAAGGCCTCCACGTATCTGTGCACAAATCAACAGCCTGGATGAATGCCAGGAAGCAAGTGCACTCCTTCACTGTGGAATTGTTTAAGCATCTTAACGCCGTGGTTATGCAGGGCCGTGTCTGAGCTCCCATGTGAGACCTCTCCTGTGTGGCGCTCTGCATAGGAGATGGCCTGCCTTACAGACAGGAAAACAGGCAAGCACTTGCCGCCACTTCAAAGAGACAGTCCTAGAGCCTTCTTCCTAATTTCCTAAGGGGCAGAGGAAGGGGATGTGGGATATGGGAGGTGAAATTTCATTCAAGACGATAAGAACGCCAGGTAGAGAGAAATCAAATAAATGTCTTGTCGAGTGATTCTAGAGGATTCCTAGCTCAGAGCAGATATTTCTTTCTGTAGCAAAGCCTTCCACAATTTAGAAGATGAATTGTGGGTAATATTTACCCCCTAGAGATGATCCATACAGATATAAAGGAGATGGGCAAGTAGGTAATGTGCAGACTGGATGGAATCTTGTGATTCAGAAATAAAACTCAATTCTGTTTGCTAGAGCAACTCCTTTGCTTTGTATTTTTTTTAAAAAAATAAGTATCTTATAGTAAAATGACTTTTTCTCTGATTTTTTTTTCATAGTCAAGACTCAGTGAATAAGACATAATCATCCTAAAGCAGCGCTTGTGTTCAGTGCCTGCCATTATTTTTGAAAAATGAAGTATGTCCTGGAAGAGAGTTTCTAAGAAAATTGGCAACAGTCCACCAGTTAGCCAAATAAGTTCAAAGCACAACTGCAGAATTTTCTAGAAAACCACGTGACTCTGTCCTGTGAAGAACCTTTTCTGCTGGAGGTAAGTGACAGAAAACACTATGCTGCAGTTTCCAATTTTTGCTCTAAAAAAGGACCACTGTTGAATCCTGAGTGTAATATTTTGACAAGTAAAAACAATTATAGTCATAATTATTATACTATCCTTAGTACCACAAAGGAGAATACCTCCCTACACCTCCTCAGACAGCTCAGAAATATTATGAAAGGGGGTTGGCCTGGCTAACTCCCAGGTTCTCTCAGATTACACTTTAATCAAAAAAAGGATGATTTATACCGACCTTATCTAGCTCATAAAGATCAGGGTGACCCCAGCCAAATACTCAGTTACATTTTGCAAGTGAGTACACCACAAAAATTGGTTTCAATTTATTTCTGCTTCCTAATTCAGACTACCAGAAAAAGCAAGAAACTCCATCCTTCAAAGAATAGGGAGAAATGCAGGTAGTAGATTCTCTCTATTGGTCTCATTTGGGAAGAGGTCAGCATGATGCACTGGTTGTTAGCCTAGGGAACCAGCTTATGGGCTCCTGCTGCCCCAGACTTTGTCCATGGTACCTCATCACCTCCCATCCCGCTCCAGGGGTTCCAACTCTCAGGTCCACCAGTGCAGCTGCACCTCTTGGGTAACATTGTCCTAAGCAAGATGTGGGTGCAGTAAGCAAAGTGCAGGAAAGCTGATTGGTCAGTCCATTTCCACCTTACATAGCAGGTTGAGTGGGGGCCTCCGTAAAGTATGTCTTGGACCCTGTGAATGTGATCTTACCTGGAGAAAGGGTCTTTGCAGATGTAATTAAGAATCTGGTGATGAAACATGCCAAATCATCCCAGTGGGTCCTACATCCAATGACAAGTGTCCTTATAAAAGACACAGAGACCAGACACATGGAGAAGAAGAGAAGGCCGTGGAAGATGGAGGAGGACCTTGGAATCATGCCCCTACCGCCAAAGAATGCCCGGAGCCACCAGAAGCTGGAAGAGACAAGGAAGGATTTTTCTCCTCTAGAACCTTCTGAACAACTACCAGGCCCTGCCAACACTTTGATTTTAAACTTTTGGCCTCCAGAGCTGTGAGAAAATAAATTTCTTCTATTTTAAGCCACCCCAGTTCGTGGTGATTTGTTAACAGCAGCCTGGAAAACTCACAAATACTTTACTTCATTTTCAAAGACAAATCACATTCTCATGATACCAAAGGCCTAGTCACACTATTATCAAACTCACAGGTCTGAAACTTGAAACCTCACAGGTTGCTTTCATTTTAAAATTGGTCAAATCTCAGATTAATCTATTAGTCAATAAAAACATTTAAAACCTACTAATTTTCTATAGCAAGAAAAAATTGAACTAGAAAATATTGCTAGACATTTGCTTAAGATTTTCACTGCAATGCATTATAAACATCAGTGTGATACATCTTTGAGGTTGTCTGTCCTCAACAACTTAATCTCCTTTCTCTGAAAATCACACCCACATCCATAGAATTAAGCCCCAAGACAGGCTTGGATCGCATGACTCCTCTCCATCCCTCATTTGACTGGTTATAGTTGACTAGAGCAGGGATGGACAATGAACCAAGCTGGACCAATCACACTGTCTCTCCTGGGTACTTAAAACTGGGATCAAGATAGCTAGGCTAACTGGGTTGGTTGGGTACTAGAAGAGAGGTAAACTCAGCATTTATAAGGCCATCTTCCTGCATTTTTACAGAGAAAGAAAAATGGGACAGATGCCAGAGGAAAACAAAGATCAGAAACACAAAGAGGGACCTCCCTGAATTCCTCCTGGCATTCCTAAGCCCTCATTACAATCTCTCAAGAAGTCTTGTAGCCCTTAGATTCTGCAGCATTCCAATATCCTCTCTACATCTGCATTTTTGCTCAAACCAGTTCAAGCTGATTTCTGTTGTTAGCAACCAGGGGAAATTTGATTAAGAAAGACCTAAATGATAACAAATAAAACTAATGTATAAAGATTTACATTTCACAATGAACATATGTAGAGATAAATTCATATATATATATATATATATATATATATATATATATATAAACATTCCTTAACCACCCACAAAATGCTTTTGGATCTAAAAATTTAAGAAATTTTTATGTTTTGCATCCTTGTTTTAAAGAAACTATTAATTTTATTCCACCCATTGCTCACTAAATTAGAATTTAACAAGTGTTTATTGCAGGCATACCAGAGAGGGTACTGCACAATTTTTTTGAAAGTCCTTTCTTCCCCTTAAAGTACTTAGGACCTAATTAAGAAGATAAAATACACACTATGACCTAGTGCTCATAACTCACCTTCTCATAATCACTGGTAGTTTTCAACTTGCATAAATTGAAAACGTCTCTATACCCCATCCATTCACACATTGCACACCAACACCTCTCAACTAGTTTTTGTATGCCAAATTCAGATCTCTATAAATCATCTGAGAATGAACACTTTGAGCTATTGCATGGTGGTGCTGTCAGCCAAGAGATGAGTTTTGGCAGTGTTGCCATTTTTATCTGCACTGCAATGTTTCTGCAATTATTTGGAAATTTTTATTGCATTTTTCCCCTATGTTTTATAAAAATAAGTGGGGAGATGGAAAAGGGAAAGTACTTAAGTGTCATTCTCATGAACTTAACACAACCGAGAAGCTGGAAATAGGTGAAGGAAAAAAAACTAAGAAATTTTGATGAAATTCTATAAATATATCTTCCAAGAGTAAATGGAAAAGCAGAGATATGGTAGAGATTTAAACGTTAAAAAAATTTATAAATGTATTGGGGTGACATTGGTCAATAACATTAAATAAATTTCAAATGTGCAATTCTATAATACATCATCTGTTATTACATGTGTGCTCACTACCCAAAGTCAGGTATCCTTCTGTCACCATATATTTGAGCCCCTTACCCTCTTATACCTCCCCGCTTACTCCCCTCGTCTCAGCTAACCACCATACTGTTGTCTGTGTCTATGAGATTTTTGGTTGTTTGTTTGTTCATCTGTTGCTTCCTGTTTTATATCTCACATATGAGCAAAGTAACATGGTTCTTGTTTCACTTAACATCATACATTTTTACAGGCTCTTGGGAATGGAATCCCTTCCTCTTCTATTGTTCTGCTTTCCCACACTCCCATGGAACGGAAGTTTTCAGGAGGGCACTGCTGGAAGAGTAGTAAACCACCTGGAGACCAGCATAGTGTCAGTGGGGTCTGGAATCAGACTTCCACTCCCATCTGTTCTCTAAGCGCTATGGTAAGATAAGGAAGGCACTTGTTTTCAGCTAACTCACTCCACCCCCTCTTGATAGTTCATTTATTATGCCTTCCTTGTTATAGGAGCCTTGGTTTAGCCCAATGGTTCTCAACCACAGATGACACTTTTGCCCCAGGAGACATTTGGCAATGTCTGAAGATATTTTGATTGTCACACTTGGGTGTTGGGGGCGTGCTACTGGCAGTTAGTGAGTAGAACTCAGGGATGCTGCTAAACATCCTACATAGAACAGCCCCTCCCCACCATAGTTATCTGGCCCCAAATTTCAGATAGAGCTGCCAGAGTTGAGAAAACCATTAGCTCCCAAACTCTGCTCTTAATTGAGGAATTATCTTTCCATTTTAATACTCCCTGAATGCAGTTAGGTAACCTCTCTCTAATTTGTGTGGGGTGAGTGGATGTATTGGGGTGACATTGGTCAATAACATTAAATACCTGGAAACAGAGATGGATATGGGTTTGGAAAGGAACTAGAGAATAACCATCATTTACTGAACTATGAGCTATGAGCACTATGTGTCGGCCAAGCACTGTTCTAAGAGCTCTACACACATGACCACATTTAATCCTCATAAGGGCCCTAAGGGGTAGATCCCCTATGATCCTCAGTTTTCAAATGAGAGTTCTGAGGCTAAGAAAAGTTACATGAGATGTTAAATTCACAGAGGTCTTGACTGCCCAGCTGAGCCAGGACTGGAATGGAAGGAATCTGACTCAAGAGCCAGATAGACTCCATGGATGCATGAAAAACAGATGAGGTTCTAGCATAGCATGTAAAGGAAAGAAGACAAGGAGAACCAAGAAGAGACACACTTGGGGAGACCAGTGGGCCAGGAACAGGCTTCTTTATGCTGACTCAGCTGCAGAAGTTACAGGTCTGAGCCCTCGGACTTGACCTTGGGCTCTGTTGTGTAATGCTGTCACTTCCTGGCTCTCTCGTGGCATGTAGAAAAGAGGCATTTCCCTCCCCTCCCCTCTCCTCCCCTTCCCCTTGAGACACGCTACATTCTTTTAACCCAGAATTTGTTTTGTGCAAAAGCTGCAGAACTGTAAAGAGGAGCAGAAAGCACGTGATGTGTTTAAATATGCTGGAGCAATATGCTGACCAGCGAGGTCTGTTTATTAAAATCTTTATGTGGGGTGAAGCTCCATTGAGCTATGTCAGCTGGTTTCTGGAGAGGCCCTGTTTTCAGGATCAGGCTGCTGTTTGTCTTCTTTACTGAGCTGACAGGGGACATTCGGGAGAATACATTATGCCAAAAACATCTGTATTATAGAAAATCAACAATGAAGAGCAACAGCTCCAAATGGAGTTAGTGCTTTGAAAGGCTTTTATCTGTCAATAGATTAAACTGCTATTTTTATCGAAGGAGGAAACCAGAGGAAGTGGAAACCAGTTTGAGAACAGCAGAAAACGCCTGCTCATTTCTGCCAAGTTATTTTTGCAGCTCGCTCGGAGACATAGGGTGGATTTTGTTTTGTTTTGTTAATCAATGTTTAAAAAATGGCTAAAGAACTGTCTTATTCCAAATTAGAGTGCTCAAGGCTGATTTTTTTTTCTTTTATCACCCCTCCCCTCACCCTGCACTGAAATGCATGCCTCTGAATGAGACACTGTGCTATGGGTTTGCCTCTAATGAAGAACTGGGCCTTCCTATTTAAGACCCGGAGTACCACAGCACAGCCAGATGTCACAGCAACTAAAGTTGTCACCAACGTCTTCATCAGGTAATAAATTTCTAATGTACAGCAAGAACTTACTATGACTAAGTATTTTCCATTTATTATTTCATTTAATCCTCACACTCTATGAGCAAGATACTGTTATGATCTGGGGTTGTTGTTTTTTAGTAACTTTTTATTAAAGTATAACATACATACAGAAAATTAACACCAATTTTAAGTATGGGACTCAGTGTATTTCACAAACTGAACACACCCACGTAACCACCACCCAGAACAAAAACCAGAACTCCTCCAGCCCTCTCCCACCCACACCCAGTCACACCCCCTCAAGGGCAACCACCATTTCAACCTCAAATAACATAAGTTCATTTCACCAAGCTTTGAGCTTTATATAGGGGGCATTATACAATATGTACCCTTTTCTTTCCCTCAGTATTATGCTTGTGACATTCATTCATATTGTTGTATGTAGTTGTACTGTGTAATTGTATCATGTATTGTATGAGGTTGTAGATTTCTCATCCTTACAACTGCAGAATATTCCAATACGTGAATATACAACCATTTATCTTTCCACTTTACTGTTGATGGGTTTTATGCCCCTTTTAAGGTTGAGGTTAAAGTTTATGGTTAAGGTTAAGAATACTGAGACTCAAGAGGTTAAAAACAACTTGCCTCAGTTCACAAAGCTAGTAAATGGTGGATCTGGGATTACAACTCATGTTGGCCTGACTCCAATGTCCACGCTGTATTGCCTTTCAGAAAAGCTGGGTTTGCAGGGACCTCTCCCTGATGGGTCAAAAGATCTTTTGAAGAAATAATTTGGGAGGCCTGTGGGAAGAGGATATGTGAGTAACGTGACATGAGTCCAAATTCACCCACCTCTACAGAGCTCATTGCCTTTAGACATGTCTCTTTGCCTTTCATTCTCATATATCACTTTCTCCCTTTCCTATTACTTTGATTGACTGTTCCAATAGGCCTATCGGGATCTGAAGCACTGTGAGACTTGACTGAGTAGCAGAGACTGGAAACACACCATTGCACCTGAGACTTAGAGGAGATGTTGTAAGACACATGCTTAGAGAAGCAGCCACAGGAAAGGTGAAGGCTTCAATGAATACTTAAGTGAAAGAGGGTGTGGGGCACATCCAAATTCAGTGTGTATGTGCACGAACATGTGTGTATTCTCTAAGTCACATATTGGCTCACTCTCCTCCACTCTCTAATATTTCTCCTACTAATAGTTTACTATGCTGTTGCCAGATTGCTCCTCTGATAAGCATCAATTGGCACATTAAGTAAACTGATCAACTAGTAGGATAATTGTATCTTAATTAGCATTCATTTTCTACATGTTTTTAGGAAGAAAGAAAGAAAAACAACACTTTCAAAGAATCATTTAACACTAAAGGAAATATGAATGATTGCTCTCTTCTGAACAACTTGTCCTCTTCAAATGGAGGGAAATCCAGTGAAAACATTCCATTCAGCCCTAAGGAGAGCATCTTAGGCAACATTTTTCACCCAAGCCTCACTTCCTTCTCAACCCCTATAATCAGTAATAACTATGGCTAGAGACTCAGAGAGCCCAGCCATAGAAGTACTTGCAGGAACCTCAAGAATGACTTTCAACACTCACTGCCTCTCAGCCTAGCTCACTGTAGTGTTTCTGCAAGCAGGCACAGAATTGACCATGACACATTTCTACTAGATTATTTGGTCAGTTTGCACCTGATCACACAGAAAATGCAGAATAACCATGGGCCGATGAACACTACTTGTTAAGCTGGCAGAAATCACTGGGTAAGCTGAGCTGTGGGCCAGTTGTTTCCTTTATGTAAACACTGTTGGGGTTTCCAGGTATTATACCAGAAGAAGCCCATCTTACTTTGCAGAGTCTTGAGAATCCTTATCTTCTCTTCTCCACTCTCCCCTGAAGGAAAGAAGAGGGTGCTAGCACTGGCCAACTATATTTGTTTGTTATGGCTGCTGCAACAAGGTACCACAGACTGGGTGGTTTCAAAAACAGAAATGTCTTGTCTCATAGTTCTGGAGTCCAGAAGTCCAAAATGCAGGTGTTGGCAGGGTTGCTTCTTTTGAGGGCCATGAGGGTTGGATCTGTTCCATGCCTCTCTCCTTGGCTTGTAGATGGGCATCTTCTTGCTCATATTGTTCTCCATATGTGTATGTCTCTATGTCCAAATTTCCCCTTCTTATAAGGACTCCAGTCATATTAGATTAGGGCCCACCCTAAAGACATGATTTTTACTTCATTACCTCTGTAAAGACTTTATGTCCAACTAAGACACATTCTGAAGTACTGAGGGATTAAGACTTCAACATAAGAATTGAAGTTGGGAACACAACTCAATCTATAGCACTGACTCCTATAAAAATTCCTTCTTCTCTCCCCAACACATAATCAGTTCTGTTCTCCCTAGGATCCAGGTCCACCAACTACATGTTCTGATCTCAACCAAATAAGCTTACAGAAAAAGAGGGGGTGAACTCGACACCGCCCCAGCTCCAAATTTTTTGTAATCTTCTATTATCTTATCACCACAAGGAATGATGTTTTGGTTGTCAGGGTCTCCTGAGGTCAAAGAAATCAGGTACCAATCCAACTTCTAGTTTTGTTTTCTCCATCCCCTTCCTCACACCCGATGGTCTCAGCACAGGATGGACCCCTCTCATCACTCCATGCAGGTTCATCCTTCCCTCCCTTTGCTGATGCCACTCCATCTCCTTTCGCCTCTCTCTCTCTCTGCAGCATGAGCAGTCTTTTAAGATCTCACTCAATTTATGTCTTCTGTGACAGCTGCTTCTCACTCACATCATCTGAACAGACAGCATCTTGTTCCAGTTTGTTTTACAGGATTTGACAAAGGAAGAGGGAGGGGTACTTTCTTCTTCTATCTGCAATTTTTCAGTAGCTTGAAATAGCTGTCACTGACAGCCCAGTTCTATGTCTCGATTTCCTGGGGCCACAAATTTCTCTTCCAGGTATCCTGCCTTTGAAGCTGCTGCCAGGCAAGCAGAGATTGAACAGCTTGCTCACAAGAATCCTAGACTGTCCCTCTTTTCTGATGGGTACAAGAATCCAGAAGATTTCACCTGTGGTTAAATGAGAGGAGAGTCAGTGTTTGATTTTCACTTTCCTGCAGGAAATATCATTTTTTTAAAAAATTCTGTTTGCTCCAATCTTATTTCTCATGAAGTCTTTCCCTTCAAATTGATCTTTAATTTCAAGAAGCTTCTTCATCTGCTCAGAATCTTATAAGAATTCCTCCTGCTTAATTTGAAATCAGAATCAAATTGCTGAAAACCATGGACATAGAAAGAAAGAGACATACTGTTGGGAATGAGTCTTACAGGTGTTAAATTTGACTTCATTTAATTTTTTTAACTTTTTAACTTATTTTAATTCAGGCATAGTTGGTATATAATACTATGTTAGTTATATTAACTTCAGATGTACAATATAGTGATTTGACATTTTTGCATGGTGACATGATTGCTAGAATTTGTGGGTCGATCACATTATAAGGTATAAAAATGTCAAATGACATCATTTCTTTAAAAATATGAAATTTCGGAAAAGGATCCAAGATGGCGGCATAGGTAAACATCTAAACTGCTGCCTTGCACAACAATTTCAAAACTACAACTAAAAGACAAAATGTCTATCACCCAGAACCACGGGAAAGCTGGCTGAGTGGAAGTTCTACAACTAGAAGGAAAGAGAAAAGAGCATTCAGTGCACAAGCGCTGAAAAGCTGAAGTACGGAAAGCACGCACGAACCGGGCTGGCGGCGGGCGTTGCTTTCTTCAACCCGAAGGGAGACAAGCTCCCAATTTCTCTGAAATCCAGTTTCTGGGAAGACGTAGGGGACCCAAACTCCTACGGGGAGAAGCTGGACTGTCTGCCATCGAGTCGGAAAGTGAGGGTGGCTTGCTTGCAGAGCTGCGCACAGGAATAATTGCTTGCTGCTCTGGGGCGTGGGACACGGGGACACGGTCAGAGGCACGGGGATGGCTGGCTGGCAGCCATCACTGTTTGCAATGCCCTAACCTGGTGACACCCTGAGACCCCGCCCCGCACAACCTACAAACCCACCCAAGCTCCAAGCAGCGGCTTTTGCATATGAATGGCCTTCCCTACCACAGCTTAACCTAGCAAACTTGCAACCCGGGTCTGACAGCTCCAAAACCTCCAAACCCCAAGCAAAGAGGAGAAAACTGTAGTTCTCACTGTAGCTCCTGCAGGGTGGCCTCAGACAGTAGCTGACCTGCACCCCATTGGAGATCCAGAAGCCAGTGTACCTAGTGGTCAGTGTGAGACACCAGATTTCAACTCCTCACATCCATAAGTGACACATTCAAGAGGCAGACTCAGTGAGCACCAAAGCCCCACTGAAACAAGTCCTGCACCATAAGTGTGTCTCCACAGTGCAGCAGTTCTTCCATTATAAACACAGTGGGTCCTCACAGCCAATTGGCCTAGAGGTCAATTCCTCCCAGTGTACCAACAGCAATCAAGGCTTAACTACACCAAGACTTTGCACTCAGCCCACAAAGGGGTGTACCAAGAGCGTCCACCTCAGGTGATTAGGGAGGCTGAGCTACTGGCCCCTATAGGTCACCTACCACACAAAGCCACTACATCAACACAGGGAAGCAGCCAAAATGCAGAGACACAGAAACATGTCATGAATGAAAGAAATGGAGGAAAGCAAACTACTGGACGACATAGAGTTTAAAACCACATTTATAAGGTTACTCAAGAATCTTCTAAAAACCGCTGAGAAACTTGATGAGACCTCCGAGGAGCTTAGTGAGACATTCAAGGACCTTAATGAGAATGCCAAAAAAATAGAAAAGGACCAGTCAGAAATTAAGCATACACTGTCTGAAATAAAGAATATACAGAAACTCAACTGTAGATCAACGTACCCCAAGAATCAAACCAAAGATCTGAAATATGAGGAAAGAAAAAACACCCAACCAGAAAAACAAAAAGAAAAAAGAATCCAAAAATATGAAGATAGTGTAAGGAGCCTCTGGGACAACTTTAAGCGTACCAACATACGAATTTTTGGGGTGCCAGAAGAAGAAAGAGAGCAAAACATTGAAAACCTATTAGAAGAAATAATGACAGAAAACTTTCCCTACCTGGTGAAAGAAATAGACTTACAAGTTCAGGAAGCACACAGAACCCCAAACAAGAGGAATCCAAAGAGGACCACATCACTACACATCATAATTAAAATGCCAAGGGCAAAAGACAAAGAGAGAATCTTGAAAGCAGCAAGAGAAAAACAGTTAGTTACCTACAAGGGAGCACCCATACAACTGTCAGCTGATTTCTCAACAGAAACTATGCAGACCAGAAGGGAGTGGCAAGAAATATTCAAAGTGATGAACAGCATGAACCTACAACCAAGATTACTCTACCCAGCAAAGCTATCATTCAGAATTGAAGGTCAGATAAAGAGTTTCACAGACAAGAAAAAGCTAAAGGAGTTCATCACCACCAAACCAGGATTACATGAAATGCTGAAGGGTATTCTTTAAGAAGAGGAAGAAGAAGAAAAAGGTAAAGATAAAAATTATGAACAACAAAATGATATCAAATACATACCTACCAACAAGTGAATCTAAAAATCAAGTGAATAAAAAATCTGAAGAACAGAATGGACTGGTGAATATAATAGAATCAGGGACATAGAAAGGGAGTGGACTGACAATTCTCAGAGGGGAGGGGTTCTGAGGGGTGCGGGAAGAGACTAGACAAAAATCTTACACCTATGGATGAAGACGGGGGCGGTAAGGGCATGGGGTGGGGTGGGGAATCAGGTGGAGGGGAGCTATGGGGGGGGGGGGGGGAAAGAGGAACACCTGTAATAATCTGAACAATAAAGATTTATTTTTAAAAATTTTATGAAAATAAATAAATAAAAATATGAAATTTCAGGATTTCTTTTGAAAGCTTTGATATTATGAATAGATGGGTGGATAGATGCGTATTAATTAGGAGACTTCAAAACCATTTTCAACACCTGGCTTAGTCTTCCCAGGGAACAAATATCTTTCTAGTAGAAACTCTGGTGCTTACAGAAACACACACATTCTTTCAAGATGAAAATCCATTCTTTACAGAACTATATGCTAGCAGATCTATTTACTATCTCCAATTAACTGATGAAAATTTGTGAGAAAGGCAAAGTATGTGCAAGTTCCTAGCCCATGCCTCAATACATGTTAAATCAGACAAATCCTAATCTATATTGAAAGTACAAGGCAAAGATGAAAATAAAAGATAAAGTTTCTAATCCAACTAAATTCAGTTCACTAAGTATCCTGTTTTTTATACCAAAATATAAATGTATCTTGCTCCAATTAGTAGATCTGATGCAAAAAAAGATATGTGTTCAAAATATTTGGGTGCATTTCTTTGTAATTCCTTTGCAATCACAATTTATTGAGTACTTAATATATGGAGGCACTAGAGATAACTTGAATCTGATGGGGGATACAGAAAAGTTAAGACATTTAGAGTACAATGCAGAGGAGCATATGGGCAAGTCACCTAACCCAATATTGGGGAGAAAAGCTTTGAAAGGTAGGACTACCTAAGGTGTGTGTTATCTAAGCTGAGGCCTAAAGTTAGCCAGGGTCATTGCAATAACCTAGAAATGAGATGAAAATGGCCTGAGCAGAGTATTGGCAAGGAAGATGAAAAAAAAAAAAGTACTCAAATTAGAGAGATTTTAGAAAAATATTGAATGACCTAATTTCTTTAAAAATATAGAATTTCAGGGTTTGACTATTTCCTTTGTGCTAGGAGGACAAGGTACTGAATAGGGAAGAGGAGCAGATGCAAAGGTGATTTACTTTACGAAGTTAATAACAATACACTAATACAGCTGCTTTATAAATCTCTGTTTTCACACGCAGCAGGTTTGTTTACAACTGAGTAAATATCTGTTGCTCAGCAGCTTTGACTCAACTGGATCTTTTTATACCAATAAATTGCTTCACTGTCTCATTCAAATAGCCTAGCTGCTGGGCCAGATACCTAGATGTAGAGTGAAATTCTTTCAACTTCAGTCCTACAGGCAGAAATCAGAGGTTCCTTTAGGCTTTACACAATAACAAGATGAAGAGACACAGTGAGCAAACACTAATTTGTTCCATGCGGATAAGGCATCATTGATGCAGCAACTTCTGTGGGTTAGATATTGAAGATTTTCCAAATGAATAATGCCCCTTCCCTTGAGCTTACAATGTAGTAAAACGGGCACACAGAGCGTGACAAGTGACATCATAAAGATATGGATCACTTCCTATGAGCACCATGTGGAGAACATGTGCAGTGGGCCTGGGCTGAAGAACAGCAAGCAGGGAGGCTCATGCAGAAGGTAGCAGTGAGGTTGGACCTGGAGGGTTGGCAGAAGTTGCTGGGTTAGAGGAGTGCAGGAAGGTGTTCCAAGGAATAGAATATTGTGAGCAAAATTCTAAGTGTGAAAGTCAAGGGAAAAGTGAGGGACGGTGAATAGACGAGGTGAGATAGCCAGACTGTGCAGGGTCATTGAGGAGAGTGATGGTAAAGGAAGAACAATATAGAGGCTGGGAATGCCAGAGAAATAATTTGAGCTATATGCACACAAACGGGGGCCATGAGCAATTGTCAAGCAACAGAGTGAGGTGACCGGACCTGCTTCTCAGCAGCAGCATGTCAATGGTAGATTGGGGGTCAGAGAGAGGAGTGTCAGGAATATCAGCTCATAGATTCAGAAATAACCCAACTAAGGTTAGGTGTCTGTTGAGAGCCCTCTTCGTGGTTCATAGATTTCTTTCTTCTCACTGTAACCTCACATGGCAGAAAGGGGGAGGAGGCTCTATGGGCCTTTCATAAAGGCACTAATCCCATCATGAGGAATCTGCCCTCGTGACCTAATCACCTCCCAAAGGCCCTACCTCCCCAAATCATCACATTGGGATTCGGTTTCAACATAACAATGCGGGGGGGGGGGGGGGGGGGCGGGAGAGGACTGGCACAAATACTCAGTCCACAGCAGTTTCTAACTTGGGCATTGTGTCATTGGAGGAACAGAGACCAGCAATGGGGAAAAAGCAAATGTGTGTGGTAGAGGAGATTGTGCGTACTGGAAAGCAGAGCTTGTTAACTGTTCTGACTCCTCTGTTCCTGTCTACTCCATTTCTCAGGGTGCTGCCCCCACAGCATGAGGAAACTTCTATTATCAGTGCAGCCTCACTGAGAACAGCTGGGGGTGCAGGTTGGTAAGGATCCTGCAATTACGAAAAGGAAGTAATCAGAGTAAGGAATGAAGGGGAAGAATAAGAGAGTTTTCTAGGATTTGGAGAGTAAGAGTCTGAATAATTTGAAGGGAGGTTGGAATAGAGAATCAAACTGGAGAACCAGTGGCTATAAACTCCATGCTTGGATTCCCTTTTTGATGGTCTTTGAAATGTGAATATAGCATGGATACATGGAATAGACTGACAGCTGTTAGGACGGAAGGGAATGGGACTGGATAAAAGAAGGTGAAGGGGTTAGCCAAAGAATGTATATGCATAACCCACAGACACAGACAACAGTGTGGTGATGGCCAAAGGGAAGAGCGGCAGCAGGGGCTGGGTGAAGGTGGACAAAGGTGGGGGGAAATGGAGACATCTGTAATAGTGCCAACAATAAATACAAAGCTTAAAAAAAGGAAATGTGAATATGGGATTTGAGTTAATCTTTAATTCCTTTGGAGGTCAACAGTTTCCTGGAATTCAGCATTGCCTTCCAGAGTGAACCCCATGAATCTGGTTTCCCTGGGTACACTGGGTCAGAGTAGCTTTCAGAATGAGCAATGGACAAGTCCTCAACTAATGGAAGGCATGGAGTGCCTGACAGTTATTTGCCCATAGGGGAGAGGGCACACCCTTGGAGGAAGAGAAGGAGGTTTGATGACAGAAGGTTGGGTTGTGCTCGAGTAAAGAGAATACGAGGAAAGAGAAGAAAACAAAGGAGATGTTGAAAGAGGAGCAATGAAGTGTAAGAAAAATAAAGAAAAGTAAAGTGAGCCCAAGGTCACTGAGGTCAAGAGAGAAGACATTTCGGAAAAGAGTACTGGAACTGGATATTGTACCTTGGAGGTCAATGCCTGTCCATTACTATAGAGCAATGGGCACCAATGTCAGTGTACTGAAGGGATAATGAGAAATATAAGTGGAAAACAACAAAGATAAACAGCTCTTCCAAAAATATAGGGTATCCCCCAAAAATGTATACTCACACTCTAATTAGAAAGGCAGTGTTTATTAAACTATATTTTATTTTCAAAATTCAGCAATCAGTTGTTAAAGTGTATATACATTTTTGGGGACACTCTGCATTTCACAACTTTAGAAAGATAGAGCGATGGGCAAAAGTATTTATGTAGAAATGTTATTTATAATAAAAACACAAATCTCAGTTTTAGTATAGTATTTGTAATTGTGCACATAGACCCTTGAAACACTTGCATGTGCACGCAAAAGCATAATGTGCACCCAAAGGGAAAGAAAAAAAAAAAAAAAAGAAAGATAATCATGTACAACTAGCCTATTGTTGTGACTTAATCTGGTGTTTTTGCTGTGGTGGGCATGAACCTCCACTCAGAAGGCCTGCTGCATCCCCATCCTTCCTGAGGGGCAGAAATTTTGTCTCAGTCAACTCTGGAGACCCTTGCCCTGGCTGGAGCAGTTATGTGGAGCTGGATCTTGTGAGAAAGGATGGCCCGCAGGCCTGGATCCTGTCAGCCTGTGCAGGTGTGTGCTAAGGCAGCCATGGGCCCACAGGCCCACTGAGACAGCCTTCAGCACTGTCCACCAGGCACTTCCACTGGCTCTTCTTTATAGTCTCTGCACAGACGCGTAAGGGGCAGGGGAGCATCCTGGTCTGACCTGTGCCACACAGGACCATGGAAGTCTCTGATGTGCTTGCTGAGGCCACAAGCCTGGTGTCACTCTGCAGTCAGCCCCTGGAATAGGATGCAGGGTGCCTCTCTACATATGATCATCACTTATCCACTGCTTTTACTCCTTTCTTAACCCCTGGGAAAACCTTACCTAGATTTGGGGGTAATGATGGGTGTAGGGAGCCAGCCTCATCTGACATTTCTCCCTAAGGAGTCCTTTGAAGCCTGTGAAAGACAGCAAAAGCACCCAGGCCATTTGCTCTCTATCCTACCACATCCTTCCCCTGAGGCAACAAGCATAAGATGATGGCTTTCTAGGAGGGAGGGGCTGACAAAAGGAGAAGGATGGACTGGGGGAAGGAAGGGACCAGACATAGGTTACCTTTTAAAACCATTACCCTGACAGAGACAACAGCACTCCCCTGCCTGCACGCAGCCAGAAGTACATATGCATTATTCATTCACCTGGACATGTTCCCCTTTCAGCCTGGAATCCCAGGTTTCTTCCCTGCAGGACACACCCATTTCCTAAAGCCCAAAACATGAGCAGCTGTCATTCCTTGTAACGGCCAAGCTCTGCAATTTGCCAAAAAGGACATTCAAATTCCCCAAAGGAATGACATATACCAAAAGGTACTGCATTAGCCTCTTCATTAACTGGGGCCAATAAATTTATGAAAACCATGAATCAGTTACTCCATTATGGAGAACGATTAATAGTTAATTAACAGGAGGACAGGGGCTGACCCTTCTCTTCATTGCCACTCACTCTGAGCACCCATGTGCAGGCACGGGCTTCCGGGCAGAAAATGTACCTTCCATTGTTATCTACAGGGCAGTCCAATCAGACCCTGAGGGGCAAAGCTAATAAAATGGACTAAGTGCAATCTTCTCTCAATATCGGGACTTTTTCTGCAAGCCCACACCTTTTTAAAAAACTTTTATTATGAAAATAGTCAAACATGTAAAATATATAATAGCACAATGAATTTCATGTACCCACCATCCACTTCCAACAATTATAAATGTGTGGCCAATCTTATTTCACCTATGTGCTTCCTTTCTGGGTTATTTTAAACCAAATCCCAGACATATTATTTTATTTATAACTAGATGCCCGGTGCATAAAATTAGTGCACGGGTAGGGTTCCTAGGCCTGGCCTGCGATCAGGGCCAATTTCCCTTGGCTGCTGGCAGCCAGCCCCATCCCTTGCCACTGCCGCTGGTTACCCTCTGTGTGTGGGGCGACTGGCGGGGTGATCGGGGCCCCACTTGCTCGCTTGTTTTTGTTTTGTTTTGGTAAGAATTTCAAAGGTGGTAGGTAGTGTGTAATTACATCAGTAGAGATATATAAAGTCCAGTTGTCCCTCTTTTTATGATGCTTTTTTATCAACCATTGATGATTATTGCCTAGAGCAGTGATTTTCAACTAGTGTGCCACAAGAATATTTAAAACATGCAATGCCTGACTATTTAATCAGGGGCACTGATCTCTTTCCCTAAAATTGTCAAATTTAAAAAATGACAACAGCTGACACAATAATAGCTGTCTGGTGTGAATGAATCAAAATTATACCTATTTTTGTCAGATCGGCAAAAATATATATTTTTGGTGTGCCACAGAATTTTAGTAAGTAGTTTATGTGTGCCATGAGATGAGAAAGATTAAAAATCACTGGTCTGGAACATTGGTTTTTCAACCAAGGTGATTTCGCCTTTCAGGGAACATTGGCAATGTCTGGAGACCTTTCTGGTTGTCACAGCTGGGGAAGGGGTGCTACTGGAATCTAGCAGATAAACACCAGGGATGCTGCTGCAATGCACAGGAAAATGATCTGGCCCAAAATGTCAATAATGCAAAATTGAGAAGCCCTGCCCTGGATCTATATATCCATTTGGGGTTATAAAATGTTGTGTTCTAATTCCATTGTTCATTTTTTATTTATTAGCTGAACTACTTGTATAAAGAAAAACTTCCTAGTCAACTTTTGGGCTTTTCTGAGGTAGAATCCATAGAGTAGAAGCGAGTAAATACTTCTTTCATTTATCAGTTTTCAAAGTAATGAGGTAGTTTCTGAGAATCCTGTAATGGCGATCAGTAAGATTTCTTCTCACACGAATCATTTATGAACTAACTCAAGGTTATTAAGTTACTAGAGGCCCACCATGCTAAATCGGGGAGACCCAGACCCTGTGCGCCCTGGGACCCAGCGTCAAGTCCCCGCCCACCCGCGCGCGCCTCGCTGTAGCCCCTCCCACCTTGAAGACAGTTGTGGACAGAGATAAGAATAGTTTCCTGCCCTAACCTTTCCTTCGTTGGAAGATGAGAATTGAACAGAGCAACACTTACTTGTTCCCATGAAGAAATCAGATGAAGTTCAGCAGGTGCCTTTTGGCGGTTGGTCTTTACCATGGGGTTTTTATATTGGAGATTGAAAGTGATCCAACTATGGCAGTGACTGTCTTTACTAATGTCTGAATTATCCCCTCTTTGGACAATAGGAGCTTATTCAGGTTGGTTCCTGGGTATTTTTGACACATCCTGGTGCCTTTAAAAGTTTGCTTGCATTTCGGGATGACAAGACCCACTAGGGCTTAATCACAAGGGGGTCATCTTGTATATTTCTTCTCCTGGACTGGAACCAACCACTTCTCCAAGGAGACTTGGTTCCTTTTGGTGGAATGTAGTGATCACCATCTGGGTCCTACATTTTAAGACATAAATAACCCTCATAATATTATATTTCTCTCTAAGGATGAAATTTTCTGAGCTATGTTTTGCGCATAAAAACACTTAGACTCAAGAGAGTGGCTTTATCCCAACTCAAACTTAAAGCACAAGGAAAATTTTGAAAACTGGGAACATACATCCACCCCCATGTCCAGATTCTTTTTTAGACCTGGGAGTGGAACAGACTGTCCCAAAAGCCCAGTAATGAGGATGCAATGACAAACTAGACTGGATCTTGGGGACCAAGAAGGCCTAGAGAAATGCCAGAGTTGGTCTACACCTACCAGCCTCTGGTCTCTCCAGGCCAGGACTCCCTCAGCCCCCCTTTCCTGGGCTGCAGCAGCATGAAAAGGGCACGCTGGCATTTTCTGCATCCAGATGCCACAGGAGGGCACAGGGTGTGCCACAAGCAGCGTGACACTACCAAAGGCTTAGGGAGATGAGAGGGTCTTTTTTATATTACAAACCAGATATATAGTTTTACATTAAAACACAGCGAGGTTATGGAGTAGCATGCAAGATTTACCATTTAAATTTAGAATCTGTGACTTTGAAGAAGTTTCAATTTCCTGCAGGCCTCTCTGAACTTACCTTTAGGATTTTGGTCCTCGGGTGTCAGAGTCTTTTCGGGGAAAGTGTAAAAAGCATTGTGAGGCAATTCTGAACCACTCTGCTTCAATAAAGGGGTTGCTTTCTTTATTATAAACTTGGGTAGTTTAACTTATATTGAGCCTGGCTGGTGTGTCTCAGTGGTTGAGCGTCGACCCATGAACCAGGAGATCACAGTTTGATTTCAGGTCAGGACATATGCCTGGGTTGAGGGCTCAATCCCCAATGGAGGGCATGCAGGAGGCAGCCAATCAATGATTTTCTCTCAGTGTTTCTACCTCTCCCTCCCTCTCCCTTCCTATCTGAAATCTATAAAAAATATTTTTAAATAATTATATTGAAAAATCAGAAGCTATGTCATTTGCCTAAAGTCTTATAAGAAATCAACATTCAGTGATTTCTCCTTTCTTAAATGGTTTAGTATATTGAAGCTACCTATCTTGAGTTTAAAGCATATCAGATTAAAAATAGCCTTAAATTATTGTAGAAATACACCTGCTGTCTGCCCTCCCCGCTGCACAAATATTTTAGCCCTTCAGCCTCCTCTGAGTGAGCTCAATAAAAACTCCACTGCCCAAGTGATGAAATCAGATTAGCATGCCCCAGCTCTGATGTTCTGTGCTAAGGGAATTGGAAGGAGCTGATAGTGCTGGGGTTGGGCTATTTTGCATTTCTCAGTGACATCCTCTAATGAGCTGACAACGTAGAACACCAGGCTGCTGTCTTGGAGAAATGAAAACAATACAGTGGTCATTTCACATCCCATCATCCTAATGACAACCCATGAGCTGCCTCTTCCTTGCCTTTGATTAAAATCCATGGGACCTGCATGAGGAATTGAGAGCAAGGGCCCAATAGGGAAAGAGACCAAAGTGGCTGAGTAGAGGGAAGGAGCAGACATCCTAGGGAAAATCACGCTGAGGAGAGTCAGGTAGGTCAAGGGCAATGGCCTTGGTGGTCCTTGAATCTTGCACTCTTGGTAGTTGTCATCTACAATGCCTGAGTAATTTTCTCCAAAAGAGTCAGCGAATGGTTCCACCGAGAGCTCCAATTCTATGTCATGGCTCAATTACCTCAGCAGTGCCAATGAGAGGAGTGATGTTTCTGAGGCAGGAATACAGTGGGCACACATCAGGACAGCTGGACTAATTGTTAAAGATTGAAATACCACGTACTAGTTGACAAAGAACACACTCCCAAAGTCCATCTCCCACCCACTGCCTCAGATGCCTCCATCCTTCACCTAAAGCCCTTAGTCCACCCATACATCTTAACAACTTTACTGAGTAGGCAAGGCTTGGCACGAGAGGGGCCTGCCTGCTCCCAGATTCAGGATGGTAGGCAACTTCCATTCTGTTTGGCCAATGTCCATGCCAGACCCTTAAGAAATAGTTTTCATATTTGATTAGACATGCCCAGTAGACTGCCCAGCACCGTGGAGGCCTCTCAAACCCAGCCGACAACCCACAGGGAGCGGTCATCTGCTGCAGGCTGCTTGCTCTCCACCCCCTGTCTCTCAGGGCCTGTTGCCTACACAATACACTTTCTCTGGCCCCAGTGAAGAACAAAGGAAGTGAAAGGCCTGCAATCATTCTGGCTCACAGAGGATTGGATAACCTTCACATCCTTGGCAGGCTCATCATTAGGATTTTTTTATTGCCCTTTTCTTGTTGCCAACCCTCTTTAAGGTTCCTAGATTAATAATGATGAGGCTGTTTGAACTGTATCTCAAGTCTTTGTTTTTGATGATTTCTGTTCTCTGAGGCCCCTTTCTCTCCCTTTGGTAAGTCCTTTACCCATCTCTCCTTCAGTTGTATCCATTCTCAGATAGCCACAATGATAATCACTAACTAGGTCATTGGGGGAAAAGAAACAAAACACAATAAAGAAAAAGGAAAGAAATAGCTATTTAGGTATTGCTGAGTAGAGGGTTTGGGTGAGGAACAACATGAAATTTCATGGGCTATTTTCCCTAGTGAAAGGACTGAAGAAGAAGAAGAAGAAGAAGAAGAAGAAGAAGAAGAAGAAGAAGAAGAAGAAGAAGGAATACCCTAAAGAATCTAGCATAGGGCAAAGGGGGAAATAGATGGTGATGGTGGAGAACCCTCCAGGACCCACACTTGAACCTGGGCTTGAGCCTGTTTGTTCTAGCGAAAGGGGAAAATGTCCATCTGAAGTAACCAGTTCATCACAAGTAGACAATCCCCTACTTTCAGATAATCATCTATTATCTCTCCTTAAAGAGAAAGAACTATCAAGCTCAGCAGAGTCCTTCCTGCTCCTCCTCCATGCCACTTCCTTTGTATCTCTGCATCCTTAGCCTTTTCTTATCCCAATGAAGAAACTATATGAAGGGAACATCCCACAGGACCTGAGGCTGCCCACCTGGCAAGAGAGATCTCACTGTGCAACATCAGCCTGGGCTGGGAGCCAGAAATGTCAGCTGTTAACTTCCAACCAGAGTGGAAGGGCTGCCAGCGAAAGTGGAAAAGCAGAACATTTCAGAGAAGTGAGAACGTATTTAGGAATCCCTCACCACACTACTGCAAGATTTAGCTTATTCAAAGAAATAAAAGGCATCCAAATTGGAAAAGAAGAAGTAAAGCTGTCCTTATTTGCAGATGACATGATATTGTACATAAAAAACCTGAAAGACTCCATCAAAAAACTATTAGACTTAATAAATGAATTTGGCAATGTAGCAGGATACAAAATTAATGCCAAGAAGTCTATGGCATTTCTATACACCAATAGTGAACTTACAGAAAGAGAGACTAAAAAAGCAATCCCATTTACCATCGCACCAAAAAAAATTAAGATACCTGGGAATAAACTTAACCAAGGAGGTAAAAGATCTATATGCAGAAAACTACAGGACACTGAAAAAAAGAGCTAGAGGAAGACGTAAACAGATGGAAGAACATACCATGTTCATGGATTGGTAGAATCAACATCATTAAAATGTCCATACTACCCAAAGCAACCTATAGATTCAATGCACTCCCCATTAAAATACCAACGGCATATTTCACAGACCTAGAAAAAACTCTCCAAAAATTCATCTGGAATAAAAAAAGACCCCGAATAACCACAGCAATCCTGAGAAAGAAGAACAAGTAGCTGGGATCTCAATACCAGATTTCAAGCTGTATTACAAAGCCACTGTTCTCAAAACAGCCTGGTACTGGCACAAGAGCAGACATATAGACCAATGGAATAGAATAGAGAACCCAGATATCGACCCAAACCACTATGCTCAATTAATGTTTGATAAAGGAGGCATGAACATACAATGGAGTCAAGACAGTCTCTTCAATAAATGGTGTTGGGAAAATTGGACAGATACATGCAAAAAAAATGAAACTAGACCAACTTACACCATACACAAAAATAAACTCAAAATGGCTAAAGGACTTAAACATAAGACAGGAAACCATAAAAATACTAGAGGAATCCACAGAGAAATCTCAGACATATGCCGAAGCAATTTCTTCACTGATACTGCTCCTAGGGCAATGGAAACTAAAGAGAAAATAAACAAATGAGACTACATCAAAATAAAAAGCTTTTGCATAGCAAAAGAAACCATCAACAAAACAACAAGAAAGCCCACTGTATGGAAGAACATGTTTGCAACTGTTATCACTGATAAAGGTTTAATCTCCAATATCTACAGGGAACTTATACAACTTAATAAAAGGAAGATAAATGATCCAATAAAAAAATGGGCAACGGACCTAAATAGAATCTTTTTGAAAGAAGACAGAAGGAAGGCCAAGAGACACATGAAAACATGCTCAAAGTCACTAATTATCCGAGAGATGCAAATCAAAACGACAATGTGGTACCATCTCACACCTGTCAGAATGGTAATCATCAACAAAATCAACAAACGACAAGTGCTGGCCAGGATTCGGAGAAAAAGGAACCCTCATGCACTGCTGGTGGGAATGCAGACTGGTGCAGCCACTTTGGAGAACAGTATGGAGTTTCCTCAAAAAACTAAAAATGAAACTCCCATTTGACCCAGTAATCCCACTTCTAAGAATATATCCCAAGAAACTAGAAACACCAATCAGAAAGGATATATGCACCCCTATGTTCAGAGAAGCATAATTCACCATAGCTAAGATTTGGAAACAGCCTAAATGCCCATCAGCAGGTGAGTGGATTAGAAAACTATCGTACATCTACACAATGGAATACTACACTGCTATAAAAAAAGAAGGAATTCTTACCATTTGCAGCAGCATGGATGGACCTGGAGAGCATTATGTTAAGTGAAATAAGCCAGGCAATGAAAGAAAAATACCACATGATCTCACTCATTTAAGGAAAATAAAGAACATTATAACCTGATGAACAAAAAGATAGACATAGAGGCAGTAAAGCACCGAGCAGACTGTCAAATTACAGCGGGAAGGCTGGGGAGTGTTGGGGGGGGGGCGCGGGGGAAGAGATCAACCAAAGGACTTGTATGCATGCATATAAGCACAGAAATGGACACAAGACACTGCGGGGGGAGGGGTTGATGAGGGCATGTGACAGGGGGTAGGGGAGGCTGGGGGAAGGTCTATGGGGGGAAAAAAGGAGCTATATGTATTACTATATGTAATACTTTAAACAATAAGATAAAATTTAAAAATTTAGCTTCTTCAATTCCCCAGAATCCACACAAGGTTGGGGACTTTAGAGTAGCAAATAAACTTCCTCTCAGGGAAAAAGCTCACTGTTTGGCTGTAAAATAGCTAATTTTAGCCAATCTGTGAAATAATAACAATATTAACTATCTGTGACAGACACAATGCCATGTGTCCACCAAATCCAGTTCGTTCCCTCTCTTAGACACAGCGAACAGCCCCCAGCATTGCCTGCAGTGCCCCCATGAATGAGCTCTGGTGAACGGGATGTGGAGAGAAGGAGACCTTCATACAGCCTTCCATGCATTGTCTCTTCCTCCTTAGGCAACTGGATGCAAAAACCCAGCGGAGGACTCTGAGGGCCTATAGAAAGTGGAGCCACCAAGTGATGGATCCTGGCTCCCTAAGAGTCTACAAAGAGCAGAGTTCCTCAGCCCAGCACACACACACACACACACACACACACACACACACACACACACACACACACAAATACATACAGAGATACAAGCCACATTGCACTGTGATATGAACAAAAATAATTTTATTGTGTTAACCCACTGAGATGTTAGGGTTGTTTGTCACAGCTGCTAATGTTACCTTATTTTTTTAAATGTTTTTATTGATTTCAGAGAGGAAGGGAGAGGGAGAGAAAGTTAGAAACATCAATGATGAGAGAGAATTATTGATCGATTGGCTGCCTCATGCACACCCCCTACTAGGGAATTAAGCCCACAACCCAGGCATGTGCCCTGACTGGGAGTTGAACCTGAACCTACTGGTTCATAGGTCAATGCTCAATCACTGGAGCCACACTGACCGGCCTAATGTTACCTTATTGGATATACTCATGGATGTCACTAATATATTGAACGAGCTAACGCATTTAGAGTATCTAGTTCTGTGCTATAAACGCAGTAGGTGCTCAATGTTTGAGGATTATAATATGTGAAGCTGATTGGTTTTCTTGGAGACCCTGATATAGAATCTTTGTCAACAGGAGTCTTTATAGCTGATGAGAGGGAAGTTGCACCCAGAGGGAAGGGCCAATGAAAACATAGGGACAAACCTACAGGAAAAGTCACTGAAGAAAAGCCACATGGGGAGAACTCAATATAGCAATAGTCACCATACATCTTCTCATCTGACTTCTTCCTAGATTTGTTAAATACTCCATCGAGTCTGCCAGCTTCCTTGAGTCCTGGACTCCACAACAGGTCCTGAGCCCCTCCCTCTGGTGTGGTCTGTTGAGCATTCCCTTGTTCTAGCGGTTTTCTAGAGCAGTCCTTCCTTTCTAGCCTTTGCCTGACCTCTGGATCCAGCCACCCTCATTTATAAACTACCTACTATGTGCCAGGCACTACATTTAACATTTATCAAGGCAGGGGGGATGGGAGTGGTTTCCCTGATGCAAAGCAACAATGGGGCACATTGTCTGTAGAAAACAAACATGGTGATGAAGCAGTCAGTCTGCTTTTTATCATCACCTTGTGAAGGCAGTCTGACACAGAGCCAGGATGAAAACTCCTCCCTGCCCAGACGGTCCCACACACTCCCCACAGGCTGTAGAAAGCCATTGGCTAGAGACACAATATCAAACAGAACATGGTTCCTGCCTTCAAGTTGCCTGTAGTCTAGCAGGGGAGACAACAGCTAAATGAATGAATAGCATGGGAGTAATCAGCATCAAGGAAGGCTCTCCCAGAGAAATGTTAGGGGAGCCTCACTTTACAGAACCAGAGCTAGAATTCTAACAGGCACCAGGACCCAGAGGCATGAGGCCACGTGATGCAGCCAGGAGAATACAAATACTCCCTGTGGCTGGAGGTACAGATGCACCTGGGCAGTAGGTGCTGGTCAGACCAGAGTGGCTAACAGAAGGCAGTTCTGGAGGAGCCTCTAGCCTGCTGGCAATAAGAAACTAATAAAGCATTATATATTTTTACAACTTTGTTGAGACATAATTCAAATACCATACAATTCATCCATTTAAAGTGTGCAGTTCCATGGCTTGTATATTCATGGAATTTTGCAGCCATCGCCACAAATAATTTTGGAAAATTTTCATTACTCCGAAACGAAACACTGCTCCCCTTAGCTGTCACTATCCAATCCCCACTTGGGTATATGCCTAGGAGCAGTAGAGGGTTTTTAAAACAGAGAAATGAAAAATTAGACTTTCATTTTTAAAGGATTACTCCCTGGCCTACCATTGCCCAAGGCCTAGCATGGTGTGTGTACATGTGTACGTGCATGTGTGTGTGTGTGCACGCACACACACACACACACACACTACTTGCATCATCCTCATATTCGTGAGGATCTACCTGCAGCCACATGGCCCTTACTCCTCACCAGCTGCAGCCACTGAAACTTCACACGTGCAAACTGGGCCCAGCCACACCCACGCCCTGGTTTCCTGATTCAGCAAGAGACACCTGACCTCGGCAAGTTCACACCCTTGGGTGCTACCTCCTGGTGGCTGGACTGGGTGTATCTGTTCTTGGGAGATTTTTCACCTCTTGGCCTGTTTATTACTCCTGAGAGTTAACTCCCTGCCCCTCTAAACACTCTTTCCTTACTTACTTACCATGTCAAACCACACCGCTCTCCCCCGCCCAAGAGGGCCAGAGCCCACTGGCTACCAACAACAGCAATGAATCCAGACCCGTACAGGACTTACAGAGTCCCTGGGGTTCCCTCAGGACCCACCCATGTGGGGAAGATGTTACTGTCTCCATTCAAGAAATGGGGAAACTGAGGCTTCGAGGGTTTAAGTGCTGTCCTAAGGCTACACGGCAGGTAAGTGTCAGAGCCCAGCTGCCACCTGTAAGGGTGAGGTACAATCAGCAGTTAGGGCCGCTTTCACCCGCTGTAACAAAACTGTTACACCTGCTTAGTCAGTGGGATGACTTTTTCCTCACCTAACAATAGGTCCAAGTGAAGAACTGGTACTCACGCCCTTCGGCAGGTTCAATAGTCCAGAGCTCCAGTGTCTTTCTGCTTTACAGTCCTTAGTATGGGACTTTCACTTTCCTCATCAAAATTCCTACTCCAGACTGCTGTTCTTTGTTATCAGAAAAACAATAGCTTTCCCCAAAACCCCATTCAGAAGGCCTCTCTTCCATGTCACTGGCTCATTAGGAACTTGCAACAGTCCTGCTAGAAACAAAATTAACATCTGTTACCAAGGGAGAGGAGGAGAATGGATACTGGTAGGGAACCTGGGTGCAGTCTCTGAGCAAGCCCAGCCCCTCTGGCCTCTCCCACGCAATGGGCACTGCCTAAGGCAGCTGCCCAGCGCCTCCCCGCACCCACCCCCTGCTCTTTAAGATGTACTGGGCTAAACCACAAATCGAAGCAGCTTCGGGTGGGAGAGCCTCTTGATCATCAGCGTTATTGGCTGAGCGCATATTCCCACAGGCCAGGGGAAAGGTTGGTCATTTCCTCTGGTTCGGATGTTAGTGAAAAGTGGCCATTCTGGGAAGACTGAGAGGCCCTGGGGAGACTGCAGCCCTCCACTCGCTGGCACTCACAGCTGCTGTGAGCCTTAATGGCAAACGATCCCACGTCCTCATTTCCAGGCCTGCCACAAAGCCCTTCTGCAGAAACTTCAGACTCTCAAAAGGGCTCAAGAATAAATTATGTATTAATCAGCATCTCAGAATGAATGGGAAAGATCAGATGTGTAATTGCTAAGCAGCATTAACCTGGAAGTTGGGGGGTGGCGGGCAAGGGAGATGTGGTGAGATGGGGAGGAAAGGAACCTCTAGATGACAATAAAATACAGAGTCCTAGCAACATCTGCATTTCCAGGGGCAATTACAGTAAGTACATTTATCTTGTCCTTTTCCTCTGGCTGAACAGGCCCTTGTGACTGAAGAAGCTAATCATGTGATATATCTACAAAAGAAAAGAGCTAGCCAGGCCCATGTTCCTGAGTGTAACCCCAGGACCAGCTCAGAATGGTCCTGTCCCGAGATCCTGTGTTAACGCCCCTTACAGGAAATGGCCAAGCTCCTCCATCCTCCAATTAAAACGTGCCGAGCCAGCACTTCCACATGTCTGTTCCCCTATACCCTCAAAAACCTGCCGTGAACCCTGGGCAGGCAGGGAAGTTTGGGCTTTTGAGCTTTAGCTTCCCCTTCCCCTGGATGGCACCATTCATAATAAAATAGCCAATATTCTCCACGGCAATTCTCAGTATTTGACTGCCAGTGCCCGTGCGGGAACCCTTTCTCCTCAGTAACCTGAGGCCTGGTCCCCTGAGGGCTGTGACTTGAGAAAGCACTCCTCCCACATCTCAGTCTTTTAAACACCATGTGACCCTCACTCAAGACATCTCCTCTGGTTCAATTGCCTCCCTGCTCTCTGAAGATTAAAACTGCAAGAGCCTTGTTAAACATGAAATCACCTTGACTTTTTAGCAAACACCCTTCAAAATTGAGACATCAGGGGATGACATTCCTCTGCTCAAAACTTTCAGTGGCTTCCCATCTCACTGGAAACAAAATCCCAAGTCCTTACTCTGGCCTGCAAGGTCCTCCAGGATCTTCCCTGCTCCCAGCCTCTCTGGCCTCCTCTCTTTCCTTCTCCCCATGGCTTCCTCCTCCCCAGCCGTGCTGGCCCCTTCACTTTTCCTCAAGCACAACAGGCATCCTCCTGTCCCAGCCTCACCTAGCCTTCTTTCCCCAAGATGTCCAAGTGGTTGCTTCAGCCCCTCATTCCAGCCCCTGCACTGCACAGAAAAGACTTCCTCCTCTGCCTGTGTCCCCTTGGCATGATTTATTTTCCTCTTTAAGCATGCATCTCTGCCTGACATAGTTTATACTGTGTATATAGTTAGTGCCCTTCTCCTAAGCTCCATGAGGAAAAAAACTTTGTCTAGTGTGTTCACTGTTATACCCCCAGGACCTAGGAGAGTGACTGGCAATGCTATGAAGATGATCATCCTGCAATATACAAGTGTATCACATCAACACATTATACATCTTAGACTTACATAATGTTTCATGTCCATTATATTTCAGTAAAGCTGGAAAAAATAATAAATATAAAAGTCACTCAAAAGTATAGATGTCCCTTGTTATCTAACTCGAATCCTTTCCTGAAATTCCAGTGGATAGCCCATATTCTATTACACTAAAGGGAGAATAGTAACGTGTTCCCTCTATTACCTATATCCCTTAATTACCTATGAAACAACCCACTGTGGATTTCTGCATGATATAAGACATTTAAAACACCAATTACCTAATTATTTGGCTCTTAATGAACTCATTAGTGAGTATGTTTGTGTGTAGTACGTTATAATACTGAAAGAATTACACTTCCTTTCTACATAGAAAAGAATTATATATTGTAATGTAAATAAACAATACAATGATTAGTTAATGATACATAATGAATGCAAATAAAATTTTATTTATAAAAGTAAAATAAATTGTAAATGCTTACTGAGTGAATTTCAGATGGGAGTCACTATTAGTGAGTGTATGGTTGTGGGGACAAGAGGTCAAAGTGAGCTGGGGAAGGAGTGAGAAGCCATCAAATACTCAAGGTACATCCATCTTTTAATAGAGCAGTTAATAGGCAGTCATTTCTTGGCATTCGGGAGTCTGAAAGTGGGGAAATGACTGTGAAACATCATCCAAAGTCATTAATGAGGCAATAGAACTTAAAAGAAACACACCCAAAATAGGAATCTGTTTTAACTACATGACTATATAATTATTATCCACACTGGGACAATTTTGAGAGTTAAAGAGGGAAAATAAATAAAAGTATATAATTTAAAAAGTATGCATTATACATTGACAGGTTGGCTTTACTGTAATGATAGGTCTATAAAACAGCTCTTGTCAAAAATTATTTTTTTATAACAAAGTCACTTCTAAAAATTGAAAAAGTACATTAAAGTGAAATTTAAAAATTTATTTAGATTAATTTGTCTGTACAGTTAAAAATAATATAAGCTAAATATTAGTTCATAAACACTTATTTTAATTAGTTATTATTCTAATTAGCTATGTCAAATACCATGTCACAGGTATTTTGATAACTAATGTATTTTTAATATGTATATTTTATTTTTCATAAAATTACCTACAATCTTCTTCAAAGTTGCTTTTTATCACTTTTAAATTTGAATTATTGACAACTTCAACTTCTCTGTTCACCATAGTATTTTTAATTAAGAAAATATTCTTTCTACAGGTGCAAAGATACTTGGTAAGTAAAGAACTAATTCTGATAAACAGAAAATATTCTCAATTCTATTTTTTATTGATATGTGTTAATATTTCAGGTCAAATATTTTCACAGTTTTTCCACTCTGAGAAACTTTCTTTGACAAATATTTTATGAGATAAAACATCAAATAAGTTGTCTCTATTTATAATTTTTAATGTTTGCCAATTTTAAATGCTGCAAAATCATATAACTTCTCAATTTCATTTCATTCCAGTACAGAATATAAATTCACCCAAATGAATGTAAAAGCTTCATCGAAGTATTCTGCTCATAAGTAAGATATTTCAAAGCATAATTATTTACTCTCAAATTTAAATTATTTAATTCACTCAATTCTTCCTTTGGTTTTGTAAGTATGAGTTTTGTTTTCAATAATTACATTTTCCTAAAAGCTTGCTTTTGGCTCATCATTCTTTGAATGCCTGATTAAAGATTACCAATTGATTTTGAACAAAATGTAACAAAATTTAGAAGACTCATTTGCTAAAAAAAAAAGAAAGTAAAAGGTCAATATATATTGTAGTACACTTGAGTTGATGTGCAAAGTAGCCCAGTTAAGGCTCAAACATTTCTAAAATCTAAGAGCATCAACATCTTCTCTATCCCGAGATTTTGTACTTGAGTTTCCCAGTGTACAAATAAAAACACTTATGTCTGTCACCTATAGCTTCAGTTTTGTTGGTAGGATATCACATCACAGCTTGTTTGGATATAGATATGAACTATGAACACACTACATCTAATTCCAAATACATTTCTACTCCACGGGTTTCTGAATTTAGTAATAACACAATTTTCCCTATGATGCTGTGCTCCACTAAAATCTGTGTGTTGTACCAAGACCACCTCCACTGTTGACTGGTTCTTAAGTGAAGCGATAAATTACAATAATATCAGAAAGTATATCTTTGACAGAATGAACTTCCAAAAGCTTTACTCTGAATCCATAAATTGTATGGAAAAAAAAAATCAAACCATTATTTAAATTATCTGGTTTTCTCTTGAAGAAACTGATATAAAACTGCATCATCTAGCTATTTGTGATATCCTTATTCTGCTAATGGAGCTATCCCACTAATAACATCACTTTACTTTTCCTATGTGCATAAGAAAAAATGGAATAGAGATTAAACAAAATTAACTGGCAAGAATAATCATTTTACCTAACTGAAAAGTCATACTTCCTAGAGTGATATAGAACACACACTACATGTGTGAAATTGTCATCCCACCAGGCATAATTGTCTTAAAATAGCTGATTTTTTAAATAGATGTGATGCTTTTTTAAAAAACTTTGTTTTCTGGGTTTCCAGTGGTTGGTGATATTATTACAGTCCCCAGGGTACATGGCAAATGTTAATAAGCATTTGTGCAGTCTTCACATTCATCATCAACATTTCTGAGCAAAGGATTCTAGGACTTCATTTTTCACTAAACATGCACTTTTTTAAAGCTCAATACATAAAGAAAAAAGAAAAAAACTAGTATTATCATATGGGGATAAAAATAATACTTTTTCTCCCACCTTCTAATTTCTTCTAGGTGGACTAATAGTCAAATTAGCAGAGACAAATTAACAGGAGAATTTTAATACATAAGCATGGGGAATTTATATAAGCATGGAAATTCCCAAAACCAGTTAGGTAAAATTGGGTATTTATTTCATTTTGGACAAAGGAGAAAGGTGGGGTGGGATGTTAGATTTCAAAAGTGAGAACGGGTGATTTGGAAATAACCGAGGAAGAGTAGAAGACACCTGGCAGGTACTAGTACATCTTTGGTAAGCAACACAGAAACAATGGGCCAGGGTTGGGAGGTGGAGATGATCTAGAAAATAGGCTTGGAGTCTTCTTGCCTAATGCTAAGGTGATTATGCTAAGGTTCCCTTCCTGAAGCAAGTTTTCCATCTGAATCTGTTTAGGCAGGAAAGGGGAGAGGGTCAAAGGTTCTATGAGTCTTTTATTTCTTTTGTTGTTGTTGTTAGTTCTCACCTGTGGATATTTTTTCCATTGATTTTTAGAGAGAGTGGAAAGGAGGGAGAGAGGGAGGGAGGGAGGGAGGGAGGGGGGGGAGAGAGATAGAGAGAGAGAGAGAGAGAGATTGATTCATGTGAGAGAGACACATTGATTGGTTGCTTCCCCCACACACCCGGACTGAGGCTGGAGATCAAACCTGCAACCCAGGCACTTGCCCTTGACCTGGAATCAAACCCATGATCCTTTGGTGCGTGGGCCAATGCTCTAACCATTGAGTCACACTGACCAGGGCAAGTCTTTTGTTTCTTAATAACCAGCTTACAATCAATATCCCAAATGGTAGTTTTAGGGTGGCAAAACTTTGGTCCCCTTTAAACACATAACAAGGTTTATACTATGCAGTAGATGACAAACCTCCAAGGTAGCAACTACAAGAGCATTCAGACCATTCTGTCTGCACTCCCAACAAGACAGACAGTTCCAACTCTATTTCCAGCCTCACATTCACATCCACCAAACCCAACACGTCTCATGTTTTCTTCTGACTGAGATGACTCTATATCCTGGTGGCTCCGGGATCTCACATAAGCTGAGGCTCGGAGTCCAAGGTGCCAGCAGGGGTGGCCGAAGTGGAATACTCTCCCATCATTGAGCACTTAGACCAGGAGTTAATTGTCCCTGGCCACTCATGTCCAATGGGAATGGACTATCCTTTTGAGTCCTCCAGGAAGAATCAACCTTGCCAACACCTTGTCTAGCCTCCAGAATTGTGAGAGAATAAATTTCTGTTGTTTGAAGCAGCCCTAGGAAATGAGTATACTGCCTTCGTTTCTGAAAGGAGACCATGCCAGTCCTCAAAATCCAGTCTTGATTTGCATGTGGAGAACCACATCTCCCTGGCTTGGCAAGTGGCTCTTAGAATTTTTGAATTTTTTGGACTGCTCTGAAACTGATCTAGCAGAGGAACAATTTTTTTATATATTTTTTCTCTTTATTGATTAAGGTATTACATATGTGTCTTTATCCCCCCCATTGCCCCCCCACTCCCCCCTACTCATGCTCTCACCCGCCCCCCCGGTGTCTATGTCCATTGGTTAGGCTTATATGCATGCATACAAGTCCTTTGGTTGATCTCTCCCCCTTACCCCTGCCCTCCCCTACCTTCCCTCTGAGGTTTAACGGTCTGATCGATGGTTCTCAGTCTCTGGATCTATTTTTGTTCATCAGTTTATGTTGTTCATTATATTCCACAAATGAGTGAGATCATGTGGTATTTATCTTTCTCTGACTGGCTTATTTCACTTAGCATAATGTTCTCCAGTTCCATCCATGCTGTTACAAATGATAAGAATTCCAGATGAACAATTCTTACACCACTTCTGACACACACTACTTTGGTATTCACTCATCCAAGGCAGAGATAAGAGGATGTGATGAGTTTGGGTGCTGAGGGCAAAAGGATAAATTTTGATACATCGGAGCTTCTAGATGACATCAATATGATCACACAAAGCTATGTGGGCCTATCCCCAAATCCTATAGCCCATGTAGAATCCTTCTTTCCCTTACTTCTCCAACAAAATAGTCAAATATCTGTGAATTTACAATTTCCAGGTCATCCTTCACTTAAAATTCCCACCTCCACTCTGGATGCAACCCTTCATGTTCTTCCCAGAACACACTTAATACAAAATAGTCAAGTAAGAAAAGTTTACCGAAGGTTTCCGGGGAAATGTAGAAGGTGGCTGCACAGCACAAATCAGGAAAACAACTTAGAATTGAATACTCGGCATGGTTCTTTTTTTCTTTTTACTTTTTTATTGAATTTATTGGGTGACATTGGTTAATAGAATTTTCAGGTGTACAATTGAATAATACAATACCTGCATATTGTATTGTGTGTTCACCATCCCAAGTCCAGTCTCCTTCCATCACCATTTATTCTTCCTTTATCCTCTTCCACCTCCCCCAACCCCCTTTCCCTCTGTTAATTATACTATTGCCTGTGTCTGAGTTTGTTGTTGTTGTTTTTGGGGGGGTTGCTTAGTCCCTTCACCTTTTTCACCCAGCCCCACAACACCCCTCCACTCTGACAGCTGTCAATTTGTTTTCTATTTACGAGTCTGTTTATGTTTTGTTTGTTAGTTTACTTTGTTCATTAGATTCCACATATGAATGAAATCATATGGTACTGGTCTTTCTCTGACTGGCTTATTTCCCTTAGCACAGTGGTCGGCAAACTCATTAGTCAACAGAGCCAAATATCAACAGTACAATGATTGAAATTTCTTTTGAGAGCCAAATTTTTTAAACTTAAACTTCTTCTAATGCCACTTCTTCAAAATAGACTCGCCCAGGCCGTGGTATTTTGTGGAAGAGCCACACTCAAGGGGCCAAAGAGCTGCATGTGGCTCGTGAGCCGCAGTTTGCCGACCACGGCCTTAGCATAATACTCTCCAGGTCCATCCATGCTGTTGAAAAGGGTACAATTACCTTCCTTTTTATGGCCAAGTAGTATTCCCTTGTGTGAATGTACCACAGCTTTTTATTCACTCATCTACTGATGGGCACTTGGGCTGCTTCCAAATCTTGGCTATTGTAAATAATGCTGCAATGAACATAGGGGTGCATATATTCTTTTGAATTATGTTTCAGGTTTTTTTCATATATATTCTCAGAGGTGGAATTGATGGATCATAAGGCAGTTCCATCTTTAATTTTTTGAGGTAACTCCATATTGCATCAATCTGCATTCCCACCAACAGTGCACAAGGGTTCTCTTTGCTCCACTTTCTCACCAACACTTGTTTGTTGTTTTATTGATGGTAGTCATTTTGACAGGTGGGAGATGATATCTTTCTGTGGTTTTATTTTGCATTTCTCTAGCAATCAGTGATGATGAGCATCTTTTCACATGTATAGTGGGGCCTATTAGGCACCATTCTTAAGAGGCCTTTGGACATGCCACACCCACCCCCTTCCTCTCCTTGTGGCTGGCCCATGCTCTTTCAAGTGCTCATGTCTCTCTGTGCTCATTTCTCTCTGACACACAGGCTTTGTGAGCAGTCTTTTAGGTTCAATTCCCACCTCCAATATCTCCTGCTTGTATGATCTTGGATGCATTGTTTAACCTTTATGTGCCTCATTTCTTCATTTGAGAAACAAGTATAATACTATTCACTCATAAAAAAGAAATAAGTACTGAAACATGCTACAACATGGATGAACCTCAAAAGCATTATGCTACATGAAAGAAGCCAAACACAAAAGGTCACATATTGTATGAGTTCATTTTTATGAAATGTCCAGAGTAACTAAATCCATAGAGACAGAAAGCAGGTTGGTGGTTGCCAGGGGCTGAGAGAGAGAGAATGAGGAGTAACCACTAGTGGGAGTTACAGGTTGAATTGTGTTAAAAAAAAAAAAGGGGGGGGGAGATAGATTGAAGTCTTAACCTCAAGTACCTCACAATGTGAACTTATTTGGAAATAGCCTTTTTACAGAGGTAGTCAAGTAAAAACAAACTGATTAGGGTGCCCCTAATCCAATATCTGCTTGGTGCCCTTATGAAAAGGGGCAATCTGGGCACAGGGAGAGGTAGGTAGAGGCAAATCAATGTGAAGACACACAGGAAGAATGCCGCTGGGAAACGGAGCCAGAGGGTGGGATGACTCAGCTGGAAGCCAAGGATAACCAGGACTGCTGGCCATGCTGGGGCTTGACAACGGTGCAAAAGTGATACACTTTCAGTAAAAACTGTACTTGGAATTCTGAATGTTGACCTTTTCCCAGGCTAGTGATATGCAGTATGATACTCTCTTGTTGCTCCAGTCAGCCACACAATCATGTGGGTCAACAACTGATATTCTACAGTGTATGCATTGTGTTAGGTGACTGGTGTTGCCCAGCTGCAGGCTAAGGTAAGTGTTCTGAGTACATATAAGGTAGGCTAGGCTACGCTATGATGTTCAGTAGGTTAGATGTATTAGATGCATTTTTTATTTATGACATTTTTCAACTTACAGTGAGTTTATTGGGACATAACCCCATTGTAAGTCAAGGAGCATCTGTATTGAAGGTCACTGAATTGTTCACTTTAAAATGGTTAATTTATGTTATGAAATTTATGAATTTCACCTTCAAACACACACACACACACACACACACACACACACACACACACACACACACACACACTGAGACATAGTAAACACTTAATAAAGGTTAGACAGTATTACTGTTTCCAACAGTCTCTCTTCAAATTTCCCGCCTCTAACTATCAACCAGAAGAGCAGCATTAATTCCCCAAACCTGTTTTCTCTTCATGAAGAGCATTTTAGCCTCTCATGACTGGTGATGCTATATTGAGTCTGAAATGTCTTCTCTTTCATGTAAACTCTCCCAAGCCATTTTCCCAAGAATATCTCACCGACAAGATGAATTGTGCTCTCCACCCACTCACCCACATTCCCACCCACCACCACCAAGTATTCAAAAGTTAGCAGTAGACAAATTCATAAAAATAATAATTATTTCCACTCTACCCCCACTAAAAGGCTGCATATTGAACTCATTTCACTACTGCCTAAGGACCTGCACTTTCAGTCCTTCTTGGGGACCTGGGGGTGTAACTTTATGGGGGGTCCACTCACACTCTCCTCCTGCTTCTGACCAGCATTTCTCTAGGCTGTGATGGCAGAAGCCAGCAAAGCCAGCTGCCCACATGGAAAACAGACACTTAACCTGAGGCTCTGGATTCTAACCAAGTGGGTTTATTGTCCTCTACTCAGTTCATTACATGAGGAAAAAGCCCAAGAGGGTGAGTTGGTGATCTATTAAAATGGTCAAGACCAAGAAGAACAAAGAATGAAGATCTTTATTTTAAGGGATTAAAAAAAAAAACACAACAACAACACACAGAAAAATTACTTGCTGACTTTAAAGGCTTCTTGCTTTTTATCCCACTCCCTAAAATACAGAATAGAAAGCTTGGGTAAGTATTGAGGGACCAGCCTTGAAGAGATTTTGATGTTTTGTGCAAGTGGGAAATAGATCATGGGAGGAAAGAAAAGGGAAAAATTGTGCAAGTGAACTCAAGCAATGAAAGAAAAAATTCAGGGAGACACAGACCACGGCAGCCGAGTTGAATCAAGCATGCCATAGATCTGAGGAAGGTGTTTTTGAAAATATATGCCTCAAATTACATATCACAGAATTGCTGTTAATGCCCAACAACTTGTCATAACATGCTGCATCTTTAGAAAGGCCTTTTTATTATTATTAATATGTTACTGTTTTTATAGTAGGAGCCATAAGAGAGTGTATGTGGGAGGGAAAATGTATCAGCAAGCTCTCAGCCATGTATCCTGGTGGTAGTGCAAAGCGCTGGCTTGAAGGATTCTATTACAAGCTAAATACATATTTATGTCTGAGATGCTTCTTTATAAATATTTTCTCTGGTGCCTTCATGCTCTTCCCTATCCATTTATGGATCAGTTAACCCCACAATCAAACACAATCCATGGGAACAGACAACAGTTTCCCAAACAAGTGCAAAAGGAGGAGAAATACAACAAACGTGCAATTCTTATCACAATATTAACTGGCTGCTGGGGAAGAATATTCCCTCCCTTTCATCTGTTAAGAAAAATAGAGGCTACATTTAGAGAGAAAAAAAAGAGTTGTGTGTAGAGGATAAAGCAAGTGAGAAATTTTGCACCAAATCAATAATGATGATGTTAAGAATAATGATTAAAATAATTGCAGTCAACATTTATGGAGCACACAGGCCAGGCCTTGTGCCGAGTGGTCTATATGATTTATCTTATTTAAGCCTTCCAGCCACTCTATGGTGCAAATATTATTATCCCCATTTCACAGATGAAGCAACTTAGACTCAGACATCATTGCCAAGTTCCTAAGCTATTAAGTGGAGCCAGGCCTCCGTTTAGGTTTATCTGATTCTGAAGTGTTAATTAAAATGCTCCTGGCCAAAAGGAAAGTTCTCACTTGCCAAGTGAAAATGCTACCAGTTCTCTCCAGTGGTTCCTATTCTTTTTGTCAAAAGATGCAGTTTTTTTACTGCAAATAATCTGTAACTTCTATAGCTCACATAACACTGCCCAGGTTTGCTGCTTTGAAACTAATATAGGTCATTTTCTTCTTGCAAACCTAGGTAAGCAAAACACACTTGGTCTTTGGGATCTAAAAAAGCCAAGAGATATAAACAGGTGAATATAGATATTGTGAAGACAAACAATAAAAATGGAGCCCCTAACTGGAAATATGAGTGCCCTGCAGTCAAGACATAATTGCTAGAGAGTAAAAGAGAAGAGAAAAAGGAGGGAGAAAAAAAGATGGAGAAAGCCAGGAAACCCACTCAAGGCATAAGATGAAGGCAGAGAAAAGTAAATGCTTTTCTTGGATAATTAAAACTGGGATTTTACAAGATATGAAGTTAGACACTTGGTGAATTATATATTTATAATTCCTCTACTGAAGTGCCATAGGCGAGAGACAGCCTCCCAGGTATTAATGAAAAGACCTCAGCATGGTGCTCTAAATTCACTGCAGTGTGCCAAACCTAACAAAAGAAGCTCAGAAAACCTGCAAAATGGCAAAGTCGATCCTTTGATTTCTCTTACTGGCAACTGTTCTCAAACTGACACCCTTACCCCACTCTACCACCATCCCACTTACACATAGGTACATGCACACATGTGTGCGTGCACACACGCAGAGAAAGAGACAGTTCTAAGAATATTTTCTTTGAGTTGCTTTGCCTTTGAAATGTTTTATTATCTGGTAGTCAAATTTAGGACAACATCATCATTCTGCTGATGAACTAAGACCTAATGGCTTGCCACACTTCGTAAGAATGGAGCCGTTCAGATCCTTAGACAAAGGAGGTGCAGCCTAAGACTACAGAATCCCATTTTCTCTTTGGGAAGCTTTTGTTTCATTCCACTTCTTCTAAGTGGATGGAGGGCCTATGTGTCAAAGACCAGTCCTGCTTAACACTTTGAAGTAGGCAACTCACTGCTTCCTGGTCTCCTTCTTGCTCAGAACTCCCCCATCTCTGTACTCTCCTCCCTCAAAACCTCCTCTCCAGCATCAAAGGCCTGCTCAGACCCTACTGTAAGGGTGTAAATTAGTACTGTCTTTGTAGCTAGCAATTTGGCATTGTGTATAAAATAAATCTCAATAACATCTGCTTCTGTGGACCACACAAAAATACAATCTATAGAAAAGATTTATGCACAAAACTGTTAATTAGGGAATCACCTAAATTAAAAAGAGAAATGCAGTGCCCAATTATGGGAGAATGTTTGGTTAAATAATGATCTACCTATTTGTGCAAGAATATTTTTATCAGTAAAAATGATTACAATATGATAAAAGTAAAAAAAAAACCTATAAATTCATTTACAGTATAAATTTAAGTATACAAAATATTACCCACAGAATGAAAAAAATATCAAGTATAGTTACCTTTAGGTGGTAGAATTATGTGTATATATAAAATAATAGAAGAAATAACATTTTTCTTTTAGCTATAGTTTCCGTTACTGTCCACACTTTGACAATGAGTGCTGATGTCTTAAAGGCAGGAGAGTATAGAGTTAAGAGCAGTCTGAAGTCAGAACACCTGGTTCATATCCCACACAGCCCAGATCCACCACTGCATGACTCAGCAGGTTACTTAATATTTTTGAACCTCACCCCAGCTCCCTCATAGATACAATGTAGATAATTTTATTGTTGTGAGGATTAAATAAATTTATATTTGTAAGGTACTTAAAACGGTGGCATAGAGTAAATGCTTAGTAAATATTACTCATATCATTAAACATTTAGAGTCCTTATTGTGTGCCAGGTTTAATGTTAAACACCGTGGATAAAAATATGACTAAGATTGGCTCCCTGTTCTTGAGGAGAGAAAACAGACATGCAAACAGACATTCACAATTCCATGGGGTAAGCTCTACAATGAAGGGATATGATAGTTATTGTGGGAACAAAAAATAGAGAGTTCCTACTCTTCCAGGGCAAACATTTTCACTATCACTGGAATTAGAATCCCTCAAATAGTTTCGAATCCTAATGTCATTTCATATTTATTTATTTTAGGCAACTCGGTGGGAAGTATCTGCAGGGAAAGAGGCAGTAGACAACCTAATATCTTAAGTCTATAGAGCATTTTATACTTTATAGACTGCTCTCATCTATACCATCACAGTTCATTCTCACAGGACACCTATAAGGCTGCCTCTTTTCAGCAAAGCCTAGGGAGATCAAATGGGCTGGCCAACCTACTCGGCCACTGAGGGATAGAGATGAGACACAAACTCAGGTGCTATGGAAGATAACCTGATGTCATACTAGAGATGTCACGGAAAGGACTTCTCATTCTTCCATTCATTACTTCCACCATTTTTACTCCAACATGACAATAGTCATAGGAGAAACCAAAGATCTAAAATGGAGACTGAACCCCCAGCCTTATTATGGGTGTCTACTCAGTGAGGTTAGGATCTGAAATAGGTGCTCTGTAAACATCTCTGTTTGAAAAGCAAGTCTCCCACACTACAATGGGGGCAGAGGGGTTTGGTGTGCCAGTGAGCTGTTAGACAGTGGGGGACAGCCAAACATGAACCCCTGGAAAAGAAGTTTTGGACAAGCTACCACCAAAATCTCATGTTTTTATGGGAATTCTGAAATGGCACATGTTTTTATGGGAATTTGTTGATCCAAGGAACATTGATCTTATACTTCTTCATGCCTGCTAAATAAATTTAGGTTTTCATCTGCTGATTGTTTTTTTGTTTGTTTTTGTTTAATATATTTTTATTGACTTTTTAGAGAGAGGGGGAAGGGAGAGGGATAGAGAGATAAAAACATCGATGAGAGAGAATCATCGATCAGCTGCCTCCTGCACATCCCTAGTGGGGATCAAGACTGCAACCTGGGCATGTGCCCTGACTGGGATTCAAATCATGAACTCTTGATTCTTAGGTTGATGCTCATGCACTGAGTCACTCACTCAAACACTGAGCCACACTGGCCAGGCTGCTAACTGCTTTTGAGCCTATCATCCATCCATAGAATTTTCTTTTGTGGACCCAGCTATTGAGAAGCAGTGTAATCTAGAGAAGACAACAAAGACCTTGGAAACCAGTGACCTGAAATCAAACTCAGTTCAGCTATTTATTACTTGAATGACTTTCACAAGTGACTTTAACCACTCTGAGCCTTAGCTTCCTTCTTTATAACATTGAAATAATAATACCCACCTTTTAAAGTTGTTGGGAGATTAAATAAAATATTTGATGTGTTTTTAAAATATTCAGCAAAATAGTTTGGCTCATAAATATTACTTATCCTTCTGAACAAATGAATGGGTTCTTGGAAATACTCAACTACAGCATCAACATGATAGATTAGTCAATAGATTAGTTGTGTATGAAGAGTCATGTGGTCCAGACTGCTCGGCAGCAATGCCAGTCAGTTGGACCATTGCTAAGTCACCAACAGAGACATTTTCCACTGGAATTGGAGCCACCATGCTGACTCATATATAAAAGGAAGAGTTTCCTTCTTATCCAACTCTCATGGCCTTCACCCAATTGGAAGGATTAATTCACTGTTTTGAACATCTAGGTCAATAATGGTTGTTGTTGTCATAGAAAATTGAGAGCAGCTAGAGGTAAAAATAAATCTCTATCAGGACCTACATTTCTGTATGGAATATGTGATGCCATGAATTGCTCTTGATCAACACATTTTTCCGTTGCCAAATGGGCCTTCATACAATAACAGCCACACAGACGCTCAGCAATTTCACCAACCATAACTCTGCAGTGATTGTCATGAATGATGAAATATGATTAGCAAATTACAGCTCTGGTGTTTTATTTTAAGGGAACTTAAGGAAAATGAATGGATTGAGCTATTTTGCATTTTTCAGTAGAATCATTTAAAAAGGAGTGGGTAATGGAGAACTCAAGACTGATGGCAAAAAGAAAAGGCACAAATAATGTTGCCACTTCACAGCCTATCAGCATAATTCATCTGTGCCTCCTGTCCTGAGCAGTGGTGCAATGTTGTTGTACATGGTTAAACAGATGTTATTTTTTTTCTGGCATCTTTATTTTGTACGGGATAAATTGACCTGAAATTTTAAAAAATTATTTTATATTGAAATGTGTAAAAGAGACATGAGATCTTTATCATTAAATTTCAAGTTGTGCTTTCTTTATAAGTTAGATCACTTATAACAATAGCTCTGGGACTTAGGCAATGCACTAAACCCCTCTGGTAAGTATGGGGTGTTTCTTGTCTTATAGCTCATCGACTTTACAATGAACTGTATTGCGGCAAAGTTCAGGGTTCAGTGAAATCTTGTGAGATATATCTTAGATTGATAACAATAGTGCTTTGGCATTGCTGACTTTTCCCCCGTCTTCAAATCCTGCGCTTATAATTCTGACATCTCTGCCATTTATGGGCATTAAAGCTCATACAGCCTTTTTTATTTTCCCACTGATACCATTATAAAATTAGAGATGCATTTCTATAGAAATGATTTTCATTAGAAATGTAATAAAAAACACACTTGAGACTACAGTACATATTTTAAGCACACACTTATCAGAGTAATGATAATCTGTATTAATTAATATTCAAAATAGCCATATAATAAGGGGGAGAAGCACTGGACTTGCCTTTGATTCTAAGCTCTACCACTTACCAGCCATGTGATTTGGGCAAGTCATTTACCTTCACAGAGGTAATTATTTTTAAAAAATTGGACTGGGAATTCTTACTTCATAGGATAGTACAAGGATTAAGGAACATAATATAACATCTGATATATAACATGGTTTTAAAAAGTATTACTCAAATTGAATGAATGATAAAAATAAGCTACAAAAGGAAACTTCCATCAACTAGCAGTCTGCTACGTAAAGTTATAGCACTAATAAAAAGACAAAATGGTTTTTAGTTTCTGAATATTTTTAAAGTACAAGTCTCACATTGTCCATATTTTTAAAATCTTTACTGACTCTTTTCAAATCACACATGTAATACAAAACTGGACAAAATGAAATAGTTCAGAAAAACATGATGCAAATTATTAAAGTTTCTCGTGATTAATAAATCCATAATTTTTGAGCGTGGATTCAAACCCAAGTCCAATTCAAGTGACTACCCCATCCTGCCTTGCCTGAAACGGTGCCGATTTCTGCCTCTCATCCTGGCATAATTATTAATTGTGTCCCTTTCACTTTCAAACTGTCTCAGTATGGATGATAAACCTTGGCCCATAACCTGCTTGCCAAAGAGAACCCACCACCAACAGTTGAATGTTATGCTCTCCATCTCTCATTATTAGTTATCCTTTAAAAGTATTATTTGCTTGTTTTCCACAACTTATTTTAACTTTTCCTCTTATTTTACAGATTGAATTTTTGAAGAAACATAACTACCACTAAAGGCCCAATGCACAAAATTCATGCAAGGGGCTCGGCTGCCTCAGCTTCGGCCTCGCAGCCCTGGCCCTGCAGCCCTGCCCACTGGTTGTTCCGAAAGGTCATTCCACCATCTGGTCTAATTAGCATATTAGCTCTTTATTATATAAGATATGTATTAACTTTCCTATTTTAAATTAGGCTGCAAAATTCTGTCTTAAATGTCATTTTTATTTTCAAGAATGCATGCTAGTGAGTTAAAATAAAACATGGTAATAGTTAATGCTAACTTTTTTTTAAGTTCTATTAAAACGGTAATCTTATTTGAGCTCTGTTCTGTAAATCTTGTCCAAGTGAACATAGATGCAGAAGCAAACAGTTTGAACAAGTGGAGTATAGTAAAATCCCACTAGTTAGAAACCCAACATTTTGGAATTTGAGATCATTAGACAGGATCTGAATTAAAGTTTACCCTTGCTTAAGAAGTCATTTCTTCATGACAATGAAATTGAATCCTATATAATAAAAGGCTAATATGCAAATAGTCCCCTCGACCAGGAATTCAACCAGCAGGCAGGCCGGCCAACCACCCATATCCCCTCCCCCTGGCCAGGCTGGCCAGACCCCACCCATGCACGAATTCATGCACCAGGCCTCTAGTATATATATAGAGATGCATTTAGAGATCATAATAATCTGGCCACTCAGTGTATATAAATATATAAATTAGCTACTCGACACCCATATTCAACTTCCTACTCCCATGCAGACAAATGCTTTTCCCAGCCTGCTTTACAGCCAGCAGTGACCCAGTCCCAGCTAAGTCCCTGGAGGGCAGAGGAAGAGGGGAAGAGCACAAGGTCTTTTTTTTTTAATATATATATATATATTATTGATTTTCCACAGAGAGGAAGGGAGAGGGATAGAGAGCTAGAAACATCAGTGAGAGAGAAACATCGACCAGCTGCCTCCTGCACACCCCCCACCGAGGATGTGCCCGCAACCAAGGTACATGCCCTTGACCGGAATCGAACCTGGGACCCTTCAGTCCAAAGGCTGACGCTCTATCCACTGAGCCAAACCGGTTCGGCAGCACAAGGTCTTTTAAGAAGATTTGCTGTCCTGGCCAGGTAGCTCAGTTAGTTAGTGTCGTACCAATGTGCCAAGGTTGCAGGTGCACATACAAGAATCAACCAATGAACACATAAATAAGTGGAACAACAGATCTTTCTCTTTCTTTCTCTCTCTCTCTCTCTCTCTCTCTCTCTCTCTCTCTCTCTCTCTCTCTCTCCCTCCCTCTCTCCCTCCCTCCCTCCCTTCTTCACTCAATCCCTCCCTCCCTTTCTCCCTTCCCCTCTCTCCCCCACATCAACTTTTTAAAAAGATTTGCTGTTCTGATAAAGAAATTGACAGGGCTGGTGCTGCCTGTCCCCACGCTGCCTGCCTGGAACATTTGCAGCTGCAACTGCCATATCGTGAACATGAAGTCAAGGCCAAGAGCACTGCAGACTCCAACTCTGATAAAGTTGAGCAGCTAAACCAATACCAGCAGCTGCCTCGCTTCCGGCTTCTCACTACATGAGGAAAATAAACCCTTATTTGTTTAAGCTACTGTGAGCTGGATTTTCTGTTACTTGGGGCCAAATGCATTCCTAACTAACAGAACAGCATAGGGGGCCCGGGTTTCTAGATGTCAGTGCCTGCATGTGAGAAGCAAAAGCAAAACTGTGTGCCAACCAAAGTCATAAGGTGTCTTCAAACCATCAGTGCATAGATGGAAGTAACGAGGCTGACCCTAGACGACCACAAACAGCACACAGATACAACGTGAAGCATTGGGCACTAGCTAAGGTCAAGAATTAAACAGAACTCTTACTGAGGTAAATCTATTTTACTTTAAATTAATGTTTTGCAATCTTCTGAGATGTGATATAGTTTCTCTCCAGCAGTAAAAAAAAAAAAAAAAAAGTTCAATTTAGCCTTTTTATTTCATTTTAATTAGGGCTTCACTACTTGATTTTGAGGTATATATTCTCCAAACAGCAGCCAAAGCTATATTCAAATATAACTGTTAAACCTATTCCTGAAGTAATTTTTTTATTAACTGCCATTTCATGTGGTAATAAACATGGCTTCTAGAGTTGGAATGCGTGGTTCCTAGTCCTACCTCTACCATGTATCAACCCTATGAACTTGGATTTGAACTTCTGTGCCTTAGTTTCTCATCCATAAAATGGGGGAAGGGGTGATGGAGTACCTCCTAATAGAGCAATTGCGATGAATAACCAAGATATACAATGTTTAAAACAGTGTATGAAGTAGTAAGATAAATATTAGGTATTATGCATATTTAAAAGTTGACTGTACTTCTTATATACAAATACATATACACTGTTATACTATGCATATGTGTGTATACATATATATGGATAAGTAAGTACAATTGTTTGTGATCTAATTTGTGTTATCAGGTAAAACACATAATGGTTTTATTTATTTTTATTATTTTATTGATTGAGAGAAAGAGAAATCAATTGGCTGCCTCCTATATGCGCCCCGACTGGGGATCAAACCTGCAACCTGGATATGTGCCCTAATCGGACTCGAACTCACCACCCTTTAGTGTACAGGATGACGATATAACCAACTGAGCCACAATGGCCAGGGCACACATAATAATTTTAAATTTTGATCATCCAGTCCTTTAGATACCCCAAATGTAAACCCAAACAAGCCCCTTGTGAATAAACTGTCTTTACTCTGTTTGGCTTCTTTCCTTTTTAAAGTTCTGTGTCTGTGTCTAAGTTCATTTGGTTTAGATTTGTGTAATGGAACTCTAAAAACCATTTATTCTTATTTCCATGTAAACTTGAAAGGACACGGGTACTTCTTTAAGTCTTCTTGAGCCAGCCTTCTTGAGCATCATCTATTACCATTTCTCCACACCAGCAATTAGCAAACATATGTTTTAATTTTTGTTTGGTTGGTTGTTGTCTTTTTATCTTTTCCCTTCTTGCAAAATTGTCATTGTAACCTCCATCTATTTGTCACTGTGTTTGTGTCCTGGAAACCATTTCCACTTCTATGTTTAAATGCATGAACTGTCCTTTTGTTTCTCTCAGCAACTTGTTCTTTCAGATATTTTACCATATTGTTGCTTGAATTTTAGGTCATATAGGAATACATGTATTAACCACATGGGTCACCTGTAAGATTCTCATTTTTTCTTTTTCTTTAGTGAAAGGCGTTTGCTTTTCCCCTTTGTACCTGCTTGTTTCAAATAATCAACAACCCTCTGTCTCCTCTCCTTACCAATGTGCCATTTGTGTGCTTCCCTGTCCAGTGTTACAGGCTTCCTGAGGCCTGTTCTCTCCGCCCAGCTCTTCCCCACGTGCCAGCATTTAGAATCCTGAACGCTTCCACTGCATGATCACTATCTTCCAAATTGCCTTCCCGAGCTACAGCTGCCGCCCCTCTTCTGCCGTGGTCAGTGTCAGGTCTAAAAGACCTGTCCCCTTTGCTGGCTTCCCTATCTGCCACATTAAAAAGTTGTCATCGTCACATTTTACTTGTCAGCAACATGATGCATGAATCAGATATTTCCTTCTACTCTTTCATCTTTGCTGCATGTAAGAATTAGTGTCTAATGACATAGAGGCAAAAAGTTAATGGAAATTTAATTGAAAAAGCTACCATCCCAGCAGGAATTGAACTTGATGGCCTTAACACAGGAGGCAGATATTTCATCCAGGAAGCTTTGGAGTTTGGGTTAGCGTGCTCAGATATAAATGGTATCACTCTGGTAAACAGATAATTCCATATTGTCTCAGTTTTACTTTAGTTAACAGAATGAAGAAAGGAGTGAAATCCAATTCAAACGTTAGGGATACAAACAGGGAAGTTTTAATAAAAGTGAGATTTAACTTCCTGCAAATGTTTGATTTCTTCAGCCCTTATATGTAGAAATAATGAATGTTTTTATACATGTAAAACACACCTTTCTCTTAGAGCAGCATTTAGTCACTCCTACTCAAGAGAACTCCAGGAGGATTTGTTCAGGGATTAGGAGTCACACCTCAGGTCTTTTAGAGAAAATGACATTATTAGACTACTTTTATTCCCTCCTGCTTTCATATTATTTTCCATAAGCCTAAGTCATTTGAATAAATGGGCAATATGTACAGTTTTGATGTTTTAACAGTAATGGAATCCTGCAGAAATTTGAACCATTGGGATACCATTATGTATTTTTATTTTTTTAATAAATTAATTAAGCCTAACAAACATGTTATGTCCAGGTGAACTGAGCACTTTCACCCCATCTGCAATATTCAAGCTGAGTGTGGCTTCCCAAGTAGATTGAAAGCAGTTATCTATCTTCACCCACTTAGAAATGTCAGTATTTTTCAGCATTTTGCTATTTTCTTATTCCTGGTTAAGTGGCTGTATGCATTACAAAATGGAATTTTAACTAAATTAACCCTCAGATCATTGAAAGAAATTGTCAAAAATTCACATGAAGAAACAGACTGAAAGTACTACAAATAACACAGCCCAAGCAAACAAAGAAAAAATAGCAGAGCCAACAGATATGTCTCTCACACTTAGACAAACTCTTCATCAGTCATATTATGGGTTAAAATCATTGAAGAGTTCACTATCAGAATTTCAATCAATTAAAACAAATTATTTTTAAACTTAGTTAAAATAAGGACTTATCCCATAATCATTAATGATGAACCTCATACTTAGTGACTATTATGACTTAAATATTAGCTATTAATGGTACAAAATCTTCATAATTAACAAGATATTAAAAGAAAAGAACACAGAACTAGACAGTAAACATCTGCAATGTTTTTAATTAGGTTTAAAGTTATGTAAAACCCAAATAGGATTTACAAAACTTTACAAAGCTTAAGCTTAATGATAAATATGTGAAAGCCCCTTTTTTGGTGGAGGCAAAATGGTTTTTCGAATAGTTAATAAATAAAAATCATTTATATTATTTTTCTCTTTACTTCATCCATTTCAAACGTATTTCTATATATGTTTGATAAAATACATAATATTTAGGACCACAGCACATGCATGTATGCATAAGCATACACATATAAAAAAAGAAATAAACATACTTCTATTGAGAGAATATGCTCAAAAAAGTTTATAGTTCTCTGCTCTGTGGGGATGTGGCAGCAATAATATTTTTCAGGAATCTAGGTCTTTTCATTTTCTTAATGACTTCTCTAAGAAACCAGTACTTCTCTAAGAAACAGTGTGGTAAAGGCCTGAGGTGGGGGTCAGGGGCGGGCTAGAAGGGGTCAATGGGGAAAAAAGGGGGACCTATGTAATACTTTAAACAAAAAATATTTTTTTAAAAAGAGAAATCAGTAATAAATTTACTATCCATGCCTTTAAATCTAAATATAAATCCCTTACTTTTCCTTAGAGCCTACCCATTTGGCTTAGGGGCTAACAGCCTATCTAGAATCAGGCAGATCTATGTGGAATCCTAGCTCCACATTTGCTGGCGAGGTGACTTTGGACAAGTTATTATTCTCTCTGAACCGCAGTTTCCCCATCTGCAATACCCATCTCATAGGTTGATACAAAGCACATAGAATACTTAGCACAATGTTTGGGTATATAGCGGGAGCCCATTAAAGGTCAGCTAAAACTGTTATTGTTATTAACAGGCAGTCAGCTTCCAGCTACATTGAACTACCCACTCACTGCTTCCTTACCTGCATTTAATCATTCCTCCTCAATGGCTGTCTCATCAGCTCTATGTTGTCAAATATTATCTGTGCTTCTCAGTCCATTGTAAATACTACCTGGTCTACTGAGTTTTCACTAACACTGCCCAGCCAGAGGAACTTTCTTCCTCCTCCACATCAAATACACTATATTTGCCTCCTTCTTATGGAGCTTATAGTTTTTGGCCTGTATATAGCATATATGACATGTATATGAGTCATTTGCATATATGTCATACTACTTCACAGGAAGTGTGTTTCTTGAGGATGCAGTAATTTACTATTGATATGTGCCCTTTTCAAAGAATTCAGCATTCTGCCATGCCCCTAGTGACAATCAATCAATATGAGTTGAATGAATTAATTAATATTTCTATCCATTCAGTATAAAATGTCTGCTTAAAGGCAAAGGCCAGGCAATGAGGAGGGCCATCAGGTAGTAAATATTTCAGTCATTCTTTCTCCAATTCCTGTTACATGCTACAATTAATAAGCTAAAACGAAGTTTACCTAGACATGAATGTGAACCTTCCCTTCCCTCCTCACTCCCTGCCATTAACTCCAGGAAGACATTACCTATTATAGGCATCAGTGTCTTCATTGGTGAAAATAGGGAGTTGGTTTCAATATCTAAGGATATTGATCCTTCTGGTTATAAATCCCGTGTTTCATATTTCAGACAATGTCTTACATCAGCAGTCACAGCGATAAGGGGGAAGGGGAGAGCTAGAGCCACTGACTATTACCCAAAAATCAAGATTGAGACCAGGGAAACAATGGAAAGATGTATGTGAAGAGCAACAGGCTGGTTAAAGTCAGACCTAAGGAAAAACCTATCAGGCCAAAAACAAGGTCCAAAGTGGAAGCTAGAGCATGGATAGGCGCAGGGTCTATGAAAACAACAAACAACAGCAACAAAACATAGTCCATATCAGGTAGCTCAATATAGAAATTTTAACATGAGGGTTTTGCCACAAAGGTATTGAAAGAGCTAAAAAACAAAAGAGAATGTGAGGTAACCCAAAGACTAGAAAGAGGAGAGAGCCACTCCCCCTTGTAGGGCTAAAGGTTATGTTGCCAGTGACCAGGGTTGGAGAGGTTTCGCAGGAGGAATTGACTAGCAAGAGCTACAACCACAGATGAGACCCAGCTACCCCCAAATACACCATTCAAAACAGAAAGAAAGAGAAAGAAATACACTGGCTTCTCCATTTCTCCTACCTTCTGATGACTCTCATTGGCTAAATAAAGAGAGCCTAGGAATGTAATCTATAGGGTCAGCCCCATGCAATACAAAACACAGCAGGAGAATATGAGGTAGTAATCTGAGAGCAAATAGACAACTAACCAGCCCATATGGTCTTGGAGCTAGCTTCAGAGATGATTTTTCCTGATTAAGCTTCCTCTTGGTCTGTGACTTCTTTGAAGCTCTTGGCCCAACTGCTGCCATCACACCTTTCTCTAAAGTATTGATGCTTTGGGGTAACTAAGAGTAAAGTTGCTGGCAAATGGCTTGATAAATTGGTGTTTAGATGCAGAGACCATGCCATATAACACTCAACTGTATAAGTTCCAGAATTCTTGCCTAGATGCTTTCTAATATGGGTCATACTTGCTTATAACCAGGGCTTTCCTGGAGCAGTACATCCCAGAGTAGAACACCAGCCTTGTTTTTCTAAAGGGACATTGACCTCTTTGGCTTAAACACTGTAACACCCCCCATGTAAACTACTAATTTAACTTTAGCAATAAACTTATCCTATATAAAAAACCCTAATATGCAAATCGGAACAACCGGTTGCTATGATGTGCACTGACCACCAGGGGCAGACGCTCAGGGGGAGCACCACTCAGCCAGAAGCCCAGAAGCCGGGCTCATGTCTGGTGAGTACAGTGGCGGTGGCAGGAGTCGCTCCCACCTCCACTGCAGGCTGCTGGTAAGGAGCCAGGGGTCCCGGACTGCAAGAGTCCCAGACTGCTAGAGGGATGTCTGAGGTCCCAGACTGCAAGAGGGTGCAGGCTGGGCTGAGGGACACCACCCCTAGTGCATAAATGTCATGCACCAGGCCTCTAGTATTCCAATGATAGGCTGACCCTTCCAACAAAAACATAAGATCCATTAGTGTGTTTTCCTGCTAACCAGCACTAGGAAGCAACAATCTTTCTTTTTACTCTTCTTGTGTTTCACAACATTGATTGGCTTACAGATGGCATTTATGAAACCTACAGGAAAATGATATTACAAGTGTGTTTAACCTATGCAAATTCATCTATATCCATTTAGGGGAGAAAAGTAGAGAGAGGGGGGGCGGTACACAGTGTGAGAGTAAGGAGAGAAGAGGGGAAATTTTCCAAAGTGGGCAATTCTACCCACCATTTTATTCAGTGAACGAGTGCCCTAGAGTGGTCAGGAAATAAGAGAGGTGACCTACTCTGCCCCAAGGCCAGCATTGTTCCTGTTGATCTCTCAGAGACTCTTGCTGAGACACTAATGTCTAAAGACTTGGTACTGAAGAGTTAAATGTTGCTTAGGTAGTCTTAACCATATACACATTTTTATATATGCTACACATACCCATGCAGTAAACTATGTATACTGCATGAAATGATATCAATATATTTTAAAGGTGATTTTTAAAAATATAGATTCTCTCCTTCCATGGTGACATTAACCCTCCTATATGAAGTGATCCTGGTGCATAGACGCTGGGATTGAAAATTCAGTTGAGAGATTGGTAATGGTGCAGGAAGAGAAGAAAAATAGTTTCACAGTCTACCAAAACAATTAGCTTCAGAGAGAGAGAGAGGAGGGGGAAATCACTATAGTTGCAGGATTTATCCTCATTGGCTGGTCCCAGGACACCCAGTTATAGCTTTGAGATTCGTCATATAACTAAACCAGTTGCTTCCTTTCTCTATACCAGCTATCCCTCTCATAAAATTAAGGCATAATATCTGCTTCTTGCCTATTGTCACAAAAGAATATATAGGGATTAGATCTAATTACTAGGAAATCCATTCTCCAATGATGAAATGTTTAGCACTCAAGAGAATGCAAGAAGACAGCCAAAATTTGGTTAGAATGACCCATCCTGGTTCTATTTACCTCAAAAATGAACCACACTTTGACGTGTTGGCATAACTACGAAAGTATGAACGTCACTTTGTAGGACAAACATCATAGTGATGCTCTTACTTAATGTAATGTATCCGGAGAAAGTTTTTCCCAACCTTAATCCAAATCTCCTTTTTTCGCATCCAAACCTGAAATACTACAGCTTCCTAATCACAACTGTGTAATGTCCAAAATACATAAACAACCAACCAAACCTGGGAAATCTTATATAAGCTCCTGCAGTCTGAAAAGCTGCCATTAGTAATAAGCCTTCCTGTGCTCACCCTACCCTGAACTCTGGGCCCCCTGAGCACTCCACAGTACAGCTCTCTCTAACATGCCAGGTTAATGCTGAGAAGGAACTGAAACCACAAAGGACCAAAAAGCAAATATTTTGCCCAAAGCTAATGTAGCAAATTACATGCAAGATCTAAACTCCAAGAACCTTTTAAATGGTGCAAGCCTACACAAACACACAGCATCCAGTTTGCCAAGATTTAAAAACTAAATTAAATCTAAGTCAAGCCCCACTGGGGGATTTATAGAACCAGTTAAAAAACCGAGTTCTGCTCTTGGCAGGACCACTGGCTTACATCGTACCCCAGGTAAGTAATTTCTCTCACTGGGCTTCTGTTTGCCTGTCTATGAAGCTAAACATTTGCCTTGAGTGCATATGAGCGGTGAAGTGAGAGAGTAGGCAGGGTACTCACAGCTCAATGCAAGAAAGGTGCGTGTGCATAATCAGAAATTCATACAGAATGGCTCCTGCCAAGTGCTCTGTTGCCCTAACTGGGCTGCCATATCACTGTGCCGTCTGTGAACTGTGAAGGGGCTGAGGTCCAGTCCTCTTCCCCACCTTGAGCAGGCTGCATCCAACCAAGGGCACTTCCTTGACTTCACACAGGATGCTGTCTGTGTCCAGGCCCAGAAGGCTCATCTGGTTAGAGGGGGTGCTTTTTAAAATTCCTTTAAAGACACCAAACCAGGAATGGAATGACTATCAGAGCTGATGTCATTTTGCAAAAAGCCAGATAGAAGAAGCATTTATTTTAGCAAGAGTCACATTCACAATGAACATTTGTGGTCAGAGGCTGGAAGAAAGCAGACATTGAATTAGGAGGTACCTTTGCAGCATGGCCACATTACCTAGCAATGGGCTAGAATCACCATGTTTTGCACCTCCGCTTGTAGCTGTAACCCCCAGAAGCAATGCAGCAATGAAACTGAGGAAGCTCATTAGAGAAAATAAGTGTGGTAGGGAAACTGGCCATGACAGTGTTGCCTAAGAAAACCTGGAAGTTAATGGACTGCATCTGGCTTTGTTTTGCTCACACACTCAATTGGACACCAGACAGCAGTGGTAGAAATTTTTTGAGCACTTAGGAGAAAAATGTATTTTTTAAGTAAATGTGTGCCATCGGTTCTGCATCATTTTCATTCCTGACTTTCTTTATGCTTAGATTTCAGACTGTATTTTAACTGGGTACGCTCATCCTTGTCTATCAGTAGGGAAATTAGTTATTACCAATGATTGATCACACAGGTTCACGACTCCTGTGGCTACAAATGTCACCCTGATAAAACAGGCTAGTAGGCTGTTCTCCAGTGCCTGGTATGAACAGGAAGAAGCAGGCCACCAAGAGAAGGCCCAGAGGCCTAATCCAGAGTCAAGTGCAGAAGGCTGACAATGGGGAAAATCTCACACACTTGTTGGCCAAATACAGTCATGCCAGTCAAGATGCAGATCTATCAACAAACAACCTTTAAAAAAAAAATCCCATGGATTTGAGTGTTTCTGAGCTGGGGAGCAAGAGAAGGAAAGAGAGGCAACAAAGGAAAGGTATTCCTCACTCGCTGACAAAAACCATTATCAGGAAATGAGCATTCAAGATGATACCCTGACAATTAATCATCTTTAGTATCTCTATTCTTTTCTGTACTTTCATCATTTTCTACAATAAGTGAGTGGTTTCTAGTAACCAAGAAGAAGAAAAAGTACCCCTCATTATCTAAATTTATTTGATTAGTAAATTCTGATAGTGAGTGTTTAGACAGTGACTTTGGAGAGGAAAAATCCATTTTGTTCCTGAGTTTCAATAAACAAGAATTAAAATTCAGGAATGAAATGGATTTCAGAGAATGATGCATTTATCTGAATCAATTTGCTTCCTAAGTTGTGAGGGGAAAATTTGGATGGCCAGAGATCAAATAGCAAGAGATGCCTATAATGAAATTGTAATAAGCTACCTTTTCCCTCCCTTTTCTACACATAAGCACCAAAATTATACCCCAATGGGAAATCTATGTATGTATGTATATATATATATATATATATATATATATATATATATATATATATATATATATAAAAGGCTAATTTGCTAAGTGTCCCTGTGCCTGTCCAACCTGTCGCTATGATGCGCACTGACCACTAGGGGGTAGATGCTCAATGCAGGAGCTACAGAGCTGCAGTGACACACCCCGAAACCAGAGAGGAAGGAGCCTGATTCCTCGAGGGTCTGCGTGATTCCACCTTTCGCCATGGGTTATGTTGTTGCTAGGGCACTGTCAGCCCCGAATCTGGTTTACTACACACTTGTGTTTGAGTTCCACACGCTGTACAACAGCAACTTTGCAGAGTGCCCTCTTGCACTCCAGGACCCCTCGGGGGATGTCGGAGAGTCAGTTTCAGCCCAATCCCTGCAGGCCAGGCCGAGACACCCCACCTGCCAGAGGGACCCTGCTCAGTCCACAGATGCCCTTCGAGTCATGGTGCCACCCCAGGTGTGGCTGGCTGGGGCGAGACCACAGGAGGTTGGCTCCAGGGCATGCCTGACCCATCTTGCCCAGTCCTGGCCCTGCTGGCCACCTCCTAATTAATTTCCTTTATATGTGCATTAATTCGTGCACCTGGTCATTAGTTTTGAAATGTTTGTCTTTGGAAAACTTTTATTCCACAGTGCTTTTATATGGCAAACTTCATCCTCATTTTGTTTGATTCAAAAAGTAAGGAAGTTTCCAGGTAAGTCATAGAAGCATATAAATTGAAAACAACACAGGGAGTTTTCTTTGTCAAATTCACACAATAGAAATACTTGAGTAAGGATTACTTTCTCAATGTAAATCTGTGTTCTCTCAACTATTCTGTCAATGTACTAAGAATCTGAGATCTATAGGCAAAAAGTTTAGACAAGTATGAGTATGATTTCTTGACTTCAGCCCATAAAGCAGGCGTGGTTAACCTTTTCTCTGCCAAGGGCCATTTGGATATTTATAACATCATTTGTGGGTCATACATAATTATCAACTTAAAAATTAGCCTGCTTTATTTGGTCAAACATTTAATTAACTCACCCCTAATGCCTTGGCAAGGCCAGACCAAATGATTTTGTGGGCCTTATATGGCCCACAGACCAGACGTTACCCATTCCTGCCATAAAGTCTTCACTTGAGCTTTAGACAAATAAAATTAGAGAAAACAAAATCCTGGCCAAACCCATGACTATTACAGGCCTTTTATGCCAAGGAAATAGAACTTATCAAGGAACTAGAAAATAAAACTTCACCCTCTGTACAATACTAAAAAGGAAATAGCATAGTTGTCAAATGAACACAGTATTGCTAATATGCCTCAAGAAAAGATATAACCAGAGAACCAAAATGTTTTATATGAAAAGTGAAAGGTGAGATCAGATCTCTTGGAGAATTTTGTCCCTTTCTTTAATATCTTCCAAATATTTTTGAACTTGTTTATGCCTAAACTCATTTAATTTTCCCTGATCTATTTCACAGATGTTAGTTATCTTTGGAAACATGCCTCAGGGACTGCGTGGTTTGATCCATACCTTGAGCCCATGGAACTCCTCCCCAGTTTCCCACAGCATCTCAGTGTTCCTTACTAGTGCTGCCCACTTCCCTCCCAGCAAAGGACCACATTACTCAGCACACAATGACTCTCAATTTAGTCAATGTGGGAAGAGACTGTCATCAATGACTATGTAAATCTAGGACAGAAAGATCCCAGCTGACCTGGAAGACTGTTGGAACTTGACTAATAGCCCCAACTCACAGGGTTAATTCCCTTGTGCTTAAAAGTGGCATGATTAGCAACTTGTTAAAAAAAAAAATACTGGCTTACCAGGAAATATAGTCAATAACATTGTAGTAACTCTGCAAATGACAGACTAGACCTAATGTGGTGATCACATCATAAGGCATATAAATATCAAATCACTCTGTTGTACACCTGAAACTAATATGATATTGCATGCCAACTACACTTTAATAAAAAATAAATTCTAAATACTGGCTTTCTTCTCGTTACTTGGGCTCAGCTTCCATATTTCCAGTCACAAATCTAAGTAGACATGTTTACTAAATGTGTGAAAGGTGAGAAAGAAAAAGAAGAAATGTGGTGGAAATGGGCAGGGCTGAAACACAACTCACACTGAAACTCTCAAACTTCTCTGAAATTCTAATTTTAAAACAACAATAATCCCCATAAGAAAGGTCTTGCTATTCCCACTTTACAAGTGAGAAAATCAAGAGTGGAAGGTTGAGCCTGGTCATTGTAGCTCAGTGGTTGAATGCAACTATGGAACCAAGAGGTCACAGTTTGATTCCCCAACAGGGCACATGCCCAGGTTGTGGGCATTCAATCCCCGGTTGGAGGGTGTGTAGGAGGCAGCCGATCAGTGATTCTCTCTCATTACTGATGTTTCTTTATCTCTCTCTCCCTCTCCCTTCCTCTCTGAAATCAATTTTTAAAAATTGTGTGTGTGTTTTTTTAAAGAGTGGAAGGTTGAGCAAGTTGTCCAACATCTCACAATTAGGAAATGATAGAGCCGAGTTTCCAAACTAAATCTAATCCTGCTATTTGTCTCTCATCCACTTCCTGGCTCCTTTCCCCAGTATAACTGGTACAAACCTTTTCATCTCAACTTTAATCCTGGCCAAATATCTATCTCCTTCTGCATCAAGTAGCCAGAGACATACTAGTTAGTTTTGCCCTTGAGCCCTCACTTTACCTGCCATACATCTTCCTCCTGCTTCTCCTCCTCCCTCTTCCCTTTCCTAGAAGATACCTATTCCCCTCGGAACTCCTCTACAAAGCCTGCGTGGGGTGTTTCCTCCCTCCCTGAAGTCCTGAAGCACTCCTTGTTTGTACCTTTCATTTGTCTTTTAAGGTCCAATTGCCAAGTATGTCTTAGCTTTTTTTTACTTTGAATCTTTTAAAAATATTTTAATTGCAAAACAACAGTCTGACTTATCTTTTATGCACATATCCTGTCTACCCAACCAGATTGGGTGTCCTCCAATGCTCTGTCCTTTCCCATCTGCTTAGCTCCCTCTCTAATGACTCCCTGGGAGAGAGCTCATCTCCTTGTAATCGCCATGGATGCTACACATATTCTTGCTACCAAGTCCTGCTCAGGTTCCCCAGCCGTATGGTTCTTTCCCCTTTTCCTTATCAATGGAAATCCACAGTCTTCCCAAGGCCACTTCAAATTCCAATGAACCTCTCCAGCAAACACAGGTCCAAGATTATCTGTTCTTTCTCTGAGTTTCTATAACACTCCTGTATATACAGACATTTTTAAAATTTATCTTTATTGTTGAAAGTATTACAGATATCCCCTTTTTCCCCATTGACCCCCTCCACCCTAACCCCACTTCCTACCCACCCCAGGCCTTCATCACACTATTGTCTGTGTCCATGGGTTATGCACATATGCATATAAATTAATCTCTTCCCACCCACCCCCACCTTCCCTCTGAGATTTGATAGTCTGTTCCATGCTTCTATGTCTCTGGCTCTATTTTGTTCATCAGTTTATTTTGTTCATTAGATTCCACATATAAGTGAGATCATATGATACTTGTCTTTCTCTGACTGGCTTATTTCACTTAGCATAATATTCTTTATTGTGTCTGTACCTCATATTTCCCTAAATAGACTGGGAGTTTCCTAAGGACAGTAACAAGTCTTTGGCTTGTATTTCTCATTGTACCCAGCACAGTGCTAGGTATTCTGAAGGTGCTTATTAATTACCTCCAACCTATATTTCAAAAGTTAAAATAGAACTCAGATTTTTTGTTTGTTTGTTTCAAATATGTCACAGTAAACTAAGGCAGTAGCGGCTCTACACTGAGCAAAATCTTGAGCCCGAAGTAAGCCAACTTTAAACCCTTAGAGGGAGGGGCTTTGTGCTTAAGAATCTCCTTTCCCAGGACACCAAGTTCAGTGATGATGTAGACAACACCCACTTCACAGGGTTGTCTTGATTGGTTATCCAAACCCAGAAGCACAGCACCTTGAAAGAGTCTGTCTGAATCAAGAATTCAGTCCTCATTTGCCCAGATGGAAAGTTGGATGTGGCCAAGGAAAGCCGACCTGATGAAAGCCAGTATGTTCAGCTTCCTTTCCAATCAGCAACCATAATTGCCACTAGCATTTAATATGGCACCAATCACACCTGTGTTCTGGGGCCAGGAACAGTGGCCAGCTCAGCACCTTCTGAAATCCAGGTGGCTGAAATCCAAGGCAAACAAGACTGAGCAGATAAATCACAGCAGTGAGACCCAGCAGTTGCCATTGTAATCCAGGGAGTTCACCCACAATCCAGCAAGCAGGGTGTAGCCTATAATATGCTGGATTTAGGGTTGATTCAACCTTCACCCCTGTAAAGTTGGGCCTCCACTAATTGCTAATGTTAAGAAATTCTCTTGACACTTTCTGTTCTGAAAATGTTGTAGCCCTCCTGGTTTAGGGAGGTAGGCTCCATCTTTGAAGTGAGGTTTGGCAACCTACAAACAGTCCATATAACAGATGACAACGAAAAGCCAACAACCAACGTTCCCAAGCTCCTTCATTATAAATTAAGCTCATAGGAGCTGGTGACCACTTAGAATGCTCCATAAAGTTCTCAGGATCATATTCTAGCAAAGCAGCCCCTCAGTGTCTATTAGTTCAAAAGCCAGTCAGAGTAAAAAATGGGTAAAGTTCAGATACCATAGACTAAGCAGCTTCTAAATTTTGTTGTAGTTGTGTGTGTGTGTGTGTGTGTGTGTGTGTGTGTGTGTGTGTATGTGTGTGTGTGTTTCATATCTAACAATAGCAATTGGGATAAAAGAGAAAATCCCATGTGCACTGTGGGTGCCGACACTGCCAATCCTGCTCTCCCTCACAAACCAGTACAGAAAGAGCCTGTAGTCATTTTCCTCCTCTGAGGCACGACATCAGAGCTACCCAGGCCCATGGCACATAAACTTATTTTTGAGAGTCCAGAACCTCAATTAATTTATTTATTCAAGCAAAAATTTATCAAGCATTTATTAGGTGCTAGGCACGTGTTCTAAAGTCTAGGGTGTAGCAATCATTGATGTATGAAAAGTCTCTGCTCTCTTGGATCTTATATTCTAGTCAGGCGGACATAGGCAATTAATAAGTAAACACGTAAATACTTAGACTATCAGTAACATTTCAGAGAGCCCCTGAGGAGGTAGAGGAGAAGCTATGCAGAATTGCTATTGTTATTGCTACTCTTAGAACTAATAATAGTAAGGCTCTTTCAGTCATTTTAAGGACTTTGTCTTTGAATCAGAATATCAGTCAGGGCCCAGTTGAGAGACAGAAACCACACCAGTTATTTCTACAGAACTAATTTAATATAAAGAAATATTAGCCTGGCTAGTGTGGCTCAGTGATTAAGCATTAAGCATCAACTCCATGAATCAGGAGGTTGCCGGTTCTATTCCAGGTCAGGGCACATGCCCCAATTATAAACTCAATCCCCAGTGTAGGGAATGCAGGAGGCAGCCAATGGATGTTTCTCTCTCTCCTCCAGAGGTACTTTCTCCCTCTAGCACCCCCTACTGGCTGAGTCCAACAGGGGCCAGCTGACAAAGAACAGTGGTTTTCAGGTCCAGCCCCAGCTACATAAGATCAAGTATGGAAGGATGGATTTGGAGTTGAGAGGCAATGACAATAACTAACACCCTCTGGCTGAGACAGGAAGTCACCAAAGATTTTGAACAGGGGGTGGCATTAGCTGAGTCATTCTGACAGCTGTGTTGAGAATAGACAGCAGGAGAGAAATAGCAGTGGAGGTGGGAAGAGGTGGTTGGATTCTGGATATTGTTAGTTCCATTGGATTTGCTGATGACTTGCATGTGGGCTGTGAAAGAGAGACATCAAGGGTGACTCCCACACTTTGGCCTAAATAACTGAATGGAGACAAATTTACAGAGAGGGGAGAAGACTTTAAGGGAAAGGGCCATCTGAAGCTCTAAGTGGGGAACATTAGGTTTGAGGTGTTGATCAGCAGTTGGATACCCAAGTCTGGAGCTCAGGAGAAGGTCTATGTTAGTAATGTAAATTTGAGATTCACTCATCATATAGGTGGATTTTAAAGCCATGTGATTGGATGAGATCACCAGTGATGTGTCAACATGGCTCAGATACACAGGCTATAAGATTTGGAATCAGAATGATGTAGATTTGAATTCAACTCTACCAGCACTGGATATTCCCAGGTAGTTCCTTGAATCTCTCATCTGTAAAATGAGATATGAGAACCATACTGACTGCATTGGTCCTATATGAGGATTAAATGTGGCAATTAAAGCCCTTACCCCAGTGCCTGACACTCATTCTAATCTAGAAATGGAGAGCAGTCGTGTTTGTTCTCCTCAATGAGAAAGCTAAGGACAAAAGAAAGTAGAGAAGGAACCTGAGTACCTAAGGTGAAAGAACTTTTCCTCTTACTTGTGAATAACTGGCCAGGGAGTAGGAAGTGATATCAGATATGAACAAAAATAACAGACAGATTCACAAAAAAATTCTCAAAAGAAAAAAATCAGCGATCCTTTAAAATGCCAAAACTGAGTAGCAGGGCAAGACCCACATAGAAACAAAATCCTTGGCAGGGGATGACCTATTGTGACATCAGTGTGTGCCTGTCGTGAGCTGGGTGAGCTGTGGATGAGTCAGGATGTGCATCACCGTGACTCTCAGCCCCCACACACCAGTCACCACTTGCTCCAACTCAGCCTGGGAACAGAGCCCCATTCTCTCCCATTAATTGTTCACCTCTCATTAAGCATTTTCACATGAGGCAGGCATGTGTTTTTTTCCAGAGCTCAATTGCAGGGTTATGTAAGGTTCTACTGTATTCCTGGCCCAGGAACTGAGACCAGCTGCCTTCACAGGGCTCTCCCTTCCTAGGGGGTAGGTCAATTTAGGAAAGCAAACTGCAGATCACAAAGCTTAGGAAATCCAGCAATGAAGTGAAAGATGCTGACTGTCCTCAAAGCTTGCTCTCCTCAAGTGTACTAAGCACCCTGCTACTACACCCCAATGTGTGAATCAGAGCTCCCTTCCCCCGCCCTGGCCACCTTGTTTGGTATCAAAAGCTCTTCGTGTTATTCTGCT